>NC_134217.1:42816038-43549788 GCF_965140235.1 Caretta caretta
TAACCATTCCAGTGTTTCACCACCCTCCTAGTGAAAAAGTTTTTCCTAATATCCAACCTAAACCTCCTCCACTGCAACTTGAGACCATTACTCCTTGTTCTGTCATCTGCTACCACTGAGAACAGTCTAGAGCCATCCTCTTTAGAACCCCCTTTCAGGTAGTTGAAAGCAGCTATCAAATCCCTCCTCATTCTTCTCTTCCGCAGACTAAACAATCCCAGTTCCCTCAGCCTCTCCTCATAAGTCATGTGTTCCAGACCCCTAATCATTTTTGTTGCCCTCTCCTGGACGTTTTCCTATTTTTCCACATCCTTCTTAAGTGATGTGTGAGTCTGCCATCCTCTGGAGTCTCAGTAGGGCATCTTTCTGGTGGCCCCCATCTTCCTAACTGTTCAAGAAAAAAATGCCAGCATAAAACCATCAGATTGTAACTGCTCCAGCTAATTACAAAGAGTAAATCACTAAGAAATGTTTGCCTTATGTGTAATAAAGAAGAATTAACATGCAGGCTGGAAGTAGTGATTTACAATGGGTTGTGCACAGTAGGACAGAGGACTAGAAAGTCCAGTTTCCAGATACAATGGGGATGGATGCAGGAGAAATGCAAATCCAATTTCAGAAGTTCTTGTAAAAGTGAGTTCTGCTTTTAAAACATGGATTTATATAGAACAGTGGTCTCCAACCTTTTTAAGCACAAGATCACATCTTTTGAATTTAAAGGGATCTACCTCAAAGAAAATGAAGGAATAAAAGTAATCTCACAAACCTAAACACCCTTCCCTGAGGCCCTGCCCCTTCTCTGAGGCCACACCCACTCAATTCCTCCTCCCTTGGTCACTTGCTCTCCTCCACCCTCAATCACTTTCACTGGGCTGGGACAAATGGTTGTGGTGTGGGAGGGGGTGCGGGCTCTAGGCTGGGGCCGAGGGGGTTCAGATCATAGGCGCCGACTCCATGGGTGCTCGGGGGCTGGAGCACCACGGGAAAAAACTGGTGGGTGCTCTGCACCCACCCCCAGCTCCCCTCCACCTCCTCCCCTGAGTATGCCATGTCCCCACTTCTCCTCCCAGTGCTTGCCGCCGCAAAACAGCTGTTTCGCGGCGTAACAAGCTGTGGGAGAGAGTGGGGAGCGGCGGGAACATGATACGCTCGGGGGGGAGGCAGGGCCAGGGCAGGGATTTGGGGAAGGAGTCCAATGGGGCAGGGAGGGGGCGGGGACTTGGGGAAGGGGTTGGAATGGGGGCGGGGCAGGGGCAGGAGGGAGAGAGCACCCACCAGTGCCAGGAGAAGTTGGCGCCTATGGTTCGGAGTGTGGGAGGGGCTCCGGGCTGAGCCTGGGGCAGGGAGTTGGGGTGCATGTTCTGGGAGGGAGTTTGGGTGAAGGAAGGGGCTCAGGGCTGGGGCAGGAGGTTGGGGTGCAGGAGGGAGTGTGGGGTGCTGGCTCTGGGAGGGGGCTCAGGCCGTGGGTTGGGGTGTGGGCTCTGGGAGGGGGCTGGTGCAGGAGGGGGTACGGGGTGAAGGAGGGGGCTCAGGGCTGGGACCAGGGGTTGGGGTGAAGGAGGGGGTTCAGGGCGGGGGCAGGGGGTTGGGATGCAGTTGAGGTTTGGGGTGTGGGCTCCGGCCAGGCACCACTTATCTAAGGCACCCCACGGGTGGCAGCGCAGGGGGACTAAGGCAGGTTCCCTGACTGACCTGGCTCTGTGCTGTTCCCAGAAGTGGTCGGCATGTCTGGCAGGTGGCTCTATGCGCTGCCCTCACCTGCAGGCACCACCCCTGCAGCTCTCATGGGCTGTGGTTCCCTGTTTCTGGCCAATGGGAGCTGCGGGAGCAGTGCCTGCAGGCGAGGGCAGCGCGAGGAGACCTCCTGCCCCTTCCCCACCCCCGGAACCACATCCGGACATGCCGGCCGCTTCCCAAAGTGGCGTGGGGCCAGCAGACTGTTAGCTGCAGGAGGGTTGGCAACTCCATTGTGATCTACTGGTTGGTGACCACTGATTTAGAAATTGTTGATTGGGCATACTTACTGAAAATGTTTACATTATAGAACTTCAGGACTTGGAACGTTTCTCCAGCTGTCTAATGGAGAAGCTGCTCCTTTTGGTCCTGCTCTATCATTTAATTTGATCCTTCTGGGATG
The DNA here is from genome assembly GCF_965140235.1 of Caretta caretta. Classification (NCBI taxonomy): domain Eukaryota; kingdom Metazoa; phylum Chordata; order Testudines; family Cheloniidae; genus Caretta; species Caretta caretta. The sequence continues at coordinate 42,818,176 of NC_134217.1, forward strand.
TGTCAAAGTGCTGAGAAAGCCAGCACATGCTGACTGAGGAGTCATTGATTCCAAGGCCAGAAGGCACCCTTGTGTCATCTCGTCTGACCTTCTGTGTAACACAGGCCAGAGACCTGCCCAAAACAGATGTGATGGATCTTTCTAAAAACTACCATGGATTTCTAAAAACTACTTTGAAAATTCCTGCTTTTGTGTATCATAGGAAATGTTTCCTATGTGAAGAAAGCTATATAAATTTCAGACACTCACTAGCAAGAAGAATAAACCTCCAAGCCATAGGTGGAGCAAAGTGTTCATTCTGCCGCTGCCGAGGAAGCTCTGAGCAAAAGCAGAGGAGCTGTCTGCAGACTCGGAACACCACTGCATAGATCTACACTCTGTTAGTGTTAGAAGGCAATCTCTAGTTAGAATGGCTGGAGACTTCACTTTTTTATGTGAAAGCTTAAATTTTGTAGGTCTCTTGCCAGGGAGGATTTTCTAGGTGACAGTGAGTGGATCTGTAAACTACTAATCCCTAGTTTTCCTTTAACTTAGTTTCCAGTCAGGGAAAACAGCGGGACCACACAGGGTGGGCTTTGGGAAGGGGAAAAGCAGGGAAAGGGGAAAAGCAGGGAAACTGGATGAACTGTCCTCCTCTACAGAAATGGGTGACTTGCTGGACAGCATGAATAAAGTAGAGAGTTCTGATTCAACCCCTTGTACTGCATGCCCAGGAGGAGGAGGATGAGAGGTGTCCCAGAGGTGAACCCACCTGCAGTCCATGTAGGTTACGCTCATCAGCAAGGAATGTAGCCAAAGGGGGAATCAAGCCCACCTGATTTGAGTGGGAAGAAGAGGATAAAGAACCAGGTGAGCAATAGAAGTAGCCCAGGATTGTGTTCTATTTAGATTCTTCTACTCTGCCTAACATCATGGCTTCTGAGCACCTTCCGGCAATGCATTAGGCACCCTGACTGGCGCAACATCTTCTCCATTCCTCTTCCTGGGGGAAAATTGTAATGCGTCTATCCCTTGGGTGTTCTTAAATATGACACAGCATTGAACAAACTTCCACATCTTCTGATTCCCCACAGCGTTTGGCTGTACTGCTTTGCATTCACATGCTTGTGGCTGCTGTGGTAAGGTTGTATGAGTCTGAACCAGTTGCTTCACATGTGCAGTGTATAGTTTCCTGACATGGTTCTAGCAGCCTGCAGCAGGAGTTCACACTTAAAAGAAAAACCCCTACCGCGGAGACCCTCTGGCACTCTGAAGCACGGAACCTCTAGCCACTGGAGAGAGACACTGCACTGCTGTGTAGTTCTTGATGGCTTGCAACAGATCTTTGACTGCTTTCTAGTTCCCTCCGACTGCTGTACCTCTTCTGTAGGGACAGGGCTTTCTCTTCCTGACCCTATACTGTTTGGTATTTTGTAGGTAGGAAATTGCTGTGTGTTAAATTAAAGTAAATTGCCGTTTCCTAGGAGCCACTCACTTAACACATTTTTCAGTTTTCTCTTGTTGACCCTCTTTGTTGTTTTGCATTTAAATTCTACATTTTCATGTAGCCCACTCTTCTTACTAGGCTGGGATAGTGTTTCTTGCCACGCTTGTGCCACTGGATTCAGTAGTGCAAATGTCTGTCTGAATTCAGACCCTTTCTCCATCTCCCCTCCTGCAGGAGGAAGTTGGCAGGCTGCCTCCAAAGTGAACACCTCATCTCAATGACCCACCTAGAGCGGCTGTCCAGGATTTGTATATGCTAATAAGCCTGACTTGTCCTAGCTTGTTTGTAGTGATTTGTGGCTGCATTTATATGCAAATACTAACAACTTGCTGCTGAGTTAATTAGCATTTTTTCTATTTGCTTCCTGCAGCTTTAGGAAAGGGGCTTTATTCTTTTTATTCCAGTCGTCTGACCTAACCCCCCACCCACATGTAATGGTGGGAGTACCAGACCATGCCCCTGCCTTCCCTCTGTAAGAGGAATAGAGGGACACAAGAGTGGTGCTCTAGTACAGTGCTACTCAAAGTTGTGGTCCATCGGCTGCCAGTCTGTGCACACATTGGCAAAAAAAATTGCCGGTCCCCCACATCAGATAGCTTGAGAAGCACTGCACTAGTAGATTCAATCTCATCACTAGATAAAAGAAATATGGCTGCAGCTCTGGAGGTCGGCTGCCATGCAGTCAATGTTGCCAGCACCTCTGTCATTGTAGAAACATCACTTTTCCTGGGTTCTGAACATGGTTGTGCAAAGTGAGTGGGGGCCACCACCTCACACCTCAAGGAAGAGTTGTTTTGTACCTTTTCCAAGTGTTGGTATAGGAAGTTCTGGTTCTCTTGGCCTTCTTGATTGCATTCTGCTACATGATGCTACATGAGTGTCTGGTGCTTGCTAGTTACTCTCTGCAACCAAGTAAAACAAAAACAAACACAAAAACCCAACCTATCCCGAAAACACACAATTTCTGCTTTTCATGTCATGACTAAAAACGCCAAATACAATCAGATGAATGACTGCCAAAAGGCAGAGGCATCATGGTGGTTTTCTTGTGGCCCAGTTATTGCAGAATTTAGAGTGTTCTGCTTGGGGCGGGGGGGGGGGGGGGTTTGGCCTCTAGCTGATGCTTTGAAACTAATTTTTGGACCCCAACTATATCGCCTGGTGTGCGGAGCAGTGGTTCACTTGACTGCCTGGAGGATTTTACTCATTTGAATTTTGTCATCATTCTCATTATTGCCAAAATATAAGGTTTGGTTAGTCTGCCCCATTCTGGGGTACTTCCTTTTACTTGGATTGCTGGTAAGGGTTACCAGTGACATGAGTTAAATGGCATTAGCTTGCTCTCTTGACACCCAAGGAAAGGTCGGGGTCTGTACAAAGAAACCCTGGGGTCATATGTCGCCATGTGCCATTTTACTTGCTTGATCCAAATAAATGCAATGGAGAGAGACTGCAATTCCTGACCAGTCCTGTGAGCCTTTAAATGCCTTTTTGCTGGTGTGTATCCTGTACTGAGTGCTTCACTCTCCTCCTTGCCTGTCCCTCCCTCCTTTCTGCCCTGAAGCAAAGTCTTTTTCACAGTTACTGAGTCAGTGAGAACAGTGGTGTGTTGGTTTTTTTTTTTAAAGCCTTTGTTTTCACTCTTGAAAGGTAGGGCCCTGGCTGCACAGCTGCAGGCGTGGAGCGGAGGAGACGGAGCTCCCTGCAGCCTCTAATCTCTGCTAAAGCTCCCACCTTCTTGCCTCTGTGTGGGAGGGAGGGAGCTTCTCAGCACATTTGGCCGATCTGGAAAAGAGGGTAAATCTTCACAGGGCCCTGTGTTCTCCCCTTGGAGTTTGCAATACAGTAACTCGAGCTAATTGCACGTACAGGATTAATTTATTGGGTGAAAGAGGTGCTGATCTCCAGCAGTGACGAGATTTAGGGAGGGTGGGGTCTCCTGAAGAGAAGGCACTGTGTGATTCTCTTTCCTACATGGGTTGTGTCCTGGAGGCAGGAGTTGTGAAGCAGAGCGGCGCGCGCTCTGAATCTCTCCATTTTCTTTTCTTTTGACTGGAGGCTAGAGTCTCAAGTTGCATTCTTTTATTCCCTTTGTCCCACCTCTTTTCTGTATGTTGTCTACATAAATTGCAAGCTCCTTGGGCAGTGAAGTGACTTAAAGCAGCTAGCATGTTTTGGGATACAATTTAAATAATGGAAAGAGAAGTGGATTAGAAGCCTGAGGCAGGGGGCTGCAGACAAGGCAGGCAGAAATGGAAGTCAGTGAGCCCTTGTTCTAACCTTGATTGACATTTTTTCAGCTCTTTGCTTCCTGATATGTGGAGTTATAATGTTGTGGGTGGGGGTGTGTGTGGGTGTGTGTGTGTGTGTGAGATAATGGAGGAAAAGTGATGTGACTTCTACTATTGCACTGGGCCCTGGTAAGAAGGAGAGGACCACTCTGTATTACCAGCAGGACAGTGGGACAGCTATTACCAGCAGGACAGTGGGGTGGGAGGAGGTATTGTTTCAAATTCTCTGTGTATATATAAAGTCTGCTGCAGTTTCCACGGTATGCATCTGATGAAGTGAGCTGTAGCTCACGAAAGCTCATGCTCAAATAAATTGGTTAGTCTCTAAGGTGCCACAAGTACTCCTTTTCTTTTTCTGTATCTTGTGGCATTCAGGCTGGGGGTGGGGAGAGAATTTACCTTGGTGCTATTTGGTTATCTATTCGCAGCCTTTTATCCTGGTGGCTTTAAAGCCTTGAAGGGGGGGCAGGGAAGGAGGGGCATGCATTGCCAATTGCACCTGAAGTCTCCGCATGCAAAGGGGGTGTTTTTCTGCAGTTTTCCTCTTCTAGCCCATCCTCTTGTGCAGAGTCAATTCCACTCCTCTCTCCTGGTACTTGTGATGCGTCAGCACTCTGGTTTGATTTTTGGCCTGGTAGGCAGATTTTCCTCTCTCTAAATCCCTTGGATGCTTTTTCCTCCACCTCCTTTTATTTTCTTATTTCACATCCTCAAAGACAAGAGGGCCTGGAAGCACAGACCTGTCCTGCTGCATTCCTGAGTAATTTGGTTTTGATTAACCCAAGGGAGAGAAGTTGGTTTCTCATAGCGACCATTGGATCAAAGTGCCAGGAGAAGCAGTTCCCTCTCATGCATCAGACTCCCCCCGTTCCACTGTCAGGGGTGGCCTTTTCAACCCAGGCTACTTTGGCAAGTTATTTCCACTTTTCTGATTTTTCATGCTAGTGTTCAGAGAGCTTTTGATAGACAGAAAAACTCCTCCCCTGCCCCTCCTTGCATTTTCTTCCAAGACTCCTTTTCCCTGCAAAACACATTCTTGCGTTAATCCTGCTACAGGAGGAATGCAAATACTTCTAATTGTAAGATCCAGGATGGGTCTTCCATATCTGTGCATCTTTTATTCTTGTAGGAGATGGCTAAGCATTTCACTTTCACAAAGCACTGGGCACTTTTCCTTCTCTGATGGGACAGTTGTCAAGATTACCAGGTTCAGGTCAGATGCAAAGAGGTGACAGCAGTGGGTTCCTTCCTGGAAGCATAGGTAATTTCTCTATCTCTTTTGTGCTTCTGGGTTGAGTGAGAAAGGGTATACATCCACTGCTCCTGATGAATCCAGTTGGATGAGTGTCAGACGCACACTAGGAGCAATGAGATAATTTCAACTCATGGCGGTGAGAAATCAAGCTGGCGTTATGGTCAAGGAGACCTTATTTAGGACAGAAAGCTACCATGTTGTGGGAGCTGGTTACAAAACTATACAGCAGGGTGTCCAAATCCTTCTGTGGAAAGGGACAGATGTATTTTTAATTATGAGCAGTGGGTCTTGGTATATAGTTAGGACTACATATGACCCATGATCCACAATGTATCTCCTACTGTTCTGAAAGAGAGGCTTGCACAAGGATCATGTGGAGAACTTAGCAGTTAGTAATTTAAACTTTTAATCATCATTATTAAAGTATCTTATTATTTTTGTCTAGGATCTTATCCGACTCCTATTGTCATAGTATCTGAGCACCTCCCAAAAAAGAATAAAAGAAAATCAGGGTCCAAGAAGGTTTCAGAGTAGCAGCCGTGTTAGTCTGTATTCGCAAAAAGAAAAGGAGGACTTGTGGCTCCTTAGAGACTAACACATTTATTTTGAGCATGAGCTTTCGTGAGCTACAGCTCACTTCATCGGATGTCCTTCAGTCACTCTTCCCTCCTCCAGAAGGGAGTTCCACAGTATTGTGCATTTATGGGCAATCAATGGGAAAATATTTCTCCTTTGGCACTATTACAATTTATGCGCTTTGCTTGTTTGTCTTCCTCAGCCTCCTTTCTTTGTGTCTTCTCCTTTCCGTTTAAATCAAGATTAGATCTTTCACAAAGATAAACTCTGTTCAGGTTATTGAGCTTGGTACAGGAATTATTGTGTGAAATTCTATGGCATGCTTTATACAGGGGGTTAGACTAGATCATGACAGGTCCCTTGTGGGTTTACAGTATAAACTTTAACCTGCAGGGATTGACCAGGTTCTACAGCAGTATCGGTTTGGGGTTGAATGTCTGTATGCCCAGTGTAGTCTCACTAGGATGAAAATGTCATCCTAGTCCCATGATGCAGTGTTGGGAAGTTACAGAACCATGGTCTTGTTGAAACAGTGGCTGGCTTAGACTCTTGATGGGTGTCAGTGATCCACTAGGACAAAAGTTTATGTAAATTATTTTCTAGAAATAAACCAGCCCAGGAGGCACTTTCACACAGTAAAAGCTCAGCAAGCATAGTTGAGTCAGTTCTTGCTGAGGTGATACGTGAGGTACCTGAGGCAAATGGCCCCAGCAGTAGGACTCTTCAGGCTGGTGAATTAAGCTGTGTTTCGGAGGAGATATGTTTGGGCCAGATCTGTCTTCTCCCCCCCCCCCCCCCCGCCTGTAATTGCCCTCTCCCCCATCATCCTTTGTTCAGAGATGTAGTGACATTGGTATTGAATTGTGCCAAGCTTGCTTTCTCTCACTGCCCGCGGGAAGGAAGGGGGGATCCAGTAATGAAGGTATCGGTGCTGAGGCTAAAACTGAGCCAGCTTTTCAGTTAAGAGTTGTGGGACACTGGTGGAGGTGGCATTGGCACCCTAACAAGACCTTGAGGAAATGGCAGCACGGGTTTGGACAAACGAGCAGTGAAGAGTGTGGCCAAGCTTTCCATAAGAAGTAACGAGAGTTTGGTCTTGCTCAGACAAAGAGGGTGATAGCAGCGAAGGCTTGGGTAGGCTCCTAGGGTGAGTTTGGAGTGGCAGAGAGGACTTCAGCAGAGTAGGTGCGGGGGTGGTGAGATTGAGGAAGCTATCTGGCAGCCTGGGTTTGGGCATATGTGTGGAGCCCATTGAGGTTGGCTTAGGCAGCAGCAGGGTCTCAGTCGTGATTTATTAACAGGCTTGCATCTGGTGCTCACTGCTGCAGTATCTGAGCACCTCATGGACCTTCCTGCCTCACAAGGGTGCTCCATGGGAACATTCTCCTCATTTTACAGCTGGAGAATGGAGAAACAAGTGCATCTAAACAGAGGATTTTCATAAATTTTCTAGCCCTCAGTGTAACACCAGCGCAGCTTCACTGGCACTAGCAAAAGTGGGAATGCTGGTATAGAATGGCTGCCAGCATTTTTACCACCATGTTCTCTACAGCTGCTCTGAGCAGAGATCGATGATGTACTTGTAAAATAGCTGGCAATCGGCTTATGCTAGTGCTCCCATCTCTGCTAACATTGGTGCTACAGTGGGAGACTTCCCTAACATTATGACAGGTTTCAGAGTAACAGCCGTGTTAGTCTGTATTCGCAAAAAGAAAAGGAGTACTTGTGGCATCTTAGAGACTAACCAATTTATTTGAGCATAAGCTTTCGTGAGCTACAGTTCACTTCATCGGATGCAGTGAGCTGTAGCTCACGAAAGCTTATGTTCAGATAAATTGGTGAGTCTCTAAGGTGCCACAAGTACTCCTTTTCTTTTTCCCTAACATTGTCAGTGTAAGACCAGAGAGGTTAAGTGACTTGTCTGAGATCACACAGAGTCTGTGGCAGAGTTGGGACAGAACACACATCTCCTGAGCCTGTCCGTTGCTTTAACCACAATGCCATCCTTCCTTTCTTCCCAGAATACTGTCCTGTAGGAGGAGAATCCTAAAACACCTGTTCATGACTTGCTCAGTAACTTGGTCAGCAGCTATATCTCACGCTTCTCCCCAGAGAGAGCCAAGCTAGGCAAAGTACACCCGTCAGTAGCCTTCAGCACTAGGTGTCCTGGGGATGGCCTCCATGTAACTGCTTATGGTAAGTGGATTATTGGGCCCTTCCAAATGGGCTGTCTTTGCCCCAGACACAGCTCAGGTAAATAGAGAGCCACCAGAAGGCTTAGCGTGAAACCTGTGCAATAGAGGGTGCCATTCTTTTTCCTGGTGGGACCCTCTGAGGTTTTCATTGACTGCTCAACTGCTCCAAAGCTCTTTACAGGCAGTTATAGTTGGGAGAATCGGGTAGGGCCATTTCACTCCTGATTGGAAACTCCAAATTCTGCCCACCACTCCCCCTGGCCCATGAAGCTGTGGGAAGAGAATTTAGTTCAGGCCTGTTCAGAATTTAGTTTAGGCCTCTTCAGGCCTCTGGTTTGTGCTCTTACTGTCAGTGCATGGTTTGAGCCCTGTGCCTTCCAAGCAAGGGACGAGCTGGTCTCTGCCTTGCTGCCTGGCTTGGAGGGAGACTGAAGAATGGTGCTGGCGCCCGGCCCCTGCTGAGGATGGGGTGAGCTGCAGCTGCCTGACCCGGGTGAAAAGTTCAAATCTGCATTTAAAAGGAAGAGAGCCATTAAGTGGCTGGGACAGTCTCCAGTCAAGTCGAAACGGTTTTTGTTTCTAAAAGACACTGAGCTGGCCTCTTGTTCAGACTCCATGCAGCCCTGCATGCTCCGCCAGTTTGCCACTGTTCCTGTTCTCAGTGGCCTCCTGGGGAGCTTGGGTTCATGTAGGGAAAGAAACGGAATTCATGGCCTCATGGAGTCTGGTCTCTGCTGGTGGTGCTCGACTCTGAACCCATCTTTAGCCTCCAAATCTTGTATTCTGTACTTCTCTCATCTTTCTCTCTTACAAATCCCTGTGCAGTGTCTTGTCCCAGGCCACGGAGCCAGCAGATGTCAAGTACAGAACCCAGGTCCCCCAGCTCCCTGGCCTGTGCTCGAACTACTAGACCAGGCTCCATGGCTTCACTTTTATGTTTAACCCCACACATTGGCCAGCAGGCCTGAAGCATCCCCCCCCCCGAGAATATATTAAACTGCTGGAGCTCCATGGTAACCTTGTGTGGGATTGCAGCTTTCCCCTCCCTGGCTTAATGTTCACAGATCCGCACTGGGGCAGCCAGACATTAGTATGAGCAGGACTTGTGTCTCCATGGTGATCCAGCCTGCCCCACAAGAGGGGCTGGGGGGAAGTCCTGTTTCTGTTATGTGCTAGCAGTTTAAAATGATCTCCTGGGTGTTAGGAAGGAGTTGGGAAGCTCTGTATTTCCCTTCAGGCCAGACTATCCCTCTTACTCCTGCTTAAAGACCTGGGTCAGAGCTTTCTCACATCTAAACAGCTCTGGTGTCTGGGAAACAGCTGGAGGATCTTGGCTTGGTGTCCTGAGCTGTGTGGCAATGCCCTCCCTGCCTGGGTGAATGGGAAAGAGTCTTGTTCTTAGTCTTGATGCTCCCTCACTGAGCTATATGCTGCATTAGTTTCTTTCCCTTCCTACGCTTAAAAGTGCATTGCACTCTGCAGAGGATTTGAGGAGCACCTAGTAGATTTGGTTTGTTTACAAGCATTAGACAAATGTAAATAGTTTAGCTTCTCTCTTGACTATGAATGGAGATTAAGGAGGCACCTAGGGTTTCATTCCTTCATGCTCCATTCTGATGCTAACAAGTTGGTCTGTAACCTGGGAGGAGCAAGATACAGCCCTTGAACGTTAGGACCTTGCCTTCTGGACTACGGAGAAATGAGTTTCATGAGCCTTATTCATATGGTGAGACCTAGTGCAGAGTCTGGGGAACAGGAGTCAGAGGAGGTGTCTGTGTGTGTTCGCTCCAGCAGCTTCAGGATTTTAAGTTTGGGGAAAGTCCCCTGAGGGAGGGCGGAAGAGCGTTTCACCTAGAGTACCTGCAAGTTGAATTTCAGTTAATTTTCAAAGGAAAAACTTTACTGTAGCAGAATCAGCAGTTCTTTGCTTTTTCACATGCTGAGTTTCCAGCTAGGTGTCAACACTGAATACGTTCTGTTGAATGGTGTGGGGGTTCCTGGTTTATCACAAGTAGTTTGGAGAGGGAGAAAGGACTGGAAAATGAGAGGTATCAACAGACTTCTTGTTAGATGTTTAGGCTATTGTGTATCTATTGTGTACCTTCTGGAAAAGGAAGCCCACTATAAGAGTGCTCATCTTTGGATGTGTTCTGCATTGTCCTCATAGTCTGGATAGTATCGAAGTCTGCAGCCAGATATTTGGCTTGTCTGCTTTTTTTTGTAAGAAAGAGTGATGCACTTTGGAAACTACAAAAGTCCACGCAGGGCCTAGCATACACTAGCATTTTTGGATGTCTGCACCTGTGCACCTCCCCAAGAGGTAGCAGTTGTGAGCTTTAGTCGTTTGCAACATTTTGTCACTATGTTCGGTAAACCTGATGCTGCACTGGTACTGTGGACAAGATCTCTGCAACTTGGCGTTCCTAAATTGTGCCTCATAGAGTGGGAGTGTTGGTGATACTCTTCAAAGCTGAAACCCAGTTTGCCTGTTGAATTCTAGTGTTCCACCTCTTGGTTTTTGGACAAGAAGTACAAACCTGGCTGCATTAGGAAAATAGCTGGATTTCCTTTCCAATCCCAGTATGAGCACACTCCTTGCATTTTGGTTCCAGGAGTGGAAGGGAGCATCTCTGGAACAGTCCTCTCCTAAGAATGTTCCTTGTCCAGGCAGAGGTAGTCAGTGGCAGTTTTCTGGCTACCAGATCAATTTATAAATGAAACTCTCTGGCTGCCTCATCAGACCTGCTGGGGGTTTGTGTGATATTTGATGTTTCTGTTTGCAGATAGATGTTTAAGTCTTGGCCTGCTGCTTGCAGAAGTGTTTCTGGAATACTTGAAAGGGAGAAGTCTCATTCTCAGTGTGGCACTACTTCACATTACCATGTGGGGGCAGCAGCACCTCCTGGGGACGGGGTGGGGCTGGGCAGCTAAATTCCTTGTCTGAGGTCATTCGTGCCAAGCTAAGGCAATTTAATTAGCGGAGCCTTTGTCACTAGTGAGTTATTTTTGTCTGGAAACACTAAAATACTGTTTACGCCTTGTCTCAACAAAATGCAAAACAGCAATTAAGCAGAAGTGTGTGTGTGTGAGAATCAGGGGCCAGTCAAAAAACAGGATGTGATTTCCCCCTGAACAAAATAAATGCTCCCCTCATGTTGCTGCTGCTTGATGTAGGGATGCTGCGCACCCTCTCGTCTGGATTTAATCTGCGGTTAGCTGGTGAATAAAGTGCTGTTCCCTAGTGTGCTTCACATTCCTTCATCCGGTGCCAGGCCTCTGGTAGTGAGGGGTTGAATCTCCTCTCCTTTCCTACTTTCTGTAGGAATGAGGGTGGAAACGTTAATTTGACACAATCCCCATTAGCAGCAGGCTTCTCTTTAAAGGCTTCTCGGGAGCTGATGAAGAAGCCGAACCTGTGTGGAAACCCAGCGGGGGACCCTGAATCGGGGGCTGCAGTTTATGAAATACAGATTCTCTGGTTCAAATCATACTGGTTGCAAGATGAGGGTTGGTTTCTGTCCTAGAAACTATCACTGTGTTAAAGGTCTAAGGTACAGGGAGCCACTTGAAAAGGCTGAGAGTGGCATGTGAGGAAGCAAGTTAATTCTTAATCATATCTCCTGTATATGTAGATATTAGCCTCCTTTGCAGCAGATACGTCTGCTGTAAAATGCTTAGTGTTGAGAGCCTGATTGGGCAGCGCACACTAAATGTTCCAAGCTCCTGCCTGCCTTTTTTCTTCAAACAATATCTTCTGGCTTCCAGATTTCTGATAAATTGATAAGAGGAATTGCGTGAGTCAATAGACTTGTAGACACTTTGCCAATATAACCCTAGCGCTATTGATCTGCCAGTAAATTAAAGTCTTACTTAGAGGCTGCCGATATTTCTAATCTTCTGCTTCACCAATTACAACCTTCCTGCTACCTGGAAAAGAGAGCGAAAGGGAAACGGGACTTTTGAATGTTTGTTGTTGAGCTAGTCTGTTGATGAGGCAGGAGGAAAGGGAGTGAGGTGCAGGGGGTGGGTGAGATGGGGACTACCTAGCAGTACCTCAGACATCAGTTGTTGAGTTCACTTCTGTGCATAAGTTTTATTAGTGGAAAGAACCCTAGACTTCAGTTTAATAGTGAATCTGTCACTCATCTATCCAGGAGTCCTATGTAAGGCTCCCCTAGGTAAGGCTTTCTTATGCTATTTATTTCTCTTCACCCAAACACTTGGGGGAACACTGCTCTGAGAATAGTGTAGGAACAAGTGTGACCACATCTCCAGTCTTCAGTTCCGTATTTAGGATCCTCTCTCTCTATCTGCGTAGAGTTAGAAGAATAGCTATTTCTCTCGCTCTCGCCCCATCCAGTAATTCTCTTTCATGAGATAGAAATTGGATGGATTGAGCTATGAAAACATGGCTTTGCTGTGGTGGTGGGAAGGAGGGTCCCAGCTTTGGGGAATGGGACCTTGCAGGTCTTGCCAGAAGAGGCAGAGAAGTGATACATTTCCTTCTTTCCAGAAATGTGGAAAACCTTTTGTGCCCTAGTCGGTCTGTCTCTCCCCTCTGTGCCCTCTTGCCTGCTTATTTGAAGTTGGGCAACAATAACAGTTGCTTTCAGATGTCCGAGGAGGAACAATGGGATTATAGAGCTCCCTGCTGGGGCTCCCACTCTCAGTGATGATGGTTTCAGCTGATCATTTGTCCGATAAGCTCCTTTCAAGTCTCGTTTCTGTTTGAAAGTCCGCAGTTGGCTTTGGGAAGAAATCTCCAGATAAACGCTGTGTTCTTTCTAATACCCCAGAGCGAAAATCAATGGGAGGGATAATTCCTTCCCTTGTCCTACACAGACTTTCGTGGTTTGGTGCCTGCAGCAGCACCTATTCAGTAAGTAAAGAAAAGGGAAAAGCCCTCCCTTTGGTGCTGTTTGGGGGACAGACTGGCCTCTGCGGAGGGTGCCCCTGATGTGCAGAGCAGTGTGGTCGTGGGGGAGGCTTCCTCAAACAATGTCTGCTTTTATTATTTTGTTGATGGTTGGCTGCAAGTGCGACATAGGTGCAGACCTAGGGTCAAGTGCTACAGGGCTGCTTACGTAAAGAAGTAGAGTGGGCTGGGCCATGTAGGCTCTAGTCTCGACCAAGGTCACCCAGTGGCTAAGCCAAGTGACTTTAACCTCTTCCTATTTCCACATCTGTAGTAAAATGAGGCCACTCACCCATTCTTGTACAGTGGTAGAGTAGCACCTGCATCATATCCTCATTGTTGTACAGTCTGTTCAGGGTCCTCCAGGGAGTGAGAAGGAGACAAACACGGCCAACCCCAAATGTTCAAAAAACATGAGATTGGCTTTAAAATCAGGAGATTAAGTAAAAATAGTAGATTTGGTGTTTTTTATTTGCCTTCTGCTTGTGGTGTCTCTAGGGTGCCTGGGGTGCCATTTTGACGCTTTCTCCACAGCCGTGAGGGCTAGAAACTTCCTTTTTCTACGAGAATGAAGGCTGAAATCACCACCTCTCCTCTTGACTCCAGGAGTTGGAGATTTAAGGAAAACAATTATTGTGAGATTTATGGCAGAATCATGAGAGATGGCAGTGCCGGAGACCTGTAGAGCTTATTGTGGAGGCTGGAATCCCTGTCCGGGAGCACAGCATGAACTCCCAGAAACCTCCCGGTGGAAATGCCTGTCTGAAATTTTATCTGTTGGAAGAAAAGGTAACGTCTGTGCCAGCCTGGGATGCGAACGTGTTTACAAAGATGTGTGTCTCTGAAGTGAGGTTCCTTGCCTTGCTCTCTCTGTGCGGATCACGTTTGTTGTGGGACGTGGTGCCTTTGCTGCCACTGCGAACTTTGCAGTGGAGACTTGAACCGCTCCAGCTGTTCCTGATTTGTCCCGGGGGTGCTACGAATCCTGTCGGAGGTGCGGAGCTGCAGGGCAGGCAGGCACAGTCACACAGACTGCGCGTCTTTAGGGAAAACAGGGCATCGAAACTGGCTCTGCACTAAGATTTGTCTTCAGATTTCCAACAGCTGTACTTCCAGTAGTAGCAGCAACAGTGGGCATGCAAACATAGGTAGGGCACTAGTATTTTAACCACCAAGTTGCCTACCCGTGCTTGGAAGAGGCCAGTAGTACCCTTTTTACTCTAGGTTTCCCAGGTTTCCTCTCTGTTTAAAGTGGAATCAGTGGCAGTGCAAGGCTGGGAAATGGAAGAAAAATCCTATAGTGTGGAGGAGCCCAGGGAGAGGGAAATGTTTGGCCAGAGTCTGTTGTTGAGAGTTCTGAGAGGTGGGGACTGACTGAATCTCTCCTTTGTGGATTGTATTGTGTGAGGTGTTTGACTCCCGCTCACATCTGTTGGTGGGGACGCCCGGCATAGATTCAGACTGGACGTTGCTTACTAAAAACACAAACTTAATTGTAGCAACTTGTTAATGTTCAATTACCCAAATAGTGGGTTCTCTGAAGCAATGAAAGGGCATCCTCAATGTTATGCATTGCTTTTTTGCCTTCTGTTGTCCTGATAAATACAGCAGAAACCTAGAAGGGGCTAGAAAGTATTTTTCCTAACCTAAACTGGTGCACAGCAATTAGCATGATCAAAACTTTCAGCTCCTTTTTCTTTTTCCCCCTCCGCATCCTGGGGTGCGATATGACTGGAGAAATAGGGCCCGAGTGGTTGTGTGATAGATGGCTCACTTGGGTAGGAGAACAAATCTGCGTGGCTTCTCCTACCTATCTTCCCCGGGGCTTATTCAGTACTAAGGCCAGGGGAACAGTGTCATTTGTCAGAACCAAACCCGGCATCTGGCACTGTTTCTGGATTCTGTAGGACTTCCTTTGTCTTGTGGTCTGGCCCTTGCGATAGCTTCTTCCTAATAAGAGGTAGGCCTGATTCAAAACCTCGGATGTAAAACTCCTTCAGGCTGTGGGAGGAGTCTAGGTTTGGAGTTTTTGTGTGTGTCTCTTCCCCCCCGCCCCCCCTTTACTTGATCATTTGGTCAATATTCCTATCTAATCTCCACAGGCCGGGGGGCACGTGTTATATGCTACTTCAAGATGCTTTTGTAGGCATGTGGCTCAAAATGGCTTTAATTTTTTTATTTTTTTTTTAAGTTCAGCAAAAGTCTTGGAATGTCTGAATTGCCAGACTGGAACTTCATCTAGTCTGATATGCTGTTTCTGACTGGCCCGTACCTGGTGCTTCAGAGGAAGATGCAAGGACATCATTGTAGACAGCTGTGGAATAACCTACCCAAGGAGGAAGTGTCTTCCTAACCCTCAGCATTTAGATATTGGCTTATACTCTGAAGCAAAAGGGTTTATATCCTTTAAAAATATTTTATCCTGCCTAATGCAACCTCTAGTACATGTTTTGAATCCTCCTAATTTCTTGGATTCAGAGATGGTGGTGAGTTTCATAAACTAATTATATTTTGCTTTTCGATTTCATTGAATATCCACTTGATTTTGTAGTATGAGATAGGAGTGCCTCTTATATCCTCTCTACCAATCATTATTTTTTCATACATCTATCTTGTTTCCTCTTACTCATCCCTCTCTAAACAGTCTCCATCTTTTACGCCTTTCCTCAACTAGATGCCCACCCGGACCTCCAACAATGTTATTCTCTGTCTGTGCACCCTCTCTTTCTGCTATGCTCTTTTTGAGATAGGGTGACCAGAGCTGAACACAGTATTCCAAGTGAGAGCGTTGTATAACGCCGTTATAGCATCAGTGTGTTCTATCCTGTTCCTAATCATCCGAACATTTTCTTTGCCTTTCTGGCCACAGCTGCATGTAGAGCAGAGGTTTTCATTGAGTTGTCCACAATGATATCCAGATCTTTCCTGAGAGTCCACAGTTAATTAAAAACCCAGCAATGTGTATGAGTAGTTCATGTAAATTCTTCCAGTGTGCCTCACCTTGCTACTGACAACATTGATTCACTGTTCACCCCTCTTCCAAGATCACTAATATATTAAAAAACCCACTAGTCTTCGTATGTAACCTTGTGGCTCCCACTGTTAACTTATTGCTGCATTGAAAATTAATCATTTATTCCTGCTCTCTTTCTTCATGTAGTTATTCATTTGTGTTTTACCTTCCAAATAAAATGGAAATTAGGATTAAATTTAAATTCAGGAATTTTGGAAAAAATAGTTAATATCAGATATCTGGTTTAAAAATAGGCTCCAAGTACTAGGCTAAAATGTATTAGACTTAATGTGATCAGTGTCACACTCCTCGCTCTTACCTTAAACTTCCACTTGCATTAAGTACTGAAATAGGAACATGTACAGTGGATCTAGAACAATGATATGCAGAAAAGGAGAGAGGAATTGTGTGGGGTGTGTGCGTCCATCCCCTAAGTGACCTGTGCTGGCACAGTCTGTAAAATATTGCCCCTAGTGGCCTAGTGGTGGTCTGGTGGTGAGCTATGAAGAGTGCCAGATGCCCAGCAGTGTATTAAACGCTAGTTGAGTACAGGAGGGCAGCATATCACAGGAGAGAGATAAGCAAAGTTCTCTGATTGTGGATCAATAAAGGTTAGTGACATCATATCTCCAAGTGAGAGAACCTGCTTTCTGCAGAGCTATTTATCAGATTGCAGGCTGGGACAGAGTTAACCTTTTCCTAACCCGATATCCGTTCTTCGTCTGATTCCAAATGGGATAGCCTCCCTCTCCATGCCAGAGGAGTCTCTGACTTTGCCTTCCTAAGCCTGGAGATAGTCTGATGTGAGGATGGTTCTGGCTTACGCCTGGAACCTGGAAGGGTTCAACTTTGAACAATCCTCTGTTGTTTGACCCTGCGCTGGAACTTACTGCAGCCAGCCAGCACTACCCTAACGCCATGCTGGAGTGGGGGAATGTGAAACCCTGCACAGCTGGGCATCCTGGCACTATTTAGTGTCAAATATTAACCTTCCATTCTCTTGTTACCAATTGACCATTATTTTGTGTGAGGAAGGAAGCTAGAGAGCTGGAGCTGCTGGACAAACACCCTGCGTAGGTGGTAGCAGACCCTGCACTGGGTAACAGTCTAACATTGGGCTGTGAAACTGAGCCCCAGCTTCCTCAATTCTCCCCAATGAAGTGTCTGGCTGTGGGGAATATGAAGCGGTTTCCCATGCTAGTTCAAGTTTCTAACGCAGAGCTGTGGCGGAATTGTGCGCAGCATTTCCCTGAACAGTTCTGCTGCCCCAGTGGTACGCGCTGCTTAGAGCCAGTGTCCATAAGTGGCTACTTTTTAAGCGCTCTGGTTACAATGGACATCAGCGGTGCTTTCCAGATGAATGGAAGGGCAGGCCCCTGCCCCGAGGAGGCTACAACCTAAGTTCGACATAACACAGCAAAGTGGAGTGAAGGTGGGAGGATGGCTAATTCCTGCAGTGAGCCTGTATTTCTAGACAGGAAATACCCATTTTCTTTAGAGAGGTTGAGATTTTATCCATAAAGACTTTTGCTTGCTTTTTGTTTCTACTGTGATTTATTGCTGGGAGAGAAGGCCCTTGTCTGTGATTGTTTCTTTTGGCTGTGCTTGACAGTACATTGAGGGCAATGCCAGTTACGTATCCGAGTGGGTTGGGGGATGATGATGATTCTAGCCCAGGCTAATGGGCTGATGTCCAAGCAGAAAGTGTATTTTCAATGAGGAAGTGCTGAGACATTAGTGGAGCTTGGATTACTGTGTGATTGTGCTGTCAATGCTGCTGTATTGAGTCCGAGAGAGCCTGCACAGCACAGGGAAACACTTAGCTCACTAGTGCTGCTTATTGAGAAGCCAATAGCAATTTACTTGCTGACACTTGACATCAAATCCATTCCCAGAGGTGCAGCTCCTACTAAACCATTGCCAAGCTCTCCTTTACACCTGCCTCCTTATCTTACCTTTAAATGTGCAGCTGGGAGGAAATAAATGAGGGTACGTCATTTTTCCCATGTATGCCTGTCCACAAGAAAGTGAGGATCTCGTCTCTCACCCTTACTCCTTTGCCATGCTCTGCTCACACTGTCAGGAGCTAGGATGTACTCCTCTAAGCCCTGTGATGTAAGGGAAATCTTTACCTTTCATGTGGGATTCAACATCTGTAAAAATGTATCTCTTCCACATGTGCGTGATGCAGAGGCACAGGGGCTATGGGGAGGCTAGAACGGCTAGTCCGTTGTAGGGGAGGGAGAAAAGGAGTGCCTGGGATCTATGGAGTGGCTGCATTTCTTCCTGCCACGCTTCCCTCCTCTTGTGGGACAGGGAGACATGCCCTGACATGCTCATTCCCCTCTTTTGGGGAGTGCTCATTGCAACACAGCACCCACAGTGCCGTAGGCACTTTACAGACACATACCAAGTCCAGGTCCTTTGCCTGGAGAGCTAACTCTCTAAATGTACAATAAACAAAGGAATGGAGAGGTGATGGAATCACTGATCAAGCAGTGATATTAGGTGATCTGAAAAAGGGGGAAATGGGGCCTATTCCCTTGTCATGCTTCTTTAAAGCTACATGCTTCTTTAAAGCTACTCCTGAAATGCTTAAAATCTAGTTAGGAATACTAGTCCAATCTTTCCTCTTTCTGCAAGAGGTCATTCGGAGGATTCAGATAATGTAAGCTTTCTTGGTCCCTAATTGAAGATAGAAGTGTTTGAAACTAAGGGTGCTTCTTCCAGCTTTTCTATTTTGACTTATTTAACTCAGTTGACTGACAAAGAGCTTTAAACTGTCTGAATAAAAATCTTTTCCACTCTACTTTGCTCAGGTGTTGCTTAGTGCCAGAGTTGGTATTATCCCCTTAGTTGCTCAGTTGTTTATAGGCCTTCCAGGACAGGTAGGACAGAGGAACCCTGAATTATGAATGTAATAAGGAAGCAGAACAAAAACATATTTTTGTTGGATGAAGACATTTTGGACTGTGGTTTTTTTTTTTAAATCCTACAGAAGCAAAAATGATGCGCGTGCGGTCTTTCTGATTTCAGCTCACACTTGCGCACTCTGCCTGGCTCCATGCTTTCCACTTGTGTGGTTTTACATTTAACTTTTTTTTTAACCTGTAGGGTGTGACGGAGAGGAGTCAGCTTTGCTCTTACCTTAAAGCAGCTTGCGGTTGCACATTAGTAGCACCTGGCAGAAAGGCGTCTGTCTACTTTGGAGGCAGGGAACGCAATGTGTCCAGTTGGTAGAACAGGTGAAATTCCTGTTGAGAAGGATTCAGAGTAGCAGCCGTGTTAGTCTGTATTCGCAAAAAGAACAGGAGGACTTGTGGCACCTTGGAGACTAACAGATTTATTGGAGCATAAGCTTTCGTGCATCCGATGAAGTGAGCTGTAGCTCACGAAAGCTTATGCTCCAATAAATTTGTTAGTCTCTAAGGTGCCACAAGTCCTCCTGTTCTTGTTGAGAAGGAGAATCACAAATTGAATAAAGCTATTTAGCGGGTTAAGAAGTAACAAATACAAGGAAGTTGGAGTTCAGAGCTCCTGCTAGCTCCTTAATTCACTTCAAGCAGCCTGCTCTGGTCTTTGGGGCATACCTGCCTGGATGTTTTCGCTCTGTTTTTAATGTGAATTTGTTTTAAAACTGCCTTAAAAAGGGGAATGAGACTAGAAGTGAAAGGCAGGCAGGCAGCACCTCCCTGGGTTGCCTTGCATCTGTATTGGACCTTCTCTGTCTCTTCCAATTGGGGTAAGTGCCTGTGGTCCCATTGCGTGGCATATAATGTATCTTATTGGCTGTGTCCAGCATGGACCTCTCTGCTTTAAATGTAGCTTTCCTGCCAGTAGGATGCATGCTGTCTCCCTTGGTTCTGATTCAAGCTCAGACCTCACATCGAGATTGACATGGCCCTGCCTAGGAGGGGATTCTCTGTGCTCCTGAGCCAGAATAAACAGAAGGTGCTGGCTCTGAAAACTTGTTGTTCTCTGCCTGGTGGCTTTAACCAGAAGTTGATGGTGATGTGACAGCTAGAGTCCCTGGTATGTTGGCTGGGGAAATGCCAGTTCACAGTTGGCATTTTGGCACTGTAAGTTGTCAGAGTGCAGTTGGAAAGACAGGGTCTCTAGTGCAAAATACAATAGGCTGCAGGATTAGATTTTTACTGGTAAACATTGATTTCACTGTACACATACACAAACCAGAAAAGAAAAATTCCATAGATGATGATTGGAATTTATGAATAGGCAAAGTAAGAAGAATCCTGCTTGAGAACTAATTAGTTTGATTTAAGGATATTTACTTTGTGAACATCATATGTCAAAATATACAGTTGGTGGTGTAATGATTATAAAGCATTAACTTTGTGAATCTCATAGTCTACTGTCATTAAATAATTCTGACCCTCACGATTTCCTGCAACTGTGAATTTAAATCAATATAAATAAAAAAGCTTAAACTCCACAATTTTGCATAATGGTGAAAATTTTAATGACTGAAAAAATGCTTTAAAAATACATCATTATCTGTAAAATTATATAAAAATGAATTCTGCCAAACATAACAATATTGGATGATATGACAACATAGGAGCAGTGGCATGAGTTTTCTGAGGGTGAGGGACTGCAGGGCAGAGGGAAAGGGGTATCTGGAGTGAGGAGAGGTTAAAAGCTATATATTCCAATCCATTTATTTTATAACTATACAGTTAAAAATGAAAAGTAAGCAATTTCAGTAATAGTGCGCTGTCACTTTTGTAATTTTATATCTGATTTTTAGTTTTTAAGTGAGTGAAACTTGGGGCTACACAAGACAAATCAGATCCCTGAAAGGGGTAGAGTTGTCTGGAAAGGTTGAGAGCCACTGCACTAAGGAAGCGGGGGTGGGGAATATTTAATTGAATTTGTGTTGTCCTGTAAATTTTCTAGTCACGATATGGCAGTATGTGAATAGGCTATTGATATGCTAGGGGCTGCTGAACACCTGACAATGCCTAGGGTAAAGTGTGGGCTGGAAGGCTCATGGGTGCAGCTGATTCCAGTGGTCACCCCATTTGGTATGCTGTCCCTCTCCCATATTCCTCCTGAGAATAAACCTGCTTGTTTCTGGAGCATCCCTTCCCAACCTGCTCTGACTCCATCCACAGCACCCCAGCCATCCTCTCTTGAGCAAAAGTGGCTGAGTCAGCAGCCAGTAGAGGGCTACTTGGTGGCTGCCGCCATCTATGTCTGCAAGAATCAAAACTAGCTCCTTGCTAATGTTGACCTTATGCAGCTCTAAAGTTGGTTCCTAAGGGGGCCCCTGCTCTCTCTATGCATTATCAGCTTCCCCCTTTGAAAACCCTTTTCCTAATGGACTTGCCCGAGGTCATACAGCAAGTCAGTGAGAGTTGAAATTCCTGGCTCTACCTGTTAAACACTGCAGAGGCCTTGACTGCACATGACAAACTTATCCCATCAAAGTTCTGTCACTTATGGTAAAAAAAAAAAAAATTACACCACTGTAACTGTAACAATACGAGCCTTTGCGTAGATGCACTTATATCGGGTATGCTGTTGCCAGTATAGCTTATATCTTTCAGGAAATGTTATAAACTATGCCAGCATAAGCACTTTTGCACCAGTATAAACTGAGTCTGCACTGTCAGGGGTTGCAGGTAAACCTTTACCGCTATAGTTATGTCAGCAAACTTTTTTGGTGCAGACAAGGCCTGGAAATTGTGACAGAGGAGGGGGCAGGAAGGGAAAAATTAGGTTTTCTCTGCTTTGAATGTTCTTGTCATCTTGCTGAAAAGACCTTAGGCCAGCTCTTGGCTTTTAGCTGTCCCTAGAAGAGGTCAGGCAAGTTCACCTGACCACCTATCATATTTACTTGGTTCAGTAAAAACCAAGTCACTGTAATTTTGAAGATTATTAGGATTTTGCCCAATGCTAAAGTCTTAACAAATGAAGAAGAAGAAGAAGAGAATCCCTGTTTCAAAGACCGCAATCTAAATAAACAAGCCAGATAGAGTAGGGGAAAGGGTTGCACTTTCCAGACAAAGTGAGGTGTGCGCATGGCATGTAACCGTGATGTGTGTGTTTGTGTCTCATGTGGGAGTTGATTGGGAAGAGTTTCGCTAAACAGAAAGAAAAGACGGTGGGGGGAGGAGGTTGAGCTAACCACCAATCAGCACCAGAGAGAATGTGCAGAGTGAAATGCAGAAGCAGGCTGTCATCAGTGTATCCCTGCTTAAAGTGCTTCTGGAGTTGCTGTGGCAGCTGCTGTCCCTGGCGGACTCCTCCCTGCAGTTTCTGCCCCTGTGCCACATCGGTGGGGCTGCGGGAATCTCTATGGTCCTAGTAGCCCTATTTTAGCAGGGCTCAGGACTTGAGGCCTGTGGGTGATGGATGCCATTCCAAGCAGCAGGCTCTGCTGTTGTCTGGGCAAAGGACTATCTGTGAGAATGTTTAAAGCAAAACCATGCAGGAGGTGAGTTCCCAAGTGCCATGTGGGACACATGGGGTGAGCAGGGAAGTGCCTTGTCAATCAACATTGACTGCTGGTGAGTGGTTTTGGTGAGCGTCCCTAAAGATGCCGGTCCTGTTTTGGCAGGCCAAGGGCTAGAGGTAGAAAGCAAGGCCAACTGAAGAGGGTTTCGGGGCTCTGACAGAGATGTTATGGGCCCTTCCTAGCAAAAGGAACACCACAAAGAAGTGTTGATCTGCTTAGGGCCTGGCTCAGTCACTCTTCAGAATAGGACTGTTCCTCGGGGCAATGGTGACTCATGCCAGCAGGGTTCGTGTGCTCTGGAAAAGGAAGATCTGCACAGGAAACGTGCTCCCCTCCTGTTGTAGATACGAACATGTGGAACAGTGGGTGACCAGAGATCAAGTACAGACCGGTAAATCACTCTTGTTCTCTGTGCTTGTGAGCATGGTTGGGAAGGTTGTGGGCAGGTGTGCGCCCCTCTCCTTTGCAATCGTAGGCTGGTGGAGTTTGTGCTGGTCTCCCCAACCATGGGGGTTGGGGTGCTGGGGGACTGTTGGCATGGCTGGTGCAGTGCATGCCACGCAAGCCCAGTGGGGTTTTGATGTGAGTTTCGCATGGGTGCTGTGGGTGGTGGGGGAATCCTTTGATAAGGGGCCATGGCACTTCAAATACACATGCAAGTGCAGTTTCTAAACGGTCACTTGAGAGTATCCCTCTGTATGTTCTCAGCCGAGGACTCGTATTAAGGTGCTGTTGAAATTAGCTGGCTTCTGCTACTGTAGAACTGTAATGGGGCATAGACTTTCTGCAGCAGCGCCTCCTGCTGATTGGTTTGGGAATTAGCTCTTTCAGTGGTGTCTCTCCCACTGTTACTCTCTCTGTCTCCACTGTCCTCGCAGTCGGACCCATGTCACTCGTGGACCGGGGCATCCTCTGTGCCTGCTCTGTTGGCTCCCCCAGCCCCCCCGCTTTCCAGCTTCTGGTTCTACCACTCGCCGCAGTTCTCAGTCTAGGCACTTCCTCCAAAGGCAAATTGCAGTCTGGCTTAGCCACTCTCATCACTGGCAAGTGGGGGGACAAAACAGGGAGCGGGGGAGCCCAGGCCTGCCGCTACTCCGGGCCCTGACTCAGGGACCCTCTAGCCACAGCCACTTACTGCCCTCCTCCAACTCTCCTCTATTGCCTACTTCCCTGGGCCACTTCTCTGCCCCTGTGTCTCAGGGCCCCAGGCTGGCAGTCATCACTGCAGAGCTCCCCCAGCCTCTGCTGACCCTGCCCAGCCCTGCTCTCTCTTAGGTACTTCACTCTCTAAGGCAGGGGTGACAAACTTTTTGGCCTGAGGGCCACATTGGGCTTTCAAAACTGTATGGAGGGCCGGGTAGGGAAGACTGTGCCTCCCCAAACTCTAACCCTATCTGCCCTCTCCCACTTCCCGCCCCCTGACTGCCCCCCTCAGAACTCCTGACCCATCCAACCCCCCCGCTCCTTGTCCCCTGACTGCCCCCTCCTGGGACCCCCTCCCCTAATTGCCTCCCCCCAGGACCCCACCCTCTATCTAACCCCCCTGCTACTGACTACCCTGACCCCTACGCACACCTCTGCCCCCGACAGGCCCCCCAGGACCCCATCCCCATCCAACCTCCCCTCTAAAGCCCCCTTCAGAATGCGGCCCTGCGAACATGGGCGGAGGACTCAGGAGGAGCAGGCGCAGCTGGAGAGAAGCAGCGGTTTCCCCTTCAAAGCACTGCTTCTCTGGCCAGCTGTGTGGCCACCCCTACTCCGCCGCGTTCATCGTGCTCCCACTACCTGCACCCCCGCCTGCTCCCTGAGGCTGCCGGTGAGCCTCCCTCCCTGCTCTCCCCTGCCCCCGCAGTGCAGCCCCCTCCTGTGCTGGCGGCGTGGCGCGCTGAGGCTGCGGGGGAGGGGGGCAGTGGGGGAGGGGCCGAGGACTAGCCTCCTGGGCCAGGAACTCAGGGGCCTGGCAGGACGGTCCCGCAGGCCGAATGTGGCCCCCGGGCCGTAGTTTGCCCACCTCTGCTTTAAGAGCCAGTTCCTCTCCCTTTGCCCTCCAGGGAGAGACTCTGCTCCTCTCTGCCCTGCAGCCTTCTTATAGGGCCCAGCCTGGCCCTGATAGGCTGCTTTCAAGCCTCCACTTGATTGGCTCCCAGTAAGCCCTTCCATGATTGGCTGGGGCTCTGCGCAGCTTCTCTGGCTTGCTCCAACTCCTTCCACGCCAGAGTGGGGCAACTGCTGCACTGCAATCAAAAGTAGGTATTTTTCAGTGCAATGGTGTTGCTCAACAGCAGATATCTGGAAGTAACCCCTGCATACTCTGAGGTTTTTTTGGATGCACCCATGCTATAGCAACCTTTTAAAAAGCAGTGCCTTTGGGAGCCTCATGATGGCACTGAATGCTTAAAGCCAAGGTTAGACATGACCATGCCATTCCCAGCTCATTCCTTCCCATGACTACTTGTAGGTGTAAGGACCTTCACCCTGTCTAGAATCTTGGTTTAGTTTTTTACTAGACTTCTAGCTGCTTTGACAGAAACCACTCTTAATTGTGGATTGTGACTGGAGCCTTTATGCAATATGTTTGTCAAGCTGGACAAGTTTCAGCTTGGTTCGGGGGCATTGTCTGATCTGGACCTCAAAAAGACTGTTTCATGCTTCTGTCTTTCTGGAATTAGTGCTATATGTGTGCACCTTAAGGAATGATGTGCTGTGGACACATTTCAGTGTGCTTTACCTTTCTTTTCAAGCCTCGGGTTTACTGGCACTCTTAGCTCCTGTGAGTGCTGATGGACAGTGTGTCTGCAATGCTCAACCTCAACAGGCCTTGGAGTCAGGCATTAAGAATTTATCTAAACTTTGTGTAGCTTTTAGAGACCAGTTTAAAAGGAATGCTGCTTCCATGTAACGCTATCAAAATAGGTAGCTTAGACCAGTGGTCTCCAACCGTTTTATGCACAAGATCACTTTGAATTTAAGTGCAACCCAGGATCTGCTCAGTCAACCCCCCACCCTCACTCACTTTCACCGGGCTGGGGTTCTGGAGGGGTGCAGGCTCTCTGCTGGGGCCAAGAGTTCAGAGTGTGGGAGGGGGCTCTGGGTTGAGCCTGGGGCAGGGGGTTGGGGTACAAGAAAGGGCGAGGGGTGAAAGCTCTGGAATGGAGTTTGGGTGGAGGAGGGGATGCAGGCTCTGGGAGGGAGTTTGGGTGTAGGAAGGGGCTCTGGGTTGCTGGCTCTGGGAGGGGGCTTAAGTCTGGGGCGGGAGTTTGGGGTGCTGGCTCCAGGAGGGGGCTCAGGGCTGGGGTTGGGGTGCGGGCTCCTGGTGGGCGGCACTTACCTTCAACGGTTCCTGGTTGGTGGTGGAGCAGGGCTGCCACTAAGGCAGGCTCCCTGCTTGCCCCAGCCCCATGCTGCTCCCGGAAGGAGCCAATGCACCCCTGTGCCCCTGCGTGCTGCTCCCGCCTGCAAGCACCACCCCCGCAGCTCCCATTGGCCACAGTTCCCTGTTCCTGGCCAATGGGAGCTGCAGGGGCGGTGCTTGCTGGCAGGAGCTGAGCATGGAGACTCCTGCCTCCCCCGGGGCCACGGGGGCATGCTGGCTGCTTCTAGGGGTGGTGTGGATCTGGGGCAAGAAGGGAGCCTGCCTTAGCAGCAGCCCTGCTGCGCCGCTGGAGATTACGATCGACTGGGAAAGTCTCCTGTATCAACCAGTTGATCACAATCGACCGGTTGGTGACCACTGGCTTAGACAATGAAACGTGTTACTTCCTGTGTCTGAGGGCTCACTCTGATAGGCTAACACAGCATTTCCCTCCCGCCTTGTAATGTTTCTGTCCTAGAAATCTGCAGGGCTGCTGTCAAGGTTCCTTCCCCACTCTGAACTCTAGGGTACAGCTGTGGGGACCTGCATGAAAAACCCCCTAAGCTTATTTTTACCAGCTCAGGTTAAAACTTTCCCAAGGTACAAACTGTTTTACCTTTTGCCCTCGGACTTTATTGCTGCCACCACCAAGCGTCTAACAAATATATAACCGGGAAAGAGCCTGCTTGGAAACGTCTTTCCCCCCCAAAATCCTCCCAAACCCTACACCCCCTTTCCTGGGGAAGGCTTGATAAAAATCCTCACCAATTTGCATCGGTGAATACAGACCCAAACCCTTGAATCTTAAGAATAATGAAAAAGCAATCAGGTTCTTAAAAGAAGAATTTTAATTAAAGAAAAGGTAAAAGAATCACCTGTGGATTCTTGGACCTGGTTGTCAACACATTTGGTGTATTTGCCTGGGAAACTAGGATCAGAAACTGGTTGGTAGTTGCAAACTCATTAGCATTCACTGTGTGTTTTCTGTTTTGATCATGGGAGGTTTCAGAGTAGCTGCCGTGTTAGTCTGTATCCGCAAAAAGAAAAGGAGTACTTGTGGCACCTTAGAGACTAACCAATTTATTTGAGCATAAGGATTTCTTGGGCTAAAGCCCACTTCATCAGATGCATGTAGTGGAAAATACACTGGGGAGATTTTATATACACAGAGAACATGAAACGATGGGTGTTACCATACACACTGTAACAAGAGTGATCAGGTAAGGTGAGCTATTACCAGCAGGAGAGTGGAGGGGTGGGAGGAAACCTTTTGTAGTGATAATCCAGCTGGGCCATTTCCAGCAGTTGAGAAGAACGTCTGCGGGAGGGGGGAGGAATAAACATGGGGAAATAGTTTTACTTTGTGTAATGACACATCCACTCCCAGTCTTTATTCAAGTCTAAGTTAATTGTGTCCAGTTAGCAAATTAATTCCAATTCAGCAGTCTCTCGTTGGAGTCTGTTTTTGAAGTATTTTTTGTTGAAGAATTGCCACTTTTAGGCCTGTAATCGAGTGACCAAAGAGATTGAAGTGTTCTCCGACTGGTTTTTGAATGTTATAATTCTTGACGTCTGATTTGTGTCCATTTATTCTTTTACGTAGAGACTGTCCAGTTTGGCCAATGTACATGGCAGAGGGGCATTGCTGACACATGATGGCATATATCGTATTGGTAGATGTGCAGGTGAACGAGCCTCTGATAGTGTGGCTGATGTGATTAGACCATATGATGGTGTCCCTTGAATAGATATGTGGACACAGTTGGCAACGGGCTTTGTTGCAAGGATAGGTTCCTGGGTTAGTGTTTTTGTTGTATGGTGTGTGGTTGCTGGTGAGTATTTGCTTCAGGTTGGGGGGCTGTCTGTAAGCAAGGACTGGCCTGTCTCCCAAGATCTGTGAGGGTGATGGGTTGTCCTTCAGGATAGGTTGTAAATCCTTGATGATGCGTTGGAGAGGTTTTCGTTGGGGGCTGAAGGTGATGGCTAGTGGCGTTCTGTTATTTTCTTTGTTGGGCCTGTCCTGTAGTAGGTAACTTCTGGGTACTCTTCTGGCTCTGTCAGTCTGTTTCTTCACTTCAGCAGCTGGGTATTGTAGTTGTAAGAACGCTTGATAGAGATCTTGTAGGTGTTTGTCTCTGTCTGAGGGGTTGGAGCAAATGTGGTTGTATTGTAGAGCTTGGCTGTAGACAATGGATCGTGTGGTGTGATCTGGAGGCATGTAGGTAAGCATAGCAGTCCATAGGTTTCCGGTATAGGGTGGTGTTTATGTGACCATTGCTTATTGGCACCGTAGTTTCCAGGAAGTGGATCTCTTGTGTGGACTGGTCCACGCTGAGGTTGATGGTGGGATGGAAATTGTTGAAATCATGGTGGAATCCCCTCCCTGCTCTCCTGCTGGTAATAGCTCACCTTACTTGATCACTCTCGTTACAGTGTGTATGATAACACCCATTGTTTTGTGTTCTCTGTGTATATTAAAATCTCCCCATTGTATTTTCCACTGCATGCATCCGATGAAGTGGGCTTTAGCCCACGAAAGCTTATGCTCAAATAAATTTGTTAGTCTCTAAGGTGCCACAAGTACTCCTGTTCTGTTTTGATCATGTCGCTCCTTTCTTTGCATCCCTCCGCTGGCTCCCTCTTCTCTATCACATCATACATAAGCTGCTTGTCTTCACCTTCAAGGCCCTTCGTGGCCTATTCTGACCCTTCCTGTTATCTCTCACACACTGTCCGCAGGTCCACTCCCACCTCCAGTCAGCCCATGATGCCGGCCTCCATCACTCATGTTACATTTTCCAACAAGCCCCTTTGTGCTTTGTCCTGTTTTACCCCTCATACCTGAGAGGAGCGTCTGGTAAACACCTGCAAAGCCATTTTCATTATTCTTCTTCAAAGCCCTCCTTAAAATTCTCTCATTCCCTGGGATGCCTGTAAAAACACACTTGACAATGGGTTGGCTGCTGGTGTGCTGAGACCACAGCCTGTCATGCTGACCAGCACTGTTTTGTTTTACTCCTTTGTTTGCCTGTATTCAGCTTTTGTCTCTAGTCTTGCACTTAGATAGTCCCTGCCCCAAAGATCTTAGTCTTTTTGTTTTCTTTGTATCGTGCTTAGCACAACGGGGTCCAGAACTAGGGTTCTTGAGCACTATGTTAATACGAATAATGAATAATAATTTTTCTAATCCTCTTTGCTAAACTTGTTTCAAGGGTTAGGTAGGTTGTTCTATTTGAAGGAGATATGAATGGTTTTGCTTAGCTGAGGACCTGTGAACAACCATGATGGGTTTGAGGTGCAGGGACAGGTCCAGATGTCCCTTGGAACTTTTAGCGCTTTGCTTGTTTGGTCGAACCTCTGAAGAAAAGTGAGATGATATTTGGTGTGTTCTAGCACAATATCTTTCATTCCTGAGAGACTGTCTCTTATTCAGTTGATATTTTTAATAGAGCAGTTAGAGGCTTTGGTGTAGTCAGGGTTTATCATTCAATTGACTACTTGGAAAAAGTCCAGCTGACCGTGACTTGGCAGAGTTAGCTGTGGAGAAGAAAGAGACTTTGTTTTCTTCTTAGCTGTGGAATATTCCTATAAGAAATCCTTGTGATGGTGTTATGGGAGGAAGCTGGAGTGGGGTTTGTGTCACCAACATTTCAGCCTTTATGTTTGCTCAGAGGAAGCGAACCAAATGAAACCAAGTTGACTATGCAGATGGTTTGGGAAGGGGTTGTCTTTGGACCAAGGTGTCAATGGTTGTGGCCACTAGATGGCTGAAATGCTCCACCAAATTACACTATTTAACTCCTTTTTATCTTTTCTTATGATTCAGGCTCCTCATCATCTGTTGTTTTTTTAAAATGTCTCTTTTGGCATTCCAGCACCTAGAACTGTGCGTAGCATTCCAGGTGTGGCCAGATGAGCACTGTATCAAAGGAGATATTACCTGCCTGCTCTGTGATGTGCCACAAAATTTCATTGGCCTTTTTTCTGACTTCTGCATTACGAACGTGTCCAACTTGCTGTCCTTCATCACCCCTTGTCTCACTCTCTCAGCCCACTGCATCCCAGGCTACTCTGCTCTATTGAGTAAGTGGAATGATTTTTTTCTAGATGAGTATGAGCTTTCACTTCTAAAGGTGTATGTGGGGTAGGTAATGTACACTGTTTAGAGCAAAGTCTTAGTGCTCTGATCCAGTGGATTTGTAGTCCTCATTCAGAGGACCAGGGCTCTAACTCGGCTGGATCAAGAATTATCTCATTCTTGGGTTGTGTTCAGCACCCAGATCATTGGCAGGTTAAGTAGCCTGAGTTCTGTGACTTCCAAGCTGCTTTTCATATGCAGATCTGAGATGTGATTGGCAGTTGCTGCAAAAGTGTTCTAGCCGAATAGGCCTTTTCTACTACAGCAGTTTCATTAAAATCTCATATAGCTTCACAGGCAGCAGCGCTGGCTAGTGTAGACTGCGGATGCTAAACCTGCGTGGAGTAGGTCAGGCAACACGGTTGTAAAACCAGTGTAGACGAAGCACTGGTGTCGCATGCACCATTGGTAGCATGGGCAGAGCTACGGTGGTGCAGAACACGTTCACAGATTTTCCCAGTGTAGATTCAGCCCTGAAGCATATCTTCTACCAAGTGCCAAAGCGCTGGCAAGGGAGTAGAAATTAGCTCCTTCCAGTGCAGGGGTTCTCAAGCTGGGGGTTGGGACCCCTCAGGGGGTCATGAGCTGTCTACCTCCACCCCAAACCCCGCTTTGCCTCCAGCATTTATAATGGTATTAAATATATAAACAAGTGTTTTTAATTTATAAGGGGAGGTCGCACTCAGAGACTTGCTGTGTGAAAAGGGTCACTAGTAAAAAAAAAATTGAGAGCCACTGTTCCAGTGGAACTGTGGGGACTTACTGGCAGGTTTTTGGAGCAGTGTTAGTACACTGTTTCCCTGGCATTACAAAGGGATCAATGCTTAATGCCAGAATGTAAACAGAATGCCCCAGTGTAATTGGCAACAAATACAAACCTTATTGCAGCTGTTCATAAGATATCCGAAAGGTAACAATAGTATCATAATAGAACTGGAACAAAACCGAGGTCACCACTCTGCACGCTGGAAAATGCTCTAGGAGTAGCCATGGTGTGACGACAGCGGGATGCTGGTACCATTGACTGGTGCGCCATCAGGGCAATTTCATCTGTCTTCTGACCATGTCCTTCGTAAACAGTTGTGGTCAGTCTTCTCCTGTGTGTGGCTGCATGGGTACCAGAGCCCTGGCAGGAGCCACACAACAGGCATCTGCCGGGGCAAGCCTCTCTTCTTGGTGCCATATTGACACGGATAATGTTAGTCTGACCGTTCTTTTTCCGTTAGTTATGATGCCGCCAGAATTCACACTTGTTCGAGAGATTCAGTCCTGGAAAGCTGAGATGGCAGATATTTTGAGAAATTTGAGCAGGCGGACAGCCAGCTCCTAATGTGGTTGGCAGCCCACATTACACGTACTCAGGTGCTGCAAAGATTGGAAGAGAGCTGATGGCCTGAGGCTACCACAGGAGTGGGCAGGGTGCCACTGCCTTTAAGTACTTTCCTGTTCTTGTCTCTCTCTGTCTGAGCGCAACAGCTCCGGCTTTCCAGTTCCACAGGCTGCCAGCTCTGCACCAGAGGATCTCCAAAGGCAGGTTGCGTGGGAGCCGCCGCCTCAAACCGCAGGCTCTGTTTCCATTCTGCTAGTGGCAAGAGTGCAGGTGCATTAAACCTGAGACTGCAGCCTCCAAGGCAGGTGCAGATCAGGATTGTTGGTAAAGCAAAGCAACTCTTTGCCCCCTTTCCTCTCTCTATTGCTATTCAGGTTTGTCTTCATCTGCCAATTTCTGAGGAGTGCAATTACAACTGATCAATTGAGTTTGGAAGAAGATGTGCAGCTTAGCGATCAGAGGCTGAAATGTTCAGAGCTTCTGCTCTCTCTGAATAGGTCTAACAAAAGAAACTTGACCAGCCCTCTGCTGATCTTAGGTTACGTCTACACTGTGAACCTGAGGGAGTGATTCCCCTGCTTAAGCATGCAGACTCGTAGTAGCATAAGAAGCAGTGTAACTGTGGCAGCAGGGGCAAGGCTGACATGCCGAGTACAAACCTGATCTGCAGGCTTGCAACTCTTCCCGTGCTCCCGAGGCTGAGGCTGTGGGATAGGAACTGGAGGGATTCACGATCTGAAAGGAGTATTAGCTGAACTGTAAAGACTAGTTACTCTGTGTACAGAATATTTCTTACAAACAGTATCCTAAAATGCTTTCATTATAGAGATTTTACAGAAGAAAATATTTTTTTCAGGGTTTTTTTTTTTTTTTTTAAATTTTAAGGGGCTCGAGGGACTAGCAGGTAATTTAGCACCCAGCTTTTGTGCACTGGTCGGGGAGTTTTCAGATCCCAAAATTAATTAATTCTCTTTGTCACAGCTGTCTTTAAATTCTAACAGAGAGCAGTTGAAATGTGAATATTCCCTGCAGCGCCTGCAGCTCAGACATTCTGCATTGTGCTAGAATGAGACCCAAAAGTGAAACTAGCTAGTCTGTTTTCAGTGTTTTAGCTGAATGAAATGCAAAAGTAAACAAACAAAAATCAAGACAAGTAAAATTAAATGAGATTTTCAAATTTTCCAGTTGTGATTATCTAAGGCAGGAGTTCTCTGGAGAGCAGGCTGGTCATATGGTACTGGCTTTCATCATCCTCTTCATTCCCACCTGCCATATTGCATTAAAATGCAGCTAAAAATGCACTATACTTTTTCATGCCCACAATTGCTGCTGTTGCTGCAGGGTATTTTCAGGATCACAAATGGAAAGGAAGGTGAGAGCTGTAATTAGAACTGGGAGGGCAGTCATTTATGGGACAATCTGTATTAAAATACGGCCCACATTATGAAATACCTTTGATCCCCTGCTCTAAGGTAATAAAGGTGAGGAAAGCCAGTTATCTTTTACCTGACAGTGTTCCTTTTAAGAGCTAGAGGCGTGAGAGATTGAATTGAGATCTGAAGAGAGAAAGTATTGATACTTGGCAAGATCCAGGATGGCTAGTCCAGATGACAAGAGTTTCAGAGAAAGCTCTTGCATCATCAGGGGCTAAGAAACAAATCTCCTGTTTTACTGAACCTGCTGTCTGATTCAGAGATCTGAATGCTGGTTTTATGTCCCCCTAGGAGCTGAGAGGTCAAATATAGGCTACCTGGGGTCCAGCTGCAGTTTGGCTGGTGGTTTCATGGAAAAGGGAGAGCCTGAAGGAAGCTGGAGAAAAGGGAAAGGAAATTCCCTCTCTAAGGATGATCAGAATGGTCTGAAAAGGCCACAGATTTATATTTCGAGAGGAAACCCTAGAAGTGTAAACTGATGTCCTGACCTGAGAACAGAACACAGATGCAGTCAGCATCGGCTTCTTCCAGGAGTAGTTTTTCTAACTAGAAATCAAAGAAAGTTAACTGGAGGTCATGGAGCCTGAGCTTCGCACAGGCATTATCCCAAGCAGCCACTTCATTAGTTGCCCCAGAGCATATGAGCAGGGGATGAAGGAGGCTTAGCTGAGAGAGAGGGAATTACGGTTTTGTTAAGTCACTGAACTGGTATGTGGAAGGCTTGGTTCAATTCCCAGCCTTGCCATAGGCTTCCTATGTGAGCTTGGGCAAGTCACTTAATGATTTAACTGGGAATTGGTCCTGCTTTGAGCAGGGGGTTGGACTAGATGACCTTCTGGGGTCCCTTCCAACCCTTATATTCTATGATTCTATGATTCTAATCTTTCTCTGCCTCAGTCCCCTGTCTGTACAATGAGTAGAAAACTTCCCTTCTTCATGAGGACGGTGCTGATGTAAGTACCTAAGTAACTAGGCTAACCCAGTGAGTCATTCTTCATCTCAGATCCACTTCATTGGGCGGTGAGAGACCCCACAGTCCTGTGCCACTTAGTCAATATATGAGGCAGAATAGGAAAAGCATGCAGAATGGGATTTCTAGTGTGACTAAATAGGAGAATACAAGTGTCCCTACAGGAAGAGTTCAGATATTTTGGGAATGGTTTCCTAGCAATGAGATTTTCTGTTAGTCTTATTTACAAATTACAGTCCAAAAGGCTCCCAGGCCCCAGACGCAGCAGTTCCTACCAGTGATCCACAGAGCAGTTGGTGGTAGTTCAGATAGTTGACCACGTGGTGCTGGCTTTCCTCCTTGTTTCTGTTACCCTGAATTGAGGACATCTATATACATAACCTTACAGATCTTACTTTCCACATAAGCAATTGCTGTATTTGCCACAGCAGGAGGTGGCCCATGTGACCTCTCTTTAAAATATGTTCCACATTTTGAAAAAGTTTGAACCTAGTAATCAGAGGGCAAAGATCACATGTGTAACTCCTTTCTCCTGTTAAGTTGAGTGCTCGCTACTAGAGGCCCCGTTTGTAATTCTGGACCAGAATAGAGCTCCTACCATGTTCAAGGCTGGCTATAACTGGCTAGACAGTAATACTGCTGAAGAGGATGGTGGGTGATAGCAGATTACAAATTGACTCTGAATCAACACTGATGCATTTGTGAAAAAGGCTGCTATCATTCTGGGGTTATTAACAGGAGAATGGTCTGTACGACAGTGGAGGTAGTTATCGTGCTCTACATGGTAGTGGTGAGGCTGAAGTACTGTGTTCAGTTCTGGGCACCACATTTTAGGACAGATGTGGATAAACTGGAGAGAGAGTTGAGAGGAGAGCATCAGAAATGATAAACAGTTTAGAAAACCTGAACTAGGAGAAAAGGTGAAAAAACCAAAACTGGGCATGTTTAGTCTTGAGAAAAGACGGGTGGGGAGAACTTGATAAGCCTTCAAATATGTTAAGGGCTGTCACAAACGGAATGGTGATGAATTATTCTACATGTTCACAGAAGGTAGGACAAAAAGTAAGTGTCTTAATTTGCAATAAGGGAAATTGAGATTAGATATTAGGAAAAACTTTCTTACTATAAGGATAGTTAGGCTCTGAAACAGGCTTCCAAGGGAGACTGTGGAATCCCCATCACTGGAGGTTTTAAAGAACAGGCTGGACAAACATCCATCAAGGGCTGGGTTTACTTGGTCCTGCCTTGGTACAGGGGGCTGGATTTGATGCCCTCTTGAGGTCCCTTCCACCCCTGCATTTCTGTGTTTTTATTTATTTATTTATTTACTTTTTAATGTGGCATATGAAAACTGAGCCTAACTGCAGTGCCACTCTCTCAAAGAGGTAAGGCATGGGGCTTCCAAGAGATAAGAAATCTCATCCTAGATGGCTTTTGACAGCAAGGCATGTGGAAAGAAGTGTCGTGGTTCAGAGGGTTAGTAGTCACCAGTCACTGTGCGCAAAACTCTGATCATGCTGTCTTTTGAATTGAATGCATTGTAAATACAAGTTATCCTGCTAACGTCCAGGCAGAGGGAGTACTGTAGCTGTCGTGGTGTCTCCCTAATGCAGCAGCCTGTGGGTCATGTCCCAGAATTGGTTCACTGGAATGCACCAAAGGGTCATGAGCTGGCTGGGCTCGGCTTTCTGCTCTGGGTGCTGTGACCTGTGCATAGGGTCCCAGCACTGCTCAAATTTGGCCCAGCCACCCTCTGTCATGATGCCCAGAGCTAAATTTGAGTGAGTGGCTCCTTGCCTCCACGTTGTTGGCAAAATATTTCCACCCACCACTTCTCCTTACACTCTCACTGAAAGGTGCCCAAACAGTCTGTTCTAGAGAAGGGAATGGCCTTCACCACCACATGCCAG
Organism: Caretta caretta; assembly: GCF_965140235.1. Classification (NCBI taxonomy): domain Eukaryota; kingdom Metazoa; phylum Chordata; order Testudines; family Cheloniidae; genus Caretta; species Caretta caretta. The sequence goes on from NC_134217.1 coordinate 42,853,521, forward strand.
CTCCTTCATTCCTGAGCAGTGCCATTCAAATCTCATGCCTGGTGACTTAGAGGGGTAGTTTGATTTGTGTGATTCGTGTGGTGACATGTCTAGCCTGGAAGTTGTGATGCACCAAACTACCTGACTAGGTCCTCTGGAATTTTTGGCCTCTGTACACACAAACTTCCTCTGCCTTCTGAGCACAATTTCTGACAACCTAGCTGGGTTAGTTCAAGCCTCTGTGCAGACTGAGTGCAGTGCACAGACGAGTGGCCCAACAGGCTGGTAGGAAACCACTGAAAAAGGATGTGAGTCTTCCCTGATTCTCCCACTTGTGCTAAATGAAGTTTCAGGTCTGCAAAAGCCATTGCTTCAGACTATTATATGAACCTAAGAGGGCCTTGTTCCCGTTACTAATGGTAACCTGTCAGACCCTTTTTGTCACCTCCAGTGATGTTCATCATGATCAGTGTCCTCATATTGTCATTCCCTAGTCTCCCAGGGCCCTTCCAGAACATGCTCATATGTTTGGCAATTGGGAGTGAAGATCTGCTGGGTCATCACTTGAGAAAGAGCTCAGAATGTCTGTAGAGTACAGCAGAGCTCTCTAACTGAAGAGTTGGATGGCTTGTCCTTGACCATACTCTGAAAGGGCTCTCTCTCACCGCAGGACATCACTGAACAATGGCTACTTCACTTATGTACCAACCAAAAAAACAAAGAACTGACCCTTAGTGGCTCAAAGGTCTTAAAGAAGACCTCAGTGGGTTCCAGAACTAGTTTCCTTTTTAATTTTATTTTTAATAGAGTTGCTTTGAGAAAGCTTTTTGTGGTAGTAAAATCTCAGTAGCCACTATTAACCACCTCGTGAGAACTAAACTGACTTTGTCGCTGGACGGTGCGTTGGTCTCTAACTTTCTCTGGTAACATTGGAAGGCTTCATCTAGTGGGGTATGGCACACATGCCACTGAGGAAGGTAAAAACTAGTTTCAGTTGTTCACTCTTGAAGAGGTTTTGATAGCTGAGATTGTATATCGCTCTTTGCTGCTCTCCTTTTCATCTAGCATTTTGTGTGTCTGCGTTTGGGATGATCATTGCCCTTGTTCCTTGGCCTCTGGAGGTCTAAAATGCTAAAAGAGATCGAAGAGACAATCTATGGAAGTGGATTTGAATTAGGTGTGTGTTTTGGTTTGTCTTCAGTTGATGGATTGAGGACTTTTTGTCTCACAATTCTGCAGGCCTTTATCTTTGTTCATGTGTATCCATCTCTCTTACGTGAATGTGCATTTTAGTTCAGTTGTTGACGAGGGCTCATAAGATCTTCCTTCCAGACTGTGAATAGTTGCTCTCAGTCAGCAACTTCTGTTTCTCATAACCAGGTGGAACAATCTCTTTTTATCTGAGATCTTGCTTATTTGTCTTCTCTGGGAACTCTTTCAAGATAAAGGACTTCATATTTGTTCTACACTGGTACTTTGTGTTTAATTGAATTCGTCAAATGACTTTCTCTGCCAGCAAGCAAGTTTTATGCATACTACGTTACAAAAGTTTGTTCAGCTGGCTATCCTGAATTTGGTCTACATATTAGTAGAGTCCAGGCTTGGTACCAAACTGCATGGTACAGAATTCACAGGCCCATGCACCTTCTGGAGCCTGGAGTATCAACTTACTTCATTTAAGGATGTGACTTTGGATGCAGTGAGTTCTGTATTTTCACACAGGGAACGCTGGTACTCCACATCCCTTCTATCATGTATATGTTTGATGTATACTCTGAGAGCTGATGGTGTCTCCCCTTCCCTCCAAACGCACTGGGCACCCTTGGTTTGAATCTCCAGCTGCACAGTCCGTTTTTCTTCTGTGCTTTCTCCTGACTTTCCACAGCTATCGCTTCCTCTGGGCTGGGGTTGGTTATTTAACGTTGGTGCCTGCTACAGACCACAAAATCAAACTAGAGAGCAGAATGACCAACTCTTTACACACCACTCTGCAATATGTAGGAAAAATTGCTGCATGATTATGCGGGAATTCAATTTGAGTGACACATGCTGGAGGTATCATGCTGCCGTTGCTAAAACATGCTTGGTATTTCTAAATGTTATAGATGACAGTTTCCCAACTCAGAAAGTGTTGCAGCCAATATGAGGGAAGTCTTTATTACACCTTGTCCTAACCGATAAGGAGGAACTGATCACAGAACTAAAAACTAATGGTAGCTTAGGTACAAATGATCACGTGTAAAAGCATAATAAGTAGAAGTTTAATAAGCAGACAAGAAAGAATTTGAAGAACAGCTACCTAAGGGGACACAAACTGCCAACATTTTTAACGTACATTGGAAACGGGAAGCTTGCCAAACAGTCAGTGGGGCCACTGGCCGTTCGAGATGCTAAAGGAGCACTCAAGGAAGACAAGGTCATTGCAGAAAAGCTAAATGAATTCTTTGCATCGGTCTTCACTGCAGAGGCTGGGGCCGAGGGGGGAGATCCCACACCTGAGCCATTCTTTTTGGGTGGTTTCAGAGTAACAGCCGTGTTAGTCTGTATTCGCAAAAAGAAAAGGAGTATGTGTGGCACCTTAGAGACTAACCAATTTATTTGAGCATGAGCTTTCGTGAGCTACAGCTCACTTCATCGGATGCATACCGTGGAAACTGCAGCAGACTTTATATACACACAGAGAATATGAAACAATACCTCCTCCCACCCCACTGTCCTGCTGGTAATAGCTTATCTAAAGTGATCATCAGGTTGGGCCATTTCCAGCACAAATCCAGGTTTTCTCACCCTCCACCCCCCCACACAAATTCACTCTCCTGCTGGTGATAGCCCATTGTCACTTTGGATGGGCTATCACCAGCAGGAGAGTGAATTTGTGTGGGGGGGTGGAGGGTGAGAAAACCTGGATTTGTGCTGGAAATGGCCCAACCTGATGATCACTTTAGATAAGCTATTACCAGCAGGACAGTGGGGTGGGAGGAGGTATTGTTTCATATTCTCTGTGTGTATATAAAGTCTGCTGCAGTTTCCACGGTATGCATCCGATGAAGTGAGCTGTAGCTCACGAAAGCTCATGCTCAAATAAATTGGTTAGTCTCTAAGGTGCCACAAGTACTCCTTTTCTTTTTGCGAATACAGACAAACACGGCTGTTACTCTGAAAAGAGGCTACAAAATGACTCAAGATAGTTAAGTCCAAAGCAGATTGCGAAGACTTACAAAGGGATCTCACAAAACTGGGTAACTGGCAGATGAGATTCAATGTTGATAAGTGCAAAGTGATACATCTTGGAAAACATAATCCCAACTATATATACAAATGCTGGGGTGGAAGTTAGCTGTTTATCACTCAAGAAAGAGATCTTGGAGTCACTGTGGATAGTTCTCTGAAAACATCCACTCAGTGTGCAGCAGCAGCCAAAAACGGTAACAGACTGTTAGAACCATTAGGAAAGGGATAGATAAGACAGAAGATATAATGCCACTATATAAATCCATGGTAGGCCCACATCCTGAATACTGTTTGCAATTATGGTGATCACATCTCGAAAAAGATATACAGTAATATAATTGGAAAAGGGCAACAAAAATGATGAGGGGCATGGAACAGCTTCTGTATGAGGAGCGATTAAAAAGCCTGGGGCTGTTCAGCTTGGAAAAGAGACGATTAAGGGGGGAGATTACCAAGGTCTGTAAAACCATGACAGGTGTGGAGAATGTGAACAGGGAAGTGTTATTTACTCTTTCTCATAACACAAGAACCAGGGGTCACCAATGAAATTAATAGGCAGCAGGTTGAAAACAAATATAAGGAAGTACTTCTTCACACAATGCACAGTGAACCTGTGGAACTCATTGCCAGGGGATGTAGTGAAAGCCAAAAGTATAGCTGGGTTCAAAAAAGAACTAGATAAGTTCATGGAGGATAGGTCCAGGAACGGCTATTAGTCAAGATGGTCAGGGGTGCAACCCCATGCTCCGGGTATCCCTAAACCTCCAACTGCCAGAAACATCTGGCACTGGCCACTTGACAGAGAGAGGATACTGGGCTAGCTGGATCATTGATTTTACCCATTATGGCCATTCGTTTGTTCTTGCAATCACATTTATAATGTGTAAGCAAAATAAAGTCCAGACCAATAATATAGATATACGTAGTGCTTTAATAGAGCCAGTTTCTCAAAGCTGAAAACAATTTTGCCAAATCACCTGGGAGGAAGAATTTAATCAGAAATATGTAAATGGTAATTGGGGACCATATAAGAACACTTACTTAGATGCCCCGAAAGCCATGTTTGAGGAAGAAGGCCGTATTGGTCAAAAAACTGTCCTGGCTTAGAGGGAAGTGAAGGCAGCTATAAAACAATAGAAAAATAATATATAACAAATGGAAGAAAGGGGAAGTTGATAGTAATGAATATAAATCAGAAGTTAGCTGTGGAAAACTGGTAGGAGAAATCTATGACCAACAAAGTTAAGGACAATATTAAGAACAAAAAAGAATTTTGACTATGGTATTGGTTCATTACTATATGGAAATGGTAGAATTATCAATAATATTGTAGAAAAGGCAGAAGTAGTCAATATATCTCTGTTCTGTACATGTGTGGGGGGGAGGGGAACAGATTGTGTAGTCTCATCATGTGGTAATAACACTCTTGCATTCCACTAATATCTCTGGCTGATGTTAAACAGAAGTTACTAAAGTCAGATAATTTTAATCAGTAAGTCCAGATAATTTGCATCCAAGAGTTTTAAAAGAGCTGGATGAAGAGTTTGGTAGACCATCAGTGTTGTTTTTTCAATGTCTTAAAGCACTAGGGCAGCTCCAGAAGAGTGGAAGAAAGCTGATGCTGTGCCAATTTTTTAAAAAGGATAAATAGGATGACCCACGTAATTATAGGCCTGGCAAGATAATGAAATATCTGATACAGACTTGGTTAATAAAGAATTAAAGAACCATAATGTAATTAATGCTAATCAACCTGGGTTTATGGAAAATAGATCCTATCAAAAAAACTTGATACCTTTTTGATGAGGTTACAAGTTTGGTAGATAAGGTAATAGTATTGATGTAGTATATATAGATTCCTGTAAGACACTTGATTTGGTACCACTCAATATTTTGATTAGAAAAGTAGAGCATTAAAAAATTAACATGGTATATGTAAAATGGATTACAAACTCTCTAACTGGTAGGTCCAACGTAACTGTAAATGGGGAATCATCGAGTGGGTCCGTTTTCAGCGAGGTCCCTCAGAGATCAGTTCTCAACCCTACGCTATTTAACATTTTTATCCATGAGCTGGAAGAAAACATACAGTCATCACTGATCAAGTTTGCAGATGACAGAAAAATTGGAGGAATGGTAAATAATGAAGAGGACAGATCGCTGATTTTGAACTGTCTGGATCTCTTGTAAACTAGATACAGCCAAACAATGTGTTTTAATATGGCTAAATGTATACATCTAGGAACAAAGAACGCAGGCCATACTTACAGGCTGGGGGACTCTATCCTGGGAAGCCAGGACCATGAAAGACATTTGAGAGTCCTGGTGGAGGATCAGCTAAACAGGAGCTCCTAGAGGTGCAGTGTGGCCAAAAGAGCTAATACGACCCTGGGATGCAGAAACAGGGGAGTCTTGAGCAGAGAGGTTGTTTTACCTCCATATTTGGCACTGGTGTGACTGTTGCTGGAACACGATGTCCAATTCCCATGCCCATAACTCAAGAGAGATGTTGATCCGTTGGAGAGAGTTCAGAGGAGAGCCACGAGAATGAGTAAAGGATTAGAAAACCTGCCTTTTAGTGATAGACTAAAAGAGCCCAATCTCTTTAGTTTAACAAAGACAATAGGCAAAGGGGTGAATTGACTGTAAATATCTAAATGGGGAACAAATATTTAATAACGGACTTTTCAATCTATCAGAGAAAGGGATAATAAGATCTAGTGCCTGGAAGCTAGAAAACGGCAGGCTGGAAATAAGGCATAAATGTGTGCCAGTGAAGGTAATTAACCACTGGAGCAATTTACCAAGGGTTGCGGTGGATTCTCCATCACTGACAGTTTTTAAATCAAGACTGGATGCTTCCTTTCTAAGATCTAGTGTAGGGATTATTTGGGGGAAGTTCTGTGGCCTGTGTTGTACAGGAGGTCAGACTGGATGATTGCAGTGGTCATTTCTGGCCGTGCAAGCTACCTGATCAACTGTAAGTGCTATAGAGCTGTTAAACACTCCCTCCGTGTAATGGACAGGCAGTTTGGAGTTGCAATGTTTGTGAAGTAACCCCACTTTCTCGAAACAGAGTTGTAAAATAACGTTTAATAATAACTAATTTAAAAGGAGAACAAGGGGTTCAGTATCATCGTGGTCAAGGACCTCCCATACCCCCAAGGTCATGCCATCACAATGGGTAGTTCTGTCGTGGCAGTTTGTCTAGATGGCTTTTGGTGCATATAGCCCCAAGTTTGTTTTTCCACCTTGTGGTGCTAATGGGCATCTGGCAAAACACCACAAAAGGGGGATTAGACTGTGCAGTTGAGCCCGTGTTAGCTGTCACGTAAAGGAGACATTTGCCTTGGGAACCACAGGGAGGTTGCTGTCTCTGAACTGCAGTGATCTAATCATGCACAAGCATTGTAGTTAAACTTGCTTTCTTGCTTAGCTCACTCACTTCTCTTCCCTGGCTGGTTTATCTGGGTATGGGTGCACAGGCATCAAGAAATAGGCTGGCTGAAAGGCTTTTTCCTTCTTCCCAAAAGAGTTGTCTGTGTAAACCTTCTACCTGCTGGAGAGGAGTCTTGTGTGTTTCCAGATTTGGGAGCCAGCACTGTGCCCCTTGGGGCTTTTGGAGCAAATCCCAGCTTCAGCTTTTTCTGGTCTCTCTCTCTCCCATGCACTTTCCTTGCCTGGAGCCAAAGCAAGAAGCCAAGAATTAACTATTTTGTGTGTTTCCCTTTTCCCCTGGTTGCATCATGGTTTGATCAATAGCTGGGTTGATTGGACACAGAAACTTTTCACTTCCTTCCCCTTTCCCTTGTGAAGATCGATTGCGTTCCCAGTATTGGGGAGAGCCCAGTAAATATCTGAACACGGTGCAAGTGAGATGGACTGCTGCTGAAGCGCATCCTTGGATTCATGCACCTTCTGGGCTCCCTAAAGCTGCCAGCATTAGAATGAGATGCAGTGGCGTCATCCAGTGATCTTAATATTTACCATAGCCTGTGCTGTTTTACCTACTAGAGCTGTAATTCAGTGTGTCCCATACGTAATGGTGTCTAAGATCTAGCTAGCAGGCTTCTGTAACTACTGAGGGGGCTGAGCTGTTTGTATTGTAAAGTCCTGTGCTAATCCTGGACTCGAGAAATGTGGTATTGCCATAGTGTGAGCTACACACCATAGGACCTGTTGTTGGTGTATGAGTCACGAACATGGGTGTCTTTAGGGAGAGATTTCAGAGTAACAGCCGTGTTAGTCTGTATTCGCAAAAAGAAAAGGAGTACTTGTGGCACCTTAGAGACTAACCAATTTATTTGAGCATGAGCTTTCGTGAGCTACAGCTCACTAGACATTCCCATTCTCTTCTGGCGCTGAATGAGCATGTTGGATTGTGCAGGTTTCTTGTCAATTATCCTGGGCTGTGAATCCGAGTGCATCTGCCTTTTTTTTTTTTTAACTTTAAAGTAAACTTCACAGGACGTACCTGCAAACAAATGAGAAATCAAAATACTTGTTCTTTATTTTAGAATCTCTTTTGTTGGTGTGGAAATTAACCCTTAAGTGTTAGGATCCCTATTGGCCAGAAGGCAGTGGACAGGTAGGAGACTGAGGAAGTATGTAACTGGTAAAAGATACCTGGGAGAAGGAAATAGAGGAGGTGAGAACTTGCTGACTTACAGGGATTTGGAATTCTTAAAGAAATGTTGTTCTGGGGACGTTTATGGAAGTTTGCCTTGCAGAAATATTCAAGATTGTTAAAGATTCCATGTTTCTTCCTCTTGAGTGTGTGTGTGTGTGTGTCTGTCTCTCTCTCTCTCTCTCTCGCTCTCTCTCTCGAGTATGACACAAGTTCTGTATTCCAATACCAAATCTGAAAAGGGGGTTAATACAGGCTGCCCAGTAGCACTGAATTATCACCAAAAAAGGAAAGGAAGAGTTCATGTGAAAGGAACAAAATTTAACACTTTAATTTCAGATTCAGCAGCAGTGTAAATGATCACAATTAGTTGAAAGTGATTGCAGAATTAATTAAATCACAAAAAAGACAGATTTTGACTTGAGTTAACAAGCAAATTATTTACAGTTCAGAAGCCCATGAATGAAATTCTGGCCATCCTTGAGAATGTGTAAAAGGGGCTAGACTTGGGAAAGAATCTGGAAAGGTGGCCTCTTGGTCGCCTTGTGGTGTAGGACAGGGAGCACTTCTGGAGTAGCTCCTGGCATGAGGAAGGGATACCGCAGATTGTCGTCTTGAGGTTGGAGGGGTTTGTAAACAACACGTTTCGGAAGAATAGCACTTAGAATATACCTGAACGCTGGCTGAGTGGCGAGTGGTGCCCGGTTCGGCCAGACCCCAATTCTCATTTTTTATCAGCTGAAAAAGGTTGGTGCTGCCATTGCTCATTTCAAGCTCGAAGTCCACATCCGCGGCTCAGGCCTGGAGAGCGTGTCATGCCGTGTGTCGGCGATGGGAGCACTGTTGGCCAGTCAAATAAACCCTTTCGTTTCTTGGCATCCCTTTTGGCGTCCTTCCTTCTCCAAGCTGGGATGGTGCATGGCTTGGCTTTTTGAAGGAGGCCAGGTCAACTTAATGGAGCTTACTGCCAATACTTACATAAGAACGGCCAGACTGGGTCAGACCAAAGGTCCTTTTACCGCAGTATCCTGTCTTCCAACAGTGGCCAGTGCCAGGTGCCCCAGAGGGAATGAACAGAACAGGTAATCATCAAGTGATCCATCCCCTGTCGCCTATTCCCATCTTCTGGCAAACAGAGGCTAGGGACACCATCCGTGCACATCCTGGCTAATAGCCATTTGTGGACCTATCCTCCATGAGCCTATTAAGTTCTTTATAGTCGTGGCCTTCACAACATCCTCTGGAAGGGAGTTCCACAGGTTGACTGCATTGTGTGAAAAAATACTTCCTTTTGTTTGTTTTAAACCTACTGCCTATTAATTTCATTTGGTGGCCCCTAGTTCTTGTGTTATCAGAAGGCGTAAATAACACTTCCTTATTTACTTTCTCAACACCAGTCATGATTTCATAGATCTCTATCATATCCCCCCTTAGTCATCCCTTTTCCAAGCTGAAAAGTCCCCATCTTATTCTCTCCTTATACGGCAGCTGTTCCATACCCCTAATAATTTTTGTTGCCCTTTTCTGAATTTTTTCCAAGTCCAGTATATCTTTTTTTGAGATGGTTTACCACATCTGCATGCAGTATTCAAGATGTGGGAGTACCATGGATTTATATAGAGGCAATATGATATTATTATCGATAATTATGATATAATAATTATAATATAATATATTAATAAAATTATTATAATAAATTATAATAATTATAAAAATTAATTATAATAAAAGTATATAATTATGATATTATTATAGATGATATTATCGATCCCTTTCTTAATGATTCCCAACATTGTTTGCTTTTTTGACTGCCGCTGCACATTGATTGGATGTTTTCAGAGAACTATCCACAATGACTCCAAGGTCTCTTTCTTGAGTGGTAACAGCTAATTTAGACCCCCAACATTTCATATGTATAGTTGGGATTATGTTTTCCAGTGGGCATTACTTTGCATTTATCAACATTGAATTTCATCTGCCATTTTGTTGCCCAGTCACCCAGTTCTGTGAGATCCTTTTGTAGCTCTTCGCACTCTGCCTGGGACTTAACTATCTTAAGTAGTTTTGTATCATCTGCAAATTTTGCCACCTCACTATTTACCCCTTTTTCTAGATCATTTATGAATATACTAAATAGGACTGGTCCCAGAACAGACCCCTGGGGGACACCATTATTTACCTCTCTCCATTCTGAAAACTGACCATTTATTCCTACCCTTTGTTTGCTATCTTTTAACCAGTTACTTACTGCTTTGGTGTCTCAAGGCAAGTCTTTAAGGGAATTTGAGTCATCATAGTAATTGCATGCAGTGTTGGATCTTTCTCTCAGAACTTGCGCTTGGCTTTTTGAGCTCTTGCGCCAGTGAAATTGTGTAAGAAGGGTGACTTCTCCCTGAGTGAAAGTGGACATTAAACTCCTTGTATTATTCAGAAAGCTGAGCAAAGTGTGTGGCTAAGTGAGAAACAGCAGGCCATACCCAGCCTGTGGTGCAGGGCAAGGAGGTGGAAGGTCTCTTTGCTGATAGTGGCAGGATGCTAAACATCAGTTTATTTCACATTTGTGACTTCAGCAGAAGCTCATGTGGCAGGAATTCCAGAGTGGGCTGCTGTCTGTGGGTCTGAGTATAGCTTTTTGACACTGGGGTCTGCAATGGAAAGAGCTGGCTCTCCTTCCCATCTCAGTGTCCCAGAGGGAGAGGGAGCTCCATGAACCTGGAATGTGATGTACAGAGTAGGCTGCTTCTGACCCTAAGAAACCCAACCTGGCTGTGACCTTTAGGAACTATCACAATATAAATGTTGAATAATGTCAGAAGTGCAGAGGTGCAATGAGGCTTGATATGTGACCGTGCTCCTTGGGTGCTTCATTGTCCTGCTTGTTTTACAGTAGCTGCTGCCCGCTGGGTAGCCATCCGAAGAGTACCTGCTCAAATGGGCTTCGTAGTGCTAAACTGCTGACAGTCTGAGTTTCCATTTATTTATTCACTTCTTTTTGTACTGGCTTATCCTCCTCCCCAGTCCCACTTTAATTAAGAGCTGGGAAAGTGCTGGTGTCTCTCAGAAATGTTGCTGAGTCCCTCCTTTGGATGTGAGCAGATGCCACTGTATGTGGGTTAGGGTCCCCAACAGGACCCCCTGGGGACCTTTTGCAATCATGGTCCAGCATATTCAGAGATTGCAATTACTGCTCCGGTACTAATTACCTTGCCTAGCATTAGCTGAGTTACATGGGGAGCTTGGAGACTGTCAGCAAAGGTCAACCTGAGGGCCTTTTACTAAACAGCCCTCCTGTGATAGCTCTCCTAGCAAAAAACACATTAACAACATGGCAAGCTTGTGAAGATTTGTTGGAACTGCTATAGCCCTTTCTGTGCTATGCTCTCTTCGTATTTTAGGGTGTTCATTTTAGGGATGCATAACGTGCCCCTTTTGTCTGATTGGATTGCTGGAGAGCTCTTTTCAGGAAGCTGGGAGGGAGAAATGCCTGCATTTGAAGTAAGGCTCTTCAGTAACCAGCTCTAGGACCTGAATTTTTCTTGTCTTTGTGCTCTGAAGTCAGCTCCTGAGAACAGCACCTCTCTCACTAAGAGAAGTGGCTGAAAAACGGAAGCTTTTTTGTGAAAATTTTCACTGGGGGGAGGGAGGAAATGCTACCCTTTTCTGACAAGCTCTGGTCACTACTCTCTGATTAGCCTGTGTGTCTGTCCAGATGCTCTCTGCTGTTGCGGTGCCGCCTATTTCTTTCCATCACCTGAGGGTACTCTTCACAACCTCTGTTGCTTACAAATGGCTGGGTTGGAGCAATAGAGCAAGGGTTGTGAAATCATTTTCTGTGAACGCAGTGTTCCGTGGCTGGAGCAGAAAGATGGCATCCAGTTCATTGGACTTGCTGGGAACAACCTCCTCATGCCAGACAGCTTGGGCAATGGCATTAAATTCTGGTCTCAGATTTCAGCCACTTTCTAATAACTAACCCCTACAGCAACCTGATTCTGTGGGACTTGTCTGGTTATAGACCATGTGCCATGTAAAGCCATTCCCTGGTTCAATGCCTTGTGCTGTAGCTGATCAGATGTATGGCAGAATTGTGGGGTTTTGATAAAAGTATGTAATCTGCCACAGTCTTAGGGCATGACCTAAACATGATTTTCAGATATGTGGCCATGGCCAACTCATGCCATGTTGGCTGTAGCAGCCATTTTAAATTCTGAATGCATTTTTTCTACTGATGTTTTTCTCATACTGATGGTTTATGGAATGAAACCATTCCAGTGGGTTTTTATTTTTCTACATTTATATTCCTATGGTCTGGGGTGTCCTAAAAAGTAAAGCAATGAATTATGATGTCTAGAGATTATACAAAAATATTGAGAATTAACATGTTCTGTAGCGTGTCACCGGGGAGTATTTACTAAAATATTAATTGTATAGAAAAATGACAAAGTTTACAATTTTTTGATAATAAACAGAAAGTTACATTTCTCTTTGCTAATAATGCTATGTGAGATTAATCTATGCACATTAGGATAGCTCCATGTCTCAAAAAGATTGAAAAGGGAACTTGCATAAACATTACTCCTGGGGGAATTCTGCACCAAAAATTTAAAAATTCTGCACACAATATTTAAAAATTCTGCATATTTTATTTGTCAAAATAACACCGTATAATCATGCCAATTTCAATTTTGGTAATTTATTTCAAAATATCTGTCAGCAGGTATGTCTGTAACAATACAGACCAAAAAAAAAAAATTCTGGTAATTTTTTTTCCTTTGGGGACAGATTCCTTACTAGGCATATTAATACAGAACTTTATTGCAATCTAAATGAATTACTCACAGAACTGTATTTCCTGTACCCGTCAAGAGCAATGCAAAGGCTTGGGAGAGTCAGGGGTAAGGGAGGAGCTGAGGGAGAGGGAAGGAGCCTGGAGTGAACCTGGAGGGTTGTTGGGTCTGAGTGGGAGAAGTATGGAACAGATTTTTTTGTGAGGAGGGGCAGGATTGTTGGGGAGCCTCCCCCATGCAGACCCTGGCTGATCCCAAGCCTCTCCCATTCAGTAAGGTGCATCTGTCCCTATCCCTGCATCTCCCCCACCCCATCCTGATTGGTCCCAGTAGCCTTCTCCCCATGTGGCCATTCACCCCCACTCCCATTCAGCCCCTGGCTCAATGCTATCACCGCACTAGCTTCTGAGCCCATGCCCCACTCTGTCCTCTGCACTAGCCATTCTGAACCCCAGACTGTGACCCCCCCCCCCCCCCGCAGCCCCATGTGCCCCACTCTGTCTTGACTTGGCTCTGTGGACAGATTAACTTCTACTCCTGGGGAATTCTGTGCCACTGCGTGCACAGAATTTTTTTCCCCACATAAAATACATTCTGCCCCAGAAGCGCTGCAGTTCTGCCTTTTGCCCACCAGAGGCCACTGTGGCACCAGAACAGCCTGCTGCATTCATGCAAAAGGCGAAACTGCAGCACTTCTGGGGCAGAATGTATTTTATGTGGAAACAACATTCTGTGGGAGACATGAATTCTGCGCATGCGCAGTGGCGTGGAACTCCCCCAGGAGTAAAACATGCAGTCTGAAACAGTCGGTCCCAGTCTGAAGTATAGTGAAACATTGCATTCCACACCATTTTTCAAGGAGGAGAGCTGCAATTTGGACTCTGAGAGCTCCCTTGCAGGAGGTCTGCTGAACAAGGGGAGTTTATTTAGCTTGATAGGCTCTTGGGAAGCTTGGTTTTGTCTTGCAATCTCTCCATTGCAAACATGGAGTTCTGCTGCTTCCTGATCTTCTCTGCTTCCCTGCCAGAGACAGTCACCACGGGATTCGCAGTGTTTGGGGTCCAGTTTAAATAAGTCTGCACTCTCTTCTGAGAAGGGGTTGCCCATGTCATCTGTGACCTCAACAAGTGCCTTCACATGTTGTGGAAAAGAAGCCTGGACACCTTTCGCCTGCTCATGGTGTTTTGACCCTTTTTGAGTGGTTCCTTCGTCTGCTGTGGCTTCAAATTCTCCCGTCGACCTGGCCATCTCCAGTCCCGCTGTCATCCAGGCCAAAGGGGTTCTTGTGTTAGATGAACAGCTCCGACCTCCCCTTTGATAATGGTGTTGTTTTTGCTCACAAGCTTGGTCAAGAGCAAATGCAGAGAAAACATGCTGGCTTCTGAACTGTGAAGTTCCCTTTTAGGAACTCGAGCTGTGTCTTGATGCCCTGTGTGAAGGGTACTGTGTCTCGGAGGTGATCATGTACCCAACAAGCGTAATCTGTGTGATCTAACACAAAGAATCAGGGTGACAGCTTCCCAAGGCATTCAGTGTAGAGAGCAAAGTTTGCCCGCCAGATTGACAGCAGGTAGGTCAGTACACACAGCTCCAGATGAGGTATGGTATGCCAGAAGTGGAATATTGGAGTTTCTAGTTTTTGCATGTCATACCACTTGTCATACCTCTTGGGGGGGGGGCTCATCTTCCCTGAGGCTTTGGGTATACTATGTGCATACAGATGGCTGGCAGTTACTTGCTGGGCATGCCTTGTGTGTGTGGCATGAGGCACTTTCAAGGAGTCAGACATTTCTGGGCAGGCCACTTGGGCCTGAACAAGGGCCTCTGTCCATCCGCTATCTTCTAGCCAATCTCTAGTCAGCTTCACACTTGCCATTTCCAGATGAAGCTCCTCCCCTTAGCATAATGACAAATTTGTCCTTCCCATACCCAGCGGGCCAGGGCTACTGTATCTGTTTGATTATGGTGAAAAGGGCTGATCCAACTTTGTGTGGGTTTAGGTGGTGTACAACGTTCCTTATCACATCCATGGTGTGACGAATCATTGCCACAGACTTGGAGTCCTCTGCAAAGAGGGAAAGAAACACAGTGATGGCTGGGGCAAAGTCTGGCTCTGGCTGTTTGCTGGGCATGGTAAGCTGTCCAGGAAATCTCTTGATCTCCATTGAAGGTATTCAGACTTGCTGTTTTCCTTGCTTGCTTAAGCATTCTTAAGCATCTGCATTCTTCTTGCAGGCTTGGGTAATCAGTTGGCAGTCTTGAATTCAACATTTGCAGCAGTGATGGGAGCACTGGTTTTCTTCAAGATGAATAGAGGTACAATTGCGTAAGACTTAAGAAGTGACGATATAGTCTGTAGTCTCACAGTCTGAGGTGGGACAACTCCCATTACTTGAGTACTGGGGGATGCTCAAAAATTGATAGCACAGTTCCATGGAAGGAGTCTGTTGCTGGGATTGTGGTTTGTGTTGTCTGGGTGTGGTAGTGAACTGACTACTGTGAAGCTTTAGAGGACAGATTCTCCTCCTCTGAGTGTTGGCATGCACGGTTTGCCATGCTGGTAGATATGGCCAACGCTTTGACATAGGAAAAAGACAATCCAAGTTTAAAGGAGGTATCTGCTGACTCACTCTTTCATGTCTGTGCATGAAGTGTCAAACCACCGTAGATGGGTAAAGGCATTTCTAGAGCTTAATTATAGTACAAACTTTCTGTTCCGTCATGACAGCGGATGTTGCTTTTGTAGTTCAGTAGCTGTGCCAAAGTGCGTGTAGGTGGATGAATGGAAACTTGTTCTGACTAAGTTTTAATGTTTGGTCTGTCCAGTATCATGGACGTCAATGCCAACAGTGACTTGGGCACAGATTTTCTTGGCATTCTGAGTTAAATGATTCAGTAAACAGTGTTGTCATTTGAAACATCTCTTAGAATAATTTTTTCTGTTCGGGGCAGATGAAGTGCTTCTTGGTCAGTCTTCCTCACGTGCTTCTGGGAGGGCGTGTCCAACATCCTGGTTGAAGGCAAGGAGCGCATCTCGTTCGTCTTTGTGCAGTTAAAGATCCGTAACGTGGGATTTTAGTTCAGTGCTGTGAATGTGCCCAGCCATTATCGCCCCCAGCTGGTCAGAGCCTTGTGAGCTCTGCTAATTTAAAGACTGGAGCCATGTCTTCTCAGTGTTTCCTCAATGTATGCTGTCAGTTGAGCAAAGACAATCCCAAATCTTCTCTGCATTGATTTGCTCAGTTTTCTCTTCTCTGACTTTTGTTGCAGAGACACGAAACAAGTTGCATGATACTTTACCTCTTGGGCCGTTAAGTCCCCGGCTCTTAGTTTTTTGCAAGCAAGCACTGGTCTGGAAGCTGAAATGCATGTTTGTGGACTCAACTATCATTGTTGAGGGTAGATGCTTCATGGAAGTCCTCTGATGGTATGTTCATCTCGCAAATAAAGTTTTCTGGATGTCCTTTGTGCTGATCACTTAAACATGTGTTTTCTTTGCAGTCTATCAGGGTGATCCGCAACTTCCTCAGATTTTTTTTTTTCAGCCCTTCTGAGTTTGGTCCTGTTAAAGTTAATGTAGTAGGATTTGTGCCAACGGCCATTGTTCTTGTTCAAAGTCTTTCAGTACCATCATCTCATCTGCATATGACTTGGGATATGGGAAGTGCATTCAGCTTATGGAAAAGTCCAATATTTTCTGCTAGAGTTTGATAGTCAGATCCAACATGCTCTTTGTGATTATGTAGGATTAATCAACTCTACACCTGTGTTTTCCTGCCAACGTACACACTTGCTCCAGTCGATATAGGAATGAGGATATTTCTGTTGATGGACCAGACTGTAGAACAAGCTTGTATCTTTTTGACATGTATGAAGAAATAGTAATCTAATCTTTCGTTACTGTGTACAATTAATATTACCCAATCACCAAGTAACTTTCACATAATCAAAGGAGCATCTGAAGGGGGAAAAAAAAAAAAAGAAATGTGATCAAATGTTGACAAGACCACATTGACAATACAAAATGTCCTTACAGCAATTTTAAGGTCAAGCTGAAGAAAACCAAGAAAGCATCCCTTGTATGTCCAATTGTAAACCAACATTATTTGCCCGTTATGGCAATGTTGATGAAATGACATGGCATGAGTTGGCGATGGCCCCATATCTAAAAATCTTTATTAGGTGATGCTCTAACACAGTAATAAATTTCATGTTTTTATCATAAAACCCACAATTCCATTTTTTTGCACAAATTTGATCAGCTACTAGAGGATGTTGGTAAAGCAAGATACTCTGTTCTTGAAGCTGAGACCTGTGTATTTAAACAAAAAGAAAAGGAGTACTTGTGGCACCTTAGAGACTAACCAATTTATTGAGCATAAGCTTTCGTGAGCTACAGCTCACTTCATCGGATGCATACTGTGGAAACTGCAGAAGATGTTCTTATACATACAAACCATGAAAAAATGGGTGTTTACCACTACAAAAGGTATTTGCAAAAAGAAAAGGAGTACTTGTAGTGGTAAACACCCATTTTTTCATGCTTTGTATGTATAAGAACATCTTCTGCAGTTTCCACAGTATGCATCCGATGAAGTGAGCTGTAGCTCACGAAAGCTTATGCTCAATAAATTGGTTAGTCTCTAAGGTGCCACAAGTCCTCCTGTTCTTTTTGCGAATACAGACTAACACGGCTGCTACTTTGAAACCTGTATTTAAACAGTATCATAGTTCCAGATGTAATCTTTCAGCAGGCCTGTTGTAGGCAGATGTGGAGATGGGAGTTGGCTGTGAATTATATTTGTCTGCTTAGAAGATCAAAAAGGTCTTTGTTTTGGAGTAATGGTGCATGCTGGGGCACAACGCTGGCCTTGATTTGAATTCTTGAGCTCTTTCAGAGAAAAGGTAGGTAAGTGGCTGTTGGCAGAATGGGTGTGGATGCTTTTAGGGGTGATAGAGAGAAACCTTTAATCGCTGTTTTCAGTGTTCAATAGGAAAAGATACTCCCTTCTTAAATAGGTTCAAAACTACAGTGAAAAATATCAATCTGGAATATGAGTGCCAATCCCGAAGTGCATCTGTGAAGGACTATTATGAGATTCGGAACTCTTCCAGTCAGTTTGTCTCACTTGTGAGCTGTCGTTGTCCCAGGGCTTCAGAGGGCAAGTCTCAAGTGTTCATTGCTGGTCAAATAACTCTTCCTGCCCCTCCAATCGGTTTTTAAAATAGGCTAACTACAAAATAGAAAAACTAGGCAACACATTTGGCAGTACACCAGTCATGAAGTGCTAGCTTCTGCCTATCTTGAGCCAATCAGTGACACCTCATGCAAGAGAAATTGACATGGGAAAATGACATTAGGGATTAGAGAATGGGATACCTTTGAAAGAATTTAGCAAATGCCAAGAGATGTGTGCTAGCCACTGTGTTCTGGTCCCTGAGAATTCTCTGTTCAGCACTCTGCCTTCAGTGGGCTGGAAGGGACTTTGCAGAAAATTGTTGTAGAAACATCCAAATGATTGCTAGGTGGCTTGGAGCAGATTTTAGAGAAGAGTTAATCCAGTGCACTTAGTCTTGGGTCATTCTAGGAATGAAGTGCAGCCCCATGTGGGTGGAACTTGGCAGCCATGTACGAGTGGAAAATGACACTCTACACCAGTTGATGGCAGAAAGTAAGCTAATGTCATATGGCTGATGAATGCAGGGAGGAATTTAGGGAGGCAAAATGCAAGTACTCAAGTTGAAATCTGACTAGAATGTCAGTTAATGCACCACGTTTTGCAAAGGGTGCATGAGCTCTAGTGACAAATTCTTGGATCCTCTGTGTTGTGTTTTACTCAAAATACTTCATTTCCAGCAGTGCTGCGATTCCGGTACATCGTGCTGGGTTACTGGACTGAGCATCATCTGCTGGATCACAGCCACTCTTTCCAGCAGCACCTTAGTGGTCTTGGGAGAGCATCTGTCTAAGTACTGATGTGCCCTGCTCTTAGTCTGTGAGAACTGACTAACTTAGAGGGGATAGGTGTTAAGTGGCAGACTTCTGGAGAGGTTTAGCTGATCTGTTAATTTACCTACAGACAGCTTCCTTGGAGCTGTACAGAGCACAAATATGAAGATTGTCCCTGACTCGAGGAGTTTACAACCTAATAGACACATAAGATAGGAGCCACTGGGAGGCCCAGAGGAGAGAACAAGTGTAATTTATGCTGGCAGAGTCCCCTAATGGAGACACAGTTTATACTGGCAAAAGGAGTACTTTCCCCAATATAGTTAAAATACCTCCCCAAAGGACTCTAAGCTGCATCTACATGCATAGCTATGTCAATTAGGGGTGTGATTTCCCGCGGGGGACGACTGACTCTCCTAACAGAAACATTGATGCCAGCAAATCTTTCTAGTGCAGACCTGGCCTCAGTTTTTAATAATTTTCCTGCTTTCACACACTTTTCCTCTAAGGTAGCATTGGGAAAGAGAAAGTGTTCAGTAAATACTGTGCTGACCCACATTTAAAGTGTGGGTTGCCTCCATGTGTAATAGATTCTCCAGTAATATAACTGTGTGTCCAGGCAGTAACTCAGAAATGAAATTAAATGAGGGTAACTGCTTTGCTATGGCAATGTGAGGGACTTTGGCCCCACTTTGGGGGGGGTTTCAGACAAAAGACTATGGCCTGGCAATTCTGTATTATTTTTGTAGAAGGCTCAAGGAAGCACTGGGAGCATCTTGCAGGCACCCAGCAATTATCATAATAAACAGTTTTATCATCTGCTTGGCAATCAATAATGTGGCTTACTCTGCTTTAGTATCTCAGTGGTATTGATTACCTTAACAACTGTGCTGCGGTTAGCCTATGTTAACCCCTGCTCTGCTGGTAGGGCCTGCCACTTTCACTGGACTAGGCAAAAAAGCTCTGTTTTCAGTCTAGACAAGTTCACGAATTTGACAGCAGGCCAGGCCAAAACTAGCTTTAATCCTGCAATGCCTGACAATAGGTTTTAAATGAGAAATGTGGAGCCTGATACATTTTGGGGAAATGGTATCTTAAACATTTAGAGCAATTGGATTAAAATGTGATTCAAAATGTGACTATCAAAAGCCTAAATATTTCCCTGTGCTTTCCCTACTTGGTGGATTCTGATTGTGATCATTACTTACTCCATTGTAGCTTTGTAGAACAGTTTTTATGTAAGTGGGTGGATTTTCTTGGTTTTGTTTGTTTGTTTGTTTTTCTGAGCATAGATTGGGATCTCTGTACCTCACTTCTGGGAGAAAGGATGCCTGTGGGCCTTGAGGCTAAACCACACCCCTCTATCCAGGGTCCTGGGCCCCACTGTCCTTAGAAATTGACAGGAGCTCAGAATTCTTATTGGAGTAAGAATTTGTCCCGGACATTCCAGCTTCTACCAGGTCCCTGATTTCTCAGTGCTGCTGGAATCCCGTGGTCTTCAGGGACTGCATGAGAACTGGTCAGCTCATGGGTATGGAGTTCTCTCGCAGCTGGCACCCAAGGTCCCCTCGTGCTCCTTGGTCTATGGCGGGATATGGTTTCCCTTGGATACAGAATTGGGAACCAATTGCTAAGGGTATGTCTATACTCCCTGCCGGATCGGTGGGCAGTGATAGATCCAGCTGGGGTCGACTTACCGTGTCTAGACTAGACGCGATAAATCGACCCCCGAGCGCTCTCCCGTAGACTCGTGTACTCCAGCGCCGCGAGCGGAGTCGACGGGGGAGCGGCAGCCGTCGACTCACCGTAGTGACGACACCATGGTAAGTCGATCTAAGTACGTCGACTTCAGCGATGTTATTCACGTAGCTGAAGTTGTGTGACTTAGATTGACACCCCCCCCCCCCAGTGTAGACCAGGCCTAAGAGCTGCTTGGTCCTGCAGCGGCACACAAGGGGCTGGGCTGTGTAGAAGAGGCTTTGACTAAGTGAATCTGTTGCAGCATTTTAACAGCCTTGCTGTGCTACAGTCTCAGCTCAAGAGCAGCAGTTCAGAGCTTGTTGCGTTTTGGGAGGCAGAAGTAAGCTTGCTTCTCTTAGGGCTCCTGACAGGAGTGTGAGGGAAGCAATACTTCCTGGACCTTGGGTGTAACTAGGAAGTTTGGTCTCATGGCCCAAGTATTTCTCCTAATGGAATTTCCCATCAGTTACTGCCCTGCTGATTTCTGATCAATGAAAATGAAATTGCATCACCTCCTCAGAGGCTCCATGTATGGCTGCAGCTTCCAGCCGTGTCAGTTCCGGTAAAATAATCTCATCAGGCGTGTGAGAGGGTAATAAGAAATAAAAATAAAACCCCATAATTAGGAAGAAGCTGAACAGCAGAGTAACACTGAGTTCTGGAGACCAGGAGAGCTACATTCCGTGACTCCTCGCTACCCCCGCAAAATCTCCTGGCAGTTCAAACTTGAGGCCCCCTGAATCCTGTGGAGGCCCACTTTTGGGTGAGCTCTGAAATCTGCGTGCATCCACTCCAGGCAGATCCTGGAACTTCTACTTATTTGGGTCACAGTTTAGCCATTCTATAGGTAACAACTGTAAATTGCATTAGGATTCAGTTTGCCTGAAAGCGTTACAAAAACCTGGCACTTGCTAAACAGCGGCAGTGTGTGGCGTGGGCCAGGAGAACCTGAACTCCAGACTCGCAGCGTATTGAATAAAAAGAAAAGGAGGACTTGTGGCACCTTAGAGACTAACCAATTTATTTGAGCATAAGCTTTCGTGAGCTACACGAAAGCTTATGCTCAAATAAATTTTAGTCTCTAAGGTGCCACAAGTCCTCCTCTTCTTTTTGCGGATACAGACTAACACGGCTGCTACTCTGAAACCAGCTTATTGAATGGGATTCAGCCTATTGACGCCCACTGGTTCCTGTACACAGTGGGCTTTGTTTTAATCAGACGACTGCTTCTGAAGTGACACCATGTCTTAGACACCAGTGGGGACGGGTAGATGGATGGGTAGGTGCCATGCCCATGGGAACAACCTGTTTTTAGAAATTCTCATGTCTGTTGCAAGGTTACACAGAAGAATAAGGGCTTGTCTACATGGGAAACTTTTCCAGTTACAGAGGTATATTTAAACTGGTGTAGATATATTGGTATAACTCCCTGTGTGGACACTTTTTTTATTTCCAGTGGCTTTTTGGCCTCGTTCAAAGGCTAGTCTACACTAGAAGTGTCTTATCTCGTGAAGAGAGTCTGTGCCGACAGGAGAGAGCTCTCCAGTTGGCATAATAAATCCGCCTTCACCATAGATGGTAGCTGTGTTGGTGGGAGAAGCTCTACCGCTGACATAGCGCTCTCCTCACCGGTGCTTAGGTGGGTGTAAGTTGCATCGATTGGGGGTGGCTTATTCACACCCCTGAATGGTGTAAGTTCTACCGAAGTACGTGGCAGTATAGACCTGGCCTAAACTGCTTCCAAAGTGAAATAAGCGAAACCAGAAAAGGCAGGCTTATCCCGGGGTAAGAGTGTCTGCCTGGGGAATTGCACCAGTAGAGCTATTGGGTTTAAATTAATGTCTTAGCTCATACTTGTATAGGCAAGCCTTCCTGCCCTGTCTGCGGGAACCGACCAGACAGTAGCAGCTGTTTCTGGGGGAAGAGCTTGTGTTACTGGTCTTCCAGCACCCTGTTCCCTAAAGTTCTCTTATTCAAAGTCGAGTTCTGCTGCTGAGCTATTGCATCCCATCGGTGCTCTAGCTTGCATCAGTCCTTCACTTGAACCATCAGTTGATCAGTTCAATCCCTACAGCACACTTCTCTGCTAGGATCATTGCTGAAAACCCAAAGTCCTACTTATAGGCTTTCCCAAAGGGTGTGAGCCAGGGTCTGAGCCCTGGCCAAGGAGAAAGGTGTGATTGATAACTCTGGCTACTGCTCTGGTCTCTGTTTTTGTCCTTGACGCTAGACAGAAACAAGTTCACTGTTTGGGTGAACCAGTGGAGGGAACACAGCATTCACAGGGACCCTCACCAGGCGTGCGAGCTGCGGTGGGTGAGTGGACATAAGAAAGTTTTGGGTGTTTAGAGAATACCTTGTTTTTATGAGCTGCTGTGGGGCATGTAGAGACTTCACTGTCTGTCTTTATAAAGATTTCCATTTTGAGTTTTGTGTAGCAAAGCAATGCCTGGAGTACTTCTGCTGGAGAGAGAAGGCGGCAGCCGTGCACAGCACAGGCTGTTGGAGTACTAGGAAGATATAGGACGGACAAAGACTCAGTGAAGCTTGAAACATCAAGAGTGAAAAGCTTCTTCCAGGAGTCATTACTGTTACTTGGAGCACAGGGTCTGTGGATTATAGTTCTACATTCCTCCTCAGTTCAGGCACAGCCAGTAAGAACCTCTGTAGCTCTGTAACCTCGGGCTGTGATCTCTGATCTTGTCAGATAAGCGGGCTAATGTGGAGGCAGTAATGGACTGGAGACTCAAGGAACAGGTGATGCAGGAAGTAGTGACAGTGATTCATTGAGGGGCCCTCTTGCCTCTGGGACAGTAGTGACTGTATCAGAAGGGGGGGCCCTGCTGGAGGAGCTGTCTTTGCTGTTTTTAAAGATCTGGCATTTGTCGTAAGAGGAGGTGTGTCAGCCCCACTGTCTGGCCTCGTTGCGGGTGGAATGTAGGGATGTCTACCTTCATTGCCACGACTGGTGGCTTCAGCAGAAGTAGCAGTGGTCCTGATGTAGACGAGATACTAGGCAGACTTCAGTTTCTGTGCCATCTTACGTACGGCTGCAAGGGTTACAACTGCTGCTAACTGCTCATAGCCTTGTCTGTGTTAGCTAGCACCAGTGAAGCCGAGCTAGTGGTAGCGAAGATAAGAAACTCCACAGAAAAGCCTTGAGTGGAGAAAACGTAGTTCTGGAATGACTGCAAATCCCCCGGCAGGTTGTACAGGCAAGCTGCTCTTCACTTGGGAGGCAGGGGTCAAAGGCTGAGTGAGGAGATCTGGATTTTTGTCCTGCTGCTCCCACCATCTTGCTGTGTGACTGCGGACGAGTCACTTAATTTCTCTGTATGTGTTTTCTTTATCTGTACAAAAGAGATGATGGCACTTACCTTTGAGATCTACAGATGAAACCCGCGAGATAAACACCAAGTATTGCCGTTAAAATTATTTATTCTCTCCTAACTAGTTGTGTGGTGTTGCTTGTGAAGAATAGCTGCTATGCTTCTCCCCAGAGGAGCATATGGTTTGTAAAATGCATTTGGCTGGAAGGCCCAATACATATTGTGTATAAGCAGGGCCCTGTGTACTCCCCGATACGGGGGACCAGATACTGTGCAGGGTTTGCCTTTCAGGTGGGGACCCTCTCTCCTGTTTCCATGCCAAGTGGTTGAGCCCTACAGCTTCCAGGCCTCTCCTGTTCAGCATTTTCTTTGCTTCCTGCTGCTTGAACAGCTGTTTATGCTAATGATCCCATGAAGATCTGAGGAAGTTGCTGTGCCTATACATGTGAGTCTGTGCATGTGTGTTTTCTACCCTGTTAATGAACGTGTGCAGAGCAATGCTTCTTTGTACGGCCAGTGCGCCAGTTCCGGAGCCCTGTGCCAGAGCCAGCTGCCAATGGCAAGGGCCCTCGCTTATGCCTTTTCCTGCTGTGAGGAAAACACACACCTTTTTCAGAGTCGCTTTGGAGATACCTGCTGTGCGAGTCTTCCCTTTCCTCAGGCCATCTTTTACCTAGTCCTCTCCCAGTGCTGTGTGTCGTTCTGCACTGGTTGGCAGGACCCCCGCAGAACAGAAAGTATCCAGCACTTAAACGGTAAATCACATGGGAGCTTCCCCAGTCAGGGAGTACAGCAGGCTGGGTCATGAAAAGGGAACACTGCAGCAGGATGGCAGGGCTCTTCTGTTCCCCATCCTGTCAGTGGGTGTTGGAACCCTGCAGGGTAGCTGGCTTGATTCCTACTCACTCAGCAGGGCTCCTGTGGCTTGCTATTCACCCTGCCATAACAGAGCTGTGACTGTCTCTGGCCAGCTGGAACCACAGTCTTGGACAGAGGTCTCTGCAGGGAAACTCTAGGAGCAGCCAAATGTAAGAAGAATGCATAGGCTGAGATTTGTTTTTGTTGTTGCTTTGTAAATTAATGCAAACCTCGGAAAAGGAGTAAATAAAGGCTAGTAGTGTGTGTAGATGGTGTCCAGAATTGGGCAGGAATACCTCGTGCTAACAAACACATAGGATGCAGCATCGGCATTATGGTCATTTAACTGTTTGATCAGTTACTTCCTGTGGTACTTATCTATTGCCTTCTCTCACGAAGAGTGTGGGGAAAATAATTTGCCCTGTGAAATTAGTTTCTCCTTATTGAAATGTTGGGCTGCAGTGATTAAAAAACGCTGGTTTTGTTTTCTCATTAGGAAGCACATAATAAGAATCCCAGAGAACTAACCCTCTGAAATGTTGCTGGAAACCCCTATCAAGAACCACTCTGCAAGCTACGCACACACTTCATTGCTATGCCTAGATTTTTACACATAAACACCATTTTTATTCTATTATTCCAAGGCACGTTGCAAACTCCTCAGATTCCTCTTAATGAGAATATCTGCCAGCCTCTCTGGCACCTCAGTGAGGAGGGAAGAGCTGAGCTCTGTCTCTCACGTTTATGATATAAGAAAAAACCCATCTGGTGAAGCTGGGAGTTGAAAGAGCAAAGAACCATGGAGGTCATCTCTAAATGCTGTTGCCTAGCTCAAACTTTGGCTCTGTGCTGCACCATTCCTTTGAGCTGATGCTTTGGGAATTAGGCAAGAGCTCTCTATTCTAGAAAGTAATTTTCCATGTATTTGTTTAATAAGATCTGCTGTATAAATGTTTTAAAGTGACATGTCCATGCAACCTTAATTTTACCCCCTTGTGCATCCATCCTGTGCATTGGATAAGGCAGGAGTCCTATGGGAAGCAACAGTATGCATTCAGATTACTACAGATTTGTGCTCTAAGGGTCTGAGTTAAGCCTGCATGGGCAACCTACATTCTGGAAAAAAGAAAAGGAGGACTTGTGGCACCTTAGAGACTAACACATTTATTTGAGCATGAGCTTTCGTGAGCTACAGCTCACTTCATCGGATGCCCGATGCATCTGATCGGGCTTCCGATGAAGTGAGCTGTAGCTCACGAAAGCTCATGCTCAAATAAATGTGTTAGTCTCTAAGGTGCCACAAGTCCTCCTTTTCTTTTTGCGAGTACAGACTAACACGGCTGCTACTCTGAAACCTACATTCTGGAGTTTCTTAATTTTTAAGTGCTTGGCTTTGCAATCTAACTGTTTTGAACATAGCCTTTTCTGCATATAATTCCCTATGCTTTTAAAAAGGAAAAGGTTTAAAAAATATGGGCATGCATAATGCATCCACAGTAGCATAGGAACTGTGACCTTTCAATACTGTGTTAACTCGCCTCTGCTGCTTGAGCTAGAAGGCAGAATGGTTACAGAATTGGCAGCAGGGGAAAGGTGGTGTCCCAGCAGGGCATGGGTTGCTGGGGCTGGGTATTGGGTTCAGGGGATAGTTGGGAGGAGTCTGGCCTGGCTCTCTTCCCCTTCCTTCCCTGTTGCAGCTTACCTGGCATCTCTCCGCTTACAATGCGGTGTCCGCAGCAAGCGGCGGCAGGGGCCCAATCTAAGAATATTTGGTTGTTATTTTGGCAGGGTGCCACATCTTTCCAAAGGTTTGCTGGTGACAAAGGGGAATTGGGAATTTTTAACCATTCACATCAGCAAAACATGAATGGCATTTCCTGGGGCCAAAAAAAAGGTACTTCTCTGGCCCACGGACTTTCCACATGCTAACTTCAAAGGTGCTGCAAACAGTAGAGGTGTTTAGAGCTCCTCAAAAAAAGTTGCAATAATTTTTGGTAATGTAAATATTAAGCAACCTAAATATAGGGTTTGCTTCCAGCTTTCCCTATAATTAATAGATTTCACACTCTTTATTATAGATGGCTGTGCTGTGTATTCTGGGTACTGTGAAAAGCTGATAATTTTGCAAACCGATATTTCCCATCATCTACTTTACCTGGTATGCAACAGCATCCAGCTTTATCCAGTTAACCTACATGGAAATCTGTGACTGTCTGATACATGAGGTCCGTGTTCTTGATGGGCAGTGCAGGGTTTTGGTATCCCTGTAACAAAGCATACATGGTGCCGAGCGGTGTGTGAGTGTGAACCTGTATTTCCCCTCCCTTGAGGGCACCCACTTGCAGGCTCCTAGCTGTTACTTCTGGGCAGGGATTTTAAGGCTACGCAGCTGTCTGCCTGCACCGCTATCCTCAGCAAGCAAGACTGCTGCCCACACTTTGCTTTCTCTCTGAGGGCTATGATCAGTGTTAGCACACAGCTCTTTCTAAGCAAGCACATTTATTCTAAAGGTAATAGCAATACAGAGCAAACATATTAAAACAATAAAATAACCTATACGCATGCTAAAAAAGCTTACTTGAGGTCATCCCCTGGTTCGAGCCTAGGGCTCTGATAGATGTTAGTCTGTCAAAACCCACAACTGGCTTTTCCCCGTGGTTACAAGTTCATCCATGTTCGATCCGGAATGAGAACGAAGGCCCCAAGACAGTTTAAGCTTGAGCTGTTTATCCAAATGGCTTTTCTTTGTCTGTTGGTCTCGGGAGACTCCAGTTTGAACCAGAATACCTGATGCTCCATAGGAGGTAGCACCTCTCTGGAGGTGTTATAACCTGAGCGATTTGCCTTGATCATCCCCTGCTGTTTTCACTTCCTGGAGGAGCTGTGGTAACCTTCCCCCCGTTGAATGCACATAGTCTGTAGCCCACATTGATACAAAAGCCATTGATACACTTAATACAACATGGTTGCCCAGAGGGATTGCCGGAAGTTGCCCTGTCTGTCACAGGTATGTGGAAAGGGTCAGTGCTCCAGAGTCTCCACACCTGCACTCCCAAGATTTGCTGGGGCCATGATACTTGGTTTCTGTGTGTGTGTGTGAGTGTGTGTGTGTCTCTCTCTCTTCCCTCCCCCCCCCCACTAGATTTCCAATTAGTAGGAGAATCAAGCTATGAATACAGCCAATACTAGGGGGCTAAATAAATGTTAGACTGCTCTGTGGAGGAGCTGCTTCTGGGTCATCCTCAGGAGGTCCCTCTTGTGCTTTGGGATTGGCGTATTTACACAAATGAGAAAACAGAGGGTGTTCCCTTTTGGCTTCTCTGCAAAAGAGGCTGGAAAAGAGCCAGCTATGCGGGAAGAAGGATGGGTCTGGAAGGGGCTGAGTAGACTGTCATCCCTAAGTAGTCCTGATAACCAGGGGGCCTCGTCTGAGATCTTGCCCTTCCCTACCAACCCCAGCTTCTAATAACTGAAGTTGAAGCTAGACAAATTCAGACTGGAAATAGTGTCAATTTTAATGGTGAGAGCCATTGGAACAATTCCGCAAGGGGCATGGTGGATTCTCCATCACTGACCATTTTAAAATCAAGATTGGATTTTTTTTGTGAAAGAGCTGTTCCAGGAATTATTGCAGGGCAGGTCTCTGGCCTGTGTTACACATGTGGTCAGACTAGATGATCACAATGGTCCCTTCTGGCCTTGGAATCTGTGAATCTAGGAATAAGCTCAGTCAGCTGAATAGATGTCATAAAAACTAATTCCAGTGTCAGCAGGAGCTACTCCACTAACCTATATACTGGACCACTTATCTTGCTCCATCCTCCTTACCATGCATTTCAGCAAGCCACCTTGGAAAGACGAGACAGAATAAGCTTCTTTGCAGTTCCAAAGTTCCCCTACTTTGGGATCACAGCACTGAGGTCCAGCTGCCCACTGGGTGTTTAAGGCAGGATACTAATGTAGGAGGTGGTGCGGTATGCACTTACACTATTGATTCCTACGGTGTCTGTTGCCAGAAGGGCTAGGTGCATATTTACAAAGTTAAAGCCTTTCTTATATAACTTCCCACAATAGGGAACTCTCGAGCTGCTGCTGCCTACAGAAATGTTTACCAGGAATCATAGAATCATAGAATATCAGGGTTGGAAGGGACCCCAGAAGGTCATCTAGTCCAACCCCCTGCTCAAAGCAGGACCAATTCCCAGTTAAATCATCCCAGCCAGGGCTCTGTCAAGCCTGACCTTAAAAACCTCTAAGGAAGGAGATTCTACCACCTCCCTAGGTAACGCATTCCAGTGTTTCGCCACCCTCATAGTGAAAAAGTTTTTCCTAATATCCAATCTAAACCTCCCCCACTGCAACTTGAGACCATTACTCCTCGTTCTGTCATCTGATACCATTGAGAACAGTCTAGAGCCATCCTCTTTGGAACCCCCTTTCAGGTAGTTGAAAGCAGCTATCAAATCCCCCCTCATTCTTCTCTTCTGCAGGCTAAACAATCCCAGCTCCCTCAGCCTCTCCTCATAACTCATGTGTTCCAGTCCCCTAATCATTTTTGTTGCCCTTCGCTGGACTCTCTCCAATTTATCCACATCCTTCTTGAAGTGTGGGGCCCAAAACTGGACACAGTACTCCAGATGAGGCCTCACCAATGTCGAATAGAGGGGAACGATCACGTCCCTCGATCTGCTCGCTATGCCCCTACTTATACATCCCAAAATGCCATTGGCCTTCTTGGCAACAAGGGCACACTGCTGACTCATATCCAGCTTCTCGTCCACTGTCACCCCTAGGTCCTTTTCCGCAGAACTGCTGCCTAGCCATTCGGTCCCTAGTCTGTAGCTGTGCATTGGGTTCTTCCGTCCTAAGTGCAGGACCCTGCACTTATCCTTATTGAACCTCATCAGATTTCTTTTGGCCCAATCCTCCAATTTGTCTAGGTCTTTCTGTATCTTATCCCTCCCCTCCAGCGTATCTACCACTCCTCCCAGTTTAGTATCATCCGCAAATTTGCTGAGAGTGCAATCCACACCATCCTCCAGATCATTTATGAAGATATTGAACAAAACCGGCCCCAGGACCGACCCTTGGGGTACTCCACTTGATACCGGCTGCCAACTAGATATGGAGCCATTGATCACTACCCGTTGAGCCCGACAATCTAGCCAGCTTTCTACCCACCTTGTAGTGCATTCATCCAGCCCATACTTCCTTAACTTGCTGACAAGAATACTGTGGGAGACCGTGTCAAAAGCTTTGCTAAAGTCAAGAAACATGTTCATGTCCTCACTGAAACCAAGGCTCACACCTAACCCAGTAAATGTCACGTGAGGCCCTGCTGCCGGCTGACCTGTGGCTGGGGCAAGCTGTGAAGGAGCAGGCCTTCTGTTAGTTGAGCTCTTTCCTCTCCAGAACGCTGACCTGGGCAGTCTGCAGCTGGGCCGGGCTGCACCTCAAGGTGTCTGCCAGGGTCATGGCCAGCAGTGGCAAGTGTCTGCCTGTCTCTCACCCGATGTTGCTCCCCCTTTTTGCAGAGGGAACAGTTTTTCACTGTCTCTCCTTTTGTTTTCCTACTTTCTCATCGCTTCCAGTCTTGGTTTACTGCCAAACAGCCTCTTGTGAAAGGGCCGCCTAATTAACCCTGTGCTAATTAACAATTTAAAATTACACAGCATGGCTGTTCATATTTAATTCTCGGGAAGCTTGAGCAACAGCAGGAACCCTCTCCTCCCTCCCGCTTTCCATTCTCTGCCTTTCATGACTGCGACAGCCTCAGCCCTTTAAGGGGGTAAGGAAGTAGGCTGTTTAGACCAGAGCCTGCACCCAGAGGTCAGCTGTTTGCTGAAGCACAGTGAAGGAAGCTGGCTTTATACCAGCTGCTAGCACTGGAAATATTGGAACAGGGATCACTGAGGGTGGGGTAAGGGTGGTGGGGGAGTGAATGCTGTATGAGATCACCCAGTGAGAAGCTGGGATTGACTTCACTCATGTTCTGGACAGGCAAATGGCTGCAAAAGGAACTTTTGTGGTTAGTGGAGGCCCTTGGTGAAAGTTTTTGGAATATTTGTAGTGTAATTTATTGCTTCACCCACCTGAATGTGGTTTAATCCTGGTAAGAAGACATTGCTGTTCTTGTGGCTGAAGATACTGGCCCATAATTCTTCATCATCTAATCAGCAAATGCACCCAGGCAGTGTTCTGGGAGGCCTTGAGATGCAGAGATTTAAAAGGGAAAACGTAGGGACCGGGGAAGGATTAAACTAAAGGGTTATGGCTGACTGAGCTGAGTGACAAAAGCCTGAAGGATAGTTGTGGGGTTTGTATAACACAGGTGAGAGAAGAGGCTAGAGGAGGGATTGAACAGGAAGTGTTTCCTTCTGCTCACTATGCAGTGTGTGGAAGCACAGGTGGTCTTTGGGTTCTCACATGTTCTCTTTCTCTAACTAAAGATCACTGACTGTATGGGAACCCATGTTTACAGACAGAGTGCTGATCGACTTGACGAGTTGACTTCTGCCTCCTTAAGTAAGAACAACCTTTCATTATTGACTGGCTGATAAACAGTAAAGAAGAAGAGAGAGAGAATTGTAAGAGGATGAGGAAATGTACAAAAGATGCTTGTGCAGGAGGGCTCAGCCAATTCTCTTACATCTTGTTGCCCCTGTTCTTGGTCAGTCGGGATGGGAAATGTTAGGTCTAGGCCTAACCCAAGGCACTAATACTGAACTAGTGTGTCAGTCACCCCATTTAGAATCTAGTTTGCTTTAAACATGCAAATCATGGAAAGCGCTGAAATCTGCCATTCGTATATGAATGGGAACGATCAGCTGTCTGTATGTCTTCTTTCTTGGCCCCATCCCAGGAAAGTAGGTCTGTTCTTGGGGCTGAAAGGAATGGGCAAGAAAGCTCCCAGTCACAGAGCAGAGAGGACAGAAACCTGTCCAGGAGCCAATGGAAGTAGTGCATTCAGGGCATTCTGGCTCAGGAGTTTCTCACTAGCAGCCTTCTGAGATTCAGAAAATCAAAGACAAAAGAAAGGAGATTCTTAAAGCAGCATCTCCTGAGCCAGTTAACTGGCTGAGTGGGGAAGGGTTGTTAGAGCAACACAGAGGCAGAAAAGCCCACCAATTAATTGGTAAATGCTTGCAGGTTTCTCTGGCCTGGCCTGGCCTGGAGAGGAGATTGGCTTGCCTGTCAATAAACAAGTCCCCAGTGCCGCATCAAAGCCGCAGTCCTTTATCAATCGTGGCCTCCTCTTCCCGCATGTTTCTGTAACTTACCAAGCATTTACGACATTGATTTTACAATCAGGCTGTTAACCCTCCCACCCCATTGGCCCTGCTAACCTTTTTGGCCCGAACTGTCAATCAGGCATCTTCCAGCCAATCAGATGTATTCCCAGAAATAGTCTAGAATTTTGAGTGGCCCTATTTCTTGGCTTTAAATATTTCTTGAGAAGTCAATTGCATTTTCTTATTTTAGTTCTGTCCCTATTACTTTGACTCTTGTTTAACAAAGTAATACTGTGTTAATGGGAATGAACACTTGCTTGTGTGTGTGTTGAGGGTTACAAACAGAATGAATCTTTTACAGACTTACTTTTTCCAAGAAGCTAATTCCCAAGAGAATATTGACGATGGCTTTCCAGGTACCTTTGTTGGGAGACTTTGGGATGGTTTAGAGTCTTGCTTTTTTTCACCTGCCAGAGAGCCTTGGGGAGCGTAAGTGATCAAACTGCTAGCCAGAGGCAGACAAAAAGATGGAACTCCCAAACAGGGTCCAGGAACAGCACCCTGAAAAGAGTCCCAGCAGGTGGGATGTGAGAGAATTGGCTTCTCACTTGGAGAGTCTTATCAGCTTTCTTCCTAGCTTACTGCTTGCAAATTTAGTCCTGGACAGAGCATCACAGAAATTACACATTTTATCCATGGGATTGGTGTGAATGGGGCAGACTGAGGGGATAACTCAGAAGAAAGTGTAGTGCAGGCATGTGTGTGCATATGTATATTGTGACAGGGGCAGGCCAGATGGCTACAGGAGAGTGTTAGAAGGCAGATATCTTAGACCCAGATTAAGCAGGTCCGTTTTCCCTGGGTAAAGTAACAGGGGCAGTTCCAGAACAAGAAGGAACTTGCTGGAACAAATTCAGGCAGGCAGGCTAATTAGGACACCAGGAACCAATTAAGAAGCTGCTAGAATCAATTAGGGCAGGCTGGCTAATAGGGCACCTGAGTTTAAAAAGGACCTCACTTCTGTTTGTGGCATGTGTGCGAGGAGCTAGGAGCAAGAGGCACTAGGAGCTGAGAGTGAGAACGCGGACTGTTGGAGGACTGAGGGGTACAAGCATTATCAGACACCAGGAGGAAGGTCCTGTGGTGAGGATAAAGAAGGGGTTGGGAGGAGGCCATGGGGAAGTAGCCCAGGGAGTTGTAACTGTCGGACAGCTGTTCCAGGAGGCACTCTAGACAGCTGCATTCCACGGGGCCCTGGGCTGGAACCCGGAGTAAAGGGCAGGCCCGGGTTCCCCCCAAACCTCCCAACTCCTGGTCAGACACGGGAGGAGTTGACCTGGACTGTGGATTCCATCAGAGGGGAATGTCTCTGGGCTGTTCCCTGACCCACATGGTGGATCAGCAGAGACTGCGGGAATTGTTCTCCTTCCTTTTTCCCATGCTGGCCAGTGATGAGGTTAGCTGAGTGAATGGCAGGTTTCAGCCACTAGCAAAAGTGGCCAAACTGAGGGCTGCTGTGATTCTCCGAGACAAGCAAAGCCACCAATAAGCGCAGGACCCACCAAGGCAGAGGAGGAACTTTGTCACAATATGTAATGAGAGAGGTGGAAGTGATAATATATTGGAGGAGGAAGAGAACTTATCTAGGGAGAGGGAAATACACATTGAGAGAGAAGGGAAAGAAGAAATAGCATAGATGGCAAATTAGGAAAATATCCACCATGATCCATTATAGGAAAAAAAAATAAATGTGGGTGAAGAACGAAGTCAGGAAAAAAGAGCAGGTATAGCAAATTTGCCAAGTGACACATTCCTCAAGTAACTTTGCTATAGTCAAGTAATTTATTCAACAACCACTTTTTGTGGGATTCAGCCAGCTCTGTAGCTGGTGAGACGTTTCTTGGCAAACATTCAAGTCGGTGAAATTTGTCAAATTGCACGTGTAGCTAATATTTTTTTTTCTATGTCACCAACCCCCATAAGTAACATTTAAAAATTTTTATTAAATGAAAAGTTCATTTGTTATGTATTTCATGGTGTTAGAGTTAAATACAGTGCATGGTCAATGGGGCCGAATTCGTGAAGGGGGTAGCTTTTTCTTTTTTACGGTATTCCTTTAAATTTCAGGGCATACAGCTTTGGAAGAATGTAGCAACGCAGCTGTCTTTCACCATAGCTACTAGGTTCAGTCCTTGGGTCAGATACATTTATAAACTCTGATCATGATAGTTAGCAGTTAATAAAGCATTTTACATTTTCAAAGCATATAATTAAAAAATTACAGATTAGTTGTATTGAAAGAGCCCCAAAGTTGGTGGTGGACAGCTAATTCTGTTGGAGTTTGTAAAGTAACAGGGCTGCAAAAAAGGCAAGTGCAATGTTGGCTTGTATGTACAAAAGCATCATCTCTATGGATCCGTGAGGTGCCGATTCCTCTCTACTGGTCTGGAGTGGTGTGACCAAACGGGACGTATTGTTCGGTTTTTGGCACCTCAGAAGAAGAAAGTTACAGATTAAATGGAGGGAGTTCAGAGAATAGCAACCAAAATGACTAGGGAGCTGTAAGAAATGATTAGTGGGGAAAGGTCATTTTAAAAATTATGTAGGCATAAATGCAATACTTAGATTGACTCAAGGAGGCATAATTAAGACTAAAGTATAAAATTAAGAAATGGAAAGCTTAGGCTGAATATCGCAGGAATTCCTGATGAAGATGTATTAGGGTTTGAAATAATCTCTCAGGGAAAGTCAGGGAAACTCAATACTTGGGACGTTCACAACTAGCCTGGACAGTTAAGTAGCACTGCAGGAATAATCACTGCATTGGTTTAAACATGTTCTAGATGACTGCTGAGGTTTTTGAGCTCTGGTTTCTGTGCTCATTGTGGTAATGAGGTGCTTAGCAATGACTTCTGTATGTCCGTTGCAGTTGCAGCAGAGCTGTACAGAGAAGAATTACTGCCTCCTCCATCTATGTGGCGATGCCTCTGTGTACATAACCAAAACCAGCGTGTCATGATTTGTTACAAGCTCCCGCTGTTTGGCAGTCCGTTGTTAGTTGTTGGTGGCTGTTTGCATTGTGGTCGTGCCTAGAGGCTCTGATCCAGGACCAGGGCCTTGTGCTAGGCACTGTGTGTATATATATGTACCAAAAAGATGCACTGTGCCCCAAAGGGCTTATAAGACAAGAGACCACCGGTGGATGCAGCAGTTTGTGGGAACATGAGGTAATAATGAAACAGGATTAATGTTGTACGCAGCAGCCACTGGACACCAGCTGCATTGCTATCTTCAGGTGTTTGCAGATATTGTGTCATAGGTGGGTTTCAAGGAAAGTCAGAGGATAACATCTGCTACTGTGGGTTTTTACAGGGAGCGTCTCCCATGAATAAGCGGCACCATGGGAGAGAGCACCAAGATGCTTGTTGGAAAATTTGTCAAATTGGTAATTGTGGCTGGCAGCTTTGGCCCAGGGATCGGGGTTGATGGCTCAGTAGCATATAAAATGAAAAGTATCCAACCAAGTACTTTGTTTGGTATAATGGGGAATGGGGCCGGTGCCAGGATGCAAAGGGGTATAGTAGGGTAACATGGCTGAAATGACAAGCCAGGAAGGTGACTTCTCTAGCAGCTTTTGAATAGATTTGATGGCATTTGTTAAGAACAGCAAAGAGATGGCTGTAACAGTAAAGACATGAGATACTGCGGGCTTGGATGAGTTTTACAGATAGAGGAAAAAGCTGACCATTAGAGCTGTTGAGCAGGAAGAAGTGGTAGGATTTACACAGCTTGAATATGTGGGCCTAGAGAGAGAGAGAGAGATTATGAGCCTGAGTGATGAGGAGGATGGTGGCGGTGGTGTCTGATAGGAGTTGGGACGGGCAGGTCATGTAGTTTTGGCCATGTAGAATTGAGTTGCTAGCTGGACATCCACAAGGGATGTCTGACAGGAAGAGATTTTAGCTCAGACAGGAGACTTGTCCGAAGTAGCAAGGTAAAGATGAGTCATCAAAAACATGGCTTTAACGATCATCCTTACGTTGAACGAGAGTTGGGTATAGATAGAAGGGGCTAATAACAGAGCCCTGGGGACCTCTAGTGAACCCTGGAGTAGGTGTGACAAAATTCTGGGCAGGGGCATTGTAGGCTGACCTTAGGACTCATTATGCATGTGCGGATACCCTTCCAGCACACCCACTGCTCTGTAACGTTGAATGGCTTCAAACGGAGCCATGGTGGGGTGAAGGGATTGTAAGACTTGCTCAGAGCTAGCACAGCTAACTCTTGTGAAATGCTGCAATGCTTTGTGCGAGGCGCAGTGTTTGGCTCTTCTCCTGAGAAACAATGTGTGTCCTTTCCTTTGTTTACAGCCTTACAGCCGAGTTGCCCATAGCTGGTTTTGCCATGTTGAGATTAGACTTCTGCCAGTTTCGGGAAGGACAGTTGACATGAACTTGAGGGAGAAGTTGGGACCAGCCATCACTTTCGCTTCTGCTGGCTCTTTTGACCGATTTTCAGTTCATGTCACAGTTCTCAGTCAAAGCTGATAGGAATACATTTTGTAAAGAAGTATAAATCAGACATCCAAAGGTATTGCGTCTGCCCTGTCCTTCATCAAGCGTGTGTGCGTGTTTTAAATCAATCCATTTGTCTGGGGAAAAGATGTTCTGTACCATCTTCCAGTCCCGTCTATTGCTCTTTGTCCCATCATTTACTGTCTGCATGGTCTAGAGGTCATTTAGTCTTTCCATTATTCCTTTTCTTATAATGCAAAAACAAGGCTGTCCAATGAAATTATAAGGTAATATGTTTAAAGCAATAAAGGGAAATAATGGTTTTAAATAATGTATGATTAACCTGTAGAACTCACTGCCACAGAATATCACTGAGATCAAGCTCCTAATAGGATTCAAAAAGGATTAGACACCTACAGCTGATGAGGACATCTAGTTATATTAGACAGTAGAAAAAAATAGGAGCGGTGTAAACTCTCATGCTTCAGGGCATAAACCAACCATTTACACATGAGGGTTGGAAAGAAACTTTACCCATTAGCAGGTTGTGTACTATGGGGTTTCTTGCCTCCTTTGAAGCATCTGATACTGGCTCCTGACACAGGATACTGGTTAAAATGGACCCTTGATTTGATCTTGTTTGGCAGTTTCTACGTTCTTAAATAATTTCATATCCTCTCTGCTATGTGTTTGGCTGAATTTAACTGCCTAGATATCCAAGTAGTTAAATCCCTGTGAGTGCGGTGTCCCGTGAGTTTGAGAACCTTGGGAGTTGGTCCAGGTCTTGGTGGTCCATGGCAAAGATGGATGTGTGAAGGGTACAGCAATGTTCTCTCTATTACCAGGACTTTTAATAGAAGAATGTGTCTTGAAGTGGCAGAATTCAAGTTCAGGAGTCACTTGCTCTGTACGTGTGCACTGGGAAAGTGTGTTATTTCCCCTGATAGTGAAGGGAATGGGAGGGCCTCTGTGGCACATTCTCCATAGAGGTTTAATATTGCAGCTGTTACTTACATTACTTCATGGTAGCTTCTTAATTCTGTTTCCACCCCAAAGGCTTTTCTAGTTTAAATTGCATCATTTTTAAAAATATCCTAAGCTTCTTAGAGAAACAGTGCAGTTACTAGTCTTCGGTGGGGTCACTGCACCGTGGCCACGCCTAGTGCCTCAGTCTGACTCTTACTTTTTCTAACTCCATCACTGAATAGCAAAAGAGGGGCAAGTCCACCTTTTCCTCCTCCAGTGAGGAACTGGTTTTAGTGCTCTTTCAGCCCCCCACACGGTTGTTCTCCCTGGCTTCAGTCCCTTTGCATTATCCTCATTACCTTGGGTTAGGTCTTGCATTTCAGGAGCTTATTAGTGGGGCGCCATCTCCCCTCTAGGGCTTTGGATGCTCTAGGATGAAATGGACTGTGTGCATTATAGTGACTGTGCTGTGTGGAAATGCGGTGTGTGCCTTCTCTAACTTATTCGCCTTTCTCTTTCTTTCTGTCTCCCCCCTCTCTTTTTGCCTTTAGGTCCAAGCCGTAGTGGGTGCAATGAAAGCTCCATGCAGGCCTTACCATGGAAGGCTGTGACTCGCCTGTCATCTCTGGGAAGGACAATGGGTGTGGCATCCCTCAGCACCAGCAATGGACTGAACTCAACAGCACCCACCTCCCTGACAAACCCAGTAGCATGGAGCAGTCCACAACCGAAAACCACGGGGCCCTAGACAGCCTGAGGGTCCCCTTTAATGAGCGCATTCCAGACAGCATCAACTCAGCTGGCCCCAACACTGAGTCCA
The DNA here is from genome assembly GCF_965140235.1 of Caretta caretta. Lineage (NCBI taxonomy): Eukaryota > Metazoa > Chordata > Testudines > Cheloniidae > Caretta > Caretta caretta. The sequence goes on from NC_134217.1 coordinate 42,891,554, forward strand.
CTAGCAAAGAGGTCAGCTGCAACGAATGCTTGGCCTCCTTTGCCAGTTTACAGACCTATATGGAGCACCATTGCCCCAGTGCCCGCCCACCTCTTCCACTGAGGGAGGAAAGTGGGAGTGATACCAGTGAGGAGGGGGACGAGGAGAGTGATGTGGAGAACCTTGCTGGAGAAATAGTCTACCAGCCAGATGGCTCCGCGTATATTGTTGAAAGCGTCAACCAGTTGATCCAAAGTGGGGGAGCCAGTGGCAGTGGGGCTCTCCCTTCATTCGTTATGAACTCTCTACCCAATGCTGGGGGCAAACCAGGAGAACCCTCCTCTGCTGCACCCGTGTATCCACAGATCATTAATACTTTCCACATAGCCTCATCCTTCGGGAAATGGTTTGAGGGCTCAGACCAGTCCTTCCCGAATACCTCAGCCCTGACGGGCATCAGCCCCGTCTTGCACAGCTTCCGCGTTTTTGATGTGCGACACAAAAGCAACAAGGATTACCTGAACAGCGATGGTTCTGCCAAAAGCTCCTGTGTATCCAAAGATGTTCCCAACAATGTGGACCTGTCCAAATTTGATGGCTTTGTGCTCTATGGGAAGAGGAAGCCCATACTGATGTGTTTCTTGTGCAAGCTCTCCTTTGGGTATGTCCGCTCATTTGTGACCCATGCAGTGCATGACCATCGAATGACTCTGAGTGAGGAGGAGCGGAAAATTCTTAGCAATAAGAACATCTCCGCTATCATCCAAGGGATAGGCAAAGACAAGGAACCCCTTGTAAGTTTTCTGGAACCAAAAAACAAAAACTTTCAACACCCTTTAGTTTCCGCAGCTAACCTCATAGGCCCTGGACACAGCTTTTATGGTAAATTCAGTGGCATTCGAATGGAAGGGGAAGAGGCTGTCCAGGCTGGCACTGCCAGTTTAGCAGAGCAGCCACCATCAGGCATCTTGGCGCCTGGTGCCCTCTTGAACCTTGGTGGGCTGACCAGCTCAGCTCTGAAAACCCCAATTACCTCAGTTCCCCTGGGCCCGCTGGCTTCCAGTCCTACCAAATCCTCAGAGGGAAAAGACCCCGGGGCAACAGACAGCGAGAAGCAAGAACTGGGTGACCAGGATAGCCTCTCGGAAAAAGCAGAACCAGCTGAGGATGTGGAGGAGGACGAAGAAGAGGAGGATGTGGAGGAGGAGGAGGAGGAAGAGGAGGAGGAAGAAGACGACGACGACGATGAGGGTTGCAAAGGACTGTTTCCAAGCGAGTTGGAGGATGAATTGGAAGATGGGCCCCATGAAGAGTCTGGGGCTGTGGCAGGTAGCAGCAGCAAAAAGGACCCTGCTCTCTCAAACCAAAGCATTTCTAACTCTCCCTTAATGCCTAACGTGCTCCAGACCCTGTCAAGGGGCACAGCTTCTTCTATTTCTAATTCTGCTTCTTCCTTTGTCTTTGATGGTGCAAACAGGAGGAGTCGTTTAAGCTTTAACAATGAGGGCGGTGGAGCCAGCGTGGCAGAGGGCAGCAGGAGGTTGGACTTCATCGATGAAAGTGCCAATAAAGACAATGCCACAGCACCAGAACCAAATGAGAGTGCAGAGGGCGAGGATGGGAGCTACATCTCCCATCACCAGCACACTGGTCCCCTCTGTGAGCTTGGGGGTGGGGAGTGCCCCTCGGGGAGTGGTGTGGAGTGCCCAAAGTGTGACACAGTCCTGGGCTCCTCACGGTCACTAGGTGGCCACATGACCATGATGCATTCTCGCAACTCGTGTAAGACACTCAAGTGTCCCAAGTGCAATTGGCACTACAAATACCAGCAGACACTTGAGGCACACATGAAGGAGAAGCACCCCGAGCCAGGTGGCTCGTGCGTGTACTGCAAGAGTGGGCAGCCACACCCCCGGTTGGCACGGGGCGAGAGCTACACTTGTGGTTACAAGCCTTTTCGTTGCGAGGTCTGTAACTACTCCACTACTACCAAAGGCAACCTCAGTATTCATATGCAGTCCGACAAGCATCTCAACAACATGCAAACCCTGCAGAATGGAGGGGGAGAGCAGGTCTTCAGTCACACGGCTGGGGCAGCGGCGGCGGCTGCGGCCGCGGCAGCAGCCGCGGCAGCAAACATTGGTAGCACCTGTGGGGCCCCCTCGCCCACCAAACCAAAAACCAAACCCACCTGGCGGTGTGAGGTGTGTGACTACGAAACCAACGTAGCTAGGAACCTTCGCATTCACATGACCAGTGAGAAGCACATGCACAATATGATGCTGCTTCAGCAGAATATGACCCAAATCCAGCACAGCCGGCATTTGGGCCTTGGCAGCCTGCCCTCCCCGGCCGAGGCCGAACTGTACCAGTACTATCTGGCACACAACGTGAGTCTGCCCAGCCTGAAGATGGACAGCACTTCCTCCGATGCCCCGTTCAGGATGGGTGGATACCAGCTCGATCCCACCAGCCCTATGGCAACCGTGGCTCCGTCTCTAGGTGAGGTTGAAGTGTTTCCCTGTTTTTGCTGCTGTCATTTCTGTGCGGGGGGGAGAGGGATTTTCTTTTTGCCGTAAGGCCCTGTGGGTGGATGAGGTGCTGTCCATCCCAATCTGTTTTCCCCAATCCTATTCTGAAATACCTGTAGCGCTCCATGGAATACATACATAGTTCGGTGAATCACAAAAGGGATAGAGACCCTTCTCCCTTCTCACCCTAATTTTTTCTCATCTTCAGAAATTCTTGGCACTCTCCTGTGTTCCTATGTATTTCTTGTGAACTTCAGGAAACTCTGTGGATGAATTGAATAGTGAAGCCACTGAGAGAGGATGCAATGGGTGAACATCGCTGATTGGATTGTTAAGGGTTCTCCAGTGCCTGCACCAAGGGTACCTTATACTCCCTCCTTAGTTTGGAGAGCGTGAAGCATACTATTGAAGGGGGGTGCTTAATGAGAAAGCGGGAGGTCAGGTGCTTGGCAGTTACATTGTATTAGTGAGGATAGATGTTAGTTATGGGGATATGGATCTGGAGAAGTGAAATGTATTGATAATTGGTAGGTCAGGATAAATGTGATTGACAGTCGTGATAGAGGCTTCTAGAGTGAGTGATATTTGCTTGGTGAAGGGGAGTAGGGACGGTTGCAGTGGGTGCTGGTTTGAGATCTCAAACTCAAAGCTTGACCACCGAGAGTTGTTAGGCTAGGAAGGGTTGGACCAAGGTTGGCTGGTGTAGGGAAGGGAGGTGATCTCTTTATTTTGAAGGGGGTTTGTCGTCCGCACAGCATGTTCTCTGAACAGGCATATTAACGGTACTTTATTACCTGGAAACAAGACTTTATTATGCATGCGTGCATGTTGACATGACAATTGGTGCTGTAGAAGACGTCAGTAAAGACACAGTCCCTGCCCCAAGGAATTTACTGCCTCAGAGTGCAGTTAGAATTTGGAATGATGGGCTAAATCTATTCTTGGAAGTCTGATATGCTGCTATAGTCAGTTAAAGGACACAACTGTATCTTCACCTACCCGAATCCTTGCTATAGTCCACACGGTGTGCATACATCTGTGTGTATTTGAGCTTCCTATTGCCAATCCAATATGAAACAGTGAAGCATAATAGAACTCTACCAGATCAGCTCTGGCAAGGGTCTGTAGCATCTACCAGCTGAAATAACCCTTTCTCTATACCCCAGTTCACTATAACCACAATTATTTGACACTGCTTTCAGAAATTACATATACAAGGAGAGCACCCACATTCCTCTGACCTGACCTCTTTTTCCTGAACTCTGTCATTTGTAATCTTATTCATCCATTGAGACTGAACAGGCTAGCTTGGTCTAAGACCGTGACTCCTAAGGCACTATGTTTTGGGTGCCCAAGACTCCAGCATCTTTTTCCTATACTCCTGTAGCAACATAACTCATTGCCGCACAGGGGGGGCTTGATGATCTTAAATTTTCGAAAGATCTGTTTGTTTGAGAGGGGGAAAGAACACAGAACATTGAAAAGGAAAACTGAGGAATGGAAGGCTCTACAAACAAAAGTAACTACAATTTTCTTCCACATATCTGTTGTCCCAACTTGCCTCTTTGAGGAAGGTGGCAATGGTTTTGTCTTTGCTGTGACTTTTTTTTTTAACCATTCCGGGTTGCCAGTAGAAAGAATTTCTACTCTTTTATAATGTAGCTTGTTGACATTGTCAACTTTATGGGGAGTCAACATGTTTAGGGTTTCCTGAGACATACCCCTGTTAAAGTCCCCAGCCCTGTCTACCTTAAGCTGTCGGGAAGTGTTCCTGAGAGGAAGTGGAGTAACCTACTGGTGTCTTACTCTTGAGTGACTCCAGCTGAATACAAGCATCTTGAGTGTGTCTAAGCTCGTTCGGGAAGCGATTTGTGACTTGTGTGCTTTATGGCATTAGGAATCATGGCTACAAATCTTGAGCTAGGAGTTGTGGGGCAGAGTCCCTGCCCTTGCCAATAAGCACTGGACACAATTCTAGCTGTTAGGATAAATCTTTTACTTTGGGTCTATTAGAGTGGCTTTGTTCTGCATGGATGCCTTTTAAGCTCTTCCCCCTCACTTCCTTAGTCATCTGTCCCTTTTTTATTTGCTGCATATAAACATATTCATTGTTTTGGCAGGTAGGAGGTGCTTTGCCATTGAATCCCAGACCTGCCTGTGGCTTGTAGGTTTGAGTAGAACATGAGCTATTCCGTGGACTCCATTTCCATTCAGCATTCCTCATTGTGGAGGTGGTTGGGATGGACTAGCTCAGAAGAGAGGGGCTAGGTTGCATGTCAGGAAAAATGGCCTGACTGGGGATGGCGGAGGTAGGCTGTGGAAAAGTCTCCCAAGGGAAGTAAAGAAAGCCTTGTTGTTTGGGGCACTAAAAATGAGTGGATTCTGCACTAGCAAGTGTCCTTGGGTGCACAATACTGCCCTGGCAGGAGAGGGAGTAGATGATCAGACAGTACAGTGGTGGGGATGAAAAAGGCACCTAGACAGAGGAAAGGCCCCTAATCCCTGTGAGCCCTGGCACATGGAAAGGAGTGCGTGTGCAAGCAAGCTGGACTTTTCCCTGTTTAGCCTTTTCTCCTATCTCTGTGTGTGCTCATGGGCGTGGGACACCTGTGCCTTGCAACCAGACGGAAGTGAAGGCTTCATTGCTCTTCCCTGACTAGAGACATAACCATCATCATGGCCTTGCATCTCTGCAGGGAAGAGAGGCAACACACACGCTGCACTGGAGGCTAACCTCAACCATCCAGAAGCACTTGTTTGTGCAGATTTCTGGATTCTGCACAGGTTGCACACCTGCTCAGCAAATTCAGACAGCTCCTGATCCTGGCTGTTCCTCAGCAAATGACTGAAAGCATAGAAAGGAAAACCATTAAGGAATAAAATCTCCCTTTTTTGATTAGCTATAGACTTGAAGGCTTAAATAACCCCTTAAACCGAGTTGGGATGCAGTCAGGCTTAATTGTTGAAGGGGGAAAAAAATCAAACCAAAACTAGCTGAAGTGTGGTGGGGGGAAAGATAAGCAGAGCTCCCCCATGGAGGCTGGTGGTTGGGCTATTTGCTTCGGCATGAGATCCTGGGTAATGGAGAGGAGTCTTCCCTCCTTCCACGTCCTCAAGCCTTTCTAACCATATAAATAAGAGGTTGCTGTATTAATTTACTATAAGTGAATGGAGGTCAGCTCTTGGTTTAGCTGGGTCAGTGATAATTTGAAGAGCGGGGATATGACAGAGCGAGAGAGAAAGCATGCTTCCTGCTGACTTTTTCCCTGACACACACACGCATACTTGTACTTCCCCAGTTATTAGCTGTTGTCCTTTCCTCGGCCATAAGATCTCCCCCTGGCCAGGACTTTCCTTGAGCATATCTACCATTCTGAATTTTTGTTTCAGACAAGTGCTGAGGCTTACTGCTGAGAGCATGGCACTTTTAGGGAGCTGCAGCTGTCTAGTTGGTGCTGCTGCAACATAACTTCCTAATCACACTGCTGTGCGTCATGGCCAAAGAGTCTCTTATTCAGCAGGGGTTGGGTTTGGATGTCCTATGCGTGACCTTTCTTGTCTCTTCCTTGTGTCCTTGCCTGCCTGGAGAGAAAGGTTTAATTCCTCAGAGGTAACCACATAGGTGGAAGAGCCAGCAAGTGGGAGAGTGTCATATAGTTTTTCACAGAGCAGCAAAGTGAAGACTTTACCCCTCCTAAAATCTGTTGGGATTCACATTTATTTTCTCTCTGGCTGGCGAGGACCTGTTGTGCTCCTGGCCCTGTGGTCAGCAGGTCCTGGGCTGGGCAACAAGGGACTGTTGTCCTCCGGGCCCAATGGCTGTAGAACCAGACAGCTGACTCTTTTGTGCCTGGCATACCAGCAGTGCACAGGCATGGGAAGGGGTGAGAAATTCTGCTGTGTTTTGCTTCTGACCCAGGACCTGGTGGGCATATTATGGGGGCATGCCAGGGGAGTGAATGTTCTGCTCTGCTTCTGTCATGGGAGGTACAGGATGCAGCTTTTCTGACTTGTATTTTTCTCTCTCCTTTCTGCAGTGGGTGGAGAGATCCCCCTGGACATGCGGCTGGGGGGCGGGCAGCTGGTGTCCGAGGAGTTAATGAACCTGGGTGAGAGCTTCACGCAAACGAACGACCCATCACTGAAGCTCTTCCAGTGTGCTGTGTGCAACAAGTTCACTACAGACAACCTGGACATGCTGGGGCTGCACATGAATGTGGAGCGCAGCCTCCCGGAGGATGAGTGGAAGGCCGTGATGGGGGACTCGTACCAGTGCAAGCTGTGCCGTTACAACACACAGCTCAAGGCAAACTTCCAGCTCCACTGCAAAACGGATAAGCACGTGCAGAAGTACCAGCTAGTAGCGCACATCAAGGAGGGTGGCAAAGCCAACGAGTGGAGGCTGAAGTGTGTGGCCATCGGGAACCCCGTGCATCTGAAGTGCAATGCCTGTGACTACTACACCAACAGTCTGGAGAAGCTGCGTCTGCACACAGTTAACTCCAGGCATGAGGCCAGCCTGAAGCTGTACAAGGTGAGGCTTGATTGCTCTTTTGTCTTCCTTGTGGGGGACCCAGCTGTCAGTTCTGAGCTACCGTGAGAGTGGGATTTTAAACCCATTCAGTCTAGCACCTCCCCAGGGCTTGGCCCCAGACTCACTGGGATCACACGCCTCCTCAGCTTGCACTTTGCTAGCAACTCTTTTGGGCTCCGAAAGCCTTAGGCCAAGCTTTTCAAAAGTGATAGTGGCTGTTGGGGCCCAACTTGAGGTGCCTTAGAGGGGCTGAGCACCTGTCCTGTGAAAATTAGATCCCTTTAAGATGTGTCACATTGCACATCCAAAATCATCAGTCCTGTCTGAAAATTGCATTCCAACAAGCTGTTTCTCACTGCTAATCTCGGAAGGGATTCTGCTAGCTAGGGTTTGCCTTATGTCAGGTTGCTCATCCTTGCCAAAAACTTTCTGAAAGCTACTCCCATCCAAGCAGGAACTCCGGGTAGTGTGCTCATGCTAGCATGGAGAATGCATGTGGGCAGTGTCAAAGAAGCGGGCAGTGCCCTGTTTCTTTTGTGCTGTGTGTGGGAGTGCCGGGGATGTGTTGTTGAACTGCTGCTTGAGCCTGCTGGAAAGGAGCGAGAACAAATTCTATTGCTGTATATATGTAGTTGACTGAAGGCATGGTCAAACTGACAGCTTCCCTCGGACGATATGTCACAGCCTTTCCTTACCACTCGCCTTCCACGTTACACGTTGCTCCATGACTCTATCTTGGTTTTTGTCTTTTTTTTCCTCTTGCCTCCAATTTTCTGTCCCTTCCTTCTGTAACCATCTTTTCCTCTCCTGCCTCATTTCTCTGCCTCCCCACCCCCCCGAACCCTGTAGGCTATAACCCAATGGGAGCTCCGGATATAGTAAATAGTCCTTTCACTCGCGCAGCAGAATTGCTCCAGACGTTTTTATTGATTTTCACTGGACTTAAAGCTTCACCTTTTTCTCTAATCATCCCATAATGGCTTTAGTATGAACAATCAGGTACAAATCGCCATAAATCTAAGCAGCCTCACTTCGCATACCTTCTACTCACTTACACATGCTCTGTCTCTCACTGTCTTCTCATTTTGCTCAATTTTGTATTCTGTCTGTCTTTTCTCCTTTCCTTCCCTCTCCCTGTAATCCTAAAGGGATCTACAATTTTGGATTAGACTAGGCGGTCTTGTTTTGTACCCCATTTCTCTCATTTCCTAACCCTGCCGTGCCTCTTTGCTGTCTGTGTAACTCTCCCATATCAGGTGAGTTCAAAACTTTGCATCTCTCCCTGGGTCAGTCCCCCACACTAAGGAGGAAATGTGTGGTTTTTAACATAGGGAGTTGTTCCAGGAAATTAATTACTCCAGCAATTTCAGGAGGAGAGGGGAAAGTGGTAGGAGGGCAGAACAGTTTAGCCTAGTCTAGAGCAGCTGGAGACTCAGCTAGTATTAAGAGGGAAATACTGTTAAACCTGAGGAAGCTCCTAGTGCTGGAGGCCCAGTGGATGTGACCGGGCTTCTCTGAACATCACTGTTATCGGTGTCAGTGGAACTAATGAGGCATGGCACAGCTTCGCTCTGAAGATGACGAAGTTCAAAGTATCCTATTTTAGTAAAGTCAAAGAAACTGGGATATGTACGAGAGGGAATTTGGGGTGAAAGTGGGAGCAGGAGAAATCTCACAGGGGCTAGGAGAGGACATCTGAATAGTGCAGTCTGTCTTCAGAATTAAAACTCATGTACCAAGCAAGCATCATGATTTCAACTTATAATAGTCTTTAGATTTGACTTTTTTGTTATCTGGGGACAAGACAGTGGTGACAGGCTGCAAAAATTCTTGGTTCAAACTCTCTGTCTCTGTTGTGCTCCCTGGTGAGAAAGCAGATTGAGGGCACTGGCTTTCTCCTTCCCTCCTTGTTTCCTGCCAAAACAGGAAAAGGATACATGGTGCAGGGACTGGTTTTCTAAAGCAATATATTGGAGGCTTGTGAAATGCCTTCCCCAGACAGGTGAAGGAATTCATTCATTCTCAGGGACACTAGGTAGTTTCAGCCCTGAGCACTTAGTCATGATTTTAAAATCTCGTTTGTCTTTGAGGTGAGAGTTCCAGTGAAACATCCAAGCAAGAGAGAGCAGGAACTACCTTGGTGTCAAAATACTGAACACGAGCACCAACCAGTTTAGCATGGGTATAAATGTCTGCTAGTGTAGTCACACATTCCATGAAATGCTTGTATGGAATTCATTGCATTGGTACCCCAACCACTTTCATTGTAAATCCATATAAGTCATGTTGCTCTTCTTACTTAGTTACCATTGTGCTATCCAATGAAAGGAGAGATTCCCAGAGAGTCTTAGCCCAGCACATCGATGGATTCGGTGTTCGTTGTCATGGAAGAACTTGGCTGTAGATAGAGTTGCTCACTGAGGTCCTCAGCTCAGAGTTTCCATTCTTTCTTGTGGTTTTAGTGCCATGGAGCTTTGATAGCTGACGGGTGAAGTGGGAGTGGGGGCAGTTCATGGACCAGTTTCTCTTCTCTTCTTCTCTCAGCCCTTGGTGTGGTCTGCAGTAAATTGAGATTGATTGGATGTTATTTTTCCTCTTGCTAATGTAATCCATTAGCCTGGCACATGCATAATCAGTTTAGAGCACAGTTAACTGGATGTAATCGAGTTCTTCCCTGTCTGCTGGAGAAAATCCTCTCCAGATGCTGCCTGGGTGAGAGAGTGCACGAAGCTTCTCGCGCACAATCCTCCTTATGCTGCCTCTTTGCCGTTTTCCTTTTAAATCATGTTATTGGCCACTTGGGTTGCCCAAGAGCCACTTCAGCAGCAAGTGGCAGAGCTGGAAAATGTGATCCTGAGACCTCGTTAGTCAGCAGCATAACGAGCCTGTGAGACCTCCCCTGCCATGTATCCGGTGCTTTCTGGTGAGGGTGGAGTGAGAGACTGCTTGGAATTTTAATACTGTTTCCAGTATTTCAGGATGTCTTAAGTCCAGTCCCCTCTTATGCAGCATTGGTTTATAAGGGGGAGGGTTCTTTGGGGGGGCGGTTTGTGTTGGAGTTTCTCACACTGATGAACACGGAGAGATCTGACACACAGCTTCCGTCTCTCCTCACTGCTTGTGCTCTCATGTCCTCGGTCAGTATTACCCAGAAAGTGCCATTAGTATCATAAATACTTGTTTCGACGCTAAGTGGAATGAGGTGGACATGCTGGTTCAGGAGATGAATAGGATATGAAATATTTCAATTCTAGTTGAGGCAGTGTGGTCTAGAGGAAAAGCATGGGGCTAGCAGCCAGGAGACTAGGGTTCCATTCTAGGGTCAGCCACTGACTTGCTCCGTTAGCTTGGGCAAATCCCTTCCTATCTCTGTAACATAGGAACGATAATACTCCTTTTTCTTCAGTGCTTTGAGATTTACAGATGAAAAGGGCAGAGTATTTCTGATCTTGAGACAGTATGCAGACAGAGAAACTTTTTAACCTGTAAATCACAAACTAAGTTCCAATTCAGACTAGGTTAGCAACAGTTATTCAGATTTGGCTTTCCTGTGAAATGTAGGGAGGAAGGTATCTCATCTGGCAACGGGAGATGCATTCCCTGATTCATGAGATAATGCCATTTTATCCAGGGCAAGTGGGGCATTTGGGGACAGCTAGAAAGGGTACTGGAGATCTTGGGGAGGCCTTGGTGAATAGATGAACTAGGTTTACAGAGAGAGGGGTGTTCTAAACTGCCATCTGACAGTATTTTGTGTCACAAGGACAGAGCCCAAAGCCTAGGCACCAGTTGTCCATCTCAGCTCCTACTTGGTTTTCCATTTGTTATGCTTCTTTGCAGGAGTCATGTGGAGGAAGGGCAGGGCAGGTTTGAGGTACTCTCCAAAGGTAATTATTTGGAGAAACCTCATTCGCTTTTTTTGGATTTTCTCCTTCGTAGAGTTTCTGTGGAGGTTTTTGGCCTCCCCCTTATGCTTGTTTGAGGAGTTTTTAATCTGATGAAAACCAAATTCCTTCAACTCTGTTAATTAGCATATCTGCTCTACGGTATCACTGGACAAGTAGCTGGGATAATAGTGGGAAGGGTATGGGATAGAAGGCTGTAAAACTCTACCATTTAAAAGGAACTCTCTGGTTTCCCCTCACTCCTTGCCTGCTTCTTCCCTCCTGAAACAAAGCAATGTTGTTTATGCATCACCTTGTTTCTCTGTGATCCCTACAGATGTTCAAGCTCTTGCCTAAGACAGCTAAGCTAATGTACTGTCCCTGAAGTGCAGCCCCTAGAAGGGAAGCATGGAGATGGTTTAATACCAGTGCACTGCACCATGTGACAGCCGCTGGCTTGTTACAGCTTGTTTTTCGGTCAATGTTTTTTCCATTGAAAAATCTGTTACCTCAAGCAGGTAGGTGGGGACCCATCCAACTCCTTACACTGAGATTCCAGCACGGGCCCCGCCACCGGCTCTGCGGATACCACGGCTCTGCTTGTTAGGTTGGTGCTGGCTCAGAGGGAAGATGCCTGCCAGCTGAATCACTGGCACCACACCTTGTTGCCCCCAGGTATTTTTTTGAGGTCTCTCAGTCAAGTACTGATGTCTAGACAAATACTTGGTGGTTTTAAGATCAGTGTTTTTATCCCAGGGTGCAGACCAGAGAAGTGGGAATTTGTCTACTTAGGGAAATGTCGTGCACGTTTCCTTAGCCCAGACTAAGCTTCTGAACCAAAATGGGTCTGGGACTGGACTAAGCTTCAAAATCTAGAACAAGCTTCTGAGCTACACTAAACTCAGAGCTGGACCAACCTGCTCATGAACTATCACAAGCTCCCATGTTAGAATGGGCTTCTTGCCAAGGGCATGGTCCTGCCTGCTCTGAGCTCCCAGTAGTCCAAGCCCAGAGGAAGAGTTGAGCTGATGGGCCCTGTGGCCCACCTGAGAAGTTTGGGTGTTATGCAATCGGGTCTTGCAGCACTCCCGCTACGCAGTGTCTATATCAGGGACCAAATCTCTTCCAACATGGGTACATCTATACAGGTTTCAGGGTATGGGATTGCATCTCCTACTAATGCTTCCAGATCTGGGCATAAAGTTACTTCAGGATGCTTTAGTGCAGTCTCATAATATTTTCCCTCTTTTCAAACCTTTTTCTTGGGATGAGGATGTTTTACCCATTAGCCTTATTTATTGGGCATAAACCCCATGCAAAGTCCAGTTTTGGATCAAAGTGATTGAATAGCTTTGAATGCAGACCGTTATTTATTAGATCTTATTCCCTCTTCTGCCCAGTTCTCAAAATAAGCTTCACAGTCCACTTTTGCTCTTGCCCCAGAAATACCTTGTAAATGTTTGTTTAATATCATCATGGCACTATATGACCTCAGACATCTTTTGCAGAATTTGAAATGTCTCATCTGCTAGGCAAGGGCATCGTTACAGTATTTTGGTTTTGGAATAGTGTCTGTAGCTTCTCGGATAACTCTGATTCTGGCTGTCCCAGATGTTTCTTTGTCATCTGGGAGAGCACTAAGTGCATCAGATCGAGTACTCTGTCACAGTCCATAACCAAAGCGCCACCAGATCCTGCCAGAACAACAGATGCAAAACCTGCAGACATATCTCCACTGCTACAATGATCAGCACTCCCCATGACGCACCTTTCAAGATCCATGGTCCTACACATGCCTAGCACAACGGGGGGGTACCTCATCCAGTGCATTAAATGCCCCAATAACTATGTGGGTGAAACCAGACAATCACTATGCTTTCAGATGAACTTACACAGGAAAATGATAAAAGACAAAAGCACCCTATCTCCGGTGGGTGAACGTTTCACAAAGTGACCTTTCTGTATCTGACCTGCCAGTCCTCATCCTCAGAGGGAACCTGCACAACACTTTCAGAAGATGAGCCTGGGAGCTTAAATTCAGAAATTTGCTGGACACTAAAAATCATGGTGTGAACAGAGACACTGGATTCATGGGTTATTACAACCATCTGCAACCCACTAAGCCGCCCCCCCCTTTTTTTTTAAATTCGATGACTACACGGGTGTTAATGGGCCCCTTCATCGTGATGGTCACTTAGAACGTGTGCTAACTACTTATGCTAAACTATCTGTTCAACCTTGTATGTAGCTGTGACGCTCTGAGAACCATTCCCAGATGTGAAGAAGAGCTCCGTGTGTCTAGGCAGCCTGTCTCTCCCACCAACAGAAGTTGGTCCAATAACAGATATTATTTCGCCCACCTTGTCTCTCAAATATCCTGGGACTGCCACGGCTGTAATTACTGCATAACAGTATACAATGGTCAGCCAGGAAGATAAGTGACTCCCATCTCCTGTCTTGTAGAACTTGTCTTAAGGCATGTCACCTCTGGGTGACCTGCCTTTAACTGCAAGGACTTCAGAGCACATGGGCATGCACACACATACTCCTCCTTACATATTATCCCCATGTAGGTTTCGCATAGATTGTGATGACCAGGGTTTCAGTGGAAACCTTACGTGATGCTCTTTGATGAACTAGAATGTAAATATCAGAGCCGGGGGGCCCTGCAATCCTTATGCATCTTTGCATCCTCTGCCAGGTGGCATCAAGAGGTCCTTGGATCACACATTCTCCTCCACCTGACTCAGAATGGTGTCTCTCTGTGGGTAACAAATACTGTAGCCTCTCCCCCAAGTCTAAATAAAACTCCACCAACGCATTTTCCCCCAAGTAAAACATCCCTGCATCTCTATGCATTCAAGGAAGAAGGGATAAACCAACCCTGCAATGAACATGCTGCAGTTGGATTCTACTTTGCTTTCTCCCCCTGGGACTCATTAAGGAATTTTAATACAGGTAACATATATTATCCATTTAACTGTTTCAGAAATCTAACCCTGGGGCCTTCACACTTCCTGTGCCAGCCTGCTCCACCACATTACCCTTGCAGTAAAGTAGATTTTTGCATTTAATGTTGTAATACAAAAATACCTTAACATAGGACCAGCAACCATGTTCTGTATGTTTGCCCCTTAGGAGGCATTGGGACTGAATGAATTTAGAGTGCAAAACCACTTGTAAAATACTTCATTTATTCAAAAATTCAAGTCAAACCCTTTTTTTTGGACACATCTTGTCCCTACTTTTACAATATTGTGATATGTCCTGACCCATATTCAGCCAACGTCTTCGGGAGGCAAATTTGGTTTGCATAGTGATGAAACTGAAAAAGCACTGAAGACCAAACAGACTCCCAAGGCAACCGGAGTGAGCAACCCAAAGTCAAAGGGTTGGGAATGTTGGGGAAGAGCAGCCTCCCAACCCTTCTGTCTACTTGTTAAAGTAAAATTCAAACTCCAAATTGTCAAAAAAAGATTTAGAATTCAGTCCAAAATGTCAAAATGCCTTCTGTCTTTGACCCTAATCATAGGAAAGGTGGAAGAAGTTCTCATTGTCTCAGTCACCAAGTGTGAGCAATCCTGTCGGCTTGGTTTCTCTGTCACTGAAGGGGGGAGGGGAGAAAGAGCAGGAGGGTTTAAGGGATTCTTTCCTAGCTGCCCCAGGCTTTGGTTGTTATCTCCACAATTAGGGATTGTAAATTGTGACCAGAGTACAACCCGAGCCCTGTACAGCACTGCACAATGCCCATGCTCATCCGAATTCACTCGTCATTATTTCTGAGAGTAAGCTGAGAACAGATCTGAGTGTTTTGTTGAAATTCTACAAAGTATTGCCTGCTCATCCTACCGTGCCACATCTGTCCCAAATCCTGGCTTGAGCAGAATGGGATAGTACTCTCAACACCAGCCGTCAGACTGCAGACCCGGGGTGGAAGCAAGGCAGTTCAGGGGGGGCAACTTCTTGACAGTTTGATAAACTGATGATTGTCTTGAGTCCGAATAAAACAGCGTGGAATTACACTCTGAAGATTCTGATTGCTGATTGGAGTCCATCACCCATGGTGGTTGTTTGGAACACCTGCTAATGACCGCTCTGGGTTCCGGAACCGCATGAGAAGAGCCCTTAGTTCTGTGTCTGATCAGTCAGAAAGGAATGAAGCAGATATAGATGTACTCACTTGCATATATTTACTCTCTCTGATTACAGCTGCAGATTTGGCATTGTGAGAAGTTCTAATTAGGAGAGTTAAAATGAAGTTTACTAGAGCTTGGTATCAGGAAGTCTGTGATCCCAAGGCTCTCTGGAGGCATACCCTGTATAAAGTGCTAAGACGACAATCAGGCCATTGCTTAAGTCTGGGTCTGAGAGATTCTCTGTAGTGGGTGGGTCTCGGAGACGGGAGTACCACATCCGTAAGAGATCAGAATAGGCAAATCCAGACACCCTGTGGCATGTTTGCGCTGCAAGCCATCTCCTAGGCAGCTTGTCCTTCCAGGAGAAGCTCATCCATTCATAGAATCCCTTATTGTCGTCTGCCTAATGAGTCTGTAGTCCCAAATGGGTAGCCTGAGGCCCTACTCTCACAACCCTCCCTTGCAGAATATGCTGGGACAGAGGCTTGAGAGATGCTGTTTGGAATGTTAAGCTGCTTTGCCTTTTTTCCTCTCTGGCTCTCATTTCCAGGTGAAATGGGTACCAGTGTCCTAGTCAGAATTTGCGGCTGCAGCCAGCGTGGCTACAGCAGCGGTCTCCAGCGCAGTGCCCACGGGTCCTATGGCGCCCGCCGGGGCATTTATGTGCGCCCGCCTACTGACAAGGGAGCGCTTCCGCCGGACAGCCTGCCGCCAAGGAGCGCGGCCGCCGGACAACCAGCTGCCAAAATGCCGCCCGGAAGCAGCAACGCCAAGAAGTGTCACCGCTGAAATGCCACCGCTTCTGTGCAGCATTTCGATGGCAGTACTGCTCGATGACGCTGCTTCTCGGTGGCATTTCGGCGGCTGGTCGTCCGGTGCCCGCCACGCTCTTCTGGGAACGTAAATATGCTACAGCAACAGAAAGGTTGGGGACCGCTGGGCTACAGGGTCTTCTGGTGCCTCCTCCCCTGCTTATGTTTATTCAATAATATCACAAGCCCTGAAGTCTCTCTCGCAGCTGAGCCCTGTGTGCTGTGCTTTTCCTAGCAGCAAATAATAATGTCGCCCCATGAAGTCGCAGTTGGACTTTTGTAACCAATGAAAATGGGTTTGTCCCCTGTACAATAGTTAAACTGTTCAACTCTTGTTCACGGTGACCATTGAACAGGTGTTTTCAGCAGTGGGTCAGTTTCCTAGTGTAGGGACAGGTTTCAGAGTAGCAGCCGTGTTAGTCTGTATCCGCAAAAAAAAAAGGAGGACTTGTGGCACCTTAGAGACTAACACATTTATTTGAGCATAAGCTTTCGTGAGCTACAGCTCACTTCACAAAAGCTTGTTCAATATCTTCATAAATGATCTGGAGGATGGTGTGGATTGCACTCTCAGCAAATTTGCACATGCCCATTGTGCAAAACTGGGGGGAGTGGTAGACACACTGGAGGGCAGGGATAGGATACAGAGGGACCTAGACAAATTGGAGGATTGGGCCAAAAGAAATCTGATGAGGTTCAATAAGGATAAGTGCAGGGTCCTGCACTTAGGACGGAAGAACCCAACGCACAGCTACAGACTAGGGACCGAATGGCTAGGCAGCAGTTCTGCGGAAAAAGACCTAGGGGTGACAGTGGACGAGAAGCTGGATAGGAGTCAGCAGTGTGCCCTTGTTGCCAAGAAGGCCAATGGCATTTTGGGATGTATAAGTAGGGGCATAGCGAGCAGATCGAGGGACGTGATCGTTCCCCTCTATTCTACATTGGTGAGGCCTCATCTGGAGTACTGTCCAGTTTTGGGCCCCACGCTACAAGAAGGATGTGGATAAATTGGAAAGAGTCCAGCGAAGGGCAACAAAAATGATTAGGGGTCTGGAACACATGACTTATGAGGAGAGGCTGAGGGAACTGGGATTGTTTAGTCTGCGGAAGAGAAGAATGAGGGGGGATTTGATAGTTGCTTTCAACTACCTGAGAGGTGGTTCCAGAGAGGATGGTTCTAGACTATTCTCAGTGGTGGAAGAGGACAGGACAAGGAGTAATGGTCTCAAGTTGCAGTGGGAGAGGTTTAGGTTGGATATTAAGAAAAACTTTTTCACTAGGAGGGTGGTGAAACACTGGAATGCGTTGCCTAGGGAGGTGGTGGAATCTCCTTCCTTAGAAGTTTTTAAGGTCAGGCTTGACAAAGCCCTGGCAGGGATGATTTAATTGGGGATGGGTCCTGCTTTTGAGCAGGGGATTGGACTAGATGACCTCCTGAGGTCCCTTCCAACGCTGATATTCTATGATTCTATGATTATGCTCAAATAAGTTTGTTAGTCTCTAAGGTGCCCCAAGTCCTCCTTTTCTTTCTAGTGTAGAGAGGGGTCTTGGTGTGCTCCCTACCCAGAGAGGGATCAGTGTGATGTGGGACTGGCTCTTGATTTGTCATAGTCTGTTAGAAATACCACTTTGCAAGTCAGGTTCATCCCATGATGTCTCCTAAGACAAGTGTGCTTTTTTTGGGCAGTGCTATGCAACTAATTACGGCTATAGTCTGAAAAGTGCCTATGAAAATGGTATTTGTGGTTCTCTCTGATCCTATGTAAAAAGTGCTTAGTTTACAACCAGAAAGGTGTGTTTTCTCACTGCCAGCCCTGCAAATTCAGCCTGACCTTCAAGAGTCATGTGGGTTCTTTCCCTCTTCCACATCATTACTTGCAATAAAAGTTCTGCAAATCTAATTATGCCAGGAGTTGCACTTGTGCAAACCAAGTGTCTTAAAATTGTGCTTTAGTTACACCAGTGCAGCCATCAGTGGTTGACACACGTGTGTCTGCTTGGAACTTAGTAAACAAGTCTGTTGCTGTTGCACAAGGAGGAATAGACTCCAGCTCATTCAGTCTGAGCACTCGTGGCTTTTTAGAGCTAACAGGAGTAAGAAGCATTAACTAGTTTTCTTAAGTTGGCTGGCCTGACTTGCATAGTACCTTGGATTGTTCCCCTCCTGACAGCCAAAAAAAATGCCTTGATTTGTTCCTGTCCTCTTCTCTTCTGCTGCTTTTAAAGCAAAGAAACAGGGAGGGGCTATCATGGAGATATCTGTTTCAGACCTCTGAATTGGTCAGCCAAGTGGAGTTGGGCTTAGGACCCGGCTTTCCCACTCTCCCACACGAGTCAGACTTCTGCTGCTTTGCAGCCAGCTGTGGTTTAATTGGTGTTGTGTGTAATGGTTTGGCTAGAAATGTAGGTGCTGTCTCATTTTATGACTTTTCTCTCTGAATCTGTTTTATCAGTTCTTGTCTCTCTGCTCCCCACTCTGTCACGTGGTCCTTTCCATGGGCTCCAAGTCTGCCAGCATAGGGCAGTAGGAAGAATGGAGAATTGATGCAGTGGAGGTCATGTTGCTCTGACGTTCTTTCAGGGACTGCAGGCCTAGCATGACCTCTTCTCCCATTAGCTCTCTTGCAGTGAGGTTCACAAGTAGGGAGTTCGCAAGGCCTGCTACTTTCATTTTACTCTGTTTGGATACTTTTTGAAAGGAGTTAATGTTCTCTGGCCTGCTACCATTTGCTTCTGCTGTCCAACGGCATGTATCTTTCACTCAGACACTTTCCATCTCCTGTGCATACTTTGGAAAACCGTGTCTCACTCACTCCTCCCCCGTTTCTTTCTCATGCTCTGAGAATGGTAGATTTAAAAAAAAAACACCTGGGGAAGTTTTAGGCAGCAGTAACAAAGCTTGTCTCCACAGAGGGGAGACTAATTACACAGCTAATTAATCCAACAGATGTCCTTTTTAAATGCCTGATTCTTTGTGAGTCTGTTGCACACACATGCTGGTTAAACAGACTTTGTGGGCCCTGTTCAAAATGCCTGTACAGGCTGTTGGAGACTGTCACTGTTATAGAATGTCCAGGGAGATTGAAGTGCTCTCCCACTGGCTTTTGTGTGTTACCATTCTTGATGTCCGATTTGTGTGTTTTACGTAGAGACTGTCTGGTTTGGCCAGTGTACATGGCAGAGGGGCATTGCTGGCACATGATGGCATATATCACATTAGTAGACATGCAGATGAATGAGCCTCTGATGGTGTGGCTGATGTGGTTGGGTCCTCTGATGGTGTCACTTGAGTAGATATGGGGACAGAGTAGGCAATGAGGTTTGCTACAGGGATTGGTTCCTAGGTTAGATTTGAAAGTAGCTATACTTGAACAAAAAAACTTCAGAAACAGACTTCAAAGAGAAACAGCAGAACTAAAATTCATTTGCAAATTTAACACCATTAATTTGGGCTTAAAGAGGGACTGGGAGTGGCTGGCTCATTACAGAAGCAGCTTTGCCTCTCCTGGAATTGACACCTCATCTGTTGTTGGGAGTGGACTACATCCACCCTGATCGAAAATTGGCCCTGTCAACACTGGTTCTCCACTTGTCAGGTAACTCCCTTCTCTTCAAAAAGAAAAGGAGGACTTGTGGCACCTTAGAGACTAATAAATTTATTTGAGCATAAGCTTTTGTGAGCTACAGCTCACTTCATCGGATGCAGACTAACACGGCTGCTACTCTGATCCCTTCTCTTCATGTGTCAGTATATTTATGTCTGCATCTGTAACTTTCACTCCATACATCTGAAGAAGTGAGGTTTTTACCCACGAAAGCCTATGCTCAAGTAAATCTGTTAGTCTTTAAGGTGCCACCGGCCTCCTTGTTGTTTTTGTGGATACAGACTAACACAGCTACCCCCTGATAAGTAATAGCAATGACGTTTTGGGTGCATTTCCTGCTCGTTTGCGATTTTATTCCCCTTTAAACCAGCAGAGATGGAAACCAATTCTTTGTCTTTTCCTCACTGAG
This sequence comes from Caretta caretta, assembly GCF_965140235.1. Taxonomy (NCBI): domain Eukaryota; kingdom Metazoa; phylum Chordata; order Testudines; family Cheloniidae; genus Caretta; species Caretta caretta. Next base: position 42,911,444 of record NC_134217.1, read on the forward strand.
AAGTTACATTCCAGTGACAATAGGTACATGTATGGCGTTGGTTTCAGTGTTGGATTGAAGTTATGGGCCTATTGCAGGAGTGGGTGGGTGAGGTTCTGTAACTTGCAGTGTGCAGTAGCTCAGACCAGCTGATTGTGATGGTCCCTTCTGGTATGAGGCAGCTGCATGTTGCTTTTAAAGCACAGATGCTAGGTGGGAAGAAAGCAAGAGAGATCCAACAGATTATGGATTGGTTATAATGTGTGTGGCAGTCTGAAGGAGGCAGACAGTTGGATAATAACTACATGGAATAAGGGGAAGAGTAGTCAAATGTAGTCAAAGGCAGAGGGAGGTTTTCCTGGTGCTTAGATCCTCGAGTAAATCACTGTTACTGCAGCTGATTCAGCATAATTGATGTGTTCTCATTTCCCACAGCTGATGAGGATTATATCAGCTTGGTTTAACGGTCTCATTTGCTACTCCCAGTGCACACTTGTTTTAATGTGTTTCAGTTAATGAGGTAGAAGAGAGGGTGAGGTGTTACTGTTTATACACGGATAGTCTGTGCAGAGAGGGCTCTGCTGGAGCCTACACGATCCCTCTCAAAGGGCCAGCTTCTTGAAGACGTTAGCCAGCACTTCAGAGAGAAGTTATTGGCTGGGCTTGTGCAGGTGCTGCCCTGGCCACTCCTGCTTGCTGGTGCATATTCCTCCTTTGCATATTAGCTTCCCTTCAGCATGGTTCCCAGTTGGAAGAGGCTGACTCTGTGACCAGCCGTCAGCATTTGGGAACTCGAGCAGGGAAGTCTGAAGCTTAGCAAGGCTCAAGTGCTACAGCAAAGATTCAGTGTTGCCTCCCAGGAGTAACAAGACTGCGGTATGCCCTGACTCCAGTTCTGAGAGCTGTGTCACCTCACACCTCTGTGTTGCTGCATTACAGCCCAAAGGTCCCAGTCAGGATCAGGGCCACATCGTGTCAGGCTCTGTGTGTACATGTAGAAATAAATGCCCCTGTCCCAAATTGCTTACCATTGCAAGTCTCGTCTTATTAGGAGAGAGGCTGTGTCCTTGTCGGGGCTAGCATGTAGTAACTAGCATGTAGTAAAATACTAGTGAAGACAAAGTTGGTAGTTTTCACACAAGGTAATGCTGGGCTCTCTGCTAGAGTTTAACTTGACCTGCTAATGGGTGAATAGTACAAATTGCCTTGTGTTCACTAGACTTTTACCTCGTGTTAGTTACCAGGTGTTAGTCCTGGTAAGAACATACCCTTTCTCCTAGTGTGGATATGCCTTAAGTTAACATTGCCTTCTCCGAGCACCGGAGAGGCTTAGTCCAGCACTGTGTAGAAGAGGGTCAAGACTAGGAGCTGGTCTGTTGCTGTTTGATATGGGCTCTGCCATTGACCATAAACTTGAGAAGCCTAGTCAAGAGACGGTTGTAGGGGGATGGGAAAGGTCAGCGATACAGTTTGAATGGATTTATGTAAAGGGGGTCTCTGCATTCATGAAAAAATGTACTCTGGTGGTGAAATGTGTATTTGCTGTATTGTGAACTGTAATATGGTGGGTGGAAAGAGCACATCATCTCCCCTACACCCAGTTTAAGTTGCAGTGAAAAGTGTCTATAAATAGTTAAACCTGTTATCTAACTTGTGGCATGGAGCCAGGCCCTGGCATCAGCTGGCTGACAACCCACCTCAAAAGGCCCTGTGCATTGGTGTGTTCCTGAAGGCAAAGCTGCTGTTGGTTTAAGCAGGAATTAAACAATTACTGTGTCTTAGTTCTCCCCACCTTCAGTGGATTGACTCTATAAATTGTCAGCCTGTTGACATTTTAATGCGAATTATGTCATATGGTATCCCCTTTGATTTCAACATGCCTCAGTTTGTAAATACATGAGCCTCTCAAAGGCTTGTGGTTAGCATACACATAGGAGGCCTCAGGGGTTTTGGTGAGGAGTGAGCATAATGCCTGTCTCTTTCAGCAATGAGTGCGCCTGGCATGGAAAGACTCACTCACTTACCACATAATCTCAAGAAACAGGCAAAGAGGGGCATTTTTCAAGCACCAGCCTCTGGCAGGGCTGCTGTAGAAATGCTCTCAGCCCTTCTCTTGCACAGAGGGGATGGTGCTCCAAAGGAGATTCCAGGGCTTCCATGGTGCTGCTCACATGGAATGCTGATTTAGTGCTGTTCTGTGTAATGGTTGCTCTTTTATCTCCACACACCCCCATACTGGGGATTGCACAGGCTCTGAACTGTTAAAAGGCAAATAAATCTGGTGTTGGGCTGTTCCCAGTAGCTCCTACACCCATGTAGGACAAATATCCAAAACAGATGTGTCCACATGCACTTGAAGTGAGGAAGCAATAAACAGCTGAAGCCATTTACCCATCTCCGGTTTTATGGAGCACTCCTCCCCTGTGCCCCACCCCAGTGTGTGTTCTACACACAGTACTGTTGGGCAGTGACTGTTAGCTGTAGCTGAACCCTTAATATTAAAAGGGGTAACTTACTTACACACACACACACACACACACACACACACACACACACACACGTCTCTCTCTTTTGTGTTTCAAAATCCCCTTTCCATGCTTGCCTGCAAAGTATTTGTCTGGAGGATCTGTTGCTTTGGGGAATGGGGCATAGAATATGTACATAACCTATACAGCAATACTGTCCCATGTGTAAATTCCCAGTCAAAAATTGTTACATTGGAATTAAAGTTGAGAGTACATATCAGAAATTTAAGGTAAAAAACTTTACATTGATGATGGAATCGCTCTGAAAATAAGCACTTTAAACCCAGGAAACTAAAGTTAAGGTTAAATTTAAGAGACTAAGTGAATGTATGGTGAAGACACCCAAACCACTTTGTATCACTATTATTTTTATTGTTCTTCTGCCAAGTGCCCCAGTCATGGACCAGATGATAAAAAGATGGTCCCTCCCCAAAGAGTTTATAATGTAGGTAAATCTTAAACCAGTCAGTCAGACAGGACTGTCACCGCCATCTCATCTGACTTGCTGGTTCTCACAGGCTGTATAGTCTCTCACGCTGTTTTCTGCTTCAAGCCCATCACTTCTGTTTTGAGCTATAGAATCATTTTTGAAAGGCATAGTCTTGATTTTAAAGACTTCAAATGATGGAGAATTCACCACGTATCTTTGTAAATTGTTGGAATGATTACCTCCGTTGTTAAAATAAAAAATACAAAAACCTTACACCTTATTTCTGGTCTGAAACCATTGGATATTGTATCTTTTTCTGATACATTTGAGACTTCTCTACTGTTAGAAAACTTCTCCCCGTATAGGTGTTTGTTGATTAGGAACAAGTCACCTCTTAATTTCTCTTGGATAAAGTAAATAAAGTGAGTTCTTCTTTGAGTGCTTGCTCATGTCAATTCCATTTTAAGTGTGCGCGCGCCCACCTGCACAGTTGTCGAAGACTCCTGCATTAGCGGCATCCGTAAGATTGGCTGTGGCGCTCTCTGGAGTGCTGCGCTCATGCGTTGGTAACTCTTCTTTTCTGATGGTCCTCATTAGAGAGGGCTAGCTTAATTTTGCCCTATTTTGTTGGCAAATGATAACTGTGTAGCTGTGACTGAAATATATTTGTATTTGTTAGGCCACATTACATGAGCCTGCCTTTTTTTTTAAAGACACGCTACATTTTTTTTCCTCATGGTGTCATACGGCAGAGCTAAGGTTGTCTAGTGGCTTCACCAAGGCATTTCCATATCTTACACATTTGAATTTCTTTTAAGTTTAAACTTAACGCTGAGTTTCCTGGGTTTTATAATGCTTGTTTTGGGGATAAGTACAGCATTCCTATAAGGTTGTTATGCTAAATTATTGATGTATACTTTCATAGAATCATAGAATCATAGAATATCAGGGTTGGAAGGGACCCCAGAAGGTCATCTAGTCCAACCCCCTGCTCAAAGCAGGACCAATTCCCAGTTAAATCATCCCAGCCAGGGCTTTGTCAAGCCTGACCTTAAAAACCTCTAAGGAAGGAGATTCTACCACCTCCCTAGGTAACGCATTCCAGTGTTTCACCACCCTCTTAGTGAAAAAGTTTTTCCTAATATCCAATCTAAACCTCCCCCACTGCAACTTGAGACCATTACTCCTCGTTCTGTCATCTGCTACCATTGAGAACAGTCTAGAGCCATCCTCTTTGGAACCCCCTTTCAGGTAGTTGAAAGCAGCTATCAAATCCCCCCTCATTCTTCTCTTCTGCAGGCTAAACGATCCCAGCTCCCTGAGCCTCTCCTCATAACTCATGTGTTCCAGTCCCCTAATCATTTTTGTTGCCCTTCGCTGGACTCTCTCCAATTTATCCACATCCTTCTTGTAGTGTGGGGCCCAAAACTGGACACAGTACTCCAGATGAGGCCTCACCAATGTCGAATAGAGGGGAACGATCACGTCCCTCGATCTGCTCGCTATGCCCCTACTTATACATCCCAAAATGCCATTGGCCTTCTTGGCAACAAGGGCACACTGCTGACTCCTATCCAGCTTCTCGTCCACTGTCACCCCTAGGTCCTTTTCCGCAGAACTGCTGCCTAGCCATTCGGTCCCTAGTCTGTAGCTGTGCATTGGGTTCTTCCGTCCTAAGTGCAGGACCCTGCACTTATCCTTATTGAACCTCATCAGATTTCTTTTGGCCCAATCCTCCAATTTGTCTAGGTCTTTCTGTATCCTATCCCTCCCCTCCAGCGTATCTACCACTCCTCCCAGTTTAGTATCATCCGCAAATTTGCTGAGAGTGCAATCCACACCATCCTCCAGATCATTTATGAAGATATTGAACAAAACCGGCCCCAGGACCGACCCTTGGGGCACTTTCAATCTTCACTCCATGTTGCCACAGCTTTTTCTGAGAATTTCCTTGTTTTTTAAAAATATTAAAATGTTCTTACATAAACAGGAAGCAAGAAATCGAAAGAGTGCTACGTGTGCCATTTGTAATGAGTTGAAGATCTCTAGTATCGGCAGAGCTGGGCAAAGAGCTGATTTTTTCAGTTTGCTGGCAGATTGAAAAACTCAGTTTGGGTCAAACCAAAAATTCTGAAACATTTCATCCACTTGAAAAAGTCGACACATTTTGTTTTGTGATTGAACAAAATGTTTCATTTCATTGTTGGACATTATAAATAGAAAAACAAAGGAAAGTGAGGATTGGCGTCCCAAACAGCAGGTCAAGGGCGAGGGGTTGATGGTGGTGCCACTTGCCTCCTTTTTAACTTTTAGCCCGCTTGTTAGGGGACTCACCTAATCACCAAGGTACTGTGGGGTGGGTCGTGCGCAATCTGTCCTGTGGAAACTGTTCTGCTTTTGTATAAATACTTGAACTGTCATGGGGCTAGGCGAGAGAGTGAGACTGATTCTACAGCCTGGTGTTTAGGACGCTCTTGCAATGGACCAGACCCAAGTTCAGATTCCTGTTCCACATCTAGCAAAGGGAGGGATTGAACCTGGGTCTCCCAAAATCCCAGTTGAGGGCCTTAGCTACTGGGCTAAAAGTTATAAAGGAGACCGCCACCTCCACTGTCACTCTCCCCCCTGTTTTGTGAATAACACTTAAGTCCCTATGTGAATTCAGCTGGAACTTTTTTTTTCTTTTTGCATGAAATTATTCAATGAATTCATGTCAAATTCACAACTCGTTTCAATATCAAGGGTATGGAACAGCTTCCATGCAAGGAGAGACTAAAAGGATTAGGGCTGTTCAGTTTAGAAAAGCGATAACTAAGGGAGGGTATGATAGAGCGCTATCAAATCCTGACTGGTATGGAAAAGGTGAGAGAGAAGTGGTGTTTACCCTTTCACACAATTCATTTCACCAGGTGATCTCTGGTTTTTGTAGCGGTAGCAGGGTTAGTACATACAAGAAGGGAAGTACTTTTTCACACAACTAACCTGTGGAACTCATTGCCCTGGGATGTTGTGATGGCCATAAGTGCAACTGGGCTAAAAACAAAAACCTGGATAAGTTCATAGAGGATAAATCCATCAATGGCTATTAGCCAAGATGGTCAGGGACACAACCCCATGTTTGGGGTGACCTAAACCTCTGACTATAAGAAGACATGAGTAGAAGACAGAAGTGGATCACTTGGTGATTGCCCTGTTCTGTACATTCCCCCTGAAGCTCCAGAACAGGACACTGTCGGTGACAGGATTTTGGGCAAGATGGGCCATGGTGTGTCCCAGAATGGCAGCTCTTATGTCAGTCAAAACTCTATTTTAGGTAACTAAACGATTTGTGCAAAAAACTTCTCCCAGCTCTAAGCATCAGCCCGAACTTTTCTTTATTCTGTTTTTAACTATTAGGGCCAGGCTATCTCGTATGCACTGGAGCAGCACAAGGCAGCTGGAACACAGGGGCTGGTTAAACTGGATTTACAGCTGCTTTGTATTGCCAGAGCACTACAAGGCAGCTGGCAGGTACGAGGCAGTTTTCCCTTCCTGTCCACGTTCTCCTACCTGTGGGCGCGCCCCCTCCCCTCCCCCATGTCCCCTTTGCTCGTGCACACCTTATTGCCTTCATGCACATGCACGCTTCCTGGTCTCCTTCTTCTCCTTCTTCCTTCCTTTCGTGTTGAATAGATCTGGTGTAGCAAGAAGTTTTTGAATAGAAATATTTAGGATTAATGGTCACTTTTTTTTTTTTGCTGACATTTATTCTTCAGCAGAGTCAGGTGCTTAACATCTTCAGAGGGAATGCCCCTCTTTCAAAATGGCCTGTCAACTCTTGAGCTCAATGGCTTGGAGGCCACAAGCTGCCTTTTCTTAGCCCCGATGGCCACTGTTTCACGTGGCTCCCACTGGGAGTGAAGCAAAGCTTACCTCAGAGAAGATGATTGTCCCCTGCGCTGTCAGGGGGCAGAGGAGCCTGTGGCGTCTTGGCTGTGGGAGAGATACGGGCTTTGGGGGAATGGTAGCTGTTTTTGAAAGAGGACAATTCTTTGAATTTCTCTGAAGAGAAAAGTGTTCTTCAGCCACTGCTGTAAAAAGCACCATGAATCCTACATTTCTTTTCCAAAGGTACCGATTGCATTGAACCTAGTCAAGTTTTATTTCTCTGCCAATTTTTGTGTAGATGGACTATACCTGAGCTGACATCATGCAGGACATAAAAAGGTCTGGCAGTGTTAATTTTCTTAAATAACCTCTTTTAAATTTATTTCAACTTAAATGAATTAACAGATTTACTTGTTAAATTCTCAAACTTCATTCAGTACTCAGCATAAGTGCTATAATTTTGGGCAGGATAACATCTCAAATAGTGATCTCCCACTTTAAAACTCAACCTTGACTCTGGAGCCACGACTGCCATTTCTATAGTAACAATAATCATCACAATAGCCAAACTATATAGTCTGAAAAAGAAAAGGACCCTGAGCTGCTGGAATCTCCTGGATTAAACTCTTCCCACCGGGAAACGTTCTACGGGGAGGCGTTGCTGTTTAATTATTTATTTTGATGTTTGTAGCTCCTGTTTGGTGGTTCTGGGAGTAATACACAAAAGATGGGACGCAGCAACTCCCGCTGAGGGTTTGCCCTAAACTCAGGTGTCAAGGCTTGTGAGGTGGTGCTCGACCTTGTGTATTGTAAAAAAACCTCTGCTTCCATCCTCCCTTAGCTTTTGTTATCGTACTCACATTTGCATGAAGAGAGGAGGGCATCTTGATTCTTTGAGTTGCACTGTGGTCTGGCATTGTTTTGAATTCTTCTGTTGCATTTTGGCAAACTCCAGGGTAATGGTGTCTTTATTATCAATTATTATGGTAGCATGTAAGACCCTGAACAGGTCTGATCCCCATTGTGCTAGGTGCTATACTATTCATCTGTGCAACACACAGTAATTCTGTTTTTGCAGCCCAGGAGGTACTGGGCCTAGTGAGAAAGGTGAATTGCATTCTCCTGCAAAGTGACCATGGCAGGAGACAAAATCACTGTCTAGGGTGCGCAGCTGGCCAACTTGAAAGGAAGTTTCTCAACTGCTGCCTTATCCGTGTCAGTGGTTGCTCCAGTTGCACAGTGACTGGAATACGGATACGGATCGGAATCGGAATCGGAGTGCTCAAGGAGGAGGGGCCAGTATGACTGTACCAAACATGTAGGCATGCTAGTACCACCATCCCACTGTGTTCAACCCTGCATCTTCGTGACTTCCAGTTCAAAAAGAAAACTATTTTTACTTTGTCTGTTACTTCTACTTCCCCTCTGTCAGAAACTGTTTTCGTTGCATCCATCGATGTAATATCTAGGTGCTAGTCTTCACTACTGGCATGCCATCTGCCACAGATTCACAGGATCGGACCTATGCCCCAGCTTTTAAACTGTCTCTTGGAGGGGCCCCTTCAGTGTGCCAGTCCCCTAAGAGGTCTCACTCTTCCTTCAGGTTCAGTCACGTGGCCTCCCTGCTTCAGAGACTGAGCCTCTGGATTCCAACCCTCTTGCTTCACACCTGCGCGTCCGCACTGAGAGAGGCTCCTGGTCAGAGACTTGTAGCCTCTTCAAAGATTAATGCACCTCTGCAAGTAGTTGCAGTGACACCAGGCAGCCTTTTCAAAACAGAGTGGGATTTATTAGTCAATTGGAGCACAGCATTGGGATATCTTTAGGTTAGTATAGAGAAATAAAGGTCAAAACATAGTCCATCTAGCCAAACCAGAGCAATCCAGCAGCCAAGCTGTAATGGATTCCATTTTAGGCCTTTTCCCTCTGGGTATGTCTGCACTGTAACCAAACACCGATAGGTAGCCCATGTCAGCTGACTCAGGTTCATGGGGCTTTGGGTATGGGGCTGTAAAATGACAGTGTAGATGCTTGGGCTGGAGCCTTGGCTCTGGGACCCTCCACCACTGCAGTGTGGGCATATCCTCCGTGACCCCTTAATCAGTCCAAGGTGAGAGCAGCCAGCCTCTTCCAGAAGCCAGCCCTTTTCTCTCCTGCCGGCCTCCTCCAGGCAGGCCCATGCTGAGTTCACACCCCCACCTGCTGGAGCTTTCCACTGTTGAGTGTAGATTGTTCAGTCAATGGAGCTTTTGTTGTGTTTCTGGAGCCTCTGTTGATCTGAACCAGATCCTTAATGACCCTATTCATTGCATCCCAGACTACAAGGTGACACCCACACTTCCTTTCCTTTGCTGTGCCAGGGACCCTTTTGCACCCACTGGGTAGGAAAACAAAGTACAGAGGGAAACTGAGGCACACTCACTGTTTATAAAAATATTACAGAAAATTCCAACTTCTGACTACCCTCACTCAACCAAAGCCATCTGGTTATGTGTGTGTGTGTGCATGCAATGCCAAATCAAATGAGAGTGAAGCACTTTCCACTCCAGCACTAACTCAGGAGGATGTTGAATAGCAGCACCTTAAGTGAGATATTTTTTAGTCAGCACATCTGGATACCTGGCATCTGAGCGTTTTAAAGAGCTGTCCTTGGAGCTGTGGATGGTTAATGTTGTTTTTTTCAATAATTCTTGTGTCAAGGTTCCTTCCCCACTCTGAACTCTAGGGTACAGATGTGGGGACCTGCATGAAAAACCCCCTAAGCTTATTTTTACCAGCTTAGGTTAAAACTTCCCCAAGGTACAAACTATTTTACCTTTTGCCCCTGGACTTTATTGCTGCTGCCACCACCAAGCGTCTAACAAATATATAACCGAGAAAGAGCCCGCTTGGAAACCTCTTCCCCTCCCCACCCACCCCCAATCCTCCCCAAACCCTACACCCCCTTTCCGGGGGAAGTCTTGATAAAAATCCTCACCAATTTGCATAGGTGAACACAGACCCAAACCCTTGGATCTTTAAGAACAATGAAAAAGCAATCAGGTTCTTAAAAGAAGAATTTGAATTGAAGAAAAAGTAAAAGAATCACCTCTGTAAAATCAGGATGGTAAATACCTTCCAGGGTAATCAGATTCAAAACATAGAGAATCCCTCTCAGCAAAACCTTAAGTTACAAAAAGGCACAAAAACAGGAATAGACATTCCATTCAGCCAACTTATTTTATCAGCCATTTAAACAAAACAGAATCTAACGCATATTTAACTAGATTGCTTATTAGCCTTATACAGGAGTTCTGACCTGCATTCCTGCTCTGGTCCCGGCAAAAGCAACACACAGACAGAGAGAACCCTTTGTTCCCCCCACAGCTTTGAAAGTATCTTGTCTCCTCATTGGTCATTTTGGTCAGGTGCCAGCGAGGTTATCTTTAGCTTCTTAACGCTGTACAGGTGAAAGGGTTTTTCCTCTGGCCAAGAGGGATTTAAAGGTGGTTAGCCTTCCCTTTATATTTATGACATCTTGGAACACTGGGTAAGTTCCAGAAGTCTGGAAGAAAGCTAATACTGTGCTAGTATTTCAGAAGGGTAAATGAGACAACCTGGGTAATTATAGGCCTGTCAGCCTGATACTGATCCTGGGCAAGATAATGAAGCAGCTGATACCTGACTTGATTAATACAAAATTAAAGGAGAGGAGTATAATTAATGCCAAGCAACACGGGTTTATGGACAATAGATCCTGTCAAACTAACAATCTCTTTTTTGCAGAGATTACAAGTTTAGTTGAGAGAGGTGAGTGTGTTGATGCAGTATGCTTACAGTTCTGTAAGGCATTTGACTTGGTACCACATGACAATTGGATTAAGAAACTAGAATGATACGAAATCAACATGGTCCACATTATATGCATTAAAAACTGGCTAAATGACAGATCTCAAAATGTAATGGCAAACAAGAATCCTCTTCAAGCAGTTTTGGTTCTAGTGGGGTCCCACAAAGAGCAGTTCTTGGGACTGTGCTATTTAATATTTTTATCAGTGACCTGGAAGAAGACGTAAAAACTGAATGTCTGCAGCACCATCTAAACAGCCCTGTAGCCCAAGCCAGGCCAGCCGCTGGTGTTTAATTGCAGTGTAGGCATACCCTAAGACTCCTTCATGGACTGGGACTCCCTTGTGCTACGTTCTGTACAAACACAGAACAAAAAAGTTCCCTGAGGATTTTACAATGCAAATGTAAAACCAGAGAACAGATGGATACATGCAGACGGGCATACATGGAAACAGCAAGACAGTATTGATCAGTATGATAGGTGGGGATAAAGTTTTTGCAGATGACACAAAGATTGGGAGAGTAGTAAATAATGGAGAGAACAGTGGTAAATAATGACCGAGCACGATCTGGATTGCTTCATAAAGTGGGTGCCAGCAAAAATATGCATTTTAATATGGCCTGATGTAAGGTCAACTTGTAGGAACAAAAGAATTCAGATCATACTTGCAGGATGGGAGACTCTACCCTGGAAGGCAGTGACTCTGAAAGGATCTGGAGGTGGGGGCCAGCTGGATAATCAGCTGAATGTGAGCGCTCAGTATGAGGCTGTCGCCAAAAGGCCTAATGCGATCCTTGGGTGTATAAACAGGGTATCTTGAGTAGGAGTAGAATCTCAACTATACCTACAAAATGATAAGTTCTAAACTCACTGCTTCCACTCAAGGAGAAGATTTTGGAGTTATCGTGGATAGCTCTCTGAAAACCTGTGCTCAATGTGCAGTGGCAGTCAAAAAAAAAAAAAAAAAAAAAAAAAAAAAGCTAATGCTAGGAACCATTGGGAAAGGGATCGCTAATAAAGCAGAAAATATCATAATACCACTGTGTAAATCCATGGTGCCCCCACATCTTGAATACTGCATGCAGTTCTGGTCGCCCCATCTGTAAAAAGATGTATTAGAATTGGAGAAAGTACAGAGAAGGGCAACAAAAATTATTAGGGGTGTGATATTGGCAGACCAGGTGCCAGTTCATGCCAAGGCTCCTATGTCTCACTGAACATTGATAGTTGCATAGCTGGAAACCAGTCTGGCTTGTGTGTTACTCCTGGGGGAATTCTGCGCCACTGCGCAATGCAGAATTTTGTAGAAATTAATGTTGCGCAGAATTTCCTTTCTTCCCCACAGAAATGGTCTGTAAAGATGTTGGTCGCCCCTAGGGACCTCTGGACCTGGCAGAGTCCAGTTTGCAAATACAAGACAAGGCTTGGGGGGGACGGAACTGGAGGGTTCCCAGCAACTACAGTTCCCAGCACGCCCTGAAGGAAGGAGGCGGCGGTGTGCAGGAAACCATGCAAGCCAGGGACCCAGCATCAGGCTCTTTCTCCCGCTGGATCCCTGGGCTCTAGGAGAGTAGGCTCTGAGTGTCTGGGCCGGGGGGAAGGCCTGCAGCTGGCCTCTGTGGGGGAGAGGGTGTGGGTGTCTGGCCCCCAGCTGGGCTCGAGGGGATGGGGGTGGAAGGGTGCAGAGAAGCAGCAACTGGGTTGTCATAGGGGTTTCTTTAATGCTCTACTCCTGGGGGAATTTTAGTGTGTGTCTGTATTGTTACAGACATACTTGCTGACAGGTATTTTGAAATAAATTACCAAAATAATTGAAACTGGTGTTTATTATATCGTGTTATTTTGACAAATAAAATTTGCAGAATTTTGCAGAATTTCAACATACTGTGCACAGAATTTTAAAATAGTGTGCGCAGAATTCCTCCAGGAGGAGTGTGTGTTAGTAGTGTTAAAACAGGCTTTAGATTTTTAAAGATGTTTAGTGTTTGGACTTTATGAAATGCTTGTGAGTTGCTGCATGTATTAATCTCACTTATAATATCTGTATCCCATGTTATAAAGTAATATTTAAGTGTTGGCTCTGTAACTATAAAAGTGTTTAGCTATGAAAATGAAACCCCCATAGTCAGAAGACAAACATTAAATATCAATTTACACAAGATGTCATCTTCTGCCCTGCAAAAGAAGGCCTGTACATACCTACAAACCATTGTGGAACATAAGTGGACAAAAGACTTTGTTGATTGTTTTCCCTATCCCCACAAAGCAGGGACGTGCACAAACACTCGTCCCATCACAGCTTGAACGCTGGTGGAAGGGAATAAAAATTCCTGTGAAGAAGAAATTGTCATCACGATGCTGCTTGGAATTTGGAGAGGCCAGTATTTCTAAATATTAGCATGGGATCCCAAGCTGCTTAGCTTGGGTTAGACCTGAGGTCCTATAGAGTTTGCACATTATAGCAGCTTCTATTACTTTTTGGAACCTAAGACTGTAACTCATTGGTGTGTGTATGTTTACCTGCTTTAACCTTGTAAATAACTCTTGTTTCCTTTTCTTAGTTAATAAGTCCTTAGTTTATTACAGGATTGGCTACAAGCATTTGTAGTTGGTGTGTGATCTGAGGTGCAGTTGACCTGGGGTAAGTGACTGGTACTTTGGGACTGGGAGTAACCTGAACATTGTTGTACCAAAGATCTTTACAAGGGACCTCTATTACAAAAGCAAGTTTGCCTAGGTAGCGGGATAGACTGGAGTACCCAAGGGGACTGTCTACGACTCCATGGTAAGGTTGTTACGGTGCCTGTGGAGTTCACACTCGGTGAAATCTAAGTACAGAACTCACAACCAGTTTGGGGTTTGTAACAGTCTGCCCTGAGCCTGGCTGTCACGTTCATGAGCCACTCCGTGCAGCTTGACAAGGGGAATGGAACAGATTCCATGTGAGGAGAGATTAAACAAACTGAAACTGTTCGGCCTAGAAAAGAGACGGCTAAACAGGGATGATATAGAGGTCCATATAAAATCACGAATGGTGTGGAGAAAGTGAATAGGGAAGTGTTATTTACCATCTCACATAACACAAGAACCAGGGGCACCCAATGAAATTAAGAGGCAGCAGGTTTAAAACAAACAAAACAAAGTATTTCTTCACACAATGCACGGTCAACCTGTGGAGCTCATTACCAGGGAATGTTGTGAAGGTCAAAAGTATAATGGGTTAAAAAAAGAATTAGAGAAGTTCCTGGAGGACAGGTCTATCAATGGCTACTAGCCAACATGGTCAGGGATACAATTCCATGCTTCGGGTGTCCCTAAATCTCTGACTGCCAGAAGCAGGGACTGGATGACAGGAAATGCATCACTCACAATTGTCATGTTATGTTCATTCCCTCTGAAGCATCTGGCCACTGTCAGAAAATGGGATACTGAGCTAGATGGACCATTGGTCTGACCCAATATGGCCATTCTTATGTTCTTATTGTTATATTACCTCTGTATTTAGCATTGGTGCAACAGTTAACTGGAGTATTGTATCCAGTTCTGGTGTTCACAATTCAAGAAGGATGTTGATAAATTGGAGTGGGTTCAGCGAAGAGCCATGGGAATCATTAAGGGATTAGAAAACGCGCCTTATAGTGAGAGACTGAGGAACTCAATCTATTTAGCTTAGCAAATAGAACATTAAGAGGTGACTTGATTATAGTCCTTAAGTGCCTACATAGGGAAGAAAATTTGATAATAAATGGCTCTTCCAGCTAGCAAACAAAAGTCTTACAAAATCCAATGGCTGGAAGTTGAAGCTAGACAAACTTCAAACTAGAAATAAAGTGCAAATTTTTAACAATGAGGGTGATTAAGCACTGGAACAACTTTAAAAGGGTTCTGCATCACTGCAAATTTTTAAATAAAGATATTGGCTGTTTTTCTAAGGACATGGTCTAGTTCAAACAAACTATTTCAGGGAAGTCCTATAGCCTGTGTAATACAAGATAGCAAAGTAGATTATCACAATGGTCTCTTCTGCTCTTCTGGCTTTATAGTCTATGAATATTTGAAATTGTTCCATGGCTTTCTTGAGATGGAAATGGAGTAAAGAGTTTCAAAACTTTCTGGGTATGTATATTACAAGCCGACAGCTGAAGTGTGTCTTTGGGTAAATAACGCCATAAGCAAGGAGAATGAACATAGCCCTGCAGGATATATTCGGACCTACAGAGAAGCAATGACTGGTAACGGCCTCAGTCCTCCTTTGTGATGCACAGTATGGATTTTTCAATGTTATCTCTGATCTCTGTAGGTCTATATGTCAGAATGAATGAGATAAGATAGAAACTGGTTCAAATGGAATCCAGATCTTCTAGTTTTGAGCCTTTGATTTTTAGGAGATTCCTTTGCATTTGTCCCTTTTCTAGGTCCTAGGAAGCTCTGGATCTAGCACTTCAATGGAAAATGACAAAGCATCCATTTGTAGTTCTCGCTGCAGCTGTCTAGTTCTCACATGAACTTCTTGAAGTGAAGGTACTAACCAAGGCAACACCTCAACACCCTGGCCTTTCCTGGCCAATGTCCCACCTCCAGCTATGGCCACCCCGATACTTCAGAGGAAGGAGATTAAAAAAACAAACAGAAAGCATTGGGATGGAAAAATCTCCTCCTGACCCCTGCAGGTGACTGGCTGAAACCCTGAATCCATGCGCTTTCAGGTACATAAGACATAAACTAAAAGTGAGCCCAGGGCTACCAAGCCCTGTTCCTTGCCATTACAAGCAACCCCTTCATACAATTCCACTCAAACTTGTCCCACTTTCTCTTAAAACTAATTAAATGGTCACCATAGCTCCTATTGCGAGGCTGTTCCAGAGCCTCACCCCTCTGATGGTTAGAACCCTTCTAATTTCCAGCCTGAATTTGTTCATGGATAGTTTGATATTGTACTTCATCTTAAATAGCTGTTCACCCTCCCCGGACATGTGTGGTCTGCCCTTGGAGTTGGAGAACCCATCTGCTGGAAGGGTGAGTCTGAGGCTATGTCTGCACTGTGAAAATAAAATGTGTGTTGGTCACTTGAGTTAGACCAGCAGCAAAGACATGGCAGCTCAGTTTTTGGGTTAGCCGCTCAGGCAAAACCTAGAGGGGGGAGCCTGGGGTTGAAGTCAAGCTGCTAACCAGAGCTAAAAGAAGAGTCGCTGGGTCTTCACAGCTACTTTAACCCAAGTTAGCAATTTTTGCAGCGTAGTCAGACCCTGAGTCTTTAATCTGTGACTTGGGCTTGAGGACAACAGCTTCCTCACACATCCACAACCCTAGCAGGGTGTGCTGGCATTTCCCCTCTAGTTCTTTCCCCAAAGTTGGGAAACTCACTGAAACTCCCTATGTGGTGCTACTGGCTCAGTGTGATGTTGGGTAGAAGTGTGAAGGCTGCCATGATTGAAGCTCCATGCTATTGCTCCTGTCCCAGCAGAGGGTTAGGTGGGGCTGTGTTGTTGTGTGTCAGGGTCCAGCTGAGAGTTAAAATTAACATCCTGGCCACTGAAGATCTCATGACACCCTTCATATGCATGGAAGATTTCTGAATTCGATTTATACCGAAAACCAGTGTTAATTACATTCTGCCTACTTAAATCTCCCCTGTGCGCTTTCTTCACTTTTTTCCATATTGTGTTGCTGTGATGCTGTTAAACAATCACCTCAGTTTACCGTAGAAACAGTAAACATTTCAGTGGAGGGTAAAGTAATCCCTTGGCATGTAATCTTAAACCCATTTAACATTTTTTTGTCCTTCTGAAGCTAAAAGTCCATTGTTGGTTCTACACAGGTGCAACTGGGTATTGCAGCACTATGGTATTGTGAGATGAAGGTAATGATATTTATCTTTAAACCGTATTTCACGATCTCTGTTGAATCCTCACAGCCCCTCAGTAGGTATCCCCATTTCATAGAGGACAAAGCTGAGACAAAAGAGGTTAATGGTCTTGTCTAAGGGCACATAAGAAGCAGGTTTCAGAACTGAGATCAGAGCTCTGGAGTTCCTGGGTGTAGCTCTGATGTTCAAGCAACAACTTTCTCAACACCATGATTAACCAGTCCTTCGAGGCGGAGCCACATCTAGAAGCTGGGTGCTCTTCTCTGTTTGGAGGCTGCTAGCAGTGCACAGCACCCTCCCTGAGGAGCGCAGAGTACAATTAAACAGAAGCAGTGATGGGCTTTGGAAATTGATCTGCTTTCCCTGCAGTTGTCTACATAGAAAAGCTTGTGCAGGTCCTAATTGGTGCAGAGTAGTAAAGTCACCCCTGCTCCAAAGTGAGCCAGTTCTGCTGGGAATTGTGTGTGTGTCACCCTCCTACTCATCTGTGTTCTCCTCAGGGACTGGGCCAGCTGGCTGTCAGGGTGGGTTGCTAGGAAACCAACATGCTTTGGTCTCAGTTTCCTTAGGACAAGACCCCAGCCAACACTTCAGGGCCTGAAACCAGCATGGATCAAACGGAAAATACAAAAGAACAAGTGGAATGCTGTGACCCCAAACCCTCCCCCCAGTCACCCAGCTCAAATTCTTTCCATGGGCTTGTGATTCTTAGAAATGAATCTCAAACAGTTAGGAAAGGGGCAGGCAGAGGGACCTGTGCCTGCCCGTTTCACTTCAGGAGCAATTTCCTGTTTGCATAGGACTGGGAAGGTAGAGTCTGTAGATCCCACACAGCAAGACTTCCTTTCGCTTTTAAATTCTGAAGGCTTCACCTGTCACTCCCTCTTATTTCTGTGACTGCAGAGTGCAAGGTTTTGATTCTCTGCCCTGGGGTAGGGTGTGTCGTCTTTGAGTATCAGGACTCATGGTGAGGGGATAAATAGCAGGTAACGTATGATCTCAGTAAACCCTGATTGACCTTTCCCACTGATAGATTTGGAAAAGTCTGCTCCTGGGACACAAGGACAGTTCTAGCCCTGAACTCTCCTCAAATTTCTCAGGTCTAGTCAGGAAAAGTTTGGCAGCATAACTATGTCAGTTAGTGTGAAAAATCATAATCCCAGGGGCTGTCAAAATTCCTAGTGTAAACGTAGCTGTCCTGGCAAAACCCCCGACAGTCGAGCCTGGGACGTACAGCCTATTTCAAAGCACAGGCAGCTGTGAGAACTTAGCGCTTCTCCCAGTCAGAGCAGGGTGGTCCAGTCCCAGGTCGATGCTGTAAGCAGATAGAGCACCCTCTGGAGTCTGCCTGAGCAGAGAAGTTAGCTGCCAAATGCTAACGTGTCTTTACTGAGCATGTGTAAACAGTTTTTTTTTTTTTAAAGGCTCATAACTTGGCCAAATTGATGTGTTTTCATAGGAGCTGCACTAGGCACATCCCTGACACCAGTGCATCCTCTGTCAGATTTCAAGTATCTCCTCCAAAGTATTGAGGTGCTAGAGCTTCTAAAAAGTCTCATTTTGTATAGGAGGGCCATTTTGAAGAGGAAGGTTGTACAGTATTTCTTAAAGGCAGTCATCCCCTGGACTCACCTAATCTTTCTTGGAAGATTTTGTTCCATAGCAGGATGCCCTCAACCAATAGGTAAAATAATCCTATTCTCTGTGTGAGACTGGAAGCTATGTGGAGCAGGGACTGCCTAGTCTTGTGTCTTTGTTGGCACCTCACTCTGACGTATCCTTTATTATCCAAACTGTTCACATTCCATTCAAGTGATTTTATTAAATATTAACAAACTTTCATATCTATGCATGATATTAACACAGTTTGACATTGTGTTTAGCTCATAGCTATTATCAAATAGCTTCCTAACTCTGTCCACTAACAGAGTTTCCTTATGGGCTACTCAGATCAAATTAACTAGGTGGGGAGGTTTGTGATGGTCCTTGGTTCCTGGGAGAGTTCTTTCTACAGTCTTGGGCCAGCCCCCAAGACAGCTTGGTCTCTTGCAAAGATGAACTTTGCCCTTATGGTAGAAAGTTCCATTGTGTCAGAGGAGTCAAGATGTCAACTATGATCTTCATCCTGGAGCTTTAGGCTCTTTTAGATACCCTGGGCCCAGGCCATTGAGTGCCTTGAAGATTAGGACCAAGACCGGGGTAGTCCATTATTTTTTTTTGTCATGGTCCAAATTTCTTAGTCAAGGTCCAGACTCCAGAGAGAATAATAATAATAATTAATGATAACAAGTAAGTGATTTTTGGGGTTTGTTCAAAAGCATTTGGTGGTCTGGATTTGGCCCACAGTCCACCTATTGACTACCTCTGACCTAGATCTTTAACTTTATTTGATATTCTGTGGAAAGCTAGCACAGGGAGTGAAGGACTGGTCTGATGTTTGTGGTAGCCTGTGTTGCTGAGAAGTAGTGCTTTGTGCCAGCTGGAGTTTCCTAAGGCATGAAGGCTTCATTGCGAGGCATATTTCATTGCTGTATACCAGCCACGAGGTGACATAGGTGTGTGTAACTGAGGCTGGGTAATCCATCTCCAGGATGGAGCAGAGTCTCCTAACCAGCTGGACATGGCAGAAAGTTACTCTCAGATGCTTGACATCGGTGAGGACTGATGACTGAGGGCCAACTTAGGTCTGTATATTTTCATTGCCGCCCTTGTTAACGTTTGTGTAGGACAGCTCAGAACCTGATATTGTTCGTCTCTGTGGTACTGGTATTCTGGTACTGGTACTCTCACTTACGGCGAGAGTAAGACCATAATCCTCTGGGGGCACTGTTGCTACTATAGGATTATCTCTTGGGATTCACTAAGGTACATTGCTGTTTTTCAACCTTTTTTCATTGGTGAACCACCCCTCCCCCCATCCCCCCAAATTTTTGACTGGAGGTGCAGATACCTTTGGAAATCTTAGACAGTCTGTGGCCCTCCTGGGGTCCTCAGCTCACATGCTGAGAACCACTAGTGTAGGAAGTTAGTTATAAATAAACTATGTGAAAACAGGATATTCATCAGTCTTTGTCATTGTCACAGTTCAGGGCAGCTGCACCTGTATTCTCCCTCTGAAGTCCAGCAAGGGCACCTCTCCTAGGCTTCTCTCTCTCCAGCCATCATCTCTCTTGGGCAGCGACACACATCTCTCCCTCCAGGTTGCACAGTTCCCTGTCTATGCTGTGAATTCCCCAGCAAGTCAGATCACTCATATCATGCTAAAAAGCTTACCAAATATCACCTTCCCCCATCTCCACAAGGGCTGTGGTCAGTGTCGGTCCTTCCAGCCATTCCCTAGGGATTGGGCCCACGCCTTGGACAGAAGTCCTGTCTGTTTGCTGGATCAGAAAAAAGGCCCTGAGTCTGTTTAAATTCAGGCCTTTTATCCAAAAGTCCTTTGTCTGTCGGCCTCTGGCAAATGCAGTTTGAACTAGCTCATGCAGGCATCCCCAGGGGTGGTAGTTCTCTGGAGGTGTTACCACCTGAGTGAATTTGCCTAATCACCCCCCAGTGTTCTTCGTTTCATACAATCCCTAGCCCAAATGATACATAAACTTAGTACAGGAAATCTCCCAAAGCTATTGCAGGAGATTGCCGTATTTGTAACAATCACAACACTTATAGCTCTCATTTGATTTGAGGTAGTTGAAACAAATAGTGAGCAAAGAAAGTTTAATCTATGTCCAAAGTATTTCCTTGAATAAAATGAGCACAACCTAGTTGGGTCTGGCTGGCTCCAGTTTCCTGTGTAATTTTTGAAGCATTATTACACTGGCCCCTTGTTGTCCGCATGTCGTAGCCTGCAAAAATCTCCTGCAACTGCTCAGCTAGTAACATGATCACAAAGCAGTGTCTCATCACACCGAATAGTTGAGTTTCTAGCTCATTTCTTTCATATGAGTGCATAAAACCTACTGCAGTGCTTTCAACCAGAGCCTTCAGGAAGCTTTCTGCTAGTGAATGCATTGGGCACCAGCTCCTCAGTATGAGAGACAAGTTGGGTTTTTCTTTCTGCTCTGCTTTATCCTCTTCCCCCAATCAAGCAACAAACAAAAATTACCTTGTAGAGACAGGTTTCAGAGTAGCAGCCGTGTTAGTCTATATTCGCAAAAAGAAAAGGAGTACTTGTGAGTACGTCGTCGGATGCATCCGATGAAGTGAGCTGTAGCTCACGAAAGCTTATGCTCAAATAAATTGGTTAGTCTCTAAGGTGCCACAAGTACTTCTTTTCTTCTTGTAGAGACACTTTGTGGTCAGTGAATCCACTTCAGGTTCCAGCCGTGCTTCCTTTCAGTCACTGCCTAGATTGTTCTCATGATGCTGGGATCCCTATTATTTCTGAAT
Source organism: Caretta caretta (assembly GCF_965140235.1). NCBI lineage: Eukaryota > Metazoa > Chordata > Testudines > Cheloniidae > Caretta > Caretta caretta. The sequence goes on from NC_134217.1 coordinate 42,932,326, forward strand.
GCGGCATATGGTTTCAAGAGCCCCATGCTATCTGTTTCTTTTCCTCTGATTCTGTCTTTTTTTCACCTGAGTTACCCTGGATCGGAGCCCAGCCTGTTACACTTCTCTTGTCTGGCCTGCTTGCTTTGGTGCTGCGGCTGGACTTGTCCATGTGCTGCTTTCCTTTTACCTACCCCTCTTGGCTTGGAGCTGGGAAAGCAGCTCCTTCTCATAGTTGGGGGAGTGTAGATTTGTGTGCCAGTCTTGTCACCTTTACATGTACAGCACAACTGTTAAGAGCATCTCCAGCTGAGCATTCCTTCTCACATGGGGACGCTAAGTCAAGAGGGCCTGTCTGCTCACTGGTGGGTGTTTGGTTGATTTCCAGTTCTAATTCCATGTCACCTGAGGGCGTTCAGAGACTGGGAAACAAGAATAACTAATGACCTGGAAAAAGTCTCATATGAAGAGATTGAAAAGATGTAAACTCTGAATCCAGCATACAGTTTCAGGAGCCCCTCTGTTTCTTTTCCTCTGATTCGGTCTCTTTTTTTTTTTTCTCCACCTGACCATTTTCTCCATTGACTGTGTAGAGAAGATGACTAAGAAGAGGTATGATAAAAACATACAAAATATAAATGGTATTGAAATGGGGCATTTCCCTTCCCGCTCTCAAAATACAGGGACAAAGGTGACGCTCAATTCAATTGAGAGGTTGCAAATTTAAAATTGATGCAGAAATACTTCTTTACAACACACACTAAGACTATGCAACTCACTGCCACAAAATAAACTCTTGCTCTCGGTGATAACAAGATTCAAAAAAGGATCAGACATTTTTATGAATAGCTAGAGCCAGACTTGTCCTAATGAATATTTTAGGAAAATTGTGGAAGAGATAAACCCTTGATCTTCAGGGCATAAGCCAACTTTGAACTATTAGAAGTTAGGCAGAAACTTTCCTTGGGAGCAGATTATTCTGTAAGTGTCAACAGCATGGTTTCTTGCACCTTCTTCTGAAGCAACTGATGATGGCCACTTTCGGATGCAGGGTACTGGATTAGATGGCCCTGTGGTCTGTTACATTTTGACAGTTCAAACATTCTGCTTTGGAAGAATGCCACTGCTATGCCCATTATCTCCATTGCGTGTCATTTCCAAATGTTTGCTTCAGGTTTTTGGTGGGGGGTGATATTGTAAACTGAGAGGCCCTCAGAGAGTTAGGTCTCATGGACATAGCTCACATCCTCCAGCACAAAAATTAATCTCTTGAAGCATTCTAGGTGTGTTTCTAATGACTGCATTAAGTGTCACACTCTGCAGACTAGCGAGGGAAGTGTGTTCACTTGTCCCCTCCACTGGAACTGCCTTGTCCACCCCTTGCTCCTCTTGTGCTCTTCCAGAACAAGCTTTATTTATACCTTTCTGCCTGCATGGGTTAATCCAACCCAAAAGCAGGTAGGACAGTACTATTACAAAAACTCGATAGCAGTCTCTTAAAGATCCTCTGAACAAAAGATACATGCTTCTCAGAGGTCAAAGGAAGCTACTGAGGGTTTGCATTGCCGGGGGAAAGACACAGACACATTTCAGTGGTAACATGGAAAATAAATAAATAAACCAGCTCTCCTCTTCCTCCTCCCTCCCCTCACTACTGTTGCAACCACTTAGAGCTGGCCTGCTGGATTTACTCAGTAGCATCAAACTCCATTTTATTAATCTGTATTTGAACATCTGTAGTACCTTTCAGCTGAGGATCACAAAGCACTTCAGAAGCGTTAACTAAGCCTCATAACGCTGTAAGGTGGCAAAGGTAAGGGATCTTTAGTGTTTGCTTTTCCTGCCACTGAAATGCAGTAGTGTCTAGGGTAGGACTAAGCAACTTTTTAATAGACTTTGACCATTGAGGAGCGGAAGACGAACAGAATAACCATATGAGGTGGGATTTGGCCAGGGAGCAGGAATAATATACACTTCTATTCAGTTACTCTGGGATTTTACCATAGTAGTAACCATATAGTAACTCTGATTAAAAAATCAAAATTAGCAGACAAGGAAAACACAAATCTGATCTTTGGATTTTATTAAAACATTTGATATCTCAAAATCATGACCTGAAACATTCAAATTGGCTTGGGTAGGAACAGTGTTATGGGGGCTAAAAATAAACCAAACAGTAGTGAGGAACAGCAGTGACATGAGTTTGAATGACCTCTCGGGTACAAAGCTGGGTGGTAAGGCCAGTGTTCATTAACATCTTTCTTAATGATCCGAAAGAAGTAAACAGCATCCAGATGTAGTTCACTGATGATACCAACTTGTTAAGGACAGAAAAATAATTCTGAGGAACGTAGAGATACTGGGAACGTAAGCAGGAAATTATCAAATGAGATTCAACATAGAAAAATGCGGCTAATACATCTTGGGGAAGAGACTCTGTAATGAGGGTACTCTGAGCAAGGGAGAGATTGGGAAGCAGTGTTGCAGAAAGAGAACTAAGGGTGACAGTGGGCTGTGAATCAGAGATGAGTTTGCAATGTGATATGGCAATAACAAAGCCATTGCAATAGTGCAGTTGTTCTCAAATTTCATTGCACTGTCATCCCCCTTCTGACAAGAAAAATTACTGCATGACCCCAGGAAGGGGGACTGGAGCCTGAACCCACCCAGAGCCCTGCCATCCTGGGGGGCAAAAGCTGAAGCTTGAGGGCTTCTGCCCTGGGCAGGGGCATGTAACCTTGGCCCACCTGCCCAGGGCTGAAGCCCTCAGGCTTCAGCCTGGGCCCCATCAAATCTAACAGCAGCTCTGGTGACCACATTATAATGGGATCATGACCCACTTCGGGGTCCCGACCCACAGTTTGAGAACCCCTGAAATAATGGGCTTCATGTCCAGAGGCTTTGTATTGGGTAGCCAAACCTGGCCCTGGATGTGGACAGGATATAAGTCAGCATCTCACCTCCTGCTTCTTCCATTAATTTTTCCAGCAGATGTAACCATGCCAGAGCATGTCTTTTATCTGCCCGCTATTCACACCATTGCACCAATTAACCTTTCAGAGCCAGAATGCATACCTCCATTTCCCTTCTCTGGAGTTTATAAGATGGGCTCACCTGCAAGTTCAAAGCATCTGTGAACTTGAAGTATAACAGTCTTAGTTTTCACATTCTTTCTAAAAACAAAGGAAGTTTCCTGACCCAAAATGTTAAGATATTAGTGGTTATATTATTTAAACAAACATTATTACAATGTTAATTGTTTTTTAAAAAATAGTTGAAAGCCTGGAAATTCAGAGTGAAGATTTCAGATTGCTGAGCCTGTATCCACCTAATGTGGCCTGTCTGGCTAATTTTGTGAACTGCACCTTTGAATGTGAAATCTCCTGGCATGTGTGTCTGGAGGGCAGGACTGGGAATCAATTCAAGATGGCGGCAGGGTTGCCAACTTTGTAATATTTAAAAACCAGACAGTCCAGCAGGAGTGCTGGAACCTCCCCTGCCCCTTGAGGTCTCACTCCCGCCCTGCCCCTTCCCCCTGAGGCACTTCCCCCCCCCATTACCTCTTCTTCTCCCCCCACCTCCATCGTTCACTGCTTTTCCCCTCTTCCCCCCTCCATGCAGGGTCTGGTGGGACTCACCTGCAGAGCCGGGGCTGGGAGCTGCAGCCACCCAATTCAGGTAAGAGGTGGCCTGGCTGAGTAGGTGCCGGCACGGGTGATGATTTGATGCCTCCCCACCTGCCCTGCCCGCAGCGACCAGACTTTGGGTGTCCGGTCAGTAGATCTGACCGGACACAGTCAGGTGCCCTTTTTGACTGGACTTTCCAGTCAACAGCTGGACACCTGGCTACCCTAGCTGGCTGTCAGAGGGAATAATACATCCTCTAAACAGAAAGTAGGTTTTGCTCTTCCTGTATGAAAGGCTAACAAACAACCCTGCTTTCCTCTGTCTGAAACCCCCTGTTTTTCCAACCCCAGACTTCATATACCTCTTCCTCCCTCATATCAGCCACCAACACTCCTCCAGTTCACCTGATAGTTGTAGCTAAAGAACCAAAATGTGCCTGTTCATACTGTATAGAACAGTATAAGGAAGTAGGATCTTTGGGCCAGGGCCTGTCTCTGGCCATCACCTCCTTCCCAACCACAGGCTGGCTTCTTCCTGCTCCTCTCCAGCCCCAGCGAGATGAAGCTTTTTGGATGCTGGTCTCTGGTTCCTCCTAAGATGGTTGAGAGAAGAAATACATGGAGGAAGGACAAGTATTAACCGCTAGGGTTGGTACTGTGGAGTTGCACAAATATGGAGTTTGCAGAGCTTCATCTTGGTGCTGTACATCCTAAAACATAGGCTTTGCTGTTGCACTTGCCAAGGAGCAGCTTTTAAAAATAATGTTCAACATTTTCGTCCGTCGACAGTGACGGTTCCTCACGGAGGGCTAGCCCCTGGAAAGCATGACGTTTGTAAAGCTGTATCTGTTAGTGGCGAGCAAAACCTCCCTAATTTAGCTTCGTCTCAAACTTTCAAAAAAATCCACCTTTTGGCTGAGACTAAACAATTGCAAACATCACAGTATTTGATAGTGAAAGCTCCTGTAAGTACTGGAGATGTCAGTGCAGGAAAGCTTTCTTGTGAGGCTTTTAGTCATGTCTATTATTTGCATAGTGAAACTCTGTCGACTGCTTTGAAAATTTACCTGCTGATGTCGTTTATGTAAAACATGCATCACCTGTGCCAATTTTCCAACAGTATTTTAATCTCTGGGCTCTGGTGATCCAAGCTTCCCTCTTAAGCTTTGATTTGTACACAGCCTCTTGTTGGTTCTTTCTGCAGTTTACTCTTATGATCAACATTTGTCCTCGTAATGTAAATTGGTCGGGATTAAGGTTGCCTGCAAAAAGCATGGCAGTCTCACCTGTCCTGCTAAACAGCAAAGAAGTCTTGATAGACAAAGGTAAATAGGTCATCAGAGACTGCTGCAGTAGCAGCAGGGTCGGGGAAGGTGGATCGTGAGGTAGCCGGAGAGGTCTGTTGGCTCCAGTGAGAGCAGGGAAGTGTAATGCCAACTCTTGTGACTCTATCATGAGTCTTGTGATATTTGGTGTTCTTTTTGAAGCTCCAACTCCTGGAATCAGGTAATTACGCTAGAATCTCAGCTTTCATTTAAAAAATAAGCAAATTCCTAGCCCTCCTGGTTGCAGAGAGAAGCTTGAAAATCCAATCAGAGTGCCCCGTAAAGGCTCAGAAACCAGAAGGCAAATGAAAAGACGACAAACCACCTGTATCGCTTTTCCGAAAGTTAAATGAATTTTAAGCTAATAATGATTGTTGGGGTTTGACTTGGATATTTTTGAAGGTTTGGGGTTGGTGATAGTGAACGAAGTGGAGCAGCTGCTGAGCACGGAGGGCACTTTATAGTATCAATATTGAAAGACCTGGGTGCGAAACGGGGCACTGAGTGCTCAAGTCATTCCACTTCAATTCCTGGTTATTCCTGCAGTGGTAGTTCACACACACATGCAGATAAGGGATGACAGTTAACGAGGGAGAGGCCTGAGAGGAGGACGACTGCCATGGTGGAATGTCCTGAAACGTGCTTAATATCCTGTGCACATTGTGTTAGTTTGTCTTTAGATTTTTAAAAGTGAAAGATGTTGACCAAAAGAAGTAAGTCTTGAGGTTTGAGAGCAACACTTGCCAGAACAGTTTTGATCCACATATGTGGGACACTAGGAGACGTACCATTGACTGTGACTGTTTGCTCATTATTGAGCTTGCTAATGACAGTAGCATGCCACTGTGTTCATCTGCCCCGGTATTGGAGCATGTGCTTGTGAGAAACATTCTATGGAGGATGTTCAGACGCAAGGCGATTGGAAAGCTCTTAGAAATTCTTAGAGACTAACCAATTTATTTGAGCATGAGCTTTCGTGAGCTACAGCTCACTTCATCAGATGTTTACCGTGGAAACTGCAGCAGACTTTATATACACACAGAGAATATGCTATTACCAGCAGGACAGTGGGGTGGGAGGAGGTATTGTTTCATATTCTCTGTGTGTATATAAAGTCTGCTGCAGTTTCCACGGTAAACATCTGATGAAGTGAGCTGTAGCTCACGAAAGCTCATGCTCAAATAAATTGGTTAGTCTCTAAGGTGCCACAAGTACTCCTTTTCTTTTTGCGAATACAGACTAACACGGCTGTTCCTCTGAAACCTCTTAGAAATTGTGTTCTTAGGAGGGAATTGCTCCGATATGGCTGCCAGTCTCGTAATGGAATAGTAATGGGAAAGCGGAATACCATGACTGCAAGCAGGATGCCAAGTGAGCTGAGCCCCTTCACTACAACTGTCTTTTTGTCATGTGTTTATAAGGTCCCTAGGCCAAGGGGTCCTGGTCTGTGAGTAGGGACCCAAGGTGCTACCACAAGACAAATAATAATTTGCCAGATGGAAACTGGCACCTTCAGCCACCTGGTTTTACTCCATTCATGTCTCCTCCAGTTGTTTGTTTGACTCTTGGCCCCAGTACAGCAGTGTTTTCTTCCTCTTGATCCATGACTTTCAGAGGAGGAAGTGGCTGGTGGGTAAAGTTGAGCAAAGAGGCTTTCCAGGGACTTGCTAAAGAAAGTGGGAGGGATCCTGGTGATACTTTTACGCATGTAATGAGCATGCAGAATCTTTCACCTACCTGACTCTGTGATGAATGATTAATTCATGTTCTCAGGCCAACTGTGCAATTAAGCCAAAAAGAGGGAAAAGTCCAAGTTAAATCTAATTTGGCCCCATCTTGTTTTCTGTTAATCTATGCTGTTGTGTGTCCGTCTGTCCCTGGAGAGTGTGGGGGGGCTTGCTGCTTACTGAAGCCTGCATAAACAATATCCTTGTTAAGAGCTGATCGGTTTAGGAAGGCCATGTGAAGAAGCCAGCCTGCCAAAGGCAGTGAAAACTGGTGCTGTTGCCTCCCTCTGGGCTTTAGCCCCTCCTCATTAAGCTGTTCCGGGCTATTGATTGGGAGCTTGTGTTTGGAAGAGTCTTACTTACTCCATGCATTATCTTGACAGATTGATCAGACCTGATTGAGAACCTCTTAAAGAAACGAACAGCTGTAATGGGAAAGTTGGACTCTGTCATCTGTTAGGATGATTCTGGGAGTGAGAAGAACAAGGCTGACATCTTGGAGCAATTGTATTTACAATTAACATGGCTGAAAACGATTGCCTCTATTGATCCCCCCTTCCTGCAATTACAGCCCCATTGTTTACATTCCAGCACTTCGGTTATAAAAAGGAAATTCAATAATTATTGCATTATTTAAAGTTAAAGTGCCACAGAGTTTGCTGGCTACGCTTGCTGGTTGATTTAACGTTCAGTAAAATCCATGTTGAGCTCTCCATCTTTAGGCTGAACAATATTGGCTTTTAATGAGACTTAAAGGGGTGGGGGAGCAAAACCCAGTCTGCTGGGTGTTCGTCTGGGTTGTTTATGGGGGAAACTCAAAAGCACTTCAGAGCAGCCAAAGGTATTGTTTGTTCTTCCCTCTTCACCATGAGGAACAGCCTCATGGCCACCAGAGATTGCATGTCTGGGCCAACCACCTTTCATCTTACTCTAAACCCCAATGGGGACATCTCCCCTCCCTTGCTTCCCTCTACTGGCATATGTGGGGCACACAGGGGAGATTGAAGGTTCAAGGGGGTTATTGATAGGCCAGTAATGAGGTAGAATGAAAAGCTTTTCTCCAAAGTATGAAAAGACTGTGATGGGTCTTATCCTTTCTGGGTAAGATGGCTTGCTTTTTCCAACAGGCTGATCCAGGACTCAATAAATAACTAAAGGAGGATAAAGTAATTAATGCAAATAAACATGGGTTTATGGAAAATAGATCCTGTCAGACTAACTTGATCTCTCTTTGAGATAGCACATTTGGTTGATAAAAGTAATAGCATTGACATAATGTGCTTAGGCTTCTTAAGGTGTTGGACTTGGATTCCCACAGGGATCTGTTCTTGGCCCTACGCTATTTAATATTTTTATCAATGACCTGGCAGAAAACATAAAATCATCACTGATAAAGTTTGCAGATGGCACAAATTGGGGGAGTGGTAAATAATGAAGAGGACAGATCACTGATTCAGAGCAATTTCGATTGCTTGGTAAACCAGGCACAAACAAACAGTGGCTAAATGTAAATATATACATCTAGAAACAAAGAATGTAGGCCATACTAACGAGCAGAGGGACTCTATTCTGTGAAACAGTGACTGAAAAAGATTTGGGGGTCGTGGTGGGTAATCAGATGAACGTGAGCTCCCCGCGTGACTCTGTGGCCCAAAGAGCTAATGGGATCCTGGGTGCGGAAACAGGAATCTCAAGTAGGAGAGGTACTGGTATGACCTCGGCTGGAATCCTGTGTCCAGTTCTGGCCCCCACAGTTCAAGAAGGCTGTTGATTAAATTGGAGAGGACTCTGAGAAGAGCCATGAAAATGATCAGAGGATTAGAAAACCTGCCTTATAGCGATCGACTCAGAGCTCTGTCTATTTATCTTAACAAAGATGACTTGATTAGAGTCTAAAAGTATCTACGTGGGGAACAAATATTTAATAATGGGCGTTTTAGTCTAGCAGAGCAACAGATAACATGATCCAAGGGCTGGAATTGGAAGCTAGACAAATTCAGACCGGAAACAAGACGTAAATTTCTAACCGTGAGAGTAATTAACCATTGGAATAATTTACGGCATGTCCTGGTGGATTCTCCATCACTGGCAATTTTAAAATCATGATCAGATGGTTTTCTAAAAGATTTGCTGTTGGCGTCATTTTGGGGGAGTTCTCTGGCCTGTGTTTTACAGGACATCAGACTAGGTGATCTTAGTGGTCCTTTCTGGCCTTGGAATCTATGCAGTATTATCTTCAAGGAGACAGGTTAGACGATGGCAGCTTCGAAGACCCCGTCCAGAGACACAGGGCTCTTCTCAGTGATGCTGTTGTCAGGTGTTTGACACGTGCATGAAGGTGTACTATAATTCCTGCCAGGTTCAGTTATTGCCAAGCAGGATTTAAGAATGAGAGGATCCTCTTTAGGGGGAAAAGAAAGCGAAGACCTGCAGAGAGAACCTTGGCAAGAGCATGTTTGCACCTCTTGTGATATTTGATGTTTTTCTTAAGGTCCCAGCTATGGGGGCTGTGATCACATCAAAATCTCAGCTTTATTTTTTGGAGAGTGGGGAGGGAGAGAATGTTTCTAGCCATTAGAGTTGTGTAGAAAAATGTAGACAACATGAACCTTAAAGGCTCAAAAGGCAAACAAAGACCTAAATTTGTTTTTAAAAACCTCATTGTTTGTTCAGTGATTGGGATTGGCAGTACTGGGAAATCTTGACTTTGGGGAGAAAATTTTAGGGTGAAGACTATGATGTTTGGTTACAAAAATGACCAAAGAACCCAATTTGCAGACAGGTGTGGGACAGAAAGTCTGGACTTTATACAGTGTGTGCAAACTGTTTAGAGCAAGGTGGGAATTCCTGCTTGGAAGCATGTATAAAGGCAAGGAAATAGAGGTCTTTCAAGGTGAGGGTGTGGAGATCACTTCTTTGTGAGCAATACACAGTTGAAGGACATGGGAGAAATTTAGAGACAGTGAAAGTTCTTCTGTTGAACCTGCTGCAGTGAAAATAAATTATTTCTTGTTCCTGCAGACATCTGGACAGGCAAGCCCAGCAAGGGGTTGGTGGTGAGCAGGCCACCCCCTTTCAGCAGTCAGGCAGCATGTGTTCTCACTGTAGTTAGTTTCCCCAGCTTCTCAGATGGCTCCAGGAAATTCTAGCAGGGGTGCAGGTGTGAAAGGAGAGTAAGATGAATTGAGCCAGCTCTGATTTTTATGGAGTACTTGGAACAGGCCAGCATCAGACAGCTGCTTCCACATGACTTTCATTAAGGATCCAAATTCTTGTGTACAAGTATTGTATGATTTATCTAGTGCAGCTTATGGCTCTGAGCTGTGGGGAGGGGGGAAATTTTGAGGCATCTAAGATCTTCTGAGGGCCCTGATTCCTTCCCCGAGTCACAATATTCTGCATACATGGGTCCTAGCCTCAGGTTCTAGGGATCAATATTTTGGCGTCTTATCTAGATTAATAGATTATAAAACCAGAAGGAATCACTGTGGTCATCTAGGCTGACCACCTGTATAACACAGACCAGAGAACTCCCCTGAATTAATTCCTCTTTGAACTCACGCAGATCTCTTAGAAGAATATCCAGTCTTGATTTTAAAATTGCCAGTGATGGAGAATCCACCATGATCCTTGATAAATTGTTGCACTGGTTAATTAATCTTGCTGTTAAAAACGTGCAGTTTATTTCTAGTTTGAATTTGTCTAGCTTTGACTTCCAGCCATTGGGTTGTGTTCTACCTCTTTCTGTGAGACTGAAGAGCCCTCTATTATCAATTTTTGTTCCCAGTGTAGGGTATATATAAACTGTGATCAAGTCACCACTTAACCTTCTCCTTTTTAAGGTGAAACGGTTGAGGTCCTTGAGTCAGTCATTGGAAGGCAGGTTTTCCAATCCTTAATTGTTCCTTTTGCTATTCTCTGAACCCTCTCTAACTTACTAACATCCTCTAGCTTCGCTGGAGTTCCTCATCGCATACAGAGTTACAGCCTGGTGGTAAAAATGGAATCCTTATGGGCATGTGAAGTGCTTTCCACATAACCCCAGGGTCAGGAATTTGTATCTATTGTATCCAGTGGGCCCCAAACTGTGGGGCATACTCCCCTAGGGGGCCACGGAGGAATATTCGGGGGAGCATGTGGCGGGGCCAGGGCGAGCTCCCACCGGGGGCGAGGAGGGTACGCCACGCTTCCAGCCCTGCCGGCAGACCAGCTCTGCCCTCATTCCCTCTCTGCCCCCAGTCCAGCTCCTCCTCCATCCCCAGTTCCACCTTCAGCCCACGCTCCACTGCTGAGGAAGCCTTGGCTGTGCAGTAATGGAGGGGGGGCACGGACAGAGTCTCTTACTGGTAAGGGGGATGTGACTGGAAAAGATTGTGCACCACTGCAATGGGCAGACTGAATTCAGAGGGCCACATTCTACCCTCCACTGTCCCTGTGTGACCCTGTATTATTACATTCAAATCCGGGGAGAGACTGTCTCTTTGTCATTACAGCAACAGTGCTGTCCTGTTTCCAAGGTTTTTTCCTGAACCCCCACTAGTCAGGAGTTGGAGGCAATGAGGCTGGCATGTGCTGTCCACCAAGACCTCGCTCACACAGGCTAATGGCAACAGCTGCCAGTGTGCCAGTACGTGTGTACACAAGGGCTTTTGAAGTAGTTTATATTCTTGGTTTTCTCTTTTTGTCCCCTCTTGGGGAGAGGCAAGTGCTAAATGGGACGTATCTGTCTAGATGCAAGCGTCCCTGAGGCATGGCAGACTGAAGTGTTTTGTGCCTGTATTTGGCTCCTGCTCGCCTTCCTCTTGCAGCCGTGTTTGGTAATTCTTTTAACATCTCTCTTTAACTGACATTTACCAGTGCATCAATTACAGCAACTCCAGTGCTGGAAAGAAGGCTGCGTGAGAGGAGAGGTGCAAGCCTTTGCTCTTTAACATTACTCCTTTCTTTCACAAGACCTCTTAGAGGAAAACTTGTCTCTAACAGTTCTAAAAGAAGAGAATAAAGACCCCTCTTTGGGCACTGATCTTCAGCACACCAGGGAAAGTACTGGATAATGTTGTTCAGTCAGCTATCATTCTTGATATGAAATGAGTCCCATCGATTTGTAATACTAATGTACTGCCATGAACCCTCAGCCAGTTTAAGTAGTATAGAGTGACTGAAGAAAAATCAACCCTGGGGGGATGCAGGGGAGAGGGAGCACTCTAGTTATTTATGTTGAGCCTTTGGAGGAGTATCACAACATATCACCCTGACAGGGTAGAGCAGGCATGTTTAAAATGATCCCTTTGCAGCAGCAGGTTCCCCCAGTCCACCTGATCCCTCCGGGCTGAGGCAGAATGCCTACACCGTCACCTCTAAGAGACTGGAGGCAAGAAACAAGAACTGAAAGCAAGCAAACCAGCTCTCTTGGACTGAGGAGGCAACGGGTGGGAGTTCTCTCTCCGCAGGGTTCCCTCCATGGGATCTGAGCAACATTAGGGGAGAGAGGGAGGTTTTTCCAATTTTGCTGCTGCCCAAGCCTCCAGCTATCCATCTTCCTTTTCTCTTTTTGTGGGACTCAGAAGGGAGAGTCCCAGATCTGTGGCCCCTGGGTGGGCAACAAGAGAGGAGCCACACTACTATGTACCGCCTGGGCTCTGCAGGTGAGGAGCCCTGATCCTTGGTACTTGTAATGGGTTAGAGAAGTGAGGCTGCTTTTTTGTGGAGACCGGCAGCACCAGGACTCTTCTGTAGGGTGGTGGGTGGGAACTGGTTAGCAGATCCCATGGCCAGCAGACTTACGGGGCACCATTGACCCTCAAAGGTTTGTTAGGGTTGGGGTTCCAATCTTGTGAGGTCCCTGGGGTCTGCCGTAGCAGCACTCCTCTCCAGCAGACTTTAGGATCTTCTAAAATAAAAACAGGGAGAAGTTCCCACAAGGTGAAGTGAAGGTTGCAGACATAGTCTGTTGTGTGTTTCTAAAAAATAATAAACATTACAAAGCAGGCAATTCAGAGTGAATGTTGCACTTTCACAACAGGCTAGAGTTACGCTTTACATCGCCACCAAACCTTTAACTCGGACACACTGAAGATGGCTCGTGGATTTTAGGCAGAAGAGAGCATTTCATTCCACTGCACTGTCACTGGGAAGTGCGAGTCTAGTGTCTTAATGCTACAGTAGGAATTGGCTTCCTGCACAGTATTAGTAATAAACTTACTGTACATATTCAAAAGAACACTTCCAAATTAAAAGCAGACCTGCTATGCTCAAGTTAGCAGTTCAAATGTGGAAGAGTTGTGTGTTAATTAACAAATTAAAGATAATTATGTGGTTAAGGTGTCCTCCGTTATTAACCCTATTTTTTAAAAGGTGTTTTATACATATGGGTCTGGATAGGTTTAGCTAGTTTCTGCTTAATGCATTTATTTGTATTGCAGTAGTGTCTAGAGGCCCCAGCTGAGATCAGGGCCACATTCTCCTAGGCACTGTACACAGTAAGAGAGAGAGAGAGTCTCTGCCCTGAAGAGCTTGCAGTCTAAATACAAAATAAAGAGGGGAAGGAAGGTAACATGCAAGCAGAGTGAACAATCTGACGGTTGCAAATGTCCTGTTAGCTCCACAGTTTTAAAAAAGAATGGTGGGTGGGGTTTGTTAGGAGGGGATGGGGGCATTGAAGGGATGGAAGAAAAGGGGAAGGGAAGGAAGGAGAAATGGAGCATAGTGTCATTCCTTCTCTCATTTGTTTAAAAATTACATTGTCCACAGTGATAGGCTGTGAACGTTTATTGTGCTGTTGCTTATCAGAATACAAGCCGACACAACCTTCCAGGACAGATGTTCATGAACAAGAATTGGAAAGTTAGTCGATCAATCCAAGGGTCAGTTTCACAATCACTCTTAACTGATTTCTTTCACTTAGAGCAACTGAGCAGATTGATTTCTTTAAGATGAACTGTAAAAATAACATTAAGCAACACTTTCTTAATCAGTCTGAGAAACTACAGAGTTACAATGTAGGCTGTCTAGTTATTTGAGTGTGAGTCTGCGGTTTACTGTGGAAGTAGTCTTAACTCTGTCCTGGGTTTCTAAATGTCTGGTGGTTGTTTCTTTTAAACTCTAACCATATTGAAAGCTCACAGGCAGACAAAATGGTTGATGCTAATATCTTTACTATAATTTAATATTTTGATCTAACAAAAAACATTTGACATATCACTTCCTTTGTCATTCTGACTTCCAGCCTCCAAATGAAACAGGGTAGGTTCCTCCACAGTCTAACTTTCTGATACAAACTGTGTATAAGGAAAACTATCTTGCTTGCATCTATTTGCTGCTACTCTTTGCTGTCTTGCTTGAGCAGGATTTTGTTGTTGTTGTTACAGAGGATGGAATCAGGGTGTATGTTTGATGTGGGAATAAAATGAAATAGAGAACCCAGTTTCTCAAAGGCAAATTTCTTGTTTTCTGATTAGCTTTTCTTCTTCATCTGCTAAAGAGCTAATAATGTGTAGGGCTTCTTCTGTGGCCAGGTACTAGAGATGGTAATGTACAGGGGTATTTCCTCCAGGCTTCAGAAATGTTCTAGTGTTGATATACAACCAGCTACACACTGAGACACACTTTTGGCGTTGTAATCCTTCCCCAACTGCCCTCTTCCGCAGGGACAGCAGATGGCTTTGCATTGAGGTACTAGATGTTTCCTCATTGAAGGACTGGGCAGAGTTGTTTTTGATTTTTGTGTGTAAGAGTAGGTGTTGTGAGCTGCATGTGTTGTTGTGGTTCGTGTGTGTACAGTAACAGGCCTTATTCCCCTAGGAAGCATCACTTGTGACCCTTATGGTTTCTGTCAGAATGTACTTCTGTCTGTTTCTACTTTAAAGTGGAGCTTTGACTAAATCTAATCAATATTTTGCATTCCATGCGTGAAGAACCAGATGTTAGAAGTTTCCTATTGTTGAAAGGCAGGGTAGGAGGGTGGGGGTGAACAGCTCCTTCAGATTTACTGAAATCGATGTTCTCTTAGTGAAATTGGTTAGTTTTCTTTTGGAACAATATATCCTTTTGATTTTTTTCAAGGTGAATTATCGTCTAATGAAAGTTCTTGTTTAGTCTTTTGAATTTGTGCTTTGTGTAAGGGAAAATTCTCATCTGGGGAAAGCTTTACTACACGATGGACCATTAACAGTACTTATCTATCTGTGTGTTTCAGCGTTTTCAGTAACACCCCAGCTAAAAATTGCAGGTGTGTGACTTTCACCCAGTTCACTCCTCTCGTGTAACCCTGCAGTAAAATCACATCACTGTATGTGTGACCGCTGTTGCTTCCATGGCAGACTGATGCTGTAGGTCACACAGGATTTTGACTTCACTACAGGATGCAGTAGCAAGTGAAGGGGGCCTGAGAGGGGCAGGGTCTCTGACTACAACCCACATCCTTGGAACAGGCACACAGGGAGCATCGCAAATGAGCCACATTTATTAAGTTGTTTTAAAATATATTTCCCCAGGATTTAAGGCCCCCCCACCCCTGTCAATCAAAGACTGAAAATTGTGCCTCTGTCTCCCATGGAGACCACGTCCATAATACTTTTCTGGAACCTTGTATAGTGGTAGCAATGATCTTGCAACACTCCTGGTCAGGAAATACCTTATGAAAGGCTAGGAAGAAAATCCCCCAATGTCAGGTTATTCCAGAATTGCCCTTTTCGGGTTCCTTGCACTGTTTCGAAGCAGCTGGTACTTGTTGCAGTCGGAGAGAGGAAACTGGGTTAGATGGACCAGGTTAGCAATTGCTACATCTGTCTCTGTTCATTCAGGGTCTTAGAATTTGAAATTTGTACCACCAGGACTTAGAAGGCTTCTTCGCTCAGGGGAGCAAATAGTTTTCTTGTAGCCCCAATGAGCAGGAAATCCGGGGCTGGTGGTAGGAGTGTGATGCAGAAATCTGAGCTGGAGCTGGACAAGGCACTGGGCTGGTTGAGCTGGGCAGGACACTGTCAAATCACTACTCCCGTGCGTCTTTTGTTTTTTATATCTGAAGCAATTGCTCTTTTTCTGGCTATAGCATAGGCTAAGTTAATGCACACAGATAGTAGAGATTAAGCAGAGGAAAGAGGAGTAAAACGCCCACAAGAGAGAGCGCTCTGGAAAGTTTCTTTGAGGGCAGCAGAGGGATTGGTGCCTTGGTGGATTCTTCAGATACTACAGTGAAGTTAATTAAATACATTATGATCCCAAATGAGACTATTCTAATTAGCTGGATCAGGAATGCATTTATTCTCTTCATGCACCCCTTCTGGTCAAAAGCAGCAGCTCTAGCTCCTATCTAGTTTTAAGCATGTCCTTAGCTTGGAAGGATTGTTTATCTCTTCGGCACCCTACTGCAGATCCCTATCATCCAGACATAAAGAGTTGGGTAATGTGTGTCTTTAGCAGGACATCTATACCTTAGCCATCGCTGGCAGGTACAACGAGGCAGCTGTCTGAAGTCTTGGATAACAGAATGCAAATGAATGCAGCCCAAGATTGGTTGACGTAAATTTTCCCCAAGTAGAACAAATGGGAAAGAAGGATTTCCTGGGCTGATATGGAAGGTGAGGAGCAGCTGGTTGTGGGGCTGTGTGCTAAGAATGGATACTTCCAGGCTTGCGGTGCAGGACAATATTGGAGAGGATTCGGGTTATTGCTGAATTGCAGGTTATTGCAGGTACAGGCGGTAATCTGAAATGGCTTGGCCTGGGAATTCTTCCTTGACCTTTGACCTTGTGTCCCTGCTTCACCTTAGGCAGGCAGGCAGGAACAAAATGCCATGGGAATGGGGAATGCTAGTGCAGAATATATGGGAACAGTACAAACTCAACCCAAAAATGAGAGAGCAAAGTGGGGCAGCCCTCTGCACAGCTAAGAGGGCGAATTCTTGCCCATGTCTTTCTCTAAGAATTTTGTTCCAGCCTTTGGGATTCACAGCAATGTGGTAAATAACATTTACCCCTTTCCCCAGTGTGCTGGGGATTCTGGGTCTGAGAACTGACAGGTTTCGTTTGCTGATCAGGGGGGTAAACTGTCCTCCACTGGCACTGGCTGGCTTGGCTATGAGGTCTCCATGTGGGAGGGGGAAGCTTTTCTGTAGCTTGCTCTGAATTACTTGAAAAGGAGGTTGTTGCTAGTGCGCTTAGTCTCTGGCCGTCTCTCTCAGGTCATCCTGCTTCTTTTGTCCATTTCCGAGGGAATGGACCCTGGGGTGGTAGGCGTTAAACCTTCTCTTTACAAACAGAAAACCAGGGGATGCACATACTCAGCAACTCTGCTCTCGTGAGCTCTTTCCAGGGTCTCTTGGAATTGGTTCATTGCAACCAAGGGCTGCTCCTCTTTTATTCCTCT
Source organism: Caretta caretta (assembly GCF_965140235.1). Lineage (NCBI taxonomy): Eukaryota > Metazoa > Chordata > Testudines > Cheloniidae > Caretta > Caretta caretta. Next base: position 42,949,348 of record NC_134217.1, read on the forward strand.
GTTTTAGTTGAGCATTTATCAGATGTAATTCTGTCTGTTGGACATAAGACCAGAGCTCCCTCTCTGATTTCCTCCCTGGAACCGCCTGATTGAGAGAGACTCTTGCCAAATTCCATACGTAGGTTTTGAACAGTTTTTTAATGTTTGATTGGTCATTTTCTTTCAGTGAAAAGGCTTGATCTCTGTTGCTGCTGCTATATTAGTTTCAGCACATGCTTATCTCCCTGATGACTTTCCATGGAAGCAAAGAGTGGGAAGTTCTGTTTTAACATCCCCAAGTGTAGGAAGACATGGATTTCAGCTTTCTCCATCATTTACTACATTTTCCCCCTCATCTTCTCCTCTCCCTCTCTTGGGACAGCCCCAATCCCTAATATCTGTAGCCTCCCGCAAGACTTCAGTGCCTTTCAGTGATCAGTTGTGGGAGAGGAGCACTGAAGCACAATGCACAATGGGTCCCCATCAGCGTGAAAGTTTGTGTGGTCACTGTCAAATCCACTTTTCCTGCCATTCAACTTATAGTCCTATAGGGCATGAGGCCCCCTTTAAGTACAGCTTTCAGCCCTCTCGGATTCCCCTGTGTAGCCGGGCCTCCAAGTGAAGGACACGGCAGAGGAGGGATGGAGGCACTCCGTATCTGCAGGGATGTGTGTGATAGTGGGCTCACTTTTCACATGTATGATGCTAAGCTCTTTGACTTAGTACTTCCACTTGCACTAGTGGACAGCCACGAGCAGTGAGTTATTGATGGTTTGTGTGGGACTTTGGATCAAAAATGAAGGTTGACCCTTATTAGTTATAATTGCAGGCTCTGCAGAGATGGTTTTCGGTGAGATTCAGTGGCTGAGGAATCAAGAGGTTGTCCTGTGCTGCCCTGACCACTGAAACATCATCTCACTGCTGTGCAAAAAGCAGCCTTTCTCTTGGTTCAGATCCACCCTTCAAATGCCCCTTTCCACCAGGCCTATGAAAGATAAACTTGGAGAGAAGTGGGTTAACAGACCCATTCACTTAAAAAAAACAAACCAACAACTCTGGAGTTCTTGATGGCCCTTTTTGCCCTCCAGTGCAATTTATAGCTGAACTGTTTTGTCTGTACGACTAGATTACAATCTCTTGGGGGCAGTGACTGTGTGTTTTGTACAGTGCTGAGCATACTGGCAGCCCTTTAATAAAAAAAAAACAAAACAAACAGTCCTATGCCCACTTGTATCGCTCCTTTGCCCAAAGTCAGCCCAGCCTCTCTCTAAGTGCTGTTACTGTCAGTCAGTACAACAGTGCCAGGAAATCCCCATTCATGGTTCCTTCATAGTACTCTCAACAGAGGAAATTCTTGCTCTTGCTCTTGTTCAAGGTGCGTTCCTGCTAGTGAGTTTCCAAGAAACCTTTTGGGAGCTTCAAGTGCTGTAGCCCATATAGGTTGGGGATGGGACATTTTCTAACTCTGTCACTCATATGTCTCTGCTTTGTTCTTCACAGCACCTTCAGCATCATGAGAGCGGGGTTGAGGGCGAAAGCTGCTATTATCACTGTGTCCTCTGTAACTATTCCACCAAGGCCAAGCTGAACCTTATCCAACATGTGCGCTCCATGAAACATCAGCGTAGTGAGAGCCTGCGTAAACTGCAGCGCCTTCAGAAGGGCCTCCCTGAGGAAGAGGAGGACTTAGGTCAGATCTTCACCATCCGCAAGTGTCCAGCTGCTGATGCCGGTGAGTGGCATTTCTTAGCTATTGCTATTGACTGGTGTATGTTCTGACATTCGACTTGGAGAGTTAGTCTGCAGAATTTCTCAGCCAGCTTCAGAATTTCCTTGTCGTGGTCTCTCTTCCTCTTTCGAGGTGACAGTATGTATTACAGTAGCCTTACAAGCCTAAGTCAGGGTCAGGGGCCCATTGTGCTGGGTGCTGTACCAACACACCAGAAAACGTAATCCCTGCCTCAGAGAGCTTACAGTGCAGGGCTCCAACCCTGTGAAGACTTAAACACGTTTAATTTCGTGTATGTGAGTTGTCCCATGGGCTTCAGTAGGACTAACTGCATGTGTGAAGTTAAGTACATGCATAAGTCTGGGACCTAAAATAACTAGGGACATAAGAGGATGAGGGATAAAATCAAATTCGGTCACCTTTAATAGGTGGATATTTGCATTTTTTCCAGATAATTATAAATAGGGCCTTACCAAATTCACAGTCCATTTTGGTCAATTTCACAGTTATAGGATTTTAAAAATCACAAATTTCATGATTTCAGCCATTTAAATCTGAAATTTCACAGTGTTCTATTTGTCAGGATTCTGACCCACAAAGGAGCTGTGGGGTGGTCACAAGGTTATCGTAGGGGGGGTTGCGGTTCTGCTACTCTTTCTTCTGACTTGCTGCTGGCGGCAGCGCTGCCTTCAGAGCTGGGCAGCCGGGGAGCGGTGGCTGCTGGTCAGGAGCCCAGCCCTGAAGGCGGAGCTGCCCCCAGCAGCAGTGCAGAGGAAAGGATGGCCTGGTCTGGAATTGCCACCCTTACTTCTGGGCTGCTGCTGGCAGGGCGCTGCCTTCAGAGCTGGGTGCCTGGCCAATAGCCACCACTCTCTGGTTGCCCAGCTCTGAAGGCAGCACAGAAGTAAGGGTGGCAATATCACGATCCCCCTAAAATAACCTTGCGACCCCCCCCCCCCCCGCCTTGCAACTCCCTTTTGGGTCAGGACTCCCAATTTGAGAAATGCTAGTCTCCCTCATGAAATCTGTATAGTACAGGGTAAAAGCACGCAAAAGATCAGATTTCACGGTCCATGATGCGTTTTTCCTGGCCGATTATAAATAGGGGTCAACTATGCCATGTGCCCCTCACATCTTCATTCACTGATTGATTTCCTCTGGGTATTGCAGCAGAGGTGGCTCTTGAGGAGTTTGGAGGAGGAGAGGATAGTGTCCTACAGACTGGTTCGGAAGGAACATTCCATGTGTAAGGAGCAGTGTGGAAGAAGGCACAGTGATGTTTATGTGAGACATGGCAGGGACCTGGAGGAGGGATTTAACAGGGTGCGTAATTAGGGATGGCAAGAGAACAGGAATTCGGTTTCACAAAAGTTTGTTGAGGTTTGGACATTTTGTGTTCTGTATTGGAATGAAACCAAGACCTTGCAAAACTTTGTGTGTGTGTGTGGCCCTTAACATCCCAGAATAGCCAATAGTCAGGACGCTTGCCTGTATTATGGGGGAGACAGATTCATGTCTGTGCTCTGCCTGATTCAGAGCAGGGTCTCGGGGGGTTTCCTACATCCCAAGTGAGTGCCTGGGCCACTGGAGGACTGGCTGTTTCTCTCCCTCTCTCCTTTTGACCATAAATTCCATCCTGGGCCTCAAAAACCTTCCCGATGAAAGTTTTGTTTTTGATTAATTAGCATTTTCTGGGTTTTTTTAAAAAAAAATCGTATTTGTGGAAAGATCCCTGACCAGCCATATCATAGGGACTGATCTCAGGGTGCAGTCATCCAGACAGGGTGAACATCTGGATGAACGCTTATATTGTGTGGATAGAAAAAAAAAAATGCAGATCTTAGAAATGTGTTGGTGGATGAAGGGTTTGATGGTTGCTGATATACATGTTGATCAAAGAGGAACTGAAATGCTTGAAAATACCTGAATAACCAAAACAAAAGATTTCAAATCACTAAGGGTTAAATCTGGTTTTACAACCTGAGTACCCAGTCTGCAGGCTCGGGGGTTCTGTGGAGGCGGAGAGGAGGGAATCCAGCTCCTCATAGGTCACAAAAGCAGTGAAAATATACTGTGCTGCCACATCACCCCTGGGGCTGCAATTGCGGCTGCAGCTCCTTGGCTTTCCCTGTGTGGGTGAGAGGAGATTGCTGGAGGCGATCTTGTGCTCCACCAGGGAAGATCTTTGTTTCCCAGTACAACGTATTGATGTGTGATAGACGACTCTGTGTATTTTGTAGCACATGTAAGTTTGATAAAGGTGAAATGCAAAAGAGAAAAATAATGACTTGGGCCCTTTATGCTGTTTAAAGAAGGGTTGAAAGCCTTTTTTCAAAGAAACACATTTTCTTTTTCTTTTATTTTAGAAGTTCAGGACTTGTCTGTTTTTCCTGGAAGACTTTATGAATAAATGGAGAACTGTTAGGGTTATGACATCACAGGTACTGAGGTAGTGGAACCTGACTAGCTGAGAGGGAAAGGGAATTTTGGAGTGTTTTAAAACTTTTTTCAACACTTATTTAACTAAAAGTCTTACAAACATTGGGGGACAATCTCCCTTTGTTAAAGATTCAACAATCATAGAATCCTCGAACTATCAGGTTAGAGCAGTGGTCCCCAACCTTTCTGTTGGTATAGCATATTCATGTTCCCAAAAGAACGTGGCGGGTGCCGGATGACCATCCGCCGAAATGCCGCCGAGAAGCGGCAGCATTTTGGCATCTGGTTGTCCAGCGGCTGCGCTGCTCGGCGGTGGGTTGTCCGGCAGAAGCGCTCCCTTCTCAGTAGGCAGGCGCACATAAATGCCCTGGCGGGTGCCATGGCACCCACAGGCACCGCGTTGGGGACCACTGGCTTAGAGGGACTGCAAGGGTCATTCTGGTCTAACCCCTGCCAAGATGCAGGATTTGTTGTGTCTAAACCATCCAAGACCGATGCTATCCAGCCTCCTTTGGAAAACCTCCAGTGAAGGAGCTTCCACAACCTCTAGGCAGCCTGTTCCTTTGGTCTACTGTTCTTACAGGTAGGAAGTTTTTCCTGAGATTTAATCTAAATCTGCTCTGCTGCAGTTTGAACCCACTGCCTCTTGTCTTGCCCTCTGTGGCAAGAGAGAACAACTTTTCTCCATCTTTTTTATGGCAGCCTTTCATAGATTCATAGATATTTAGGTCAGAAGGGACCATTATGATCATCTAGTCTGACCTCCTGCACAACGCAGGCTACAGAATCTCACCCACCCACTCCTGCAAAAAACCTCTCACCTATGTCTGTGCTACTGAAGTCCTCAAACCGTGGTTCAAAGACTTCAAGGAGCAGAGAATCCTCCGGCGAGTGACCCATGCCCCATGCTACAGAGGAAGGCGAAAAACCTCCAGGGCCTCTTCCAATCTGCCCTGGAGGAAAATTCCTTCCCGACCCCAAATATGGCGATCAGCTAAACCCTGAGCATATGGGCAAGATTCACTAGCCAGATACTACAGAAAATTCTTTCCTGGGTAACTCAGATCCCACCCCATCTAATATCCCATCACAGGCCATTGGGCCTATTTACCATGAATATTTAATTTCCAAAACCATGTTATCCCATCATACCATCTCCTCCATAAACTCATCGAGTATAATCTTAAAGCCAGATAGATCTTTTGCCCCCACTGCTTCCCTTGGAAGGCTGTTCCAAAACTTCACTCCTCTGATGGTTAGAAACCTTTGTCTAATTTCTAGTCTAAATTTCCTGGTGGCCAGTTTATATCCATTTGTTCTTGTGTCCACATTGGTACTGAACTTAAATAATTCCTCTCCCTCTCTGGTATTTATCCCTCTGATATATTTATAGAGAGCAATCATATCTCCCCTCAACCTTCTTTTAGTTAGGCTAAACAAGCCAAGCTCCTTGAGTCTCCTTTCATAAGACAAGTTTTCCATTCCTCGGATCATCCTAGTAGACCTTCTCTGTACCTGTTCCAATTTGAATTCATCCTTCTTAAACATGGGAGACCAGAACTGCACACAGTATTCCAGGTGAGGTCTCACCAGTGCCTTGTATAACGGTACTAAAACCTCCTTATCTCTACTGGAAATACCTCTCCTAATGGATCCCAAGACCGCATTAGCTTTTTTCACGGCCATATCACACTGGCGGCTCATAGTCATCCTATGATCAACCAATACTCCAAGGTCCTTCTCCTCCTCCATTACTTCTGATTGATGCGTCCCCAGCTTATAACTAAAATTCTTGTTATTAATCCCTAAATGCATGACCTTACACTTCTCACTATTAAATTTCATCCTATTACTATTACTCCAGTTTACAAGGTCATCCAGATCCTCCTGTAGGATATCCCTGTCCTTCTCTAAATTGGCAATACCTCCCAGCTTTGTATCATCCGCAAACTTTATTAGCACACTCCCACTTTTTGTGCCGAGGTCAGTAATAAAAAGATTAAATAAGATTGGTCCCAAAACCGATCCTTGAGGAACTCCACTGGTAACCTTCCTCCAGCCTGACAGTTCACCTTTCAGTAGGACCCGTTGTAGTCTCCCCTTTAACCAATTCTTTATCTACCTTTCAGTTTTCCTATTGATCCCCATCTTACCCAATTTAACTAATAATTAAAGACTGCTATCGTGTTCCATCCCCTTAATCTCCTCTTTTCCAAATTAAACATACCCAGTTCCCTCAGCCTTTGCTCATATGGCTTGCATTCCATCCCTTTGATCATCTTTGTCACTCGCATCTGGCTCCTTTCCAGTTTATCAATATCCTTTCTATACATTGGTGATCAAAATTGGACAGAGTCCTCCAGCTGAGACCTAACCAGCACTACCCAGAGCCGTACTATTGTCTCCCATGACTTGCATGCTATGTCTCTGTTAATGCAACCTAAAATTTCATTTGTGTGTTGTTGGTTTTTTTTGCAGCAGCATCACACTGTTGACTCATGTTGAGGTTGTGATACGCTACCGCTCCCAGATCCTTTTCAGCAGTGCTGCTGCCAATCCAGTTATCCCCCATTCTGTATTTGTACATTTGATTTTTCTTCCCTAAGTGTAGCACGTCACATTTCTTTGTTGAATTTCATTTTGTTGTCTGTAGCCCAGTTTTCAATTTATGAAGATCCCTCTGAATTTTAGCTCCATCTTCCAAAGTGTTTGCAAACCACAGACCCCCAGCTTTGTGTCATCTGCACATTTGATCAGTCTGTTCTTTATTCCTACATCCAGGTCATTAATACAGATATTAAATAACACCAGACCCAGAACAGATACCTGTGGAACCCCACTCGAGACCTCCCTCCCATCTGACATCATTCCATCTGTAGTTACTCTTTGTTTGTTTGTTTAACCAGTTATGTATCCATTTAATGTTAGTTCCGCCAAACCTGCATTGCTCCAGCTTACCTATCAGAATGTCATGTGGGACTGTGTCAAAAGCCGTGCTGAAGTCTGGGTATATTATGTCCACTGCATTCCCCCTATCCATCAAACCAGTTACCCTGTCAAAGAAGGAAATCAAGCTGGTTTGGCATGATTTGTTCTTAGTAAATCCATGCTGTCTGCTAGTGATTACCCCTTCATCCTCCAGGTATTCACAAATTGAATAATTTATACATTGCTCTAGTAGCTTCTCAGGTATCAAGCTCAGGCTGACTGGTCTATAGTTCTCCAGCCCCTCCCTTTCCCCTTTTTTGAAGATGGGCACTACATTAGCGCTTCTCCAGTCTTCCAGGATCCACCATTTTAAATCTGGGCTGAGAGATCTCACTCCATATCACTGGGGGTCTCCCTGGAAATCACCAACAAACAGGAGGGCAAAACTTGACATTCCTAATGTTTCTAGGTTTCTAGTTGAAAAAATGCTGGGGAAAAAATATCTTTTTACCTAATAAAGATGCAAAGGAGGAGCCAGCCCCTTTTGCAGGTCACCTTAATGATTTGGAATATTTTCACTTTCTTTAGGTTTTAAGAAGCCTCTCAGCCAACCTTTGAGAGAAGTGAATAAATACTGACAGCCTGAGGATTCTTGTTTGCCAGAATGTCAAGTCACCCCCCAGTAGAAGACCCTGCTCATTGGGTGTGCTCCCAAAGTAATAAAGCAACAGAGTTTGCATTTGGCTGAGACAGTACAAAACCAAAGCAGAGAATGGATAATTTCATCTTCTTTCGCTTGCTTTTATGCCCATAGAGAATTGTAGATGAAGGTGTCCAAATGGATGATAGAACATGGCCCCATTTCTCTGTATGACAGTGAAGAGAGGCCCTGGCTAGTATCTGGGCTGGATGTTGGTTGTTTAGTTCTCCCTAATAAATGTTCTCCTTTCAGGATCCTAGGAGCTAGAGACCAACAACCCCGACTAGGTCTCCCTTAGCCTGTGGCTCCGGGGTTAGGGCAGATGGTTCCCTGCAGGGTGTGCTTCAGGGTCTTGTCCAGTTGAATTTCCAGTGACACACCACCTGGTGGTGATTGCACAGGTGGTCCCTGAAAGCGTGCCTACACAGCCTGTGGTAGTGAGTCTCCAAGCCTGGGTCCGCAGACTCGAGCTCACGCTCATGCACGAACAATAGCTCCATAGCGTTGCCGCTTGGGCTCTGTAGCCCACCTACCCTCCCTGCTCCTGCTCAAGCCACAATGGGAAAGCACTGTCTTCAGAGTTGATTCGGGGCCGACAGGCTGCCCACCCGAGCTGGCAGGGTTCAAAGGAAAGGAGATGTGTGTAGCTCCTCAAGCCCATTGCTGACCGCTGAAGATAACAGATAAATAATAATAGCAGAGCTAAGCAGTGACTGAGGGGGGCATTTCAGTATTTCAGGAGGAAGGAGAGGAGATATTTATAAATAAAGGGATGAAATTGAACAAAAGAAAACGTTTCCTTCTCAGGTCTCTCAAACTGTAAGGATACATCTACACAGCCAGTGGCAGCCTGCAGCTTCAAGCCTCCAAGCCCCAGTCAAGTCAACTAAGGCTGGCAGTCTAAATCCAGTATCAGATCTGGAGATGTGTTCACCATAATGTTTCTGTGCCTGGCATAAAGGGTTCCATGGTCCCTGGATCTGACCTGGTCAACCAACTCTCTTGAAATCTGGCACCCCTTGACACTGAGGAGCCACTTGTCAGAAAGGTCCCTGGATCCATCCATGTCGACAAGTCCAGAGTTGAGGATCTGGCCCCATCTACTCTTGAGAACCACTTACCAAATGTGTCCACATGAGTAGCATTGAGCTCCCCAGTTCCATCCAGGTTAACCAGGGTGGACTGAGGGCCTGGTTCCATTGACTCTCTGTGCTTAGCACGAGTAGCCTGGAAGTCGGAGTCATAGAACTGAAGGCCAGAAGGGACCACCAGATCATCTAGCTTGATCTGTATATCACAGCTCACCATCACCACCCAGATGTGTCCGGGTTGACTGAATCACACTCTTCACATGCGTTGAACTATTTCAGTGTGGGGCATATGTCAGTAGAAGACCCTATTTTAAGAAGGGCTGCCTGGGAAAGCTATCTTTCTTTCCCATTAAACCTCTCCTCTCTCCTCCCTCTACACTTTTTATCGCTGGATGTGTTTATCCACTCACAGGAATGATTTCACTGTCATTCTGATGTAGATGACTCTCAAATCTACTTTGTCCAGGCCCACATCTAAGCCTGTGTCTCAAATGCTTTCTCTTAAATGGTTTGTCAGTTGCTCAGATACTCTATATCTGCAGCTAAACTCTCCCTCCATACTCTCTTCTTCCCCATTCTCCTTTACTGTTAAAACACCCCATCCTCCCTCACCCAGGCTCACAACTTGGAGATTATCTTTCATTCTTTCCCCTTATATTATGCACATCTAAGGACTATATACATTTTTCCACTTCTTTACAGCATATCAAAAGATCCAGCCTTCCCTTGCCAGCCTGACAACTAAAGCACGTTCGTAATTATTTCCAGTCTTAGGGCTTGGCTACACTTACATTTTATAGTGCTCTAACTTGCTGGCTCAGGGGTGTGAAAAATCACCCCCCTGAGCACAGCAAGTCTGAGCGCTTTAAAGCGCTAGTGTAGACAGGCTCCGAGCACTGGGAGCCGTGTTCCCAGCACTGGGAGCTAATCCCCTCGTGGAGATGGATTTCCAGGAACGCTGGGAGAGCTGTCTCCCAGCGCTCGTGAGCGACCACACTCGCACTTCAAAGCACTGCCGTGGAAGCGTTCCCTCAGGAGCGCTTTGAAGTTTCCAGTTTAGCCATGCCCTTAGCTACTCATCTTCCTCCTATTTGGCCTCACGAACGCACACCTGGATCCCTTTCAATAGGATCCAAATACCCTGCCGCAGTTATCTGTCTTGACCATTATTCAGACCTGGTCACAATTCACTTTCAGTCCCTCTGCTGGCTCCCCTTTAAGAACTTAAAACTTCTTGTCCTCATCGTCAAAGCTTCAGTCCCAATGACATCAGTCTCCTGTCACCCTCTGCTCCGAGCAATGCCACTCCCAGTACCCTGTGTCCTTCTCCACCCCCTCTCCATACTTTCTCACCCTCTCTGCCCCTACATGAGCAGTATCATTTTGAAATCATTTCTCCAAGCCACCACCCTTTCTTCATTCAAGCCCCTTTTTAAAGCATCTTTTTTGTAAGGCCCATAGAATGAGTGTATAACTTGATTTAAATAAATTGAACAAAAGCCCTCGACACAAAATCTTCCCCCTAGGATTTCCCAGGGTGGCCTGTGGTCTCTGCCTGCCTGTCCGACTGTAAGTGCTTAGGGGAGGGGCTGTTATCTTTGTGTATTGTGCAGCGCTGAACATATCAGCACTAACCAAATAAATAATAATGAAGAGTCTACTACAGTGCATTTCAGTGCAGGCTAAAGCTCTGTCCCTGTTGTTCCTCCAGATATCCCTGTTAATAGCATTCAGGTGTTGCAGCCATGCTTTGTGTTTGCACATGGATAGTCTATGTTCAGGTCTTATACTGAACCTGAATCTGTGCTGTGGAGTAGTCAGGGTGAAAGGAGTGGCCATGGTGGAAGAGGTTAGCAGGGCCCTTGGATGGAGGGAGGAGGGATAGCAAGGGTGCTGTGTATCTGGAGCTAATTGAAATACTTGTATCAGTTGCACAGGAAATTTCTAAATCCTTTTTTGTTCTGAAATGGAACAAAATTTTAAAATTTCCTGCAAAACAAAAAGTCTTATTGTTTTCAATTCAGAACAAAGTTTGTGAATTTCAACCCAGAGGAGGAATTGTGCGAGTGGCCATTTTGTATTTTCTGCAGTGCCTTAGTAGGCAAGGGAAGGAATGGATGAGTTGTCCCTAGGCATCAGTTATCTTCCTAACTCTCTAGGGCAGTGGCTCTCAACCATTCCAGACGACTGTACCCCTTTCAGGAGTCTAATTTGTCTTGTGGACCCCCAAATTTCATCTCACTTTAAAAACTGCTTGCTTACAAAATCAGACATAAAAATACAAAAGTGACACAGCACACTGTTACTGAAAAACTGCTGACTTTCTCATTTTTACCATACAATGATACAATCAATGGGTTGGAATATAAATATTGTACTTACATTTCAGTGTATAGAGCAGTATAAACAAGCCATTGTCTATGAAATTTTAGTTTGTACTGACTTTGCTAGTGCATTTTATGTCGCCTGTTTTAAAACTAAGAAAATATCTGGGTGAGTTCATGTACCCCCTGGAAGGCCTCTGCGTACCTCTAGGGGTACATGTACCCCTGGTTCAGAACCACTGCTCTGAAACAGGCACCCCCTTTCTGTGTCTGTCCAATGCTCAGTATGTCTGAAAACCTCCCCTCATGTAAATAACGTATTTTCCTGTCTGCCTGGATGCATTTCTGTGTTTGTGTGCACACCACGATATTTGTGGGCTCTGTTCTATGGGCTGGTTTGCACACGGTTATTTCTGCATATAGGGGGTAGTGTGGGTGAGGCACCGAATTATGTGTGTGTTGCAGGAAGTGGTTCAGAGCAGGCCACCTCCCTGGAGTGGCAATTTTGTTACCATAGCCTCAGTTCCCCCAACTATCCAATTAAGTCCCACATGCCTAAGAGTTTGAATGACGATTCTCCCTTATGGGGTCTATTTTAGTAAGCCATTCCAGTTCCATAATTGGTTCAGTTGGACCTCTCAGGCCAAAAGTATTTCTCCCTAGTCTGCAGAGTTCTCCTCAGCACTTCACCGTCTGGATGCAGGGTTCTCTGCATTCATCCAGGGCTTGCTCTCTGCGGACCCCTCTCCTAGGTGAGCCTAACTCATCTCATAGGAAGTGCCACCTCCATGTTTCTGTCCACAACCCTTAGTCACCTGACTCAAGTACAGGCTAGAGCTTGAGGCCTGTTGGGCTGGCAAGGGCGTGTCGCAGGCCCAACAAAGGGGTAAGATTATTAATAAAACCTTTGTTCACAGTTACAACATTAGCAGCTAAGTGTGGCCTTTGGCTTCGTGTCAAGTTACTCCTGTAACAACCACCTTCAAAAAAATCTTTTAATCCTTTTATTAAAGACCCAGGAAAAGAAGAGAAACCAGTTATAAAGCATTTGGAATGTAGTGTCCAGGAAGGCTTTTTTTTCAGTAATATTCCTTCCTCCCTTTCCCTTCGGCGGCAGAGTTTATTTCCTAGGCTGGGTTTCCCCGTTTGCTAGGTTTTAGACGGTGTTGACCATGGTGTTCACTCTTGTGGGGAAAAGAGGAAACGTTTAGCTTTGATGATCTGGCACTGTTGTAGTTGAAGTTGATCCTGTTTAATTTCCATAAAACAAGACAAATGCACACAAAAAGGGAGAAACAACAAAAGCAAAGACGAGAACCTGTGTGGTGTTCAGATGCTGACTTCCACTTGCAGCCTTGCTCCTGGAGAAACACAGGGTTTATCAGCCACTCATGGTGTGTCTACACTGTAATTAGACGTCCACAGCTGGCCCATGCCAGCTGACTTGGGCTTGCAGGGCTCTGGCTAAGGGGCTGTTTAATTTCTGTTTCAGAGGTTCCTTCTTGAGCTGCAGCCCCAGCTCTGGGACCCTCACACCTCAGAGGGTCTTAGAGCCCGGGCTCCAGTCTGAGCCCGAATGTTACACTGCAATTAAACAGGCCCTTAATCCGAGCCAGCTGGCATGGGCCAGCCACAGGCATCTAATTGCCATGTAGACTTACTCCCAGTGATGGCAAACTTTTACCAGTGTCAGGAATCTAGCACTGGCTCACAGCCTGTCTTGCCAGAAATGAAATTATTTGTCTTGGCTGGCCAATCCAGACTCTTGTTAGACAGAAGACAAAAGGAGAGATGGGGAAGAGGAGAAATAAAATAGGGAAGGAAAATGACACATGAGGGAGGGGCTGACATTAGGACCCAAGTCTCTCACCCCCAGGAATCATTCAGGATTGAGTAGAAGCTGGTGGAAGTGGTGATATAATCTGATTTTCTCCCTGTGGCCCGACCTGGTCAGGTTGTCTTTCAGAATCAGGACAGTGAAGGCCCAGTGAATGGTGCCATGGTGGATCCCAGGATCTCAGGTGGCAGTCGCAGCCATGATGGTAAAGCTTGCTCCTAACCAGTCCGCCCATACCACTGCTCCCCTTTAGTGACTCCAGATAAGCCATGTCCAAGGCAGGGTGGCAACTACATCCCATTAATATTAATCCGTTCTGACAGAGTTCAGTCATTTCAACTATAAACGCTTCTTCCTTCTCTAGAGTCTTTCAGCTCATTGTCATGCCAGCCCATCACTTTACCAGGAGTTTGGAAAGACCCCTGATTACAGGTCTTCTAACTTAAACAATCCAATGTGTACCAGTCTACTTGTCTCCAACTTTTTATTACTTTTACAAATAGCTTTATAGACCAGGCCAACCTGGACTTTTGTTACCCTGAATAACTTTGAATACTGCACAACAAACCTTAATGCTTTGCTGGGGCACAGTATGAGTGGTGGGATTATTACCTCCAGTTTGCATGTGTGCAGTTGGTTATTTGTGTGTATCAAAAAAGGGGTGTATAACAGGTTGGGTTTGCATGTAGATATTTCCATGTGTTTGTGCCTCAATCTCCTGATGGAAGAGAGTGCCTGATCTGGCTTAATTAGTCCTCTAACAATCTACAAAGGTCAGGGCCAATTGCTTGTTCGTTTACATTTGTAATTGTGATGGTTCCTGATTGCACATTATTTGCAGCTCATTCCCTCCCATCCCTTACAGAACACACAGACACGCACATACACTTCCTCCCTCCCACCAACCCTTTACAGAATGAACACACACAGGAACACACACACACACAGCAGTCGAAGCAGCAGCCTTGTAGACACAGGGACCTTTGTCTCCTCACTTGTGCTGATGATACAGACCTCCCAGGAACTTCTGTGCCTGCTATGGAAAAGAGCTTTGGGAGCTACAGTCCACTTCCTGTGGAGGGAAAATGAAGCCACTGGCAGAGAAATTACACAGACACTGGGCAAGAAACCCAAGCCCCATTATCTGGGAGCCTTCTTGAGCTGGATGATTAAAGACCATTATGCTTTTCTGCTTGCTCTGTGCAGAGTTTGCTAATGTAGCAGACAGGAAGATGGGCTCAGGTGGAATACTCAGTTAGTGTTGCTGACCAAGGACAGTGCATCTTAGGTGCTAGGAGATGCTTTTCTCTCTTGGATATTTTTAGGGCCTCCCTCACTGTAGTATTTTAGCACATCTCTGGGCTTCTGCAATGGCTGGTATTTGTCGCTCACTGCAGATACATCCATTCGCTATCACCCACGGGCCAATTTGCTTTTAATCCTGACCACTTAGCAAAAAAATTCCCTAAACAATGATCAATGAATAGAGGGAGGCTGATGAGTGTGGGAGACAGAACTTCCCTAGGCTAGCCCCAGCTCCTGTGACCTTAATTTCTGCAGGAGATAGTGACAACAGACCTCACCAAGTTCAGCGGTAAATTTAAACTCATTCCTTCAGCCTAGCTCTCCCCAGTAACTCCTGCATACCTCCCCCGACAGATCTCACAGGCAAAAAAATCCCTAGAAATTAACCAAGCTACCGGTTTTACAGCTGGGAAGGAAGAGTGAAGGAGGACTGTTATTTCTATGTGCAAATACTTGAAAGGCTCTTAGATATTGTGGTGGTAGCACCATGTAAGTAGACAGGGCATGACAGAGATAAACATGAAAACAAACTATTTTTGTCCAACCTGTGAAAGCATCTTCTCCCTGAAAACTGCAGGTACAAAACAAGCCTGTTTAGTGCTCAGCTCAGACAATTGTGCTTGGAGCTGCCAACCACTTGGTGTGGAACTGCCGGATTGGCGTTTTGTCGATGTAAATGTAGCTCACTGGTCAGTGTGTTGTGTTCCCTCAGTGCCTGATACACGCAGGATGTGAGTCTGTTACAGCCCCATATATAGCTTGGCTCTAGAGACTCCGGCTTTTAGTGCGGGAGGTCCCTGAGGTCAGTCATTTTTGAATGCTAGCTAAAAATGTCCCATTCTGCCTGCTTTGATTTTGTTCTCCTCCCCTTTTCCTTTCCTTGTCCTTCTGTCCACTTGTCCTCCCTCTCTGTTGTATGTCTTGGTGTATTGTTGCTGCTCAGATTAGGGTTTACTCTCTAGGGTTTAACTTTCTAGCCTTCTTTTTCTCAGATCATTCTTCCTTCTGTAAGATGTGTTTTTCTGCCTCACCTTTTAGCTTCCTTTTCCCCTCTCTGTTTTCCCTTCCGCATACTCTCTTTATCTGGTGTTATTTGTACATAATCCATTCCTTCTATATTTTCTTCTTTCCCTTCTGTGTTAACCTCTATTTCCTTCTGTCCTCCTCTCTCTTTTCTTTCCTGATTTCAGCCCAAAGGGTCACCTCTTCCCCTAAAAGCACTAAGTGTGGAAGGTTTCAGAGTAGCAGCCGTGTTAGTCTGTATTCGCAAAAAGAAAAGGAGTACTTGTGGCACCTTAGAGACTAACCAATTTATTTGAGCATCATGATGCTCAAATAAATTGGTTAGTCTCTAAGGTGCCACAAGTACTCCTTTTCTTTTTAAGTGTGGAAGATTTTCTTAAAGATAAAAGTGGGCATATAATTTCTGTTCTGTGTGTGTCTGGCCTGTTGGCAGCTGTTGATCTGGTAACATGGTTTCTTGGGGGCTGGTGTAAGGCTACGGAACAAACTCCCACAGGAACTAAGGATCATCCCTAACCTCACTACCTTCTGCTCTAGCCCCAGGCTATCGTCTTCAACCTGTCTTCTCTAGCATGAACACGGAGCGTGCACGTTTAAAACCTGTCATCCCACTCACAAGTCTCCCTTGGGATGAGGATGAGGGAGAAAAAAACCACAGGAGACAGACGTTCGTTGCATCACTTTATCTTAAATACGTATTTGTAGGCTGACCAGATAGCAAGTGTGAAAAATCAGGACGGGGGTGGGAGGTAATAGGCACCTATATAAGCAAAAGCCCCAAATATTGGGGACCGTCCCTATAAAAGCGGGACATCTGGTCACCCTATGTATTTGGCTTCCATCACTGTAGCGTCTGATTACCCCACAATCTTTTTCCTCACAAACCCCTTATGATGAGATAGGGCAGTGCTGTTATTCTCATGTTACGGATGGGGAGCTGATGCACGGAGAGGCCAAATGACTTGCCCAAGGTCACCCAAAAAGTCTGTGGCAGAAGGGGATGTGAACCCAAGTCTCCCGAATCCTAGGCTAGGACCTTAACCACTGGACAGTCTTTCCTCTCTTACCGCCGTCTTGGAGGGCGCACAGCTACTATGGTGATAAGGGCGGTCTGAGACCCTGCATAGAATTGAATAGGGCTGGTACTAAACAGGAATGTTGTTGCTTGAAGTTCGTTTTGGACACAATAATATGAGCGTGTATCGCTTAGAGAATCCTGGACTGAAACATCACCGAGAATAATTTAAAATGCCTGTCTCCAACTGAGAGATTGTCCTAGAAAAGCACTGCCTGCGGATGATGGAATTTTGTTGCCAGGTTTCTGTATTTGACAGACTAACTCAAAAAAACAAGGAATTTTCTAGGAGAGAAATAAAGCTCCTAATGGATGTAAAAGTAGGGCTTTATTTTGAAGGGTTTAGAATGATGTTTACCTAACACCCCCACATGGGCCCCCATAAGTTGATGGTGTGGCCGAATGCTTCACCATCAGGAGAGAGAGCACAGTCCCTGCCCCAGGGCACTCACAATCAAAATGGACAGAGCATGTGCTCTAGCTGAGGAAGGAGCAGGATAAGTCCTGGGTGAAATGGCATGGATGAAGGAGCACACCCTTTCTCTTTCATCTTCCCTTCTCAAAGCAATGCAATTGGTTTGGTTTTAAATACCTAAATCTGTGTGTGAGGGACGTGGCAGTGGGGAACATCTACAGCAGGGGTCGGCAACCTTTCAGAAGTGGTGGGCCGAGTCTTCATTTATTCACTTTAATTTAAGGTTTCGCCTGCAAGTCATACATTTTAACATTTTTAGACTGTCTCTCTCTATAAGTCTCTATATTGTATAACTAAACTATTGTCGTATGTAAACAAGGTTTTCAAAATGTTTAAGAAGCTTCATTTAAAATTAAATTAAAATGCTGATCTTACGCCGCCGGCTGTGTTCCAGGCTTTGTGGAGCCACCCCTTAGAAAAGTCCTGTAGCATTTAAGAGGAAATAATAACAGTTTTCTAGACTTTGTGAATCATCCCATAGAATAGACTATATTAAAAATTAGATCCACGCTCTAGAAATCTGTAGGATGGTTTAAAAACACCTATGGAAAGGAAGCCCTTTCTTATTCTAGTCAATGAGTTTTAGATCATTGTTGTGGAACGTATAATTTAGAACCTGTTGGTGGTGTTGCTATTAAATTGTATGGAATTTACCCATGGGGGCCCAGCAGCCAAGGACACACTCGGTTATGTGCTGCTGCACTGTTTGCTGGCTCAACAGGAAAAGGGTTCCTGTAGTCTATGCATTCCACTGAAGGGACCCAATCCCGTACGTGGACATATTGTTTCAGCCATTCTGCTAATCTCTGCCAGAACCTTATTCTTGTAAGACATAAAGTCATTGTTGTAGGCCTTTGCATGTGAAGAATGAGAGCAGGGTCTCTGGAAGGAGTCTCTGAACAAATCCAAGTATGCTCAAAAGAGCCTTTCTTCAAGAAAAGAATCAGAAAATGGTGTCAGACAGAGAATTCTTAGTCCCGTGTCACTCCTTCTCTGCCCTGGTCTTGTTGGAGCATCCATTCTGATCCCAGCATCAGCCACAGCAAACACCCGGGGACCTGGCTTTCTCCTCAGACTCAGGGTAGAATGGCTGCCAGCAATTTGGGTCAGTATCTCTAGATGTAAAAGTCTTAACCGCTGGGGAGCTCTTCTGTTCTCAGAGCAATTGGGAAGGGGGATTCTGGGTATGTCTTCACGGCGGGGGAGGGAAGTGTTCTTCACTTGGGTTAAAATACAGTGAGGACATGGCAATGCTTCTTTTAACAGGTTACAGCTTGACTTTAAAGGCTGTGGGGTTGAACTTGAGCTGCCAAGCTGAGGTAAAAGCAGACTTGCTGGGTATTCACTGCTGTTTTAACCAAGTTAGCTGCCCCCATGATCCAGTCTGTCCCTCTTGTTCGGTAGCCATTTCCTGAATTACACATTGAATGGACAGGGTGAAATGCTGGTAGCTCACAAAGGCTGTGGAAAATCTGGTACCCAGCTGGTATCGGAAGAGGAAGCAGGCTCTCCCCAGAAGGTTTAGAAAAATGCTGAGTATCCCTGGCCCTCAGAGCCTGGGGGAATCGGACCACCATATAAGGCATTTCTGATTTGTAGGTATCAGTGATGTGTAAGAGCCAGAAAGCATTATTAAAGTAGGGGTGCAACAAGTGCCTGCTTTGAGTGGAAGTTTTACGTGAGTCCAGTGTCCCCACTTGCACTGTAACCTTCTACGGCCTTGTCTGTGTTGGAGTTTGCCCTGATTCCTGCTGTCACTGTAGGTGCGCTGGTATCAAGTTTAGACAAAGAAAGCTGCAGTGTTCACCAGTGGAGCTTATCCCTGCTTGAAGTATGGGCCCATCCCTGATTTTAGTAATGCCTAAAATCTCTCTCGGATTGTAATTAAAGGTAAACTGCCCCATAACCAAATGCAAGTTGTTGGCCGTACTGAACAGAGGCAATTGAGGGTTTCAGACGGATCAGAAGAGTGGGATTGTCATTGTCACTCCCCTCATATATGCCTTTGTCTGCTGTCTAGGTGGAACTTAGTTCTGTGCACACAGGGCGCTTAGAAACTTCCCAGTGGGCAGAGAAATTGCGGTGGCCACAGTAGTACAGTGCACCCTGGGCGAGGAATTTCTTTTGCGCCTCGCACAGGGACACAGGCTATTTGACTAAATTCTGTCTGTTAGCAATGTGGAGGCAGAGTGAGCAGCTCTTCCAAACTGATTGCTCTGTCTAAACATTACCAGTAAACAAAATTAAGTCAAATCTCCTGCGTCCATATATGAAGTGCAATAGGAACACCTCTGTGCAGGAGACGGGCCTTTCAGGGCAGAGCTGAAGTCTGCTGGTGAAGCAGGGCAGAAGCCTCCTTGTCTTCCCTGTATGCAGCTTTTCATGATCATGTTCAGACTGCTGCCTTCTTCCATTCTCAGGCCTTGTCTTTGACCTGTGGATCTGGAACAGTCTCCCCTGTCCTGTGCACTTGCCAGCCTTATTGTCCCCCTTCAAAGCGCTCCTCCAAACCAGCTTCTTTCAGCTAGCATCCCTGTCACAAGTGACCCCTCAGGTGCTCGCTCCTTCCCCCTGCCAGACCTGCCCAGGATAGATTAAATCCGTCTAATAGGACAGTTCAAATGAGAGCCCAACCCTCTGTGCACAAATGTCAAATGCTGTCCCAGCACCACTAGCTTCTTCCCTTATTTTGTCATGCACTTATCTCCCTGTCCCAGTGTTGTCTTTCCTCAACATGTCATTGCTAAGTTCCTTGTGGCAGGAACTTGTGTTTGTATCTGTGAAGTGCTGTGCACCTGATGCCATGTAAATGCAATCAGATTATTGGTACATAGACTCTAAAGATTTGCTCTAAACGCGTTGTGAATGCCCAGTCTGTGCAACGTACCAGAACTGGGCTAGGAAGGGCTGCTGTGTGTGTCCTGCCATGCCTCAGTTGGAATGGAATCAAAGAGCTTGCTGGGGCAATTGTATAGCCTGGTCTCTGAAGAGGGAATCCTTTTCTGTTGTCTCCTCAGCAGAAGGTGAGGAGTGAGAAAAGCTATTGTCCTGATTTGAGGAAACATTCACTCTTCAGCACAGTAACATACGTGAAATAGCAACAAAGCACACGACTCTTGGCAGTACGTGTGAATGCTGATTAAACCTACATTTGGCCTTTAACTGCAGCGTTTCTCATCCTTGTGCCAAAGCCCCAGGACACCCCCACATACAGGATTATCATGTCTTCCAAACAAGATTTCGTTTCACTTCTGTTCCTTAAGCCATAAGAAAACTTGTTGCTTTAACCTCAGTCATTCTGTTGGGATCTCAAAGCCCCATTTCTCCAAGCTGTTCTTCCATTTCTGAAGGGCCACAAGTACTCCTTTTCTTCATGTCCCAGGTGTGACTGTCAGCTGTTTGGCAGGCCCACATAAACAGATGTGATCTTGCTCTACTCTGTGTAATCATATCCTCCGAGGGATGTGTTCAGACACCAGGCTGATTCAAAGGCCTCTTCTTGATAGAGAAGAGGAGAGGGATATTTACAACTGTTACGTTGGTTTTGCTTTAATCTTTGTACTGTTGTTCCACAGTCATCAAACTGGAGAATGTCTTTTGTTTGTGGCTAAAGGACAGGGTGGCTGCTGACAAGAACATCTGTGAGAAACAGAGTTTGGGGACATGGGGAGACAACCATTCCAGGTCCCATAGGAAAACACACCAGGCTCAGTTTGTTTAGAAACATAGGGGGACTTGCTTGTCTCTGTACTTGTTCTCCAGCATGATCTGCCCACCTGCCTGCCTTTTCTGCCCTTAATTTGGACAAAATTATGCAGCACCTGGCTTCTTTTTTCTCTTCTTGTGAGAGGCTCTGATGTGAACACAGAGATGAGAGGCTGGCTGCTGAGAATAGAGGGACAACATTTGTTCCTCTTTAATATCTGGCAGAGGCACATTTCCTTTTATTTCTCTTTTGGTTTTTGAATTTAAAGAAAAGAGCCGTTGTGTCCCAGAATCCATTTGACCAGCAGCAGTGGGGAGATAATCTCTAAAGGATATGAAAGGTTTAATCATTTTAATTTTGTTTTTATTAGTTTATCATAACTTTTTTCCATGTGCCCCTGGTAAACATGAGAAGAGGATGGAGGGAGTAATATAAATATGCACAACGCCCCCAAGTGTTCACTTAATGAAAGGCTCTAATGGGAGGCACCTGGCGGGAAGGAAGTGGTTAGATAGCTGGGCTAGGGAAGGCAGACCAAAGACATGCTGTAATATCACTGAAACGTGGCAGGAATCTCAAACTCCCCATGTAGCTCCAGCAGACACTTGTCACTGGGAGCTCATGGCTTTCATTAAAGAGAAAGAGAGGAAGTTCTGACTGCTGACTTGTTCCAGAATGTTTTTCTTGTTTGGCTGCATCTTAAAGCCTTTTCCACTTAAAAATGTATAAAAAAAATATAAAAATAAAAACCAAAACCCACCAGACTACCCAGCAGATGCTACAGTGAAGTGTGTTGAGAAGATATGAAGTCCCCCTACTAGGCTTTTCTCGTCAGCAGAACAAACCCTGGTGCTGGGATGAATCCAGCCTGTTTGGGAGGGGCTTTTCTGAAATTCTCCCTAGCTGTAATATCATCTGGGGCAGGCGAGCCATAGGCCAACAACTGCCTCAGATCCCTGGCAATGAGCTTCAGCGCAAGTTCACCCTTGTCTTTCCTGGGTTTGGAATATGGGACTCTACTCATTCCCTTGCTTTGGGGGGGGGGTTAAAGGTTGTCATCGTTGGAGTGGTGTGAGGTAAAGCCAACAACTAACTATGCTCACCCCTGTGCAGGGATTAGCAAAGCAGTGAGGAAGCCCCAGATTGAATAACTGTGGACCCTAAATTTCCCTGTCTCCTCAGGAGCCATGTGTGGAGCAGGGTTTAAGGCCAGAATGAGTTATCTCTGAAGGAATTATTCAGGCTGTGGGGCATTCTGGTAGCAAATCCAGTTGTGAGGTAAAGTCTTGTTCCCCAATTTTTGCACTTAACCTGTTGCACGTCTCTCCTTCCGGGGGGATCTGATGAGGTTCCTGACAGGTAGAAAAGGGAAGCTCCTGGAAGCTCAGCTTCTCCTCCTGTCCCAGCAAATCAATTCCAAGTTGCTTGAGCCGAATTCATGTGTCACTGTACAATACTGGGAGACTGAGTGACAACCCAAACCCTGCAGTATCCTATTCTAGGCTGCAGTGTTTGGGTCCATCACTGCAGTATTTTCTGTAAGGCTTTCAGTTAAATTGCACCCGGCATGAATTTGTCTCACTCTAGTTCTAGAAAGCTAATGAGTTTGGGTTTTGCTTTGCTCTGATGCTTTTGTTTTTACGTTAACATTGGATCCCTTGTCATCTCATGCTGATAAGTAATTAATGGACTAAATCTGGGGGGTAGGACACAAGAGAAGAGGGCAGTCCCCTTCGTAAAGTTGTGTGTTCCAGCCCCTTACGGAGTGATTGTTGCGTGGAAGTGACCAGACTGCTGGGCCTATGTGCTTAGCAGAGGACAAGAACTCTAGTTCAAAGCGAGTGTTTTGTTCTCTTGAGCAGAGTCAATCTCTGTACTGTATCAGTCCCCTCTGCACACCCTTCCTAACCTGCTCTGTGGCCCTATCTGGAGCTACAGCCCAGCCTCTTTACTGCATTCTGGTGTCATAAAGGGTCCAGAAACCAGACAGCTTTCCCAACTGGGAAACTCCCCTGAAGTAAGGGAGCTTCCACTGTGGTACAGGGCCAATGGGATGGTCTTGTGCTGTGCTCCCTTGGCACGCGCCAGTGCAGTGGCATGCTAAATGTGTGCCAGGAGGAGGCCAGAGGTGCGTGGGGAGAGAAGGGGAGTGTGGTCAGAGTGCACTGATCTGCCAGCTGGTTTCTTAGGGATCATTGTAGCCAAGACAAATTGGCCACTGGGTGCTGCATCTAGATTTAACGGTGATGTCTTTGTTCTGAGAAACCTGGAGTTCTCTCCTAGTAAATGTCCATAGAGATCTAATAGGTTCTTCGAGTGCATGGTACTCTACAGTCCCACCTCACTCCGTCATGCAAACTCGCTCAAAGAGCAGTCACAGCTGAAAATACCTTTTGTTGTCTTTTAAGAGACAGCTGTTCTTTAAAATGGCTGATTGTCTGCTGAGCTGTGTTGTGGCTCCATTCTAGCTCTCTGGGACACCCAAGTGCAGGAGGCAGCCCAACATCATATTAGCTGTGGCAAATCTTGCCCCATTGTATTGACCGTCAGCATCTCTGTCAAACATGTCTCTGCCTTTTGACCTGAAAAGAGCTGTAAAACCTCAAAGCACAGAACGCTCCCAGACTCCTAGCTCTTGGTGAGCACATGGACATAGGAACGGCCATACTGGGTCAGACCAAAGGTCCATCTAGCCTAGTATCCTGTCTTCCGACAGTGGCCAATGCAAGAGGGAATGAACAGAACAGGTAATCAGCAAGTGATCCATCCTCTGTCACCCATTCTCAGCTTCTGACAAACAGAGGCTAGGGATACCATTCCTGCCCATCCTGGCTAATAGCCATTGATGGACCTATCCTCCATGAACTTATTTAGTTCTTTTTTGAACCCTGTTATAGTCTTGGCTTTCACAACATCCTCTCTGACAAGGAGTTCCACGGGTTGACTGTGCATTGTGTGAAGAACTACTTCCTTTTGTTTTAAACCTGCTGCCTATTAATTTCATGTGGTGACCCCTAGCTCTTGTGTTATGAGAAGAAGTAAATATCACTTCCTTATTTACTTTCTCCACACCAGTCATGATTTTATAGATCTCAATCATATGCCCCCTTAGTCGTCTCTTTTCCAAGCTGAAATGTCCCAGTCTTATTAATCTCTCCTCATACAGAAGCCGTTCCATACCCGTAAACATTTTTGTTACCCTTTTCCAATTCCAATATATCTTTTTTGAGATGGGGCAAAAACATCTGCCCGCAGTATTCAAGATGTGGGCATACCATGGATTTCTATAGAGGCAGTATGATATTTTCTGTGTTTGCCAAGGAAGCCCATCGGTATGCACACACTATTTGTTTTATCACACATTTGCCTTTATGCACGAGGGCTCACTTTATTTGCTGGACCATGTAGCAATATGAGATGAAGTGAGAGGAAGTGGACATGTCCATGTCTTTCTATGGACAAAACCGAGATATTCCTTGTGTGCTGTGGGGTGTTCCTTGGCGTGGTGCATCATTCACATAGCCCAGGACCAGTGGTGAAAAAGGAGTCCAGTGGTTTCTCCAGGACTCACTTTTACCCAGCAGTTCTCAGTTTCCAGTGGAGGGAAATGTTTGAGCTGGGTGGCAAAGGAACAGAAGGAAATAGCCCTTCAAGGGCACAGTACGCAGTGCTGTTGGCACCACTCGGTGGCATGGGGAGGAAACATCTTCTGCTGATGTGGGGAACAGCAGAGGATGTCTGTCTGAGACCGTGGCGATGGGCCCCACATAAGGACCTAGATAGGGCAAGTTTGGAGTTCCTTTCTTGTACCAAGGCTATGGCGAAAGGAATCCAGAATAATGATTCTCTCAGTACTTTGTTTCCTGAATCCCTATAAAATGAGGGTGAGATGTCTGTGATGAGGCGTAAATAATGTTAAGAATTATTGAACTATTAGACAAATACTTGTTGAGGGTAAGTGCCAAATCAGAGCGACAGAGAGAGCGCCCATGGTGCAGAGCCAGGGCTGAGTTTTCAGACAGCGCTTGTGCTCCTGGTCAGACTCGTGTCCTTTTAATGGAGTGCTTCTGGCTGGAAAATGCTCTATTTCCCACCATTATTTTGACTACTTTATAGGAGATGGGGAGAGGGTGGCCCGGAGGGAGGAGTTGACTGTGGCTTTCTTAATTAGGTTTTATGGACACAGTGGACTCCAGCCCCACTTGCTTTGGTGTGTGTGTGCCTGGCTGACCACAGCAGGCTCCTTGAAGTTATGCTTTTCTATATAGAGAGCATGTCAAGTTCTTTAAAGCATATTGCATCAGCAGGAATATTTCAACCAAACTAGCTTCATTCCTGGGTGCCTGAGCCCTTACTTGACAGCAGAAATGTGTGTCAGTGGAGAAGAGAAAGTAAACTCCTGCTTCCTTGGGATGGTAGAATCATTTGGGTCAGACACTGCCGCCTTGAACTCCTCAGGTGCTTTTATGTTGCGTTGTTTCCTCTTTGCTATCATACAGGACTGTGAACATTATATTAGCTTTCTGCTCTGCAGCGTTCCTCATGGGGAAAAATTGCAGGGCAGGTTCGCTTTGTGTGTCCAGCTGGGGTCGTTCTCTGCCACTGGTTGCCTCTCTGCTGCTGCCTGAGTACTTTCCAAAATAAACAATCTGGTGTTCCCTCGCCTTTCTCTGCACGGTAAAAACCCCTGTCCAGGGCTCAATGCTTAAAGCAATAAGGAACAGTTCCTGCATAAGCCTGTGCAAGACCGTAAGGAAGTGTAATCCCACAGTGCACTTCAAAGGCTGCCATTGGGCCTTTCATTAGCAGAGAAGCTAAGGGCACTCCGGTAGCATGTTTGTCCTCAGTTTTTAACACATTTTAGGATTGGAAGTGACCACAGTGTTTCTAATTCACTTCAGCAGCTCTCAGTGATTGGAGGGAAAAGTTGGTCTTATGGCCAAAACACAGGATGGACTCCAGAGATGTGAGTTCTCCTTGTGGCTCTGACACTAACTCACTGGGGCAAGTTACTTAAACTTCAGTGCTCCCCACTTGCTGGCTCTTCTCTCCCCCAACCATGCTGCGTCAGGCCCCGAGCCCTCTCCACTCCTCCCCCCACCCGCACCCCCCAACAATCCTGCACCAGGCCCCTGAGCCCTCCCCACCTGCACCCCCCACCCACATCCCCCACCCGTCCTGCGCCAGGCCCCTGAGCCCTCCCTGCCCCTTTCCCCCCTTCAGACATACTGACTGGCCTGGACAGGTGGTGGGGATAGGCTGGGGGTGACCTACGCACAGTTTTCCTTTTCCTCTGATCGGCTAGTATTGAAGCAGAACAGAAGCTTTTGCTCCCTTTCTGGGAGCTGGTGTCTTACTCTCGTTTTTAGCCTTTTAAACTGAAGCATTCTGGTGTCTCCCTTCCTCCTCTTTGTTGTTGTGAAGGGTGAGCCATGGCTGGGGGTTTGGAATTGTTCTCTGCCCTGTACTGCTACTTTGCTGCCTCCTTTGTGGCAGGACAATGGCATTAATTTCAGCCTTTGCAGGCAGGCAGTCTGGCAGAGAACAGCGCCTGTCCGTTCCACTTCAGTAGTGCAGCCGCCTCCTTTCCACATCACCTGCTCACTTCTCTCCTCCTCCTCCTTTCTTTTCTGCTCTTTTGGTGCGTGTGGTGCGCGGGATTGTGTGGAGTTTATTTGTTCCAGTCTGGAGGAGGTCAGAGGTCACTGCTTGGATCCAGCACACAGGGAAGCAGGCATGTGGCCAAATGAAAGTAAGCAGCGTTTTCCCCTTGCTGAGCATGCTTTTTCCCGGAGCCCAGGCTCAGGCTTCCTTTGCCCACTCTGGGTGTGTCTACACTGCAATGAGACGCCTGTGGCTGGCCCATGCCAGCTGACCAGGGCTCACAAGGCTTGGGCTGAGGCGCTGTTGGATTGCAGTGTAGACATTTTGGGCTCAGGCTGCAGCCTGGGCTCTAGGCTCAAGCCTAACCAACGTGAGCCTTACGCTGTACAAGCCACAGAAGGGAAGGATAGCAATACTCAAACCACTGATCTGGAAGAGGTAGAGGAGGGAATAAAAGAACCCAAACCCCACCCCACCCCTGCACCACATGACAGTGTCTGAGAGGGGGATGTGGGCAAAACCTCTCTTTCACAAAGTGTTCCAGCTCATTGCTGCGTAACCTGGAGGTGGTTCAGAACTGGGCTAGCGCCTCTTCCTCTTTGCCCCAGCAGGGCTCTCTGGATGTCTCACATAGATGGCTTCAGGCTGAATTCACAGTGTTGGTTAAATAAGGCAAACAAATCAAATTCATTCCCAGGCAGTATGGTGCCCATTATCCGAACCTCTGCCTATCAGGGAAGGACTCTGCAGTTACCTGCCAGAGCTGCCTCTGTCCTGGGGACTGACTTCTCCCAGTTGCACAGGAGAAGAACGGTATGCAAGGCCAGGGCACTGCACTCACTCTCACATTTGCAGCACCTGTTAGGACACGCAATGTTTGTTTTCTCCCCAGATAGTACTTTTTCTTCCTTGGGTGTGTATGCTGGAGTTCCAGGGAAATGGACACAGCCATTATTTCCATCACTGACTCCCTCTATTGAGTAAAGACCAGCAAATAGCAGTTTGAACATTGCCAAGCAATAGCCTGAATCAGCTGGGGTTAATAATTTGTGATGCTGGCTTCAATTCTTTTTGGCCAGTGTTGACAAACATTCCTTTAGGACCCCGGCTAATATGGTACTGGAAGTTCTGGAACTGCTTTGTGCCAGTTCTTCTCCCACCACGGCCATGTTGTAGAGCAGTGGGAAATGCAGAGTTGTCTGTATAATGGAAGGTGGATGCTGCCCCTGTGGGGGAGGGGGGAGAAAGACACACTGCTAGTATGCTGGCAGTTGGATTTCAGTGCCTCGCACAGGGGGCAGCACTAGTGGTGGGGAAGGGAGCAGAAAAAAGTTGGGCTTTGCCTCTGATCCCACCGGCATTTCTAAACCGGCAGAAACAGAGAATACTTAAAATGTCTGTCAGAAACTGACACTTCCTGTGGAAGATGCGGCACAGCTTCATTTTGGGTACTGGTGTCCACAGAACAAGTACCCCCGGCGTGTCAGAATTAAAATATAGCACAGAGGGAAAAAGATTCAGATGCACAGGGCAAGGGAGAAAAGATGCTTCTAGCTGAGAGATGAAACGATTGGGTACATCAGGCACCTACAAGGTGGAAGTCTGTTCCAGATGGCAGGAGCTGCAGAGGAAAAGAGTCTTGCACAAAGAACGGCAAGATTATGTGGTGGGACAAGAGAAGGCTAAAGCTTGATAAGTAGAAGGAGTAAGTAGGCACACTGATGTTTTAAAAACAAGGAGGTCAGTTTTGAACTGTGTGACTCTGATGCTTGGTTCAGGTCACCCAGAAGTGTGAGCCACTGTGTTCTCTTTGCTGCTGCCAAGCTACGTGTCAGCTCCCCAATGTGCCAACCTATCTGCCTAGCCAGCAAACTCTGCGGGATTCTGCCAGTCCAGACCTATCTTGCAAGTAACAATCAGCAAACCCCAGTTCCCAAGTTCCCCAGAGACATCTTGCTGCAGTGTCCAGTCTCTCTCACTGCACACTCACAGAAGTTAAATTTGCTGTCTCCAGAGAGGCAGAGCACCCATCAGCCTGTTAAGTTAGCTGAAGACCCATACTTCGCTTCAATATAACAGCACTGAGATATCTTTGTAATAAGTTTATTAACAAAGAACATAGGTTTAAGTGATTTCAGGTACAAGTGAAAGATATGAAAAGTTACACGCAAAACACGCTTTCTAGGTGACTAAAACTTGTCACCTACAGTCACTTCAGCCCCCTGGTTGAGGGATCCACCTTTCTCAGGTTTCAAGAGCTCTGGCCTTTTGTGTTTTTCAGCTGATGAATGCTAAAATGGCTTTTTTTTTTTCTGCTCATATTTTCCAAGTCCATTGTCTCTGTTTCAAGAGCCAGGAAGGCTTCCTCCATCCCCCATCATGATTGTTAAATCTCCCCACTTACTAGTTTGATGGCTTTGTTTACCTTCTATCTACATGTACTTCCATTATTTCTGGCTTCACCTTTCTCAATTTATACTGGAAACAGAGTCAAGCAGGTAAAACAACATTACTTAGTTTAGGACTGGCTGGACTTATGCTTGCCAAATACCTTTTAAGTACATATTTCCAGTGCACATCTATAATTCGTTGTATATCGCCTATACATACATCACAAAATAATATTAATGATCAGTGTGTTACCAGTTTGTATAGGATACTTTACATGACTCCTTTTAGATACAGATTATGACCAGAGTGAGTTGGGGCAGTGTGTGTGCCAGGCCTGATGGGAATTGTGGTATGGCACGTGCTCTGCCAGTTAGAATTGAAGGGCTTCCTGGGTCACAGTGACTTTGGGCAAGTCACTTAGTTTCTCTGTGCCTCAGTTCTCATCTGTACAATGGGGATAACAGCACTTCCCTACTTCACATGGATGTTGTGAGGATAAATACATTAAAGATTGTGACGACTCAGCCACTGTTGTAAGGGGGGCTATATGAGTACCCGAGGGACAGGGGGAGGGATATTGAAATGACTGGGGAGCCTGTGGACTTGGCTGAAGATGGGATACTGTGTGCTCTTCTTTGTATGTGGTTGAAAGTACTAGTATCCAATGGAAAGTCCATACTCTCCATGAGAGTGCTGCAGCTCTTGCTCTGCTCCTGCTGAGTTGGGCCTTCAAGGTATAAGCACATGCTGACCTGAATGCCGAGCCAGCACTCCGCTGGGCCTCCCATCGGGGTTTGCTAGTGTTTTTCAAGCTGAAAGCAATAGATGCATTTTGAGCACTCACCCATAGCCTGTTATCACTTAGCCACTGTGAAGGTTGCTCTTCCCTGGCCAGGGACAGGCTAATGAGCCCACAGTGAGGTGGCCTGTGCTGTTGGCAACAAGCAGGAAGTTTGAGCTGAGAGAACACTACTCTGACTCCAGTGTGCACATGTGCTTTCCCGCTGCTATCAGACTCACATCAGCCAACCTGCAGGAATGGGCTGCAGCTTCCTTTGCCTCCAATTCAACGCTCTGGGGCAGTTGGTTGGCCTCAGTTTATTTCCTCAGTTCATTTAGTCCGCAAATAAGGAAGGTTCTTACCTGCTTTTCTAAAGCTAGATATGGAGCCCAGCTGAGGTCTTCTCTGTCTGGAAAGAACATAATAAATCATGGGCTACCTGGTAACAGGCGTGTCCTTTGCCTTCCAGAAGGCAGCCGATAAATGCATACACGAGATGCCCCCCCGTCAACTGTTTCCTTCCTTCTGCGCAAATTGGCAAGAACTAACCTTGTCATATTTAGTGCAGCGCTAACGGGCGCCTGCCTCCAAGGGGTAATCATGCAGGCATAAATTCAGAAAGTTGCTAAGCTATGGGCAGTCTTATGAGCATTAAAAGTGTCCTCTTTGCCAGAAAGGTCATTCATAACTTGGCTGCGCCGCTGATGCACAGTCAGTGATATTGATTGATTAATGTATAAAAAGCACCAAATCCATTTGCCTGTATGAAAGAGAATAAAGTGCAGTCGACTCTCTTTATTTTCACCTCATCCTTTTGTTTGAAGGACATTTTTTTCTCTTTGTTTTGCCGGCTAGGTTTAAGGGGGTTACAGAAAGCCAGTTTCTGCCAAGTAATGCGTTCACAAAGGGAACATTGATTCACATCAGTGTCGCTTGAGTTACCCCTAAAGGTTTGCCAAGGAGTTGTTCTTATATTAACCTTCTGTTCATCAAAGATGAAATAAATAAGTCATAAAATCAGCTCCACTGCATTTGATTTGGAATTGGATGCAAAACAGGAATTTCTTCAGTTGATGATTGTTGCAAAAGGTGCTGTAGCCTTGTCTCTTCCTCCACCCTGGGGTCTTACCCCTCCTTCCAGCCTTGCTCCCTCTATGACACTGCATTTCCCCTAGTTCCCTGGGGGACCTCATCCCCTCTGTATGACTGGCTTTCCCCCTTTATAGGACTGCCCCCTTCTTCCCTGAACCTTACATCCCTCCTCTGGGGCTAGTTCCCCGCACTCGCCTTCTAAAGCCTTTCCCAGTGCTGTTTCACAGAACAGAATGGAGAATTTACTTCCAGCACAGAGATTAGTTCTGATTGGCTGCCTTCCCTTTCACACTGACTAGCTGCTTCCCGGATTCCTTGTACTTGGAGACAGTTCATGTGGGGTGGGAGAGCTGGAGAGAAAACCCGCCTTTGTCAAGAAGAATTGAGTTCCTGGGGCTCTAAAAGGAACACTTCCAGCCCTGGGTCCATGGATTTAACTGCACAACTCAGAAACTCACCCTAGAATATTCAGATTCCCCAGGGATTCAGAAAGGGGGGAGGAAGCAGAAGAGAAAAAAGGAAAACAAGGGCCCTCTCCTCACTTCCTGTGATTCGGGATGGAGGCTGGGCACATCAGATACCAGGTGGAATATTCTTTCTGTACTAACAGAATTAATTTCTTGCAGTAGCTCAAAATTATCCAATATAAATTCAAATGTGTTAATTTTTGTAAGTGAGCAAACCTTGGGGACTGCCAGGGGGTGCCTCTATGTACATATGTGTTTCCTCTCTTGGAGGGAATCTTTTGTTTATGGTGGCTATTTTGGATATTTATTCAGATATTCGATGAGCCATTTACTAACCCACCTAACCAATGTATGATTTTATTCTTGGATACATACATTGCCTGGGAGTTGTACTGACATTAACTACTAAATCCGCACAACACTTTGACCCTGAGAAGTGCTGTTGAGAAGCCTTGTAGTTTTGTTTGCTGCATGAGTTTCATGTGTGAAATGTTCATTCTATGACCACAGCCTTAATTAGGATGATCTCCGAACATCCTCACTTCCGAACAGAAATGAGGTCTTGGGACCAGCCAATACATTCTGGACTTGCCATTTGATCCACCTCATTTAGCATCCACATAGTTCATCCGAGAGTCCCATCTCTAGATGTTGGTGGTTACGTTCTGTCTTTGGTTCCTCGTTATGGCAGGTACCTCTCTGTTTAATGCCAATGAGCATCCTGAAACAAGAGGTCCTTGAGTCCATGGAGCTGGTGCTATGACCCATGCCCCCAGCATGCAGGCTGCAGCATTCCCTTCCGCAACAAGTGAAACGGACAGGTTAAGTTGTAACCCAATTTGCTGTCAGTTGGAGGAGCAGTTAATTGTATATGTGGCCCATTGGTGACTGCCAGTAGCAAAAATCCCCAATGGCCGGAGATGGGACCCTGTAGGGGAAGCACTCTGAGTTACTAGAGAGAATTCTTTCCCGGGTATCTGCCTGATTGGTTTGGCCCACATGCTCTGGGTCTAAATGATCACCATATTTGGGGTTGGGAAGGAATTTTCCCCTGGGTCAGATTGGCAGAGACTGGGGATGGGGTGGGGGAGGGGAAGAGAGACGAAAAAGAAGGTGTTTGCCTTTCTCTACAGCATGGGGCACGGGTCACTTGCAGGTTTAAACTAGTGTAAATGGTGGATTCTCTGTAACTTGAAATCTTTAACCCATGTTTTGAGGACTTCAGTAAGTCAGCCAGAGGTTAGGGTTCTATTTCAGGAACGGGTGGGTGAGGTTCTGTGGCCTGCAGTGTACAGGTCAGACGATGGTCCCTTCTGACCTTAAAGTCTGTAAATCTGTGAGTCAGCAGGAGCCTTACTGTTTGTCAGTCACGTGTTTCATTTGAGCCAAAGTCTTATGCTCTCACTGGTCCTTAACCAAAACCCAGGAAGGACAATTCATATTGTCCTTGGGTCAGTTCATTCCCTACACTCAGGGTAGTAGTCTGTTTTGGCTGTTGTCTGGGAGGCTGGGGAAGCGGTGGATGTCATTGTCCTCCTTGCCTCCTTCTCCCTTCCCCTCTAATGCAAAAGGCTACGCTGAGACATTTGGAAAAGGCTCTGTAGTGAGCTGTCTGCACCTGGCCAGCAATTCGATAGAGAATCGCTTCAATGTGTGAGCATCTCGAAGGCCTCAGGTTTTGTGTGTCATTTCAAATAATCTCCTCTGCTCAGCCATGAGTAGTTCAGTATTATAATGGTTTGCAGCTGGACCGCAGTGGGCACTGCACAATAGCGTCGGTGCTTTCCTCAGTGCAAGAACATGGTGACTGACCCAAAGACAGATGTAACTTCCAGTTTCTCAGCCCTTTGTATCTAATCAGATTTCTTTCCCTTCTTGCTGACTAGAGCTGCTAATGCACAGTGCTGCCCTAACCCCCGGACATGGAGAGGCGGCTGCAGGACGTGAGCTAACTGGATTCAGTTGTTTTGTTAAGATGTTAGTTTTTCAATTCTACGTTCAGCACGTGAGCCCTTTTTTAACCGAGACGAGCAGCAGGCTCTGCAGCATTGTCATGCACAACGCTGTCTTGCCAACTCTTCCACTCAGCAAATTACAACTACGGTACTGTAAAAATCTCTTTGGACACCAAATACAGTATAAATAGTGGAGGAACAGCTGGGTTTTCTCCCCACATATAACTTTGCTCAGGCTACTTGTACCACTTTCTCTATGTCCTTTTCTGTGTGTCATACCACACCTGTGATGCATCTGAGGGTTGTGCCACTGATTTAACGTTCCAATAAAGCAAGCCCCTCAAATCTCTACGTGCTACCTGGAAGGGACTTTATTTTCTCCATGGCTGCTGCAGAAATTGAAAGAAAAAATCATTGTCTTTTAAATCTTTTTTTCTCAGTTTCTCGGTGAGCCTCAGAACCCTGACTTCCCCTCCCCCCAAGGTGAGGTGATGGGGATAGGGTGAGAAAATACAAAGTGAACACGCTGAGAACGAATCCGTTTTTTCCCTTCCATCTCCGCAGAATCAATTAGAATTTGCCTGATTTAATCAAATGGCTTAATCTCTCTGCCATCTTTCCTATCTCCCAAATGTTCTCTCCCCACCCCCACTGCACAATAATAGATCTCAGCTCCATATCTCCTTGTTATAAGCTAGCCATTTAACATGGAGAGAGAGAGAGACTGTGTGTGCACACGTGTATGTGCGTGCATGCGCGCACATGTATGCATAGCTTGCACTAGGGGATTCTGGGGACCGAAGGTGCAGGAAATTTGTCACTCTGTCTCATTTTCCTTATTGTCAGACGTGATGGTTATAATTGATGTGCAGGTCAGTGTAATTTACTGTCTGTCTGCCATTAGCCCGACCTCTTGGAGTGGATGTGACTGCAATATAGAATTTTTGTTTCAGATGTGGGGGTGTTAGTGATAAGAAATCTTGTAGCACAAATTTTCCCCAGCCACTTTTCTCTTTAACTGGCACATATTTATCTCTGTGTTCATTGGAATGTAATTCTTCTGTCCCAGACAGGAGGAAGAGGTTACTGTTAGAATTTAGAATCGTTTCACTATATCTGAACCTTTCCCCCTCTTCAATCTGGTGTTTTTAATTTCTATTTCCTAGGTTGATTTTTTTCCCTTTCCGTTCTGACACTGATTATGCTAGGCGCATTGGGAGCGCTTGCTGCTGAGAGGTACCCAGCTAAGTGTTAAGAAAGGTTTTAAAAACAGACTGAACTCTTCCTTAATGAGGCTCAGTCGTGCTCTCCTCTGGGTGGTTTTGTTTTGCTGATCTGTCAGTTTTTCGAGGCTTTAATTGCACTTCTTTCATATTAGTCTTTGAAGTGGGGCTAACCAGATTGCTGTAAAATATAATCTAAAGAGGGAGAGAAGTTATTGGCTTTTCTTTTTCTGTTTTCTTCTTCTTTTTAGCTTTCATCACTCCATGATCATCTTCTGCCACTGGCTCTTGGGACCCAACAGTCGTAAAGAATAAAATATATGAAGGCTGCAAATGAAATGGCAGACTAGACCTTTATGGCAGCTCCCAGAATCAGACCCTTGTAGGAGATATTCTTTGCCTCTCACGCTGCCTCGTTTTGGCTCCTGTGTCACACTGTTGCTTATGTTGATCTTAATAGAACTTCCAAAATGTTTGGTTTGGAGGGGAAGCGGGAAGAGAGGGGAGGGGCGTGCTGATTTGTATAGTATGAGGAGGCGCTCATTTCCTATAGAAGTGACGAAGGACATCAACATGGTTCCAAAACAAGTGCATTTGTGAAGCTCAACAGCATCTCCTCAAGGCCCAAAATGTATGAAATGCAGAAATCCAGCCCAAAAAATGGAAAGCAGAAGTCAGGCTGGTGGGGGTGGGGGAGAGAGGTTGTATCCCTTATGCTATTATCTTTATGGCATAGAAAAACATGCTTGAAGCAATCAGCATGAAATTCTTAATTGCTTCGCTTACTTCTGCTCCCCTCGAGGGACAAATTGTGCAAATGCAAGAGCTGCCAGGACCCTCGTATTAGCGCACTGTCCCTGCTGTACACACTATGTTTAACTAGTGCTTTGTTTTGCAAAGATGCACAAAGGTTTTTCTTTTTTCATGGATGCTAATAAACAGCAGAGGCAATAAAGAGCCGTTCTAGCCAACCTGACAGTGACTGTGCTTTAGTAAAGTGCAATTCATGTTTCATCCTCTTTCTGTTCATCTTCTTTAGCTTTAGCTTTGGCTTCCTTTTTGTTTTTCTTCACATTTATCCCGTAACTATTTTAACAGCTATTTTTAATTTCTAGTCTCAACATGACTCAAATCCCTTGTTCCTTTCTTCCTTCAGATGCGTATCTTCCTCTTCTGGTTCCCAGCACATCACTCTCATGAGGCTGTATGATCCAAGAACCAGATCTGAGATTTAAAAATAAAATAAAAGTAAACTCTGCTTAGAAACACTTTAGTAGGAAAGCCAGGCTAATTGTAAATCAATGAGTCTTAAAATGCAGCATTGATCTCCAGTTAGAAGTTTGAAGGGGAGAGCAGTAATTACTGCGCCAAAGGTAGTTTTTTCTCTTAGTAAGTTCTGGGCAGAAAGAAGGCTCATTAGGGCAGCACTTCGGAATCTGAGTAATTAGTTTAAGAAGTACTTTTGTGGTGTTATTCCCTTGGCTAGAAATTATTGGAATCTTCACAGACTTATAGTTCAACCCAGATAAGGTTTGATTTATTATTGTGTTTGGTGTGGGAGATCCTTACTATATCATCACCTGGGTGAAGATCCCAAGCAGTGTGGATCAGGCAGCAAAGCCTCATAATACACTTTGAGAACTGTTTGCATTTAAACATTGTTCATTGGTAACCCCAATTTCTCTGTGTAGTGGCTTACCTGAAACAATGCAATGTAACTCCACATACACTGTCCCCTCAAGGCAGTGCTGTTTGGAATGGTATAAGTGGGCCATGGCATCTCGGGGAGTAGACAGTGATTTGTGTAGCAAAAAACCTGTCCTGCTGGAGGGTGATTGGCACCACTTGTGTTTTGAAGTGCCCTAGATATCTCTCTAATAGCTTACATGTTTAGGTTTTATTTCATCTTAACAAATAAGTTTAGCACTAATATACCATTCTATATATAACACTTTCTGTCTGATGACCTAGGGGCTCTTTCATCCCTGAGGAAGACAAGATGCCAGCACTGGAGATGGTGCCTCTAGCAGCTAGTCTGCCTGAAAGAGATGAACTCTTCTAGCTTTGTGAGGGATTTTAGCTTCTATTTTTCTGCTTACAGTTATTCCTTAGTGAATTTCCAGGAATGACACGTGTTTCTGTTAAGGCCTGTCCAAAGGTCTCTTGGAAATCCGTTTGTGTTGCTATGTTAATGTGTATTATGGAGCTGCAGTAGCAGTTCCATAGTTAAGGAGTTTTATTTTCCCAAATCTGGTTTATAATAGAAAAACACCCTGCTTACTTCCCCCAAAAAGAAACAGTTCTCCTGGAAATTTGGCCACCATATATTGCCCAAGGGTAGAGTTTTCTGGGAAGCTCAATGGAAATCAGAAAAAGTGGTTCTGAAGTTACGGAATCTTGAAAATGTCCTTATTGTTTACTTCTGGCTTTCAACTCATGGGTTGATTTTGACCTGTGGTGTGTCCTAAGTGAGTTTTTTGTTGTTGCCATTGCTGTTTGTGGGGCCAAAGGGAGTTAGTAGGGTAGATGCAAAGGCAGGAAAGGAGTTAGCCAGGGTCTGGCTCATCAGAGCAGGGCTATAAATAGAAGGCCCTGGATGGTGGGGGGAGGGCCTCTGATGGGAAGAGGAAGTGTTCAGCCAGGAAGCAAAGAGGAACTGCCGACACTGTCTTACTGTACTGCTTCAGAGACTTGGCAAGTTAACGGGCTGTTTGCTATTTTGCTATCCTAGTTTGTTCTTCTACTTCCTGGTTTTTAATTCTGAGTTAGTTTGGACCAGATAGAAGAGGTCCAATCCTGACTCGTGTGCGTGAGGGCCAATGCAGAGGAATGCTCTGGGAAGAGCAGCATGCGTTTTACAGGGCCAGCTTGCAGTTCCCCTCCATCCCCATCCCCTCCTTTTTATTCATTTATTTATTTATTTTTAACTTGTGGTACAGTGTACTGAGTGCTGCTCATGCTGAGCTGTTTTTGTATGTAAACAGAGCATTAAGATTATTTAAAAATATTTATTCATATAAATTGACTGCGTCTAACTCCTGACATGGATTGGGTAGAAGGAGGACTTGGGTCTGAGGGAGGGTGGCGTGGAGTGGCAAGTGGCATGGAGCTGTGCTACCTGGCTTTGGGATAAGGGGTCTGGAGAGGAAGGAAACAGAAGCACAGGAGACAGGATGGACATGCAGTAGCAAGATGAATGGATGGTGCTGGGAATTGGGGATTGCATGAGGGGTGAGGAGAAGGAAATGCCGTGTTTTAGCCATGTTGAACTCTACCCACAAACGCACCCCCACCCTCAGGGTGCCTACAGTACCAAAATAATATAAGCACATTAGAAGGGCACGAGAGAGATACAGTCTGGAACTGTGCACATTTTTAAGAAAAGCTCTCCTAACTCTGGGCTTTTCTCCGCCCACCAACTGAGCCTTTCACAGAATTTCCACCTCTTCTTATCTTATCAAATTAAGTCTGTGTTTTAAAGCTGTGGCATTTTACTGGTTTGGTGCCAGAGTGTGAGCCTCTCTTGCTCGTTCTTTGCACAAGTAGTCCCGTTGATGTCAATGGGACTGCTCATGGGAGTAATTGCTCACCATTGGGAGTAAGGAGTTCATAAGCTGGCCCATAGTGATTTTAGTGTTGTAGTTCTGTTGATTTTCTCCAAGTTTGGAGGTCTTTTTTAAGCCAGTTGTGGAAGTCTCCACATGGTGAAGTTAGAAGAGTTATAGTTCCAGAAAGTAAATCTCAGACTGTGATTTACCCATGCCCATTGTTATGTGTGCTTTGGTAAGGGGCATTCAACCCATGGACATTCATCTTAACGATTTCCTGACTGGAAAAAGCTTTATTCTCCCTCAGAGCATAGATCCAAGAGCTTCATGTAACTGGGGCAAATCAAGGAAGAGAAAGTGACCTTAATATTTTCACATCTGGCAGTAGCTGCATCATCTTTGTTGCTCCCTCCAAAGACGTCTAGGTGGCACTTGTAGGCCCGCAAGAAGTACAGAGGTCATCCAAGAAGAGGTCAAGGAGTCAAGGGTTGAATCGGACTGTGCCATGGCATGTCTATTTCTTTGGATTCTAGGAAGCCTGAAGAGGACAGATCTTCCTCAGATCCAAGGCAGTTGAATTCTTTGAGGCTTGTGGGCTTTGCAAACTGAGATGCAAGTACTCAAATCTATCTTCGGAACTGAGGCCTGCTCACCTGCTCATATCCCAGATTTGGAATAACTCTCCTCCTGGATATGCAAGACCATGGGAATTTTCATATTACATCAGACCTGTGGTCCATGTAGTCCAGTGCCCTATCTCTAGCAGTGGTCACTACTAAATATGTAAGAGAAAAGTGCCAGAACCCCACAGTAGGCAATTATGGAATAACTTGCTTCCAGGGTTGGTTTCTTCTAAGCCTTAATAATTAGAGTTTGGTTTATGCCCCGAAGCTTGCAGATTTGTATTCCTTCCAAAATTTTTGTTGGCTTTAAAATTAACAATAATAATTGAATATTCTTGTTATCCCTATAAATGTCCAATCCCTTGCTGAATTCTTGGCCACAGCAACATCCTGTGGCAATGAGTTCCACAATCTAATTACTAATTGTAATTACTAAATCTAGTTTTATGTGCAAAAATATTTCTCCTTTCTCTACAAGCTCTACAGCTCCATTAACTGGCGAGCTCTCAGCCTGCACAGGTAGAACCAGACTTGTCAGTCACTGCTACGGGAGGTTGTGGCCAGTTACACTGAAAACACTGCTGGTTTTTTCACTCTGCCTCCCTGGCCACAGAAAAGTTTACCAGACATTGTTACAGAGCAAACACGTCTTGTTAAAAAATGGTTGACAGGGTGCATCCATGAAGCCCGCAAGTAGAAAAATCTGTCCAGAAACCAGCATCAAAGCCCATCCATTGAGAGAGTAGCAGCTTCCTGGGTGAAGGAGTCTTTCTGACCTACCTGCTTGTCCATTGATCATTTCTCAAAATGTAACAAGCTGGGCATTCAGGCAGCAGCAGAGTTGCTCCACACTATGGTCTCCTAGTGGTAGAAAAGGAATTTAAAATTCCTTATCTAGTTCTGTTTGACTGAACCCTCCTTGACAGCTCACTACTGTAAAAATCCCACTGGTTAACAGACTTGTGGACCTTGTGACTCTACTGAAACTTTTCCCACATCAGATGTTCCAATTCCTTTTAACAGTTTTGAATTTGCCACTTTCCAATTTGACTCTCTCCTTGCTCTCTTTTTTATGTGATGGAGAGCAGAAGTTCCTGGTTTACCTCTCTGAATCACTTATGTACCTTTATCATGTCCCCTGTTGTTTGCCTCTTTTCTAAGGGAAACAATCCCAAGCTTTTCAATCTCTCTTCATGAGAGTTTTGTTGGGCCTCTGATGATTCTCTTCCTGCTTCTCTGAATCCCTGTAATTCTGGAGTGTCCTTTTTGGATTGAGGTGATCTGTCCTTCACACAGTATGCAGATGAGTCCATATCACTGATTTGTGTAAAGACATTAGAATATTATCTTCATTATTCTTCATCCCATTCCTTGTGGATCCTAACATCTTGTTTGCTTTTTCTGAACACAGCTGCACATTGAGCCAGGGTCTCTTTCGTAAATTGATTCTGTTAATTTAGAAGCTTGTGAGCTGTATGAGTTGTTAAAATTTTGCTTTCTAATGTCCATTGCTTTGCATTTATCAACAGTGAACTTCATCAACCATCACATTGCCTCTTCTCTGACCTTAGTTAGGTCCTTACAAAGTTCCCACGGTTTTTCTGGCTTTGACTGCTTAAATTACTTTCCTTGTCTCTGAAACTGTCCTCTTCTTTGTTCCAAGGTTCCCTGATATCACACTCAGAATTGAAATATTGGGTCCAGGAAAGTAAGGATGAATGTCTTTGCTAAATATTGACTTTGTGGTGGTCCCAGCAAATCCTTCTGCCTGTATAATCACTCCTCCTGGTTCTGAAACCCCTTTAATCTGAATGACAGCCTTGGTTGTTTTTTTTACTCTTCTGTAGGGATAATTTAATCTCCCTACAATCTATGTGGACCTTGGAATAACTGGCCTTCTTGGATCTTGGGTTTCTTATCCACTGAAAGGTGATGACAAAGAGTTTGGAATTTGTTTCCTGTCCCTCATCTGTCAAAAGATCTAGGGTTATAAAGGAGCATATGACAGTGCTTCAGAATACCTCTTATTAATGGCTGGCTGTGGAGAGGCAGGCAGGAATTACTCTTTGTCCACTTCTCTAGACCAGCGGTTCTCAAACTGTGGATCGGGACCCCAAGGTGAGTTGGGACCCCATTTTTATGGGGTCACCAGGGCTGGCTTAGATTTTCTGGGGTCTGGGGCTGAAGCCCAAGCCCCACCACCTGGAGACGAAGCTGAAGCCCCCCTCAGGTTTCGGCCTGGGGTGGCGGGGCTCAGGTTACAGGCCCCCTGCCTGGGGCTGAAGCCCTTGGGCTTCTGCTTTGTTCCCCCGCCCATGGTCGTGGGGTTCAGGCTTTGCTCCCCCCGCCCTCTCAGGGTGGTGGAGCATGGGCGGGCTCAATCTCCAGTCCCCCGTCCTGGGGTTGTGTAGTAATTTTTGTTGTCAGAAGTGGGTCGTGGTGCAATGGAGTTTGAGAACCCCTGCTCTAGATGAC
Organism: Caretta caretta; assembly: GCF_965140235.1. NCBI lineage: Eukaryota > Metazoa > Chordata > Testudines > Cheloniidae > Caretta > Caretta caretta. Next base: position 42,990,118 of record NC_134217.1, read on the forward strand.
TCCATGTGTCTGTCTTCCACATCTCCTCCTGAGAATCCTAGGTCATTGGGAGCTGGCAGGCTGTGTGTGTTTTCATAACTCCATAAACTCTCTAACATAGTAGTTCATATGGAGCGTGGCCTAAAGGCCCTCTCTGCTCTCAAGAGGTTCTCTGAGAATTTATCCAGCCACTGCTCAAAATGACCTTCCTGATGGCTGTCAGATACTTCAGACGATTTAGCATTTTAACCCAGAGTAGCATTCAGCACACCAGAAGTGCAATGGGTACGAGCTGGCTGACAATTACTTGCAGGAGAAGATGCAGACTTTGGGTTAGTCCCAGCCTCCATTGCACAAGTGTTTGGCAATGGTAGCAGTTCATCTTTGTCAGAAATTACGGATATATCCTTATCCTTCATAAAACCCAGGTGTGACTGGGCCTTGTAATGTAACTTGCTCTCTCTTCTTTTCTTTGGGGTTGAGGATGAGTGTAGCAAAGTAGATACTAAAGCCAGCTCAACAATTGACCTTCGTAGAAGTATATAACAGGACTTTGCGTGAAGGCACAGAGCTATCCTGCTGATTCACTTTGATAGGAAGACCAGCTCTGGGGTATTAAATGGCTGAGTGGCTCTCTGAGGTAACAGAGCCATAAGGAAGGGATGCTGACACCTGCAGTTAAGTCTAGCTCAGGTGCATGGGGTAAGGAAACTCCTTGGACCAGCTACTGTTTTCCCTGCCTGTCCTAGATAACACTGCCACCAGGCCCTCTAGTGTGTGTGTGTGTGTGTGAGAACTGTGGTACCCTGTGCACTGTTGCTGTTTTGATTTCTCACTCTGAGGCCTGGTATCCTCCCCTGTGTAATCTGATAAATATTTTTATAGACATAATTTAGTTTAGGCTTAGTTTGCAATGATTGATAAAGATCTGATTTTTTGCAACTGGAAAGGAGAAGGTATTTTGAGGCAGAAAATCCCCATGTGTCAGCAATCCTGCTTGGAAGTCAGTTCATGAAGAATTAGAAACCCTTTAAATAAATGCTTGACAAGGCTCTGTCTTCCACCTTCTAACAAGCAGGGAAGCGAATGGCAGCCGCTGGCCAGAAATTGATTGCATTAATTGATATGCCAATAAGAGAGCTTGTTACATCCGCCATTGGTTAGGAGGCCGGCTAACAAGTCCTTCTGATCAATGGAACCAATAAAGATTTCATCCATTAATGAGCAACATGGTAATTAATGTTATCTATAAACCAATTAGCCTAGGTAGCTAATGTGCTGGTTAGCACAGTGAGTAGCAGAGCAGTGGGTGTGCATAGACTGGCCACCCGGTATGAAGAGCAGGTTAGGCTGTTGGATAGAATTTTGTGATTTGAAGGAACCAGCCACCCTCTCCAAGCCTTTTCACAGGGAAGAAAGTTGACTGACTTGGGTGACAGGAGCTTTTTTGCTGGCAGAGGAGGAATTTGTGGCCAGATTTATGGAGCAATTTGAGCTACATTTTTTAAAATCTGCTTCAAATATGAAAGTTGAGAATTTTTTCTTTTTGCAACAAATGTTTCTCCGTGTGTGCCAATCTCTTTGGCCCTGTGTACAGCGGGCAGAATGGAGTGGTTGTGTGCCCCAGCTCTGCGCCACTGGAGACCTGCTGGCCTCTCACCTGGTTACATTCTCTGTTAAGCATACCCTCTCCTCTTGTTTGCAGGCCTGCCGCCTGCACTGGCTTCCTTCTGATAATTTCCCACTGGTGAGAAGGCTGGTTCAGCGCCACTCGTGGGAGCAAAGGTGGCAGCACCCGTGCAGGCGAAGCTCCAGGTGCCACGCGTGTGCTAAGGGGTGTATTGCTTAAACCTGATCAGGCAAATCTACAGACCATGGCCATTGAAAGCCTGTAGCCACCAACCCTCCGCCTGCAATCGTAGCGCATGATCCATACCCTGGGTGGAGAGAGGATGGTGTTAGCAAGGGTGGGAAATTTTTAGAGAACGACCTAGTGTAGCAGGGCTCTGAGAAGCTTGGAGAGTGGTGAACTAACTCCCCTGCCGCTGCCTGCGATGAAGAACAGCGTGCTCGTGGAAAGAGCGACGGACGGTTGTAGGCTGGGCCTTTCCCTGCCAAAATGATTCAAGCAAGTTGTTTGACAAACTGAACCCTGCAACCCTTCTCCAGACCTGGGATTTCTGAGGGGAGCCTCCTCCCTGCCTGTGTCATCGGGGCAGCTTTCCAGGAGCATTGCTAGGTGCTGGTCTGTGGTGACGGAGAGACTGGGGGGCTTGTGTGGGTCAATCAGAACAGAGGGAGTTTAAGGCTCTAAGAGGCTGTGGGGGTTGGAAGCTGGCTGAGGGGTCTTGTTAGGGATCTTGTGGGAATCGGAATGAAGCTGAATTAGTAAAAAAACAGGCTGGGGGATAAGACGCAAGGCAGAGGCACAGGGACAGGCCTGGAGAAATACTTCACAGTGTCAAGCCCAATATTCCACTGTGGAGTTTCCTTTGCATTGTTAGGTATTGACCCTGGGAGACCCCTTGTGGATTCCCTAATTGAAAATTAATACTAGATCGATGTCTTGGGCAATTTGCATATTGATCATAAACAACTTTGAAGGCACCAAGTGTGTGCTGGATCAATAGGGCTTTTGAGCAGGTTGCAGTGGGAGTACATCCCCTTACGCTGTGCTGTGAAAGAGGTTAATGATTTGGGAAGTTCCGTCACTGGTCAGGGCAGGCATGGCGGCAGCCTGCAGGCGAGAGAGGAGAAGCTGGCTTGGCTGGGACAGGGTCAGAGGGACTTCTGAATTAACAGGCTTTTTCTACATTTAATTCTGGGGATGTTATTGAGGGAAAGCAAACCCAAAGGCCAGTGAAATCACACAGCACCAGTGGGGATGTCCCTGCTGCCTCCCAGTGCACAGCCCCTGCCCCCCTTTATTCACACACTGAGAGGTGGGGGCTGCCATGTCTCCTTTCCTGGAGCTGTTGTTTCCCAGCAGTGGTATTGGGAGGTATGGAAGCGAGCCCCAGTTTTTATTCATTCCCGTTCTGTTCAACTTCATTTGCCCCCTAAAGACATAGTTAGAAACTGTCTGACTATGGCCTTTATGGCATGCCCCTCACCATAGTATCTCGCCTGAAATACTTTCCTCCTCCAGCCCCACCCCATTTAAAGAAAAGCAAACCAACGCCATTTTGGGCTATGCACAGTGCTCCTAGGTTAGGAGATTCCTAACTACAGAACAAGCAGACGTGCTTCACCTGCATAGAGAGGAGACGTTTGGGGAAATAGGACTAAGGTGTGGAAGTGAATTTCCCCCTAGTCTGTCGAATCCCATCTGCCACTCCCACACTGTGGGCCTTTCAGTCCCATTGGATGTCACTCCCATCCAGGATTTGAGCAGCAGGAGATCTGAATCGATAGTAAAACACAAGTAGCATGCGCCATTTGTGAGCAGAGGATTGGAGTGAAGTTAGGATTCTGCTCGTGAAAGTTCTTTCTTGGTTTCAGAGCAGTGGCAGCTGCTTGTCTGTGTAGCCAGCAGGTTCCAGGAAGTCACTGCGCATCTAATTACTTCATTATAGGGCCTTTCATTGACTTGGCTGTACTATACTGATGAACTGAGACTGGGGACAAGAGCACATAATTGAGAGAAATAAATTCTTATCACAGGCCTTGCTGGAGAGAGAGAGAGAGAGAGAGAGTGTGTCTTTTTGTCCAGTTCTCAGGAACATTTCAAGCTTTTAGAGCGGCTGGTGCTCCCTTCAGAGTGTTCCAGGAAAGCTGCCCAGTTAAATCCCAGGGATGGTACATTTCTTAAGGGGTGCCTGCAAAAACCCCCAAACGTCTCCCCAGAGTGACCTGGCTGTTGTGCCATTCTGCTCAGCTGCTTGCCTGGAGCCAGCTATGACCCTGAGGTGGTAGGTCACCACCTTTTTGTCAGTGTCATATTGGAAACCTTGCCGTATTCCTCACCCATGTTTTATTTGTTAGTTATGTGTAACCCTTCTGCCCGTCAGAGTTGGCAGCAACAAGGGCCGGGTTCAGTATCTAGGGGTTCCATTCCAATAACACAATGCAAAACCGGCTTGAGCCCCCACCCAGTGACCTGGGACAAATATATACCACCCCCGCTGGGCGCCTCTAAGAGGCAATACTTTGCCTCTTGCAAGCACAGAGTCTGAGTGTAGCAAAAGCCTTTTAATAACAGAGAGAAACAATGTGGCATTATGCTAGGGAAACACCACCAACAGAATTCATAACACAACCCATGAGCGGAAAACCCACCCCAAGCAAATTGGGCTGTGTCCTTTCCCTTTGGTTCTTGAGTCTAGCAACCCAAAAGTCACCCAAAGTCCCAAAAGTCCAACACCCCCAAAAGTCTCTGTCCCTGGTAAGTGCAGCACCAGAGTTTGAAAGTTTATCTGCAGAGTTTTACCTCCCAACCTGGGTGGAGATGGGGGGTTAAGGGGCACCTGACATGGTCCAAAGTCACTTGCCCCACCTCTCCATGGGGCTCTGCTCTGCTCCACTCCACCAGCCATCCCGCAAATCACTCTGCTCTGCCAGCTGCCCCCATGAGCCGCTCCAGCCATCCCGCGAACTGCTCCACAATATATCTTCAGGCCCCCCCACTACTTAACACAACACTCAGCTCTTAGTAATTTTAGCTCTTTTATGATTTCAGCTTGTAGTAGGGGAGCCTCAGTGCTGGTGCACCATTGGCCCAAAGTGAATTCAGCTCAGCAGCCTGTAACTAGACTCCTAATGGAATCAAAATTAGCTATGATATTCCATAGTAGAGAGAGGAGGAAGTGCAATTAGCATGTAAGACCCTCACCAGGGGGCCCATACCACCAGGTATTAATACCTGTCCCCAGCCTCTCTAAATTCACTGAGTTTTGGAACCCATGTCCCTTGCCTAGCGAGTGTTACTTACTTGATGGCAAGTCCCTCCATCATAATAAAAGGCCAAGTACAGTTCCACTGTCCTTGATTCACATAATCAGGATAATAACAATTTATTCTTCCTGCCCCAATGACAGAGAAACTGGGGATCCCACAGCAGCCAAAATAACCATTTGGGCAGCTGTGGGCTTTTGCTAGGCGGGGTGGGTGTGCCTATGCAAATGAGATCAGCCCCCAAAGTTCTTTTTCACAACTTGCCACAACTCACCACCAGATGTCAGGGTGGAGCTCATCCTGACTCTGCTTACATCTGGGAGCTCTTTTTTTTTCATTCATTGCTTCCCAGCTTTCTTTCCGATAAGACAGTGTACACAAGGGTATGTCTACACTATGAAATTAGGTCGAATTTGTAGAAGTCGGTTTTGTAGAAAACGTTTTTATACAGTCAATTGTGTGTCCCCCCACACAAATGCTCTAAGTGTATCTAGTCAGCAGAGTGTGTCCACAGTACCGAGGCAACCGTCAGCTTCTGGAGCGTTGCACTGTGGGTAGCTATCCCACAGTTCCCACAGTCTCTGCCGTCCATTTGAATTCTGGCTAGAAATCCTAGTGCTTGATGGGTCTAAAACATTGTCGCAAGTGGTTCTGGGTACAGATCGTCAGGCCCCCCTTCCCTCCCTCCTTCCGTGAAAGCAAGGGCAGACAATCGTTTTGTGCTTTTTTTTCTTGAGTTACCTGTGCAGACGCCATACCATGGCAAGCATGGAGCCCACTCAGCTCACTGTCACCGTATGTCTCCTGGGTGCTGGCAGACGCGGTACTGCATTGCTGCACAGCAGCAGTTCATTGCCTTTTGGCAGCAGACAGTGCAGTATGATTGGTAGCCGTCATTGATGTAGTCCTGGGTGGTGTTTTAACTGACCTCGCTGAGGTCGGGGCGCCTGGACAAACATGGGAGTGACTCAGCCAGGTCATTTCCCTTTTAAGTTTTGTCTCATGGCGATTCAGTCCTACCAGCAGTCCTAGTGCACTGTCTTTTAATCAGCAGCCAGCAGAAGATGATGGCCATACTGCACCGTCTTCTGTCCAGCACCCAGGAGATGACGAGGGCTAGCAGTCGTACTGCACAGTCTGCTGCCAGCAAGATCTATAAAGATAGATGAAGTGGATCAAAACAAGAAATAGACCAGATTTGTTTTGTATTCATTGTTTCCTCCCTCCCTCCGTGAAATCAACGGCCTGCTAAACCCAGTTTTTAGTTCTATCCTTGAGGTTTTGAGTTCTATGCTTCAGGGGGCCATTCTCTTTCTCGCAAAGCCACCCCCTTTGTTGATTTTAATTCCCTGTAAGCCAACCCTGTAAGCCATGTTGTCGATCGCCCCTCCCTCCGTCAGAGCAATGGCAGACAATCGTTCCGCACCTTTTTTCCATGCAGACGCCATACCACGGCAAGCATGGAGCCTGCTTAGATCACTTTGGCAATTCGGAGCACATTAAACACCATACATATTATCCAGCAATATATGCAGCACCAGAACCTGGCAAAGTGAAACCAGGTGAGTAGGCGATGTCAGCGTGGTGACGAGAGTGATGAGGACATGGACAAAGACTTCTCTCAAAGCACGGGCCCTGGCAATGTGGGCATCATGGTGCTAATGGGGCAGGTTCGTGCAGTGGAACACCGATTCTGGGCGCGGGAAACGAGCACAGACTGATGGGACCGCAAAGTGTTGCAGGTCTGGGACAATTCCCAGTGGCTGCGAAACTTTTGCACGCGTAAGGGCACTTTCATGGAACTTTGTGACTTGCTTTCCCCTGCCCTGAGGCGCAAGAATACCAAGATGAGAGCAGCCCTCGCAGTTGAGAAGCGAGTGGCAATAGCCCTGTGGAAGCTTGCAACGCCAGATAGCTACCGGTCAGTCGGGAATCAATTTGGAGTGGGCAAATCTACTGTGGGAGCTGCTGTGATGCAAGTAGCCAACGCAATCAAAGATCTGCTGACATCAAGGGTAGTGACCCTGGGAAATGTGCAGGTCATAGTGGATGGTTTTGCTGCAATGGGATTCCCTAACTGTGGTGGGGCCATAGACGGAACCCATATCCCTATCTTGGCACCGGAACACCAAGCCGCCGAGTACATAAACCGCAAGGGGTACTTTTCAATAGTGCTGCAAGCACTGGTGCATCACAAGGGTCATTTCACCAACATCAACGTGGGATGGCCGGGAAAGGTACATGACGCTCACATCTTCAGGAACTCTGGTCTGTTTCAAAAGCTGCAGGAAGGGACTTCATTCCCAGACCAGAAAATAACTGTTGGGGATGTTGAAATGCCTTTAATTATCCTTGGGGACCCAGCCTACCCCTTAATACCCTGGCTCATGAAGCCATACACAGGCAACCTGGACAGTAGTCAGAGCTGTTCAGCTGCAGGCTGAGCAATTGCAGAATGGTGGTAGAATGTGCATTTGGACGTTTAAAAGCGCGCTGGCGCAGTTTACTGACTCGGTTAGACCTCACTGAAACCAATATTCCCACTGTTCTTACTGTTTGCTGTGCGCTCCACAATATCTGTGAGAGTAAGGGGGAGACGTTTATGGCGGGATGGGACGTTGAGGCAAGTCGCTTGGAGGCTGGTTACGCGCAGCCAGACACCAGGGCGGTTTGAAGAGCACAGGAGGGCGTGGTGCGCATCGGAGAAGCTTTGAAAACCAATTTCATGAGTGGCCAGGCTAAGGTGTGAAAGTTCTGTTTGTTTCTCCTTGATGAAACCTCGCGTCCCTTGGTTCACTCTACTTCCCTGAAAGCTAACCACCCTCCCCTCCTCCCTTCGATCACCGCTTGCAGAGGCAATAAAAGAAAAGGAGTACTTGTGGCACCTTAGAGACTAACAAATTTATTTGAGCATAAGCTTTTGTGAGCTACAGCTCACTTCATCGGATGCATTCAGTGGAAAAACAGAGGCAATAAAGTCATAGTTGCTTCACATTCATGCATTCTTTATTAATTCATAACACAAATAGGGGGATAACTGCCAAGGTAGCCCGTGAGGGGTGGTGGAGGAGAAAAGCACCAGGAGGGGTGGTGGAGGAGGGAAGGACATGGCCACACAGCACTTTAAAAGTTTAAAGCTTTAAAACTTATTGAATGCCAGCCTTCTGTTGCTTGGGCAATCCTCTGGGGTGGAGTGGCTGGGTGGCCGGAGGCCCCCCCACCGCATTCTTGGGTGTCTGGGTGAGGAGGCTATGGAACTTGGGGAGGAGGGCGGTTGGTTACACAGGGGCTGTAGAGGCGGTCTGTGCTCCTGCTGCCCTTCCTGCAGCTCAACCATACACTGGAGCATATTAGTTTGATCCTCCAGCAGCCTCAGCATTGAATCCTGTCTCCTCTCATCACGCTGCTGCCACCTTTCAGCTTCAGCCCACCACTTACTCTCTTCAGCCTGCCACCTCTCCTCCTGGTCATTTTGTGCTTTCCTGTACTCTGACATTGTCTGCCTCCACACATTCATCTGTGCTCTGTCAGTGTGGGAGGACAGCATGAGCTCAGAGAACATTTAATTGCGAGTGTGTTTTTTTTCGCCTTCTAATCTTCGCTAGCCTCTGGGAAGCTGGTGGTCATGGTATATGTAGGCCCCAGTGACATAGGGAAAGGTAGGAGAGAGTCTTGGAGGCCAAACATAGGCTACTAAAGTAGGAGATTAATGTCCAGGACCTCTGTGGTAGCATTCTCTGAAATGCTTCCAGATCCATGCACAGGCCAGGCAGAATTGCAGGGGCTCAATGCATGGATGAGATGACGGTGTTGGGAAGGGGGATTTAGGTTTATCAGGAACTGGGGAATTTTTTGGGAAAGGAGGAACCTACACAGGGAGGATGGGCTCCACCTAAACCAAAACAGAACAGGCTACTGGCATGTAAAACTAAAAAGGTAGGAGTTTTCAAACAAAAGGCTGGGGTTAAGCTGACAGGTGCAGAAGAGCATGTGGTTTGGGCAGAGACATCCCTTAGGGGACGATTTATTAGTGAGGATTCTCTATAGCCTAGTACAGAGCAGAGGATAGAAGCTGATAAATTCTCTGTAGGAACTGAGGAAAACAGTCAAACGAAAGAGTTCCATTCAGTTATGTCACATAAAGGCAGATAACTAAATATTGCCAAATTTTATAAGTGCTTAATACAAATGCTAGAAGTCTAAAGACTAAGATGGTGAACTTGAGTGCCTGGCATTAAATGAGGATATTGATATAATAGGCATCACAGAAACTTAGTAGAACAATGCTAATCAATGGGACCTGATAATACCAAGGTACAAAATATATAGGAATGTCAGAGTAGGTCACATTAGTGGGGGAGTGGCATTGTACGTGAAAGAAAAGCCGAGAGGCAAATATACTAAAAATCTTAAATGAATCAACCAGTACCATAGAATTTGTCTGGATAGAAATTCCAAGCTTGAATAATAAGAGTATTACAGTAGGAATATACTACCGACCACCTGACAGGCATGGTAGCAGTGATTGTGAAATGGTCAGGAAAATCGGAGAGACTACAAAAACAGAAAACCCAATAATAATGGAGGATTTCAATTAATCCCATATTGACTGGGAACATGTCACTGCAGGATGGGATGCAGATATAAAATTGCTAGACCCCATTAATGGCTGCTTCTTGGAGCAGCTAGCCCTGGAAGCCACACAGGGAGAGGCAATTCTTGATTTAGTCCTAAGTGGAGAACAGGGTCTGGTCCAAGAGGTGAATATAGCTTAACTGCTGTGGGATCCCCATAATGTAATTAAATTTAATGTCCTTGTAGGAGGAAAATAGCAAAGAAACCCACCACAGTAGCACTTAACTTCAAAATAGGAAACTACACAAAAATGAGGAAGCGAGTTAAATGGAAATTAAAATTAACAGTCACGAGTGAAATGCCTGTAAGCTGCATGGAAACTATTTAAAAACACCATGATAGAGATTTGAACTAAATGTATACTCCAAATTAAAAAAAAAAAAAAAAAAGTAGGAGGACCAGAAATATACTACCATGGCTGAACAGTAGAGTAAAAGAGGCAGTTAAGGGCAAAAAGGCATCCTTTAAAAATTGAAAGTCAAATCCTACTTAGCAAATAAAAAGGAACATAGAATCATAGAATATAAGGGTTGGAAGGGACCCCAGAAGGTCATCTAGTCCAACCCCCTGCTCGAAGCAGGACCAATTCCCAGTTAAATCATCCCAGCCAGGGCTTTGTCAAGCCTGACCTTAAAAACCTCTAAGGAAGGAGATTCTACCACCTCCCTAGGTAACGCATTCCAGTGTTTCACCACCCTCTTAGTGAAAAAGTTTTTCCTAATATCTAATCTAAACCTCCCCCACTGCAGCTTGAGACCATTACTCCTCGTTCTGTCATCTGATACCATTGAGAACAGTCTAGAGCCATCCTCTTTGGAACCCCCTTTCAGGTAGTTGAAAGCAGCTATCAAATCCCCCCTCATTCTTCTCTTCTGCAGGCTAAACAATCCCAGCTCCCTCAGCCTCTCCTCATAAGTCATGTGTTCCAGACCCCTAATCATTTTTGTTGCCCTTCGCTGGACTCTCTCCAATTTATCCACATCCTTCTTGAAGTGTGGGGCCCAAAACTGGACACAGTACTCCAGATGAGGTCTCACCAATGTCGAATAGAGGGGAACGATCACGTCCCTCGATCTGCTCGCTATGCCCCTACTTATACATCCCAAAATGCCATTGGCCTTCTTGGCAACAAGGGCACACTGCTGACTCCTATCCAGCTTCTCGTCCACTGTCACCCCTAGGTCCTTTTCCGCAGAACTGCTGCCTAGCCATTCGGTCCCTAGTCTGTAGCTGTGCATTGGGTTCTTCCGTCCTAAGTGCAGGACCCTGCACTTATCCTTATTGAACCTCATCAGATTTCTTTTGGCCCAATCCTCCAATTTGTCTAGGTCCTTCTGTATCCTATCCCTCCCCTCCATCGTATCTACCACTCCTCCCAGTTTAGTATCGTCCGCAAATTTGCTGAGAGTGCAATCCACACCATCCTCCAGATCATTTATGAAGATATTGAACAAAACCGGCCCCAGGACCGACCCTTGGGGCACTCCACTTGATACCGGCTGCCAACTAGACATGGAGCCATTGATCACTACCCGTTGAGCCCGACAATCTAGCCAGCTTTCTACCCACCTTGTAGTGCATTCATCCAGCCCATACTTCCTTAACTTGCTGACAAGAATACTGTGGGAGACCATGTCAAAAGCTTTGCTAAAGTCAAGAAACAATACATCCACTGCTTTCCCTTCATCCACAGAACCAGTAATCTCATCATAGAAGGCGATTAGATTAGTCAGGCATGACCTTCCCTTGGTGAATCCATGCTGGCTGTTCCTGATCACTTTCCTCTCATGCAAGTGCTTCAGGATTGATTCTTTGAGGACCTGCTCCATGATTTTTCCAGGGACTGAAGTGAGGCTGACTGGCCTGTAGTTCCCAGGATCCTCCTTCTTCCCTTTTTTAAAGATTGGCACTACAGTGTAAAAGTATAATTAGGGAGGCAAAAAAAGAATTTGAAGAGCAACTGCAAAAGAGACAAAAACTGAGAGCAACAAAAAATAAAGTACCATGAGAAGAAGGAAGCCATTGGATAAGCAAAGTGCCAAAGGAGCATCAAGGAAGACAAGACCGTTGCGGAGAAGCTAAATGAATTATTTGCATCGGCCTTCGCAACAGAGGATGTGAGGGAGATTCCCAAACATGAGCCATTCTTTTGAGGTGACAGATCTGAGGAACTATGCCAGATTGAGGTGTCATTAGAGGAGCTCTTGGAACAAATTGATAAATGAAACAGTAATACGTCACCAGGACCAGATGGGATTCCCCCAGGAGTTCTGAAGGAACTCAAATATGAAATTGCAGAACTAACAACTGTGGTGTGTAACCTGTCGTTTAAAACCACCTCGGTACCAGATGATTGGTGGGTAGCTCATGCGATGCCTATTTTTATTCAAAGCTCCAGAAGCGACATTGGCAATTACAGGCAGCTAAGCCTGACTTCAGTTCCGGGCAACTTGATTGAAACTATAGCAAAGAACAGAATGATCAGACGCACAGATGACCACAATATGCTTGGGGAAGAGTCACCACAGCTCTTGTAAAGGGAAAGCATGCCCCACTAATCTATTAGAATTCTTTAAGGGTGTCAACAAGCATTTGGACAAGGGTGATCCAATTGATATAGTGTGCTTGGACTTTCAGAAAGCCTTTGACAAGGTCCCACACTAAAGGCTCTTAAGCAAAGTAATGGGATAAGAGGGAAGGGAAGGGGTCAGACATGTTCATGGCCAAGTAGGAGGGCTAAGTCACCTCAGCCTGAAGGTGTTGGAGTCTGGGTGGATTGGTGGAAGACCAGGAGGAAAGCAGAGGCCGCGCCACTGTGGCACACCATAAATTGGTGTGGTAACAGAACCAGCATACGGTTCACTTTAAAGTAGCCCCAATTCCCACTTATTTAAACATCTTCACAGGACCACTTTCCCCAAGTCTGGGCCAAGCCCCGCTGCCCACCCTGCCTTCCATAAATCAGTTGTTTTGGGGTTTGGCTGCTTTTTAGCAGTTCCTGGGATTTTTGTGCTGTCATCTGCTGTGGAGTGATACTGCAGGTTGGGACTCCTGGTGTGAAGGCAAATGGAGAGGACTCACTTGACATTCTGTGGACTCACTTGGTGCAGCTGAATACCAGAGAGGCAGGGCTGAAATTGCAGTCACTTCTGATTATTTGGAACTGGTAGAGGCAGAGAGAAAGGAAAGGGCCTGTTGACTGCAGGAAGTTGGAATGTTCCTCTGCTGAAAAGCTTGTTAGTAGAAGGGGAAAAGCAATTACTGATTTTCTGCTAGTGCTACTAACCCAAACTGTGGTTAGTAGGCAGCTCCTAGGGCATCTTTCCAAAGAGAGGCCCTCCCCAAAGAGAGGAACCTGTGGACGCACTTGGGCTTGCATGAGTTGAATCTTGCTAATTTTAACCTTGTTTTTCCTTTGGCCTGTTGTTCTGTCCTGTTTCTTCTGAAGCTGTCAGTACAATAGCAATGCCAGGAGTCATTAGAAATTGCTTTATGGGACTGCAGATGGCTTCGTTTGTTAGAGAGGAGTAGATTAGTTATACCATAGTAGCCTCACGTTAGTAACTCTTCCTCCAAGATGTAATGGTAAGGTGCTAGTCCGCAAGAGGGACATGACGCAGCAGGATAAAGAGTCTTAGCCCTTCTCTAGCACCCTCCAGCCAACAAGTTCAAAGAACACAAACACTGGTTAAGCCTCACAACCTCCCCATTATCCTCATTGTGCCAATTGTAAAACAGGCGCAGGAAAGGGAAAACCTCTAATGGGAGGTTGGATGCCAAGCCACGAGTAGAACTCGCATCTCCCAACTCCCGGTCCAGTATGTTAGCCACGTAACTCGCCTTCCTGCAACAGGCTGGACTGAGCAAATGGCCCACATCGTTAGATTCACATCATGCCAGCCTGGACAGAAGCCTTGAGAATCGGCTGCAGGGAGCCCATTCTGCAATGGCTGGGAGCAGGCTATCCTAGATGATCTAAGGGGCGGGGGCAAGGAGTGGGGGGAGCAGATGGTGGGGCAGGAGCAAATAGATGATGGGGCAAGGTGTTGAAGCAAAGCTGGCAGGAGGACACACAGGAGCAGTGGAAGGAATGTTCTGAGCTCTCTGTGAGCACTCCTCTGGTGCTGAGCGAGCCAGACTATGGTTTTCTGGGACAGCGGCTTCCTGGGGGCGTTTGGTATTTGTGTTCTCTTGCTGTGGCTGCTCTGCCCAGATGTTCCAGGCACCTTGCAGCAGTGCACTCTGTGCCTTGAGCTTGGCAGCAGCCACGGATTTGTAAGGAGCTGGTTGCCAGGATGAGCAGAGAAGGGAACAGGGTGGGAAATTGGGAGCCTCCAGAAAAGGCAGGATCTTCTGTTCAGATCCAACATGTCAACAAGTTGGCTCAAAGTAGCACAAGTCTGAGCTCAGTCTGCAGAGGTTGGGGGCTCGCGGAAGGCTGCAAGCTTGGGGGGAGGTCAGGTGACCTGCAGAAGGCTGCAAGCTTGGGGGGAGGTCAGGTGACCTGTGGAAGGCTGGTAGCTTGTAGGAGGTGATGTCATGTGGCCTGTGGAAGGCTGCAAGCTTTGGGTGTGGGGGGGTCAGGTGGCTGACGGAAGGTGCGAGCTCATGGGAAAGGGAGGAGTTATACGCTTGTGGAAGGCTGAGAGCCTGGGGGGAGGGCAGAGTGTCTCTCTCCATAAAGGCTGTGCCCTCTGAGAGCCATAGTTAATTTTTCTAGCTATAGGCCTCTAGTAACCAGCAGGAATCAGAACGTAGTGGAAATGCAATAATATTGATTTGGGGGCCTTAATGTTCTAGGGTTAATTAATAGAAATCAGAACCATAGGAATTAGAGCTGAGAAAGCACTATTAGGTGCCATCTAGTCCGTCACCTGGGGCCTGTTCTGGATTGTTCCCTACAGCATTTTGTTTTTCTAGTACTTTGAAAACTGGGGTAGACAGTGTCCCAATCAGTGCAACTTTCACCCCGTCCCTCGGCAGACTGTTTCCCGCCTAACACATCTCACTGTCCAGAAAAGTTCCTTGAAAAGTTCCTCTGGCTTCAAGACTAAGCTTGGTAAGTGTACGGAGGGGATGGTATGATGGGATAGCCTAATTTTGGCAATTAATTGATCTTTGACTATTAGCGGTAAATATGGCCAGTGGCCTGTGATGGGACACTAGATAGGGTGGGATCTGAGTACTACAAATAATTCTTTCCTGGGTGTCTGGCTGGGGAGTCTTGCCCACATGCTCAGGGTTTAGCTGATTGCCGTATTTCTACTCAGGAAGGAATTTTCCTCCAGGGCAAATTGGCAGAGGCCCTGGGGGGTTTTCGCCTTCCTCTGCAGCGTGGGGCACGGGTCACTTGCTGGAGGATTGTCTGCACCTTGAAGTCTTTAAACCATGATTTGAGGACTTCAGTAGCTCAAACATAGGTCAGGGTTTTGTTACAGGAGTGGGTGGGTGAGATTCTGTAGCCTGCGTTGTGCAGGAGGTCATACTAGATGATCATAATGGTCCCTTCTGACCTTAAAGTCTGTAAGTCTAAGGTAAGTCTACACTACGAAATTAGGTTGAATTTATAGAAGTTGTTTTTTTAGAAATCGTTTTTATATAGTCGATTGTGTGTGTCCCCACACAAAATGCTCTAAGTGCATTTTGCACTTCATCTTGCATCCGATGAAGTGAGCTGTAGCTCACGAAAGTTTATGCTCAAATAAATTGGTTAGTCTCTAAGGTGTCACAAGTACTCCTTTTCTTATTAAGTGCATTAACTCGGCGGAGTGCTTCCACCGTACCGAGACAAGCGTCGACTTCCGGAGCGTTGCACTGTGGGTAGCTATCCCACAGTTCCTGTAGTCTCCGCTGCCCATTGGAATTCTGGGTTGAGATCCCAGTGCCTAATGGGGCAAAAACATTGTCACAGGTGGCTCTGGGTACATGTCGTCAGGCCCTCCCTCCCTCCATGAAAGCAACGGCAGACAATAGTTTCATGCCTTTTTTCCTGAGTTACCTGTGCAGACACCATACCACGGCAAGCATGGAGCCCGCTCCGCTCACTGTCACCATACGTGTCCTGGGTGCTGGCAGACGCGGTACTGCATTGCTACACAGCAGCAGCTCATTGCCTTGTGGCAGGAGATCGTGTAATAGGCCTGATAACCATCGTCATCATGTCCTAGGTGCTCCTTGCCACCTCAGTAAGGTCAGTCAGGAGCGCCTGGGCAGACATGGACGCAGGGACTAAAATAGGAGTGACTCGACCAGGTCATTCTCTTTAGTCCTGCTGGCAGTCGTATGGCACCGTCTTCTGCCGAGCAGCCAGGAGATGAGGATGGCTAGCAGTCCTACTGCACCATCTGCTGCCAGCCAAAGATGTAAAAGATAGATGGAGTGGATCAAAACAAGAAATAGACCAGATTTGTTTTGTATTCATTTGCTCCACCCACCCTCCCTCCTTCCCTCCGTGAAATCAACGGCCAACAATCATTTCAGTGAGGTCTCTCCAGGGCACCTTGAAAAGTTTAATGGAGATTCAGGCCTGCCTGGAATACCAGGGGGAGGGATAGCTCAGTGAGCATTGGCCTGCTAAATCCAGGGTTTTGAGATCAATCCTTGAGGGGGCCATTCTGTGTGACAGTTGTTTTTGTTTCTTCTTGATGTAGAGCCACCCCCTTTGTTGATTTTAATTCCCTGTAAGCCAACCCTGTAAGCCATGTCATCAGTCGCCCCTCCGTCCGTCAGAGCAATGGCAGACAATCGTTCCGCACCTTTTTTCCGTGCAGACACCATGCATGGAGCCCGCTCAGGTCACTTTGGCAATTAGGAGCACATTAAACACCACGCGCATTATCCAGCGGTATATGCAGCACCAGAACCTGGCAAAGTGAAATCAGGCGAGTAGCCAACGTAAGCGCGGTGACGAGAGTGTTGAGGACATGGACACAGACTTCTCTCAAAGCACGGGCCCTGGCAATGTGGGCATCATGGTGCTAATGGGGCAGGTTCATGCCGTGGAACGCTGATTCTGGGCTCGGGAAACAAGCACAGACTGGTGGGACCGCAAAGTGTTGCAGGTCTGGGACGATTCCCAGTGGCTGCGAAACTTTTGCACGCGTAAGGGCACTTTCATGGAACTTTGTGACTTGCTTTCCCCTGCCCTGAGGCACAAGAATACCAAGATGAGAGCAGCCCTCACAGCTGAGAAGCGAGTGGCAATAGCCCTGTGGAAGCTTGCAACGCCAGATAGCTACCGGTCAGTCGGGAATCAATTTGGAGTGGGCAAATCTACTGTGGGAGCTGCTGTGATGCAAGTAGCCAACGCAATCAAAGATCTGCTGACATCAAGGGTAGTGACCCTGGGAAATGTGCAGGTCATAGTGGATGGTTTTGCTGCAATGGGATTCCCTAACTGTGGTGGGGCCATAGACGGAACCCATATCCCTATCTTGGCACCGGAGCACCAAGCCGGCGAGTACATAAACCTCAAGGGGTACTTTTCAGTAGTGCTGCAAGCACTGGTGGATCACAAGGGTCATTTCACCAACATCAACGTGGGATGGCGGGGAAAGGTACATGACGCTTGCATCTTCAGGAACTCTGGTCTGTTTCAAAAGCTGCAGGAAGGGACTTCATTCCCAGACCAGAAAATAACTGTTGGGGATGTTGAAATGCCTTTAGTTATTCTTGGGGACCCAGCCTACCCCTTAATGCCATGGCTCATGAAGCCATACATAGGCAACCTGGACAGTAGTCAGGAGCTGTTCAGCTGCAGGCTGAGCAATTGCAGAATGGTGGTAGAATGTGCATTTGGACGTTTAAAAGCGCGCTGGCGCAGTTTATTGACTTGGTTAGACCTCAGCGAAACCAAATTTCCCATTGTTATTGCTGCTTGCTGTGCGCTCCACAATATCTGTGATAGTAAGGGGGAGACGTTTATGGCGGGGTGGGACGTTGAGGCAAGTCTCTTGGAGGCTGGTTATGTGCAGCCAGACACCAGGGCGGTTAGAAGAGCACAGGAGGGCGCGGTGTGCATCAGAGAAGCTTTGAAAACCAATTTCATGAGTGGCCAGGCTACGGTGTGAAAGTTCTGTTTGTTTCACCTTCATAAAACCTTGGTTCACTCCACTTCCCTGTAAGCTAACCACCCTCCCCTCCCCCCTTTGATCACCACTTGCAGAGGCAATAAAGTCATTGTTGCTTCACATTCATGCATTCTTTATTAATTCATCACACAAATAGGGGGATAACTGCCAAGGTAGCCTGGGAGGGGTGGTGGAGGAGGGAAGGACAAGGCCACATAGCACTTTAAAACTTATTGAATGCCAGCTTTCTGTTGCTTGGGCAATCCTCTGGGGTGGAGTGGCTGAGTGGCCAGAGGCCCCCCCACCATGTTCTTGGGCATCTGGGTAAGGCAGGTATGGAACTTGGTGAGGAAGGCGGTTGGTTATACAGGGGCTGTAGCGGTGGTCTGTGCTCCAGCTGCCTTTCCTGCAGCTCAGCCATACCCTGGAGCATATTAGTTTGATCCTCCAGCAGCCTTAGCATCCTGCCTCTTGTGAATCCTGCCTCTTGTCATCATGCTGCCGCCACCTATCATGTTCAGCCCTCTCTTCAGGCCGCCACCTCTCCTCCTGGTCATTTTGTGCTTTCCTGCACTCTGACATTGTCTGCCTCCACGCATTCGTCTGTGCTCTGTCAGTGTGGGAGGACAGCATGAGCTCAGAGAACATTTCATCGTGAGTGCGGGGGTTTGTTTTGTTTGTTTGTTTGTTTGTTTTTGTTTGTGTTTTTTTTTTTTTTTTTTTTTTGCCTTCTAATCTTTGCTAGCCTCTGGGAAGGAGAAGATCCTGTGATCCTTGAACACATGCAGCGGGTAGAGGGAAAAAAAAGGGACAGTGGTATTTAAAAAGACACATTTTATAGAACAATGGGTACACTCTTTCATGGTAAACCTTGCTGTTAACATTACATACATAGCACATGTGCTTTCGTTACAAGGTCGCATTTTGCCTCCCCCCATCGCTTGGCTAACCCCTCACCCCTCCCCGTGGCTAACAGCGGGGAACATTTCTGTTCAGCCACAGGCAAACAGCCCAGCAGGAATGGGCATCTCTGAATGTCCCCTTAAGGAAAGCACTCTATTTCAACCAGGTGACCATGAATGATATCACTCTCCTGAGGATAACACAGAGAGATAAAGAACAGATGTTGTTTGAATGCCAGCAAACATACACTGCAATGCTTTGTTCTGCAATGATTACCACGCCAGGCCAGTAGCATGTAGTCGGGAAAGTGTCCTACCATGGAGGACGGAATAAGGCTGCCCTCCCCAGAAACCTTTTGCAAAGGCTTTGGGAGTACATCCAGAAGAGCTTTATAGAGATGTCCCTGGAGGATTTCCGCTCCATCCCCAGACACGTTAACAGACTTTTCCAGTAGCTGTACTGGCCGTGAATGCCAGGGAAAATTAATCATTAAACACGCTTGCTTTTAAACCATGTATACTATTTAGAAAGGTACACTCACCAGAGGTCCCTTCTCTGTCTGGCGGGTCCAGGAGGCAGCCTTGGGTGGGTTCGGGGTGTACTGGCTTCAGGTCCAGGGTGAGAAACAGTTCCTGGTTGTCGGGAAAACCGGTTTCTCCTCCTCATCATCTTCCTCATCCCCAAAACCTGCTTCCGTGTTGCCTCCATCTCCATTGAAGGAGTCAAACAACATGGCTGGTGTAGTGGTGGCTGAACCCCCTAAAATGGCATGCAGCTCATCATAGAAGCAGCATGTTTGGGGCTCTGACCCGAAGCGGCCGTTTGCCTCTCTGGTTTTCTGGTAGGCTTGCCTCCGCTCCCTAAGTTTCACGCGGCACTGCTTCGGGTCCCTGTTATGGCCTCTGTCCTTCTTGCCCTGGGAGATTTTGACAAATGTTTTGGCATTTCGAAAACTGAAACGGAGTTCTGATAGCACGGATTCCTCTCGCCATACAGCGATCAGATCCCGTACCTCCCGTTCGGTCCATGCTGGAGCTCTTTTGCGATTCTGGGACTCCATCATGGTCACCTCTGCTGATGAACTCTGCATTCACCTGCAGCTTGCCATGCTGGCCAAACAGGAAATGAGATTCAAAAGTTCGTGGGCCTTGTCCTGTCTACCTGGCCAGTGCATCTGAGTTGAGAGTCACAGTGGAGCACTCTGGTATAGCTCCCAGAGGCGAATACCGTTGCATTGCATCCACACTACCCCAAATTCGACCTGGCAAGGCCAATTTCAGTGCTAATCCCCTTGTCGGGGGTGGAGTAAGGAAATTGATTTTAAGAGCCCTTTAAGTCGAAAAAAAGGGCTTTGTCGTGTGGACGCGTGCAGGGTTAAATTGATTTAATGCTGCTAAATTTGACCTCAACTCCTAGTGTAGATTAGGGCTATATTAATTGAGTTTAATTTTTTAAATTTCATCCCATTACTCTGAGTTCTACCTCTTACCATGCCCTAAATAACTCCTCTCCCTCTTTGTCATTTTGTAGAAGCCTGTTTTGTTGTCTTTTGCCATCACTTAGCCAAGCTTTGAATGTGTGTCTCTTTCAATCTTTCTTTATAATGAATTCCTACACCCTCAATCATTTATGTTGCTTCTCTGAACTCCCTATAGTTTTGTTTACAGCCTTCTGGTACTGCACTACCCAGAGCTGAGCACAGTATTGCTGGAACAGTCTCGTTGCTGCCATGTAGAGCAAGACTGTCATCCTCTTTCTTTGTTACTTGATGCCTTTGCCCAAAATCAAAATGGCCTCTTTTGCGTTGCATCACAGTGCGCAATCGATCTGAGCCTCTGTGGTGGCTGCCCTTTGTGAGAGTGCAGAGGGGGAGCAGAGTGCAGGGAGGCATGGTTGTACCCAGGCAACTTTTGGCAATACTTGGAGTACTCCAATTTTCTTGACCTGAGTCAGTTTGATTTTAGAGCTGGTTATGGTTTGGGGACTGCCCTGTTCCTCTTGGTCAAAGATCTAGCAATGGAGGAGGCTCTAACGGCAGTCTTCTATACCATTGACCCTGAGGCAGGGTTGACTTGTCTGTGGGCCTTGTCAGGATAGTCACTTTTGAGTAAAAAGAAAAGGAGGACTTGTGGCACCTTAGAGACAAATTTATTTGAGCATAAGCTTTCGTGAGCTACAGCTCACTTCATCGGATGCTGTAGCTCACGAAAGCTTATGCTCAAATAAATTTGTTTGTCTCTAAGGTGCCACAAGTCCTCGTTTTCTTTTTGCGGATACAGACTAACACGGCTGCTACTTTGAAACTTGTCACTTTTGAGTGGCTCTGTTCTCTCCTTTTCAGTACAGCCCAGAGGGTGCTACTGGACATTTGCTCCCTAAAGTCTTCTATTGGAGGTGATATTAGTGATATTCGTCCAGTATGAAACATCTGGTGGGTGTGGAGTTACTGGGGCATGGAATAGGTGCACTTTTAATGCAAATTGAGAAAGGGGAGCAGCCACTGTGAGGCATGCGTCTTAGGGCTTTGACCACAGACCCTGAGCCAATAAGGACTGTCCTGGGGTGTATACGCTCTGTAGTCCTTCTTCAAATGCCGTGCCTCCTTTCACACTGCTTGGATAGCGAAGTTTCTCCTTACCCCTTGTATTCCATTAATGCTCACATCCCCAGATGGCCCAGAATTTGCTGTTCATGTTATCCATAGTTCTCTTTCAGTTTTATTGTTTCCTAGCTATTTCCAGCCCATTGAATATTGCTCTGGGATTATTTTTCCCTCCATGTTTCAGCTGCTGTTCTCCAGTTGAACCTGTCTAGGCCCTAAATACTGTGATGTTGGAGCTTCTCAGACACTAATGACTTTATCTTCTCAACACCCCTGTGAGGTAGGGCAGGAATATTATCACTGCTTTACAGCAGGCGGGTTGAGGGAGTAAAGGACTTGTCCAACTTCCAAACTTCATCTTTTAGCTACTGGATCTTGACATGTCTTTGTCTGCAGGTAAAAGAGCCCTCTAAGCATGAGAGAAATTGAACCCAGTCCAGGCTCTTAAACCACAAGATCATCCTTCCATATGTGCTGTTTGTTCATGAAAATGTTAGATAAGACACTCCTACAACTGATCCCTGCTACCTCAGTAGGACACCTGTTCCCACTCAATATACAGTCATTGATGATTTTGCACATTCACATCCATTGGCTCTCCTTGGAAATATCTTTAAGTACAAACATAGCTACATGTAGAAATAACTGGTGCAACTCCAGTTAAGGCTGAGATAAGTTTTGCACTTAATAATACAGAGGTTAATCTTGTTTTAAGATGAACCTCAGCAGAAGAGAAGAATGAGGTGGGATTTGATAGCAGCCTTCAACTACCTGAAGGGGGGGTTCCAAAGAGGATGGAGGTAGGCTGTTTTCAGTGGTGGCAGATAACAGAACAAAGAGCAGTGGTTTCAAGTTGCAGTGGGGGAGGTCTAGGTTGGATATTAGGAAACACTGCTTCACTAGGAGGGTGGTGAAGCACTGGAATGGGTTACCTAGGGAGGTGGTGGAATCTTCTTCCTTGGAGGTTTTTAAAGCCCAGCTTGACAAAGCCCTGGCTGGGATGATTTAGTTGGGGTTGGTCCTGCTTTGAGCAGGGGATTGGACTAGATGTCCTCCCGAGGTCTCTTCCAACCCTAATCTTCTATGATGATGTATGATAACTACAGAATATCCTCCTCAAAATTGAAGCACTGAATCTTTGAGTATCAGATGAATTTTCTGACCATTTAGAAGTAAATCTGGTTAATCAATGTAGGAGCTAAAATTAATTTAAAATTGGTCCTTTGAGAAATTTAGCACCCACTGCCAGACCATTTTTGTTCCAGATGATCTTAATAATAGCATAACACAGGCACGTCAAACTTCCCATGTAGTTTAAACTCACTGAAATCTTGTGAGTAGGCTACATTTGAAGAATTTTTATTTTAGGATTAGTGCTCTTTTCCCCCTATTCTTCATAATTGAAAAAATGTCTTCTGCAATAGGGGCTAAAGAATAATGTTCTACTATAGAGAAATCTATGAAGAACTGTCTGTCCACTTTCAAACTGGCAGATCCTATTGTTCTCAGTGGTACTGAAATCACAGACTGCCAGTGCATGCCATCCTCGTAATGGCCACCTGTCTCCTGTGGTTTCCAGCGGGACTCCAGGGATGTCTACCCAGCAGCCGGGGGAGTGTGCTTCCAGCACAGGTGGACGGATGTGCACTAGCTCTCGTCATGCTGGTGAGCTAAAGATCGCCGTGTGGCTGCGGTGGCACAGGCAGCGGCTCGGGCTAGCTGCCTTGGGACATACCCTGCGGGTCAGTGAGATTGTACTCGGAGAGCTAGGCTGAGCCGCTGCCCTTGCCACCACAGAGCTAGCACCTGTGTCTGCCCATGTGCGGAAGCGTCCTCCCAGTTGCAGCATAGACATGCTCTGAGAGTTTCTCTCTGCTTCCTGAGAGCCACCATCTTCTCTTGGTTTACTCTCATTTAGAAAAATGGGAGATGAGGGCCATTTTGAAAGATGGCAAGTCTTCATCAGTTTCTGTGAAAAAGAAGATCTGCCAGAAACTTCTGGTTATGAAAAATAATGGCAAAATAATAATTAATTCTAAGTTCTTCTCAAAAGCTTCTATTGTACCATCTCTACCCAACAGGGAGGGGAAACTAGGATGTTTGTGTATACGTGGGGGGGTGGGGTGCATTTCCAGACCTGAAAAGAAATCCAGACATGTTATGGTTAGCCTTAACGCTACATTTTCTGGGTTTATAATGCTTGGTTTTGTCATAATTACATCATCTCTATAATGTATTTTACCCTAAATTACTGACACACATTGTCATCTTTAGCTCCGTCTTACCCCAGTTTGTCTGGAAATTGAGAAGGGCTTGCAGTGGAGCCCTAGGTTGAAGTCTGAATTGTGATAGTTCAGAATTCAGCACCTGGCCTTTGCCTCAGTCAGCTGAATAATTTTAAATAATGAAATCCACAGCCTTTACCAATAGTCTGGGATGTCACACCCAGCCTATGGGCACTCAACCTGCCTGACTTATTTATGGACCATGTGCAGTGTTAAGCTTTTGCAGAATCCTGAGCTTTCATTTTTATAACAGTAACTGGCGTGGTGCTGTCTGCCTGAACCTGCACGCAGTCTTGAACAATTACCAAGGTGTGCAATTGCCCCATTAGCCTCACTAGTGAGGACACTAATGTCAGCATGGACCATTTAGTTGCTGATCACTTTAGTGTACGGAAAGGGGAAGGGATGGCAGCGAAGCCCATGGGGGCAGGTAGATTTGCTGTAGGGAAGGAAATGGAGAGGGGACGAGACAGACAGGGAAGGAGGAGGGAACCAGAGTAAGGAGGATGGGGAAGGAAGAGAAACGGGAGAGATTGCATGGTCTCTACTGGGGAGTGAGGAATGACACTGAATGGTATAATAATGGACTGATTAAATGAGAATAACTCAACATTTAGCTACTGCATAAGGACCAGATTCTTCCCTTCAGCTCTGTGCAAACCTCCCAGTGTGATCGAGGGGAGTATGGAGCCCTAAACAGTATACTGACACACAGCAGAATTTAAAATGGAATTTCCCCCCCTCCACTGCAGGAGTTTGACTCCCGTTTTCTAAAAGGAGCATGGCCACTGACAGGTTCTCCATTGCCTCTTTTCACTCCTTCACCATCTCCTTCTGATAACCCCTCCCTGCGTCTTCTCACCT
Organism: Caretta caretta; assembly: GCF_965140235.1. NCBI lineage: Eukaryota > Metazoa > Chordata > Testudines > Cheloniidae > Caretta > Caretta caretta. Next base: position 43,014,348 of record NC_134217.1, read on the forward strand.
TTTTCTTCCCTTCCAATGCTTTCCTCTTTGTTTCCTAAACCCCCCCATTTGTCTCCACTCTGGGGCTGAACTTTCCTTTCTCTCCAGACCCAAAGAGCTGGATTTGGGCTTCCTCTGTTTTGTTTCTTTTGGTGCTGGTTTTGCATGATTTGCATGATTCTCCTTTCCAGCTGATTCCTATTTAGAGCTCGGTTAAACTGTGCAGAATACTATTTAAAAGAAAGGAACTTGTCAAGATGCATTTGTTAGATCACATTTAAAATGAAATAGAGTTGAAGGTAGATTTTGTCCAAAGAAAGGAAAAAACCCTGAAAAGCTGTCGAGCCGCAGGAGAAAGCCCCTCCTTTGTTGTCCTCCTGACACTGAAGTGTAATTTTTCATGGTTATTTGGACTGGAAAATGGTGGGGGGAGGTAATGAGGGGAGAAGGGAGAGATGGGCTTGCGATTATTTCCCATAAATGACAACACAATTCCATCACGCTCCACTACAAATATGTTCAGGGATTTTGCCTTTTTTTGCATTTCATGTCTGAAAATAATAGCAATGATCTAGTTCTGTTGAAATTCAAGGGAACAAATCCCTGTTGGATTCTACTGACTTCAGACTTTGTACCGCGTGCAAGAAAGGGCCATCTCAGGGACCTGAGTGTTGAACTTTCTTTTTTAAAGTGGAATTAAATTATTCAGAAGTATCCTTAGAAACAATTGGTTGTATTTATGATAATGAATCCTCAAAAGTAAACTGAAGAAAAAAATGTCTCACGTTTTATTAGTTTCCTTTACAGTATCGATAGATCTGTCTCTGGATCACTGGCCAAGAAGATAAGTAGCCCAGCTCATTTTGTTTGAACTACTTTTAGACAGTTTTGTATGTAATGTCTCGTCTCCTATGTTTTAAATAAAAAGAAAAGGAGGACTTGTGGCACCTTAGAGACTAACCAATTTATTTGAGCATAAGCTTTCGTGAGCTACAGCTCACTTCATCTAAGGTGCCAAAAGTCCTCCTTTTCTTTTTGCGAATACAGACTAACACGGCTGCTACTCTGAAACCTATGTTTTAAATACTTTTTTGTAGGATATGATGAGTTCAAATAACTAACTAGCACTTTTCCTGTTGGGTAAACATGGTGGTCAGTGAGTGACACTGAAATGGGAGCATTTCTGACTTTGTGTAGTTTGGAAACGGTCCTTCTTTTTGCAGAACTGTTTTCTAGTGTGATATTTTCTGCAGAGCTAAATTCCTGTCCAACTTGTAGGTTTCCAAAGCAATGCAGACTCTTTCACTGTTCATTCTCAGAACGTAGCTAGCTGTCTGTGGCCCAGATCCATTGAAGTCAATGGGATGCCTCACATGCTTAAAGCTAAACACGTGTGTAAGTATTGACAGGATTGGTTCGAACTCTCTAACAACAAACTGAAATTAAAAGGCGAAGGTGCTGAAATTTCCTCCTCACGCTGTATTTCTCCTGAGGGTTAGACTGCCTCCTCCTCTTTTGCCAGCAGTAACTGCAGTGTTATGGAACAGGCAAGCTTCTCACTCTTGTTTCTGTAAACAGTGGTAAGATCTTCACTACTGTATGCAGAGACACAAATGATCTCTTCTCCAATTATCCCCCCAAACCATGCCAGAGTCTCCACCTCTCTGTTGCTTCAGCCGTTGCCAGAATCCATGGGCAGAGGACTAAATCATTTTAGGATCAGGATTTTAGCACAATGGCTTTTTGTGCAACACTCCTCTTGCTGCAGGCATTTTTTGATCACATGCATTTCTTGTCACTCTCCAGGCATGGGATCCCCCAGTGGATTTGGTAAATGAGGTGATACATTTGATTGGTAAAAATAATGATCATACTAATTAAAATGATGTTTTAATGAAAAAGGGAGAGATGCAAATGTGTGACAGAAGAAGGCCAGCCTGCTTTCCTTGAGTGAGAAGCACATGTCAGGGGAGAGTCAAAGGCCTTGTCTATTTTGTAGGATGTTAAAATAAAATGACCCCAGCAGCCCTGTCAGAAGCGTCTGCATCTGTCAAGTTTCTCCCTGCGAAAAGGCAAATAAAAACCAAAGTGTTCAACAACAAACATACCTGTTTGTCTGCGCTTGCCCCCCTCTTCAGTGTTCTCTGCCTCCACGCTTGCCAGGTTGCTGCAGGAAAGCCTGGTACATGGCTTCAGCTTGGAGGACAGGCCTTTGGGGGCTGTTTTTCAGTTGGGCATTGCGTGCTTTTAACTTGTAGCTGGCATTCTCCTTACTCCTCCTCAGTGTGTTCTGCACAGACGTACACTTTGCACATGGCTGCCCCAGAAATAAAGTTATTAACCCAAGAGCAACAAAAGGGTTATTGATTACATTCTGAGGCCCAGTGCTAAATGGTTAGGAATCCCTCCAACTAGGCCCATTACTCTAAGATTTGAGCCCCATGAATCAGTCCTCACATTCTGGACCCTGGTATTTCCCTCCCGTCACTTTGGGCCCTGCTTCTCCTTTGTGTAGTACAGGTGCAGAGTGACCCACTCAGGAAAGCACCACACAGTGTCTTTGGGCCGTCCATCGTATGCATCCTTGCGTCTGTCTGTGCCCGAGGAGGGAAACGGCTCCAACCTGACCAATGCCTCCAACAGCAGGTGACACTCCGCAGGGCCAGCCTTAGGAGAAACGGCACCCTGGGCAAACGTGTATTTTGGCGCACCTGGCCCCCATGGGCGTGGTGCCCCCCTATTTCTCCTCACCCCTGTGGGTGCCCCTTCCCATTGCACCGCCCACACCCTCACCCCTGCACTGTGACCCTGTCGCCCCAACCCTTGCACCCCCCTCCTGCACCCACATAGGAAAACTGACCTGGATGTATGAAGCGCATGGTATTGCTCCTTGCTCCCCCGAGCCTCCTAAGGGGGCACAGAGGAACGTTGGGGAGTGCAGTATCTGTGTGTCACCGCTTGCCTCCCCCCTCCATAGTCCTCCTCCGGAAGAAGCCGGGAGAAATCTGGGCGCCCCCCCACAGATCGCAGTCCTCTGCCAGCAGCTTCCGACTCTACCCTGGCAGCACGCACCTCTGTGCTGCCGCACGGCACCCCACCCCCCGACCATGCTTCCCTGATGCTCCGCTCCGCACGCTTGGGGCATGGAGGTGAGATCGCTGCCAAAGGGCTGGAAATTGGATTTATGCACATTTCCAAGTAGCTGCATTGTCTCTGCTTCACGTGCAGCTAATCTGCAGCTCAGGACATGTGGAGAACGGTCTTCTGGTAGGCCCTGTCACCAGCACTTAGTCAAATTCTTCTCAGGATGTTGCTCTCCGAATGCTGAATCTTGGTTGCTTATGCCTGTTCATTGTCAAATCAAAGGTTAGAAAGCTGTAGGATTGATACTCTAATTCGCAGATTAAAAAGGCCAGAGGACTCCAGCGACAGACTTGCCCCTATATCTGTGCTCCGCAGTCCTCCAGCCATGGAGAGCTCCAGTAACAGACCTGTCCCTATTTCCTCCTCTTTTGCTGATCTAAAGCAGGGTGTGGAAGTGAGTCCCTTGAAACTCTTACCATTTAGAAATGCTTGGTCAGTATGTATAACAATTTGGATTCATACATTTTCTTGCATCCTGAAAGATTCTAAGATGATTTCCATACTACAGCTAGCAATCCCATTGCCCACCATTGGGGTGAGGCCCAGCAGCTTTTGAACAGCACAAAACGATAGCACCAGTGGTTTAGAAATCCCTTCGTCATGTTAAGCTGGAGGTGGAATCTAGGTAGTTGTTTGGTTATTATCCAAGTTAAGATTTGGCTAGGTTCCCAGGATAACAGCCCACCTCTTACCTCATATGCTGTTGGCTGTTTAATAACTACAAGCAGCCAGAGGCTTGGTTCTAAGGCTTATATGAAAGACATTGCCCCATTAGCCCTCTTATGCACTCAGAGGGAAGAGGGCACCCTTCTGAATTGTCAGCAATGCTTCCTGCTGCATTTAGGTGTCCCTGCAGTGCTCCTATCCAAAGTCCAAATGTTCCATTCTGGACCTGTGACCTGAGAGGACAAGGCACAGCTGGCATGTGGGAGATGGCACAGAATGCAGACCGAGGCTTTCACGGTGCTTTGCTCCTACCCCACAACAGTCGCCCCCTAGAGCTTCTTCACAGGGATTCATTCAGCTGGCCAGAGGGACAGTCCTCTCCATGGTATTGTTACCATTCCACCCACACACACACACACACAGTTAGTGGGGCAATTGCATGAAAGCCGATGCTCACTAGGGCAGGGCCACCCCCAGCTCAATAAAAACCCTGAGTTGGGGAGTCCTAGTCAGAGCCCCTAGTACACCACATGTCTATGGCGGAGGTGAAAAGATGGGCACAGAGGGCTCTGGCCTCCTGTGGGCCATCCGAAATCCATGGCATGTGAGGGCCAAACGCCCCAGATGTTCCAAAAGGAGAGAAAATGACAATAATTTACATGGGGTCCTCGAGTGCTGATCTGCCCTGACTCTGCTTCATCTATGAGAGCTAACTGGATTGCAACATCCATCGGTGAATGTGTACTTGAGTAGGGCAGGGCAACCCTGACCTTCTAGTCTGAAATTTCCCTGCCCTTGCTACCACCATTGCATGTTCATGGCTGTGGGAAAGCTTCTCCCTTCAAGTCTAGTGATGGTAAGCACATGCACACGCATCATCACGTGGAGTGGATAGCTCTAGCCTACTGCTGTCACTGGTGCCCGAGGTAGGCTGGCTTTCAGGTCCGTGGGAGGGGTGGGGGTGACAGGCACCCTTTTTGTTTCACAGAAGATGCTTTGTGTACAATTAAAACTTGTTTCTGGTAAACCTCATTCCAGGAAAGATGAGCTTTTAACAAAGGGCTTTTGACAGCTGCAGGGTATTTCACTTTTTTAATGCCGAATGAAAAATCAATACATTTTTCTGGGTTATACATATTCAGAACAGGCTTGATATTTCCATTATAATGGAAAATGGGTGTCTGTGCACATCTCGCCTGTCAGAGCTGCACCATTGCATTTTCCAAGCCACTGCTAAATATTTCAAACCTGATTTGATTGTGGTTCATGACAGCTAGTGTTTCTCAGCTCTTGAGCCTGCCGGAGGGGGGGGAGGCAAATACGCTATTTCAGTTCCTTCCCCTCTGCCCCCCCAAAGAAATACCGCTCATCCTTTTGCATCAGAGATGACAGTTTGTTAGGGAAATAAGGCTGAGAGGAAGAGAGAACTGAGGAGACTCAGATTGTTCAGCCTGGCACACTTCCAGTAAGGATTTAGTGACTTCTCTCTGCACTGATTTTAAGCTTTGTTGTCTGGGTTTTGGAAGGGGCAAAAGTGATACATTTTGTTCCTGTGATGTTTGGGGACAGAGGCACATTCTCGCTACTTACTAAACTCAGGGATTTTCTGAATTCTGCTGAGGTCAGAAGATACTTAAATTTTCCAGACTGCTTTTCCTCAGCTCCTTCTCTTTAGTGAATAGTTTAATTTCAAATTAAAAGGAAATGCCGTTGTCTAAAACGATTTATTTGCTAAGGAAGAAAAGACCCATCCTGGGAATTAGCACTGGGGTGGATTTCAAAATTCTGAATAGCAGATTTCCTAGCGTTCCTGCCACCCGGTAATTACTGCTCTTGGTATAAGCCCATTTATTTATAAAATTTATAAAATTGTTCCAAGTATATTTATTTATATGGCACCCAGTGTGCACTGGGTGCCTCTTGGATAGTGTTAAGGCAGTGGGGCTCATGGCAGGATTTTATTGTTTGTGTTTCAGTGAGACTCAATCTCTCTCATGCAAATTGCTTAGCAGCAGCCCCTGAGTCTGCCCAGTTCCTCTGCCTAGGAAGGGTGAAATTCACTTAACTTTCATAAACCCTGACATGTACAGAGCTTGGGGAAATCCGCTTTGCAGGCTGGGGCCACAGCACAGCTATACCCTCCCCATGCCCTCTACTCCAGCTAATGCACAGGAATAGCAGCTATAGCCCCTCAATGCTATTCGTTAAGGCCCCACACTGCAGATTAAAGAGCACTCCCTGGGATGGCTCTGTCGTCCTGGATTCAGCACACCCTGCTCTGCTCCTGTAAATGAGAGGATCAGCATAGAGTTTCTCTCAGACACACAGAGGTTCCCGAATGCAGTGCTGCAGGTGAACTACCTCACGCGGCACAGCGTCCCCTGTGTCTCCTGCACAGGGTGCATGCTCTCTAGTCACAAAGACAGGTTTCAGAGTAGCAGCCGTGTTAGTCTGTATCCGCAAGAAGAAAAGGAGGACTTGGGGCACCTTAGAGACTAACCAATTTATTTGAGCATGAGCTTTCGTGAGCTACAGCTCGCTTCATCGGGTGCATACTGTGGAAACTGCAGAAGACATTATATACACAGAGACCATGAAACAATACCTCCTCCCACCCCACTCTCCTGCTGGTAATAGCTTATCTAAAGTGATCACTCTCCTTACAATGTGTATGATAATCAAGTTGGGCCATTTCCAGCACAAATCCAGGTTTTCTCACCCTCTGCCCCCCACACACAAACTCCCTCTCCTGCTGGTAATAGCCCATCCAAAGTGACCACTCTCTTTACAATGTGTATGATAATCCAGCTGGAAATGGCCCACCTTGATTATCATACACATTGTAAGGAGAGTGATCACTTTAGATAAGCTATTACCAGCAGGAGAGTGGGGTGGGAGGAGGTATTGTTTCATGGTCTCTGTGTATATAATGTCTTCTGCAGTTTCCACAGTATGCATCCGATGAAGTGAGCTGTAGCTCACGAAAGCTTATGCTCAAATAAATTGGTTAGTCTCTAAGGTGCCACAAGTACTCCTGTTCTTTCTAGTCACAAAGTGGGTGGGACTCAATTAGACTAACAAACTGAGCAGATGTCTCCCGCTTAAAATGTTACTGACTCTTCAGATACTCAGCAAAGACACAATTTTCTCTCAGGGATCTGCATGGCCATGACTGAAGGCTCAAAGTCAAGCTGTCTTTGAGTTATAAGCGTGAGGGGAAATGGGACAAGGGTTTGGGTTTTTTTGGTTTTTTTTTCCAAGTGGAAGAATGTAGGGGAGTGCTTTAAGCACACAGTGACCAGTGAGATTTTGCTCAAGCTTTAGGTGCATCAGAAAGTTGTGAACATGTGAAAGTAGCGGATGGGAATGGACACCAAGTGTGGCGAGTACTTGCTATAGTATAAGGTGACACAAGTGCCTTCATTGTTTTTACAGGGACTTTTGCCCCTAACTAATCAGAGGATCGGCTGTCTTTAGTGGTTTGGCACTGGACACTCTTGCCCTAGAGGAGGGTGAGCATTCCCCTCAGCTGCAGGGCTCTCCCATTGGCCAGCTGAGCTCAGCAGAAGGGTCAGCTCTGTCTTGCCATTGAAGTGTGACTATAGCATAAGTACAATCTGACATGAGGATATTCTAGCCAATTCTAATGAAAGGAAATTACACATCAGAAACCCTTCAGTGTTACTGCACGTGAGAGTTCAAGAGAAAGGGGGTGAGGGAAGAAGCTGGGAGTGGACAACTAGGGATGGATCACTTGATGACTGCCTGTTCTGTTCATTTCCCCTGGGGCACCTGGCATTGGCCACTGTCGGAAGACAGGACACTGGGCTAGATGGACCCTTGGTCTGACCCAGTGTGGCCGTTCTTAAGAGCAGCCCCCTCCCCATTAGTCATGTAACTGGCCTTGTTCGTTCAGTAATATGCCCCATGAAATGCAAGAGGAAAGAAGGATGCAAAAGCCCTGACTCAAAAGTTTACAGGCGGTTCTCTTCCGTCTCCGAGAATAGCTGTTGGAACAGTCACTTGGGCACTCCAGATCCAGAGACCTCATCAGAGAGAGAATTTTGAAATAGGTGCTTGGCAAGGAGGAAAGACCCTGTTTCTTTTTTACGTTGACATTTGGGGGTTTGCTCTTTTCTCTGTTGAAAGGAGACACCTTGACACTAAAAATTGGATCATATCATTGGTCTTAACTCTGGTCTAATATCTTAACTCTGCTAGTGGCCAATTCCTGATATTTCAGACAGAGGTTGTCAATTATTTTTTTGTCAAGGTCCAAATTTCTCAGTCAAGGTATAGTCAAGATCCAGACTCCAGAGAAAATAATAAAATATAACAATAATAAGTAAATAAAAGGATTTTGGGGTCTATTCAAAAGTGTCTGGTGGTCTGGATTTGGCCTACAGTCCGCCTGCTCCAGAGGAAGGCGAAAAACCCAACAGTAGTGCATCTAGTAGCTAGTTACGAAGTGCTGCACGGGAAACTGAGGGAATCTCCTTCCTGACTGTCCAAATGATCAGCTCATCCCCTGAAGCCTGTGGTAACTACCCAACATATAGATCTGGTATCTACACTTCTGAAAATACTAGATGGAAAGGGGCTGTGGGGAGCTGTGAACCTGTTCTTTTACCCCTGGGCTATACTACTAGAGTAGGTTTCAGAGTAGCAGCCGTGTTAGTCTGTATCCGCAAAAAGAAAAGGAAGACTTGTGGCACCTTAGAGACTAACCAATTTATTGGAGCATAAGCTTTCGTGAGCTACAGCTCACTTCATCGGATCCTCAAATAAATTGGTTAGTCTCTAAGGTGCCCCAAGTCCTACTAGAGTAGTAGATCTCAGCTCCACCGTTGCTGGAATGTCCCTGTGCAAGGAGCATTCGAGGGTGGGCTGAAGGAGGGGAGGGGCTGTGTCATGGATGGGAGGAGACAAGACAGGAGCATTCTTATGCTTCAGTGATTCTGCACCCCTGCTTTGTCCATAGGGGTCATTCCAACAGGGGAGCCACGTTAAGACAGTGGTCAGGGCTGCCTCAGTCTGTGCAGGGAACCAAATGAGCCACCAGGGGTCCTGGAGAGGCTTGTGCCAGCAAATGGAAGAATATATCCTTCAGTGTTTTATCCACCACCTCTCCTATTTAAAAGCAACCAACCTTCACAAAAATTCTGTTCTGTGAGAAGGAAAATCAGTTCTGCAACCTCATCCTGTTCCCTCTGCCTCATCCAGAGCTGTCTGATCCAGGAAGCAGACATGATTTGGGTCTCAGAAGAGCAAGCTTTCCAGTGACAGGGGCTTGGTGAATTCCTACTACACATTACTGTCTGGTGGCTTTCTTTTTAAGTAGCTGAGCAATAAAATGAACTGCCTTCATGTCAGTGGGGCTGGGCACTGAGAAGGGGAGAGGAATTTGCTGTTTGTATCCTTGCTTTTTAATCATTTTTCTACCTTTATAGTTATTCATAGCTCACATTTTCCCAGTTACTGTCAGCCTGGGCTTTCATCCATTTAAAGAGCTCTTTTTTTCCCCCTTGATGGTGGTGGTGGTGGTATAAAGACAGATGGTGTAACTGCTTATGAATGTCCTATTTTATTTCCCCAGAACCAGACGGTTCACTTGAAGACATATATTATTTCCACATGCTCAGGTTAGGCAGCCCAGACAGTGTCTGAACCCAGCGGCTGGCTACCCCTTCCTCCTCTCCATGCAGACGGTGACACCTTTAGGTCACAGGTGGAACTGCATGAAGGCTCTGCACATCAGGCTTATCTTTGTTAGCTAGGGAGGATGTTGCAGCTTCATTGTAGCTGAGGAAAGCTTTAGGTTTTTAGAGTAGCAGCCGTGTTAGTCTGTATCCGCAAAAAGAACAGGAGTACTTGTGGCATTTTAAGCTTTCGTGGGCTACAGCCCATTTCATCGGATGCATAGAATGGAATAGATAGATAGATAAATATATACACACACACACACACATACAGATAAGTTGGAAGTTACCATACAAACTGTGAGAGGCTAATTAGTTAAGATGAGCTATTATCAGCAGGAGAAAAAAACTTTTGCAGTGATAATCAAGATGGCCCATGTAGACAGCTGACAAGAAGGTGTGAGGATACTCTTAACATGGGGAAATAGATTCAATATGTGGAATGACCCAGCCACTCCCAGTCTCTATTCAAACCCAAGTTAATGGGATCTAGTTTGCATATTAATTCAAGCTCAGCAGTTTCTCCTTGGAGTCTGTTTTTGAAGCTTTTCTGTTGCAAAATTGCTACCCTTAAATCTTTTACTGAGTAGCCAGAGAGGTTGAAGTGTTCTCCTACCGGTTTTTGAATGTTATGACTTCTGATGTCAGATCTGTGTCCATTTATTCTTTTGCATAGAGACTGTCTGGTTTGGCCAGTGTGCATGGCAGAGGGGCATTGCTGGCACATGATGGCATAGATCACCTTGGTAGATGTGCAGGTGAACGAGAACCTGATGGCATGGCTAATGTGATTAGGTCCTATGATGGTGTCACTTGAATAAATATGTGCACAGAGTTGGCATCGGGCTTTGTTGCAAGGATAGGTTCCTGGGTGGTGTGTGGTTGCAGGTTGGGAGCTGTCTGTCAGCGAGATCTGGTCTGTCTCCCAAGATCTGTGAGAGTGAGGGATCATTTTTCAGGATAGGTTGTAAATCTTTGATGATGCGCTGGAGAGGTTTTAGTTGGGGGTTGAAGGTGATGGCTAGTGGCGTTCTGTTATTTTCTTTGTTGGGCCTGTCCTGTAGTAGATGACTTCTGGGTACTCTTCTGGCTCTGTCAATCTTTTTTTTTTTTTTTCACTTCAGAGGTGGGTATTGTAGTTTTAAGAATGCTTGATAGAGATCTTGTAGGTGTTTGTCTCTGTCTGAGGGATTGGAGCAAATGCGGTTGTATCTTAGAGCTTGGCTGTAGACAAAGGATCGTGTGGTATGGTCTGGATGGAAGCTGGAGGCATGTAGGTAGGCATAGCTGTCAGTAGGTTTCCGTATAGGGTGGTGTGTATGTGGCCATCACTTATTAGCACTGTAGTGTCCAGGAAATGGATCTCTTGTGTGGACTGGTCCAGGCTGCGGTTGATGGTGGGATGGAAATTGTTGAAATCATGGTGGAATTCCTCAAGGGCTTCTTTGCCATGAGTCCAGATGATGAAGATGTCATCAATGTAGCGCAAGTAGAGTAGGGGCATTAGGGGACGAGAGCTGAGAAAGCGTTGTTCTAAGTCAGCCATAAAAATGTTGGCATACTGTGGGGCCATGTGGGTACCCATAACAGTGCTGCTGGCTTGAAGGTATATATTGTCCCCAAATGTGAAATAAGTGTGGGTGAGGACAAAGTCACAAAGGTCATGACAAAGGTTTGTCACTGGTCCCCCTGTTTAACCTTGAGCAAGTCACCAACCTTATCTGTGCCTCAGTTTTCTGTTCTGTGAAATGGGGCTGGGGATGCTTTGCCCACCTTCTTAAAGTGCTTTGAGGAGCTGAGAGGAAGTGCACATTGTATTTTACCAGGAGGATTCTAGGCTATTTCCTTGTCTGTCTAGTTAAGCAATTCTAGTTTATGTATCACTGGAGTGTCTTGGAACCAGTCACTATGGAGAATGTTAATTTGGGATAGAAAAAAGCAAAGACTTGATATTCAAATATTTTTTTAACAAAGACCATAAAATCAGTTAACTTTTTAACTCCTGCTTTTTAGCCCTGCTTCCCCAGTTAAACAGAAACCTTCTCCACACCTTGGCTTACAGCTTCTCTTAGGCAGTAACAAAGAGATGAATTTTTCTCAATTTTTCCCTGAAGTGAGGGGAATTATGGAATTTCAGTTCCCAACTATGAATCCAAATGCTGATTCCACAGTTCTTCCCTCCAGCAAACTCACTGCTGCTCAGCCCACAAGGGGACAGTTTCTGCATCAGTAATTTGTAGTATTGTAATTTTCTGCATATCACTGAAAAATGTCTTTGTCGAAGGATACCATCCACCAGGCATTTGACACTGGGAATCTGAGCTTCCCAGCACAAGACCCCTGCAACTCTCACAGCTCTAAAGAATTTTGACCTGCAGAGCGGTGGTAGTGAGGTAGATTATGAGCCACGCTCCCTGTTAGACATCATGGGCTACCCCTTCTATCCATCGGCCTTAGGGGAGCATTTTCCAAAGCACCTCAGTCCCATTTTCAGAAGAACCATAGCCACTTACAAGCCTGGGTCCCATTGGAAGTCGATGGAACTTGGGCTAAGTCATATAGAAGTCTGTGAAAATTGCATCCTGTACCTTCAAGCAAATGGCTTGTGTTTGGCCAGCAGCGCCTAGAGTGCCAAGTAGAGAAAGTTCCCAGTGTGGAGCAGTCAGGCCCAAGTCAACCCCAGTACTTGCAGCCCCTTGTCAGAGTCAATTTTGAAAGCCCTTGTTAAAAAGCCCCCTTTGCCAGTGGCTACTAATGTACTTCTGACAGAGCTGGTGAAAGCTGCATGTGAACCATTCCATTCCTGTAAGCTTATGTTGCTTGTACGGTGGCTCGTTTCCCTAATGGTAACCTTCCGTTTACAGGGTGAGTGATCCTCAGGCTCTAGTGATTGACCCAGCTTTTACTGGAGGAGGTACTGTGAACTCATCCATGAGACTCCTTACCAAAGCGGTGGTAGAATTCCTCCTTAATGAGCCTAATTGTCCTGCCAACATTCACTTTCTTTTTTGATTGACTGGAAAAAATTGTTAGACATGCAAAAAGAGCATGTTCGCTTGTCATCCCCTCAATCTAATGTCACAGTTTATTCCCTTTTCTGTTGGTGGTAAAGCTTGTCTACATGAGCATTTAGTTCACTGCAGACAAGGATGTGAATCTGCCTTGTGTAGCCTGCCACCGGCCAAGTATTCTTGTGAACCCTGCTGTGTCAAATAGGACTAGATCAAAGCACGTTAATGAACTGCTAGTGTGCATCAGTAGGGTCCAGACAGACAGCTAGTCTGCGGCAAGCTTCACACTCCAACTTGCTGCAAACTAATTGTTTGTGTAGACAAGCCCTCAGACTATTCTCTCTTACGCTATATCTACACTGGCAGTTGAGCGACAAAAGGTGCTCCCCCCCCACCCCGCCAAATACAAAAGTTTTGCCATGGCAAGAGTCAGTATAAACAGTGCGTTGTCAGCAGGAGCGCTCTCCTGTCAACGATGAATGCTGCTCGTTAAGGGTGGAAGGATTTTGTTGGCAAAAGTGCTGACAAACAGCAACTACACTGCCTGACTTTTAGCAACATGGCTGTGTTGACACGGTCGCTAAAAGCTGTGTAGTGTAGACAAAGCCTTAGTGAGTCTGTTCCTCTTCGCTAAAGCCATTGGAAAGGTTGCCATTTCTCACTAGCTTGTTTGGGTTCTGTGGGATGGGGACAGTTTCTGACAAAGTTGTGCATGTCTGAAGTCCCAGTTTTTTTGTATTCGACGTGGGCCTGTCAGTGCTTAGCGTTCTCTTGATGAAGTCTTGCTCTGTTGTGGACTAATACCTGCTTTTATGGCTCCCATTCCCCTAGTGTCTGATGGACTGTGTGTGTGTATTTAAAGGGCAGGTAAGGATGTGTGCAGAGAACAGGGGAGCTTGGCTAGACACTAATTGAACTGTTGCTTTAAGAAATATCTCAAAACTAACTTTATGATCCAGTTGTTGGACAATCTTGTTGAAAGTCTGTATAAATAAAAGCAAGATGGCCAAGCACGGCTGCACCTAGAAAAGATGGTGCACGTGTCTCCATATCCTCCAGTTTGTTTCAGCAATTGCCTCTTCTCAGATTATATGTGCATGGAGAAGCAAGGATTGTACTATTTCCTTAAAAGGAATTCTCTTTGGACTTGGGGATCATTTTTGGTTCGTAAATGACCTTGCTGGAATTTTGTCAGTGGGTATGAACAGCATAGGAGGGGCAGGGTCCTCATTTCACTTCCCCACATGGTATGTTTCCCTAGGGACTCTTGCTTTTCTTAAGTTTCTCCTTCACTCAGGCAGCAGGTTTCTTTTCACCATGTGAAGTGCTGCAGCCTGTTGCCTAGAGAAGTGACTGTTCCTGGAAATAGTCCTTGTATGTTTTCTCTGCGGTGATTAGTGTTGGGTAACTGTGAGTAGTTCCCACCTGACGGGATCTTGTGGGATATACAAAGGTCAGGTTGTTGGCAGAAAAGTTCCAGCCACATCCAGGACTGGGAATGTTGAAACTGCAAAGTGCATTCTGCCAGGTGTGTCATAGGTAGACAGCCCTGTCTGTCAGACACAGAATCTTCCCAGTTACAGAGAACAGGACATCCCTGGAAAGCGAATTAGTGATGACAGCACTCCTTTTCCTGTTGCTAGAATTTCACTGGTCTTTGAGCTCTATTGACATTACATCCAGCCTTGAGACTGCGTGTGTTTGTTTCTTGGAATGTCCCAAACAGTTCTGTGCTTGCAGTCTGAAATATGGGTAGGTGGAAATCTATTTGAGATTGGTCCTCAGCAGAGTAGCTTGAACTGACCAGGCAAGAAACTACTAGCACTGTAGGTTCTGAGGACCCCCAGACACCATAGAAAATAACCAAGCAATCCTAGTTGATGAATGTGAGGGAACTCAACCCAGCATCTGTCAGTTTAGCCAGGTCCTTCGGTAAGTTCTTGTCACAAAGCAGTCCTGGGAGAGGGGAATCGGAACCACTGGAAGCCCAGTTCTATATATACATCACAAAATTAGCTGCTGCCGAGCTCTTTGAGTGAGAGACTCACTCCTGTTTCTCTACTTCTGCTTTTATTTTTTTCCCCTTTGCTTCTTACATTTCAGAAGAGTCAGTTGAAGATGTGGAAGGGCTGAATGAGACACCAGCTGATCCAGAAGAGCCTACTAAAGAGCAAGAGAGTGGAGGTGACAAGGACCAAAACAAATGGACAGGTGGGTTTTGCTTTCATTCCTATCCCAAGTCCAGCTAGCCTTGAGGATAGATAGATGGTTAGCATGGCTTATAAGGGCACCTCAGCTGATGCCTTGTTCAGCTCTGTAAATCTGGGCCTTCATATTTCTTCCATTTGATTTTATTTGAAGAAGGACTTACAAACTCCATAAAATTTTCAAACAGATATTTCAACTTCCATCCATTAACCTTCCTCGTTCATTTTTTTGTTGAAAATATGTCCCCTTCCAGCCGCCTCCTCCTGCCTGAAGCTACTAATTCAGTGCCCAAAAGCGTGCTAGGCTTTACAAACAGTTATGAGAGAGTCCCTATCCCGAAGTGTTTTCTAGAGACATAGCATGATGGGAAAGGAGGTCATGAAAATGGTGAGTTACGCGGTCATTCTGCAAATTAGCAGGAAAGACAGGGGAAAGCAGAAAGTTACAGGTAAAGCAAACTGTTGCTTTGCTTGAAAGGTCTATTCAGGTGACACCATCAACATGGCATAAGAAGTCATGCTCACAGCACTCCTGTCACTAACACTTTGTTCGTGAGACCAACAGTACATTCGTTTGTTTTCTCACCATTTACTATTTGTATTGCAGTGTCCCCCGGGTACGTCTGCACTGCAGTAAAAGATCCGCGACTGGCCAAGTCAGCTGACTTGGGCACACAAGGCTCAGGCTGCGGGGCTGTAAAATTGTTCAGGCTCAGGCTGGAGTCCGGGCTCTGAGACTCTCCCCCCCCCGCACGGGGTCCCAGAGCTTGGACTGCAGCCTGAGCCCAACATCTACACGGCAGTTTTATAGCCCCCAGCCTGAGCCCTGTGAGCCCGTCAGCTGACTCGGGCCAGCCGCAGCTGTGTTGTGGATCTTTATCGCAATGTAGACATGCACTGTGCAGACATAACAGTGAGACTCCCCCTGCCCCGAAGAGCCTGCAATCTGGCCATTTCATAGAATCATAGGACTGGAAGGGACCTCAGGAGGTCGTCCGGTCCAGTCCCCAGCACTCATGGCAGGACAAGGCATTATGTAGACTTCCTGCTTGTTTACTTTTTGCTAGAGTTGTACAAAATTTTGACACCACAATTGAAAATAGATGTATTCTTGCTTGTGAGAAGTCAAAAATGTCTCTCTTTGGAAAATCCCTGCTCATTAGAAATGGAGAAATAAGCAGTTTGAGGGTCACTGCCACTCCCGGGAATAGGGTCACTGACCCACTAAAGAAACATTTTTTTAAAATCCTTTTTGCCTTTGGGCAGAAAACAATTTCAGGTTTGTCCTCTTAGCAGGCAGGTAGCAGTTCCCCTTGGCAGCATGGTTGTGCTGACCATTCTGTTTACTTGCAGGTAGGGGAATTGAGAGGGATTCTCATTTCCCAGCATCCAAGTCTGAGCAGTTCTGGCTCTCTTTCCTGGCAAACAGAGAGGAACCCAGCGATTCCCCCTTAGGGTTATTTATGCTGCTGATCTAAAATGTTCCCCTTCCTCAAGGTAGCCAAACAGAAATACAGATGTTTGGCCCCATTTACTCTGTCTTTCGTGGCCAGCACAGAGAGAGAGCACATAGCTCTTCTGCAGGCTGCCATTTCCAGTATAGTTCCCATCCTGTTTACAGCTGCTTCTCAATGAACCACAACTGAAGGCCACAGGTCTCTGCAGTGCATACAGTCTTACTGTGGTGGGGTATTACGATCTCTGCTTTCACCTCCAGGAACAGTTTTGATTCTTTCACTTTCGAAGGACACGTCAAGACTGGGAAAATAGGTTTTGTTTTAACAGATTACGACTCATTTTCCAAGTCTAGACAAGCCTCAACGAGCATACAGAAATGTTTGTGAATCTGTTGTACGCAGTCCTCCTCCTTCGTCTCCCTCAGCTTGAACAAAATGGTGCATGAAGGAGACCCAACTGATGACAGTCCTTTTCCAAAGCCCCTCCTGCGATGCTGCGTATCTCCAGGGAGAGAGATAAGTCTGGCATGGATTAGAAACTGACTAAAATACAACAAAAAGAAGAAATAAACGATTAGTTTTCACCATGGCAAAAGGTTAACAGTGGAGTTCCATACTAAGACAGTGTTGTCTGATTTATTGAGAACAGGAAAATGGGGTCAAGGGTCAGGTGGCAAATGTGCAGGTGACAGAAAGTTAGGTAGGCTAGAGAAGACTGTGAGGAACTTCAGAAGGGACCTACTTAAACTGTAAGCTCTGAGGGGCAGGGACAATCCTGTTGCTAAGTATTTGTACAGTGAGTAATACAATGGGACCCTGCCCGCTGGTTAGAGCCCCCAAAACACAACCACAATACAAATAATTAATCATCATCACCCTGGGCAGCAAGATTGAAGGTGAATGAAATTCAGTGTCAACAAATGCAAGGGAAGCACATTGAAAAGACTACTTGAACTATTTGTAAATGTTAATATATTCGAAATTATCTCACGGTGCTGGCGCACTGGTATTCGTAGCACTGTCGGAGTAAGTTTAAATTTTTAGATTGTTTTCAGTTATATGTTTAAGAAATCATGTGAAAAAATTGAAGTCATGTAAAACTTTTTTTTCCACGCACAAAATCTAAATGTTGGACTTAAACTTTTAAGGCTCCTTGTATTATCATTTTCCTGTGAAATTTGTAGCCCATCTTCAGTGTAAGTGCCATGTAAACAATAAATACTAAAACCAATGTATAGCAGCTCTAAGCTTTGCTTAGTGTAAAAGTTCTCTAAAAGGAAATAAGCTCTACTGTGTTAGGCCTCACCGCTATAACTGGCTCTACATAGGCCAGTCCCTGTGCTTCTACAGAGCCCCAGGAACTCAGTGGGGCTCTGGACTTGCCCTGGCCAGAGACTGTAGCAAGGTCAGGGACACTGAGTTTAGTGAGATTTAAGAACATGCTTAAATGCTTTGTTGAACTGGGGCCCTAATTTTGTACATGTAATAAAAATACCCCACATTATTCAAACCAGAGAAACACTGAAACCTTTTCTTACTTACTGGAGCAGCGTAGCAGTGTGGTTGTAGCCATGTTGTCCCAAGATATTAGCCGGACAAGGTGGGTGAGCTCTGTGTGGCTCCAAAGCTTGTCCCTTGCACCAACAGAAGTTGGTCCAGTAAAAGATATCACCTCACCCACCTTGTCTCTGTAGGTGAACAGAGCAATTGTAATTTTACATCTTAGTCCATTCTGCTTCCAGAATCCCCTTGAAGGCAATGGAAGATCAGGGCAAGGAGGAAATGCAGGTTCAAGCACTTGCGAGCCAGTGAACATGGGTTTGGCCTGAAAATCAAGAGACTCTGCTTTTGTTCCTGATTGATTATTTATTTATTTACTTATTTGTATTATGGTAGCACCCCGAAGCTGTAGTCGTGCACAGGACCCCACTGAGCTAGGCACTGTACAAACACAGTCCCTGCTCCAGTGAGCTTACGGTCTAAGTGTAAGACAGGAGACAACAGATAGATGCAGATGGATGTGGGAATACAAGGAAACAATGAGACAAGATTGTTCAGCATGATTGTTCAGCTGTGATTTCAGCACACTGGCAGCGTAACCACTGTCAAGCTCTTTTCAAGGCATCATGGCAAAGGAGGGTTTAGAGGAGGGATTTGAAGGCCGATTAAGACATCGCTTTCCGGACGTTTACAGGGAACTTCTTCTAAGCATGAAGGGCAGCAAAAGAGTGACGGTGCTTGTTTAAAAATTTAACAAGTGGACAAGGCAGGCTGACAGCATGATCTAATTCAAGGCAGGCATCCACCTTTTGATAATGAGAGATGATAGGTTGGGTGAGGACAGGTAATAAAGGGACTTGAAATTGAAGATAAGTAGCTAATGTTTGATGCCATAGAGAAGAAGGAGGAGGAGGGATGCAAGTAGAGGAGTGACATGGTCAAAGCAACAGGCTAGGAAAATGACCTCTGTAGCTGTGTTCTGGATCTGAGCAGAGCAAGACTGCATTCTCAAGGCCAGAAAGAAGGATGTTGCATCGAGATGTGAGATAATGACAGTTTGGGTGAGATTCTGTAGCCATATGAATAGATAGGAAGGGGCGGTATCTTAGAATCGGCAAGATTTAGATACAGCCTAAATGTGAAGACCTAGAGGAGATGATGCCTTTCTTACAGGCCTGAGTGACAGACAGTATGGTGGTGTTATCCACGGTGATTGAGAAAGGAGGGAATAGGAAGAGCTTTTGAGGGGGAGAGTAGGAACTCCATCGACTCATTATGTGACTCTTCAGAATTTACTTAACCTTTTTGTGCCTCAGTTTCCCACCTCTAGACTGAATAATTACCCACCTTAGTAAAGCACTGTGAGATCCTCTGATGAACAGCTGCTGTGTAACTTATAACCATTATTCGTTTTATTGCTGGAGCAGAGTGAAAAGTGTCCGTGGTCAGTCAACACTGCAGCTGGCTGCCTTTGACCACTCAGCATGTTGTGCCAGCATGAAACCTTTGTAAGATATTTGCGATGAAATGGAAAAGACTCAGCACTTTAGGTTTCTCTGTTTCATGGCAAATTTATAAAAAAATTTCCAGTTTCAAAACAAGTCTGGAAAATTTTCTTTTTTTAAAATTTGTAAATAGAACAAATTATTCTTGTCCCATGTTCAAGTAACATTCTCCCCCACCCAAAAAAAAAATCAAAATCTTTTGTGCATAATGATGAGTTTTCAAATCAAAATACAAAATTTAGAATTTTTGCATATTTTGATGTGGATGAGGGGAAAGCCGTGGACGTGTTGTTCCTTGACTTTAGCAAAGCTTTTGAGTCGGTCTCCCACAGTATTCTTGCCAGCAAGTTAAAGTAGTATGGGCTGGATGAATGGTGGATAGAAGGTGGATAGAAAGTTGGCTAGATTGTCGGGCTCAGCGGGTAGTGATCAACAGCTCCATGTCTAGTTGGCAGCCGGTATCAAGTGGAGTGCCCCAAGGGTCGGTCCTGGGGCCGGTTTTGTTCAGTATCTTCATAAACGATCTGGAGGATGGTGTGCATGGCACCCTCAGCAAGTTTGCAGATGACGCTAAACTGGGAGGAGAGGTAGATACGCTGGAGGGTAGGGTTAGGATACAGAGGGCCCTAGACAAATTAGAGGATTGGGCCAAAAGAAATCTGATGAGGTTCAACAAGGACAAGTGCAGAGTTCTGCACTTAGGACGGAAGAATCCCATGCACCGCTACAGACTAGGGACCGAGTGGCTCGGCAGCAGTTCTGCAGAAAAGGACCTAGGGGTTACAGTGGATGAGAAGCTGGATATGAGTCAGCAGTGTGTCCTTGTTGCCAAGAAGGCCAATGGCATTTTGGTATGTATAAGTAGGGACATTGCCAGCAGATCGAGGGACGTGATCGTTCCCCTCTATTCGACACTGGTGAGGCCTCATCTGGAGTACTGTGTCCAGTTTTGGGCCCCACACTACAAGAAGGATGTGGAAAAATTGGAGAGAGTCCAGCAGAGGGCAACAAAAATTATTAGCAGGCTGGAACACATGACTTATGAGGAGAGGCTGAGGGAACTGGGGATGTTTAGTCTACGGAAGAGAAGAATGAGGGGGGATTTGATAGCTGCTTTCAACTACCTGAAAGGGGGTTCCAAAGAGGATGGCTCTAGACTGTTCTCAATGGTAGCAGATGACAGAACGAGGAGTAATGGTCTCAAGTTGCAGTGGGGGAGGTTTAGATTGGATATTAGGAAAAACTTTTTCACTATGAGGGTGGCGAAACACTGGAATGCGTTACCTAGGGAGGTGGTAGAATCTCCTTCCTTAGAGGTTTTTAAGGTCAGGCTTGACAAAGCCCTGGCTGGGATGATTTAACTGGGAATTGGTCCTGCTTCGAGCAGGGGGTTGGACTAGATGACCTTCTGGGGTCCCTTCCAACCCTGATATTCTATGATTTGATAGCTGCTTTCAACTCCCTGAAAGGGGGTTCCAAAGAGGATGGCTCTAGACTGTTCTCAGTGGTAGCTGATGACAGAACAAGGAGTAATGGTCTCAAGTTGCAGTGGGGGAGATTTAGGTTGGATATTAGGAAAAACGTTTTCACTAGGAGGGTGGTGAAACACTGGAATGCGTTACCTAGGGAGGTGATAGAATCTCCTTTCTTAGATATTTTTAAGGTCAGGTTTGACAAAGCCCTGGCTGGGATGGTTTAGTTGGGGATTGGTCCTGCTTTGAGCAGGGGGTTGGACTAGATGACCTCCTGAGGTCCCTTCCAACCCTGATATTCTATAATATGAATCCAGTCATTTCTAGAAGTTTTGGCAAAAAGCAAAATTTTGGGGTCATAAAATGGGCCACAATGAAATTACAAATGAGTTTTCATTACATTGCACAAAAAAAGCTCTGTCATTTTTGCACTCACTAGTCCAAATGTTTTGTGTGTATGGCAGACCCCAGAGCATGGCCAATGGCTCTGAACAATCACTAGCTTTTCATAGGAGTTCAGAATGTTTGTGCTTTTTTTAAATCAATTATTTATTGGTTTAGAAGCACATTACTAATGTTTCCTGTTCCTGGACTGGGCTTGTTTGCTTTTCATTTTCATTACAGTAGTAGGATTAAATAGCTTCTGCACATTCAAGAGATGCAACATGAGTGGTGCTGGAGGTTCTTCCTACCTGTCAGTCTTATGTTCGAGTTCTTCCAATTTTAGTGCCAAACAAGAATGACAATTCCCAAATCTCAGCCTCTGAGCAAAGAATAAATCATGTTTTCATGATTAACTTCAGATTCATCACAAATGAGCAAAAAGCCGCAATTGTTGCCTGACTGCATTTTCAAATCATGAAGATATGAATGAATTCTAGATGTAAATGTTTAATATCAGACACATTGGTTTCCACCTAGAGCCCTGAGTCATATCCAGGGAAACCAATTCTGGACTTAAAGAATTTTGTTTTGTTTTATTATTTTTAAACATGAAATATATGGACGTTGATAAAATGTCAGAGAACGTCTCAATCTCGAGTGACCCTGCTATATGAAGGACTTTATTAGTATTATCAGTTGTATGGACTTCAGTACACCCGTGTTTTTTTGGTTTGTTTGTTTTTTAATTTCTACTTAAAACATAGATTGAAATGAAATATTTCTGGAGGACTAGCCTGAAGGGTTTAAAAAAAACAAACATTTTTTTTAATTCATGATGCTCACCTAACCCTGAGCAATTAGTGCAATGGAGCATCCCTTATTCGAATCTCTGGTAGATTGCTATTAAAGGAGGTATTAATGGGCTGCTGAGAGCTGGGAAATTGTTGCAGAAAAGTGTGTTTATGGAGGATGGTGCTGGCAGGCATGATTTCAATCAGATTTGACATGTTTAACATAAATGTACACTGCACAACTCCTGCAGTTTATGAATAATTCCTACAGGTCCACTGCCTTTCTAATTACTGAAACTGAAAAACCAGGTCAGGCACATCCTGGCGGAAATCTATTACCATCCTTCCCCCCTGCCTTTTTTAATATCTGTAGTTTTGGTGAGCACTTACTGTCCGGGATATTCGGTGACATGAGAGTAAAGGAAGGGGAGAAATCAGCTGGGGAGAGGAAAGGAGAGGCAAAGGCAGGAGGACACAGAGTAGTTCTGGATCCAGACGCCATCTCCAAGGTCTGATTTTACTTGTCTTTCTATTATTCACATAAAGGAAATATGGTCCACCTGCTGTTGGGGATGCTGTTCTCTGGCCCAGGGCAATGCTCTAGAAGGTCTTGCTGATGAATCCTAAAGTCATAGAAGTCAGAGACGGGGAGGAGCAGTAGGGCCCCAGCACTGGGCTCCATTGTTGCTACAGGATGGCGTTGTCTAGTGCGTTGTCTGCCGTACTTGGAAGTGTCTCTTCTGCTGAGACTCCTTCCCCGGCCCTTGGGAGAGACTCAGCCTCTGATGGCTCAGTGCCAGGGAATTTTTTGCATGAATTTGCCCTTCTCATTACATCTCGTTACACCTCCTGTCCCAGCTTCAGTAACTCCTCTCCCCCCCCTGTGTAGAACCCTCCTCCTTCTTGGAAATAGTTCATAGAATCATAGAATATCAGGGTTGGAAGGGTCATCTAGTCCAACCACCTGCTCAAAGCTTTCTCTCATTTCCTGGGGAGTTCTTTAGCCAAGCCACATGTATTTAGCATTGTTAGTCTTTCCCTCCAATCAACCCCTCCAGCCCCCTGATCAGTTTTGTTGCTCTTCTCTGAATTTCCTCAGTTTATCAGTATCTTTCAGCCGATACAGTACTCAGAACTGACTGCAGCATTCCCAGTGCCATCACAAGAGGGCTCTGTAGAGAGGAGCTGTCCCCTCCCCTCCCTGAGTTAGGGAGCATTTCTGCATGCAGCCCACAATGCCGTGGCCTTCTGGTGTCATATTACATTGTAAACACCTATCTACTTTGCCATCCATTATAACCTCAAAGTCCTATTCTGCAATTGCTATCATGATAGCACACACAGGTAAAACTGAAAGTCCATCCCCCAATGTCCTTTAAACGCAGATTAGTCTTTTAGTTTGGCTAAAACTGACCTATGTTGCAGGTTGTATTTTGTAGGCTTATAGCATACAACGAGAACATGATTAAAACAGTTTAAGCCTGTCTACACTGCAAGATTGAACTGTTTTATCTGTTTCAGAGGACATCTTTATTATAACTGGATCCCTCAACAGGGGAACAATTATAATGTTGGTGTGACCTAGTCTTTGACACTCCTAATTCTTCTTCCCACTCAGTCTCCTTGTTTATTTCCTCCTGGATGCGTTAGCAGCAATTTACAGATAGAATCTGCCTGTTCTGTCCATGTCTCTACCCCCTATAGATCTCTTTGTATTCATGCTATGTCCCCACCACTATTGACCACTCATAGCCATGCTGTTTGCTGCCTCATCCAGACTAGAAATGACTGAACCCAAAAAAGATCCTGTACTCCTCATTGGACACTTCTGCACTTCTCAAAACTCTGTCTTTTAGCCCTAAACTTTTTCTATGGTCTTTGGTCCAGTTTTCAGTCCAAATGAGTTTTTGTATCCAAGCCATTTGAATTCATTTTTCAACTAAGATAGCATGAGTCTCTGTATCAGCTAATTATTGAAATCCAAATGCTGTGTTCCTTTCAACCATTCATTTGGTAAACCTCTCCCAAAAAAGCAACCAAGATTGTCCCCTAGCAGTGCCCATGGTCTTTAATACTAATGATTATGCTAGGAAGAAAAGGTACAACATTAGGGGATGTCCCCATATGCATGACTTGTGCATTGCAAAACAATGACCTGATGATTTAGTTGGGGATTGGTCCTGCTTTGAGCAGGGGGTTGGACTAGATGACCTCCTGAGGTCCCTTCCAACCCTGATATTCTATGATTCTATGATTTCATGTACATGCCAGTAATAATATGCTCTAAAGATATGGGACAGCCCTGCCCAAATTAGGAAGGTAGCAAATATTGGGCTTACTCCACGGTACAGTCCAAAGGTAATTGAATGCTCTTCTTCTGAGGTCCAGTTTATTTAGTTCTGACACACATTGGCCTTTCAGGCCACACTCCAGGTTCAGTCTTTCTCTCCTCCTGGGGGAGGAGTCCCCAGCTTTCCTTCTCAGAGCTGGCTTTCAGTTCAGTGACTCTCTCTTCAGGCCCCTAAACTCAGGGTATCTCAGGGGCTTCCCTGCATTAGCAGGCTACTCCCAGCCCTTCCTGGCGGGTGCCACTCTGCTAATCTCAGGGTACTCCCTGCAAGAGCCCTTCTAACTCTCCTCAATAACCAGGCATGGCTGAGCCCTGGCCTCTAGCCCTTAAAGAAGCAAGCCACCCTGCTGCACCAATTTAAATGTCTTTTTAACTTCATGTTGTTGTCCTGGCCCATTGCTCTGACAATGCAACTCCTGTAGTTGAATCCCCCTGTATCAATTTCAAGCTTCTTATCTTGACCATCAAGGCCCTTCATATCTCTGCTAGTCCTGATTTCTCTGCTCTGGTCTCTTGTGACATTGCACCCTGACCCAGTCTGGTCTGCCAGCTATGTTCTTCACACATTCCTCCCTACTGTGTCACCTTCATAGAGCATAGTCTGCAGGGCTTTTCCTGCTATGAAGCCCACAGGAAATTAGCCAACCTTTAACTGCTAGTCTGACGGGGAGCTGGGGAAAGTCGATAGTATTTATTGATGTCACTACAAAATGTATATATAATTGATTGTCTTCTTGTCCCCCACCATTTGTGTCTTGCTTGTCGTCTTATATTGTAAGCTCATTGGTGCAGGGACCACATCTGTGTGTTTGTACAGGAGAAAAGGCCCTTATCCTGTTCAGGGCTTTTGCGTGCTGCGGTAAGATAAATATTTAATAACAATTCAGCTATTCAGACTCACTGCAGACTGAAATGTATAACTCAAAGATAGAAAAACAAATCCATTTGACCATTTTCAGGGTCACACTTTTAAAAGATAGACAAAGGTCTGTGTGTGAAAGTGCATTTGCAAATATCTGTGTATTTAATTCTATCTACTGTATGATCCTATTATTTATCAAATGTGGGTTTGAAAAAATCCAGTAGAGCAACAGGCGATATTCAGTCCTATTAGTATGGCTACAACGTCCCATTAGGATGAATGGGACCTTTGGGGAATAGGGAGTGTAAACAGACAGCATTTCAGAAAGAAACATTCTAACCATATGCTATTAACACAAAAAGGAACAAACGTGCAGCACTGCAACAATATTAGACAAGGAAATTCCATTTCAGAGCGGCTTAAGGTCTAGTCTCATGGTTTATTATGTCACTAGAATCCCTCAATGGAATTATTGACTTGTATTTATTCCTATTATATTAATATAAATGGTGTGTTCCTGCTGGAATAGCAAATCTTTGATAGAGAGATCTGCCTGAAACTTGATACCAAAGTATGCAGGATTCCAAAGCTGTTTCTCTGTGTGCTCCAATGAGGAACACTCCCCAGTGTAAGTATGCTGCCTCACCATTCATCCACTCTGCTAAAGATAGGAGGGTGAAGGCCTTATGGCGTAGGGAAATGAAAAGGGATGAAATAATCCCGTCACCTCTCCAAGCATGGGCTCTCCCAGACAGAACCAATAGGGGCTGTAAGGATACCTTTCTACTGAATGAGTAAAACGGTCGTGAGGAGCTCTCGCTACAAAATCCTCCACAAGAGGCAGTCAGATTTAACTCTGAGGGTTAGAGTTTGGTACAAAATTTCAGAGTGCAGGGTCCAGGAAAAATTTGAGGAAAAGGTCTGAAGAACCTGTCTCTGTGGAGAAAGGCCTGTGGGGACCAGCAACCCCACTGGGTAATTGTAGTTTCTATCAGGCAGCGAAAATAGTGTTCTAGTGGGGTTGAAAGTGTAGCAGAGACTGGTTGCTGAGCTAGTATGAAGAGTATTTTCATAATCAATCAAGGTAGCAAAAACCCTGCTGTAAATTTGTAGGGCAGGTGGCAAGCTGGTTTACGGAATGCAGGGAGTTGAGAACCTCTGGCTTACGGAAAGCAGCATGAATTAATAATCATTTAATTGGCTCCTCCATTATGTTGCTGGTCAGGAGATGGAAGTTTAGATGAAGGGGCTGTCAGTGGTACTTTAGCTAAGAGAGTCTGATGGTTGAAAGGTGGGGGGTGGCGGCTGCCTTTGGCCTTTCCACAGGGCTCAAGCATAGTCAGCTCTTTGGGACCCTCACAAGGTTAGCCTGGGGTTAGCAAAGAAAAGGATGAGTGTCCCCTCTGGGTGACCTCTTCCCCTTTAAAACAGAGAGAGAGTCTCCCCTGTGCTGAAAAGCAGGGACTGCCCGGCATACGCACTGGCGGAATAGCCTCTCAGAAATGCTTCCGGAGGGCAGAGTGCCTTGCGGCCATACTGCTTTCGGGTGTGGGTGTGAGGTACGTGTTTTCTCTGTCTGTGGAAAGGTGTATTCTTCTAACCTCTTTATTTCTTTAAACCTTGAGATGAGCAAATCAATGCACAAATTACCTCCTGCTTAGGACATTTATCACATTTTCATTTGTTTTCTTGAGGGGAGCTCTGGTCTTTGAGCAGAATCTCTCCTTGGCCCCTAATTGTGGCACAGGGGTATTTGTGCTGGATGAGCAGTGGTTTGGAGAAAGTGAGAGAGAAGGTTTTCGACACTTCTTTTTTTCTGGACATTTTTCCTCGTCTACTCTATAACAGATGAATAGGTCAGACTGACTGTGTGTGACATGGTAATTAATACACATTCTTTTCCAAGTCTGTTTTGAAGCTTTATAGTCAATCACTGGGTGTGCTCAAGAGTGATGCGGTCTGCATGTCCCCTTTCTCCAGAATGTAAAGGAATTCTTAATTCCCCTGCTCTGTGACACTGTTCCATGATGGCTGATCCTAAGATCATTCATGTACTTAGATCTAACATACAGTAGGTTCGGGTGGATGTCTACTAGCAATAACTTGGTCTCAGTGTTGATAGCCCAAATGGGAATTTTCTCTTTAAAAATACTCCTTAGCATGTATCTTGAGACATCCATTTTGAGAATACTGAAAACATTGGCCAAACCAGACAGTCTCCACGTAAAAGAATAAATGGACACAAATCAGACGTCAAGAATTATAACATTCAAAAACCAGTCGGAGAACACTTCAGTCTCTCTGGTCACTCGATTACAGACCTAAAAGTCGCAATTCTTCAACAAAAAAACTTCAAAAACAGACTCCAACGAGAGACTGATGAATTGGAATTAATTTGCAAACTGGACACCATTAAATTAGGCTTGAATAAAGACTGGGAGTGGATGGGTCATTACACAAAGTAAAACTATCCCCCCTCCCACTGTTCCTCGCACGTTCTTGTCAACTGCTGGAAATGGCCCACCTTGATTATCACTACAAAAGGTTTTTTTTCTCTCCTGCTGGTAATAGCTCACCTTACCTGATCACTCTCCTTACAGTATGTATGGTAACACCCATTGTTTTCATGTTCTCTGTGTATATAAATCTTCCCACTGTATTTTCCACTGAACGCATCTGATGAAGTGAGCTGTAGTTCACGAAAGCTTATGCTCAAATAAATATGCTAATCTCTAAGGTGCCACAAGTCCTCCTTTTCTTTTTGCGAAAACAGCCAGTTCATCTTCACACCCCTCCTATGGAGTAGACCAGTGTCCCTATATTAGAGAGATTAAGGCTGGTGAGCCAGATCAGCAGCACTGAGGAGTGCTTAGAGTTTCAGGGGTAGGGAGCAAAGCTGAATTTAAACTATCTTTTACCAGGATGGTTCCCCAGCTGAAGATAGTGGTCTGAAATGTTGCTATATCTTGTGCTGACTGCCTGTGGCTCCAGGGACCCATTATTGGAGACAGAGGTCACCAAAACCCAGGGATGCCCGAGCCACACCTGGCCATGCACTCAGCATCAGCAATAGTGGGAAGGTTAGTGGGGGCAGCTCCTATGTCACCTGAGGATCCCCCTATGTACGAAGGGTTCTTCAGAAGCTGGCTACGCTTGTTAGGGCAGTTTTGTAGCTGCAGACAGTGCAGAGCTGCCTTAACAGCCCAGGTTCTGTTTTCAAAAGTGTGCACTAATTTAGGGTGCTTCAAACACCCATGGTCTGATGTTCAGAGCAGCCGAGCATCCACAGTGCCGACTGACATCTGAGACATGCCAGCACTCAGCACCTCTGAAAACAAGCCCCCATTGTCTGAAGCTGGGCTCCCAAAATTAGAGTCCGCCTCAGAAAATGCAGGTGAGCTTCCCAAGGTGTGAGTGTCGGTGGCATAGCCAAGGTATAAGAACCCAGGATTTCTGGAGTTAATTGCTCTAATCTGCCATGGATTACACCAAATCTTATGACTGTGGAAGAGAAGATGATATTTTTGGAAGTTTCCAAAGATTATTTTCCCCACACATTAGCTATAAGGTTTGATTTTTTTATTTATTTATTTATTTTTATTTTATTTTATTTTATTGACAAAATTAAGTAGGTCCTTAGTGCTTTGTTTCCAAAACCATAAAGCATTTGAGTTCTTTACCTTGGAAATTGACTGTGGCACATTCCCAGTAATGGCTTGAATCATTTACTGTATGACAGCATATTTATTTTCCCTTGTCACTATGCAGGTGACTTCCATACACAACTCACAATAACACTCACCGGAAGTTACACAGATACGTTCTCCTGCATGTTTCTCAAAGAAGAGACCCCAGTAGATTCTAAGCACAGAAGATTATTTCAAAAAATAATTCTGATAATTCAGTGGGAGTTTTGTGACATGAGATAAGATGTCACATTAGTCACCCTCTCAAAGCCAGTCCCTGCTCACTGAATGTCTTCTGCAATGTGTTGATCACAGTTCATTCCATTGAGTGAAAACTAGAAACTTATGTTTTCGGTAAAGGACTTATTCTGGTTTTTATGCTCCTCTTTACCTACAAGAGGTGTCATGAAGATCATGGTGATAAGTCTGATTTCGACCAACAAATTCTGGGAATGTTCATCCTGACCTCACCTTGGGAGCCTCAGGCTAGTCTAATGTGACATACCGAAGGTACCAGCTGAGTGGCAATAGCAGGGCACAATAGGGGGTGCCATGGAAAGCTTTGGAGACTTGGGTAAATAAAGCATTGGTTTTGGTTTGGGTTTTTATGGGTTAAAGATAGACTTTAAAACAGGCTTTCGTGTTTAATTACGGTTACGTGTCCACATTGTGTCCATGAGAACATCCATCTCCTGCATGTATATTTTTACATTTGATATATATGAAACAGGTGGTTAAACTGATAGATAATAAATCTTGGAAGGGGAGTTTCTATCCTGTAGGGACTCTTTCTGCCATAAACACCGCAGGAGAAGAATCACTGGATGCCTGTTGCACTCAACTAATAGTAGTTCAAGGGTTGAAGTGAAAGTTGATAGAGCCCAGAGAGTCCCTCCCCAAACCACACTGGAGACCTAATTACAGTCAGTGCAAGGGGACAGGGCCAGATTTACACCTTACATGCCCCTAGGCGCAGCATCTTCAGCACATACCCCCACCCAGAGACCCCTCCACAGACTTCTTCCGCCACAACGGCACAGCACTTTGCACACCACTACTCAGCACCCCCTGCCCACTGACCTCCCCCCCCCGCCATGCCCAGCGTCCCCTGCACAGCCCCAACACCACAACTACCCAGGGCCCCACACAGATACCCCACTGCCCCAACACACACAAGCACCTTCCACTGCCCAGCGCACCTCCCCAAGCCCCACTCCCCTGCTCCCTGGCCTCCGTCCGCACTCACCAGCCCCGCTTGGAGGTGACTGTGTCTGCCGGGCTGATCGCTCTGGCCCCTCAGGCGTGGCCCGATCAGCCAGGCTGGAGCAGGAGCAAGACCTGCCCAGGCCAGGCTCCCTCAGGTCGCGCTTGCCCGGCAGGGCCCCTCTGTTGGGCTGCTGAGCTCTTCCCCTGCAACAGGGGCCTGCTTCCCCTTCCCTGCTGGTAGAAGCGCCCCAGCAGGGTTGCGTGGGGCCATCTCCCCTTCAGCTGGCCCCACCCCCTGCCGGGACCTGGGAACAGCAAACTTTGCATTTTTAGGCACCCCTAGAACGCTGGCACCCCTAGGCATGTGCCTAACTGGAAATCTGGCCCTGGCAGGGGACCCTAAATCCTGTAGGGCTCTGTGATTCAGGTCCCTGTGAGTAGGGACAGCAGTGCTGCTTGTACTGCTGGCCACACGCAGACAGAGCTCGGGGCCTGGGCCTGACTTCCCGGTCGTGGCTGGCATTTCAGTGTCTGCGGTCATACTGAGGGGTGGACAACAGCAGCAGTAGGTAACCTCCTTATTGGGGCCACTCTCCTCATGTCACACAGGGACCCACCGAGGCAGTTTAGCACCGGATCATCCTCCACCAGCCACAGCGAAGGAGTTCTTGCTAGGAATTCTTCTTACTCTTACTGGTAGAGTGGGGGCTCGTGAAGCACAGCCGGGGTCACTGCTATTCTCTTATCGCACCATGAATCCGCTCTAGAGGGCTGTTTCCCATGGGGGGGGGTAGGTAGTAATCTTCACCCACAGCCCTGATGCTCTATTTGTACTGTGAGATGATTTTTGCAGGGGGGGGAGTAAACTTCAATTCTGTAGAAATCTTTTTAAAGAAGCTCCATCTTGGATCCACAGGGAGGTTTTAGATTCAAACATAAAAGTTCATCTCGCCACATGGACAAGACAATGGTGGATGCATTCTGATGTCTATAGATTTACCATGAAAGAATTGACTTCTTTTACACTAATAAGCTGTAGGATTGGCCTTTTTCTAGTAGACTGAGTAGCACAAAGGTCTTAGTGGTACAATGGGATCCTACACATGTTTTTGGGGTATGTGCTTAAATTTGACACTGGGGCATTAGACCGCTGTAGGAGCACAGGACTGAAATATCAGGGGTTCTGCAGGACAGGAATTAAGAGCATTAGCAGAGCCATGTGACGAAGAACTTGCCAATCATCTATTCTGGCTCTCGCCACTATATCCCTTGGACACATTCAGGAGCATCAACATTAATCAAATCGTCTTTCCACAGGAATGGCCCAGGTCCTTTTATGTCCATTCATAGTGTCTCTGACTCCCTTTTCTTGGACGTGGTTTTGCACTCTGTTTATTTTACGAATGCTTAGTGTTGGGGGATTGTTAAATGTGGGAATTGGATTTCCGATTTTAAGGCACATTGTTGAATAAATCCCATCTCGGTAGCTTTGAAAGGGTCTCTGGCGTGTGAGTGACCTATCTGAGCCATGCACTGGCTGCAGCTTCTGAAGTAAAGTGTGGCTGGTTCCACAGCATCCAGTTCACAGTGTGACTAAGAGATGGAGACAAGCTGTGGGGGAGCCAGTCTCAGAACGTTACAGCACCTGGTTAATCAGCAGCCAGTCTATCCTGTTAAATAGCCAGCTGTCATGTGTTGTCTTTCAAGTGAAAATGAATAACTCCCATTAAGGGTGACATGGGTTTGAAGTCGATTCAAGACAGATTACAGTACTGTTATGAATGTGTGTTCGGGGGGGCTGTGTGTAATATGCCTGGCTTTCTAGTTTTTAAATAATAGATGTCCTACAAACTTATGTACTCCAGGTTACCAAGATACAGGGTTTATAGGTCATAGGATGTGCATTCTGGGAACAGTATCAATTTCCTGGAATATTTTCTGCATTGAGCTCTGATTTTGTTGCTTTTATGTATACATTTGAATTTGAATACCATTGCTTGGTATTTACATGTTTAAGGTTTATGCCTAAACAGCCATTCTTGGTGTCCATATCGGAGCCAGTCCCACCGCTGGTCATAAGCCAGGCTCTGTTCCCCAGACTTCCTGGGGATTTCAGTGGGACTGCTTGCTGGAAATAAGACCAGCCATGCCCTCTGCACAAATGCTGAGTGCATTCCACACTCTGAACTCCCAGCTGCTGCCAGTCTAGGAAAGTGAGACTGAGCCAAGGACCCAGATGTGAATCTTCTGTGTTGCACCTACCACTGCCCTTGGCTGGCTTTAATGAACGAATGCCTCACAATGCTTAGCACACTGTGTATGAACCTTTCTGCACTCAGGGTAGGAATGTCATCCTGCACTGTCCTCTGTATGGCCAACTCTTCCTGGAAGGAGGGGGAATCCTGACACTCAAACGCTGACATATGGCCAAGTGGTCAGGTCTCACATGTAAACACAGGAGAAGACTCTCTTGCATCTACTAGATTTTTAAGCTGACCTGGGGAGTCCGAGTGAGTGGGTGTGCTTTTCTGCTTGTAACTGTATGGATTTGTAACGGTTCCTTATTGCCAGTAATGCCAGATATCGAGAGAGAAACTCTTACTTTCTCCCTAGCTTGTTTAGTAAGATGTCACTTGGCCCAGATGTTTCTCCTCTTCAAATCCTTAGTCTGTGTTTGTTTCAAGAAAATACAATAGCACAAATGGAATTACTGATCTTTTCATCCAGCATGAACCCCTTTAGAGCTGGCCTGATGGGGATGTCCTAATGCAAATCTCATTTGTCTTTGCAGCACCAGCCAGCCAGGCAGACAAGGAGCTGACAGAGTCTCCAGCATCCTCCAAATGCATGTCATTTCCCAGCAGCTCTGAGTCACCTCTCTCCTCTAAATGGTCAAAAACTTCAGAGGAGACCAAATCAGAGCAGGTGAGGCACAGGAGCCCAGCATTACTTCCTGGACAGCCATAAAAATCTAGAGGCTGTTAATTCACTTCCCAGGTGTTGAGAGAAAAAGCAGAGTTGATGAAAAGATGGTGATTGAGTGGTAGGACAAAGGCACAAGATTATTACATTCAAGCTGTAAAGAAGGAGGGGATACAAGCAGTGATTGTATCAGTCACATGATTCAGTCAGCATGTTTTGTTTCATCTCTCTCTACAGATGTATCAGTGTCCATACTGCAAATACAGTAACACCGATGTGAACCGGCTGCGGGTGCATGCCATGACCCAGCACTCCGTGCAGCCCATGCTCCGCTGCCCACTCTGCCAGGACATGCTCAACAACAAGATCCATCTGCAGCTGCACCTCACACACCTGCACAGTGTGTCGCCTGACTGTGTGGAAAAACTCCTCATGACGGTAAGTCTCTGGGAGCTGAAGTGCACCTTTTGCCTTCCCAGCAAGAGTGAAGTTGTCTTCGCATAAATGAAAGGACCTTGCCTGTGCCCATGGGCACTGGCTAGTTTTGATGTAACCTGCTGATCCAAGATCCCACTCCCTGATCATACAAGAACTTCTCTTGCTTTGATTCTTCTCATCCCCATGTTATCCTAGCTGCAGAATACCAAGGTTTGGGTATCATGGTGGTCGGCACAATCAGGAGAAAGAGTTATCCTGTGGAGATACTGAGAAGAATATTCAGTAAACATGTTCTCCCTTAACCCTTTAAAGTCACTACAAAAGATCAAGTCGACACTCATCATAATGGGAGTAGAAGTAGGATCTGTTCCTTCAGTGAGAAATCAGCCAGTCGGAGATAATGTAACTTTTTATAAGTAACAGATCACTTTATTCAAGGCAACTATAACAACCATGTGGATATTGTGTAGTTGGCCTGAGTGAGATGGATAATGTGTGGCTGTAGAATCCTGTAAATCCCTTGTTTAAAATGCCACTGTCACAATGTTTTGAAATGCCTCATTTTAAATTGAACTTTAAGGATGGTCAGTTAAACTTTTCTGAAGTGGGAAGGTCTTTAGGCCATTGAAATGGAGGAGATTTGCTAAATAATACCAAATATTTCCATGGAAACATGTAGTTAGAAACAGATCCATTTTTGTAATTGTTTCTCCAAGGTGGGTTGCACCTTAGTCACAGCTGCGCAATCTTCACCAGTGCAGTTTCTCCGTAGGTGTAGCAAAACTTGAGATCAGTTAAATCTGGTTCATTACCAAGATGTTTGTGTCAAACTTTTTTTCCCCTTCTACAGCATTGCTCTAGGTGTCAAACATGGGAGTCCTGTTCTAACACTGTCTCTAATGGAAGCCTTTATCCAGCATTCTCTTTGTCTCCAGTTCATTTGAGAAGGAAATTATCGTTACAGTGCATGATGGGGAAATGTCCTTTTTATTATGTTTCTAACATTGCGGTGCTCAAGCTATCATTCTGAAGAGGCTTTTTGTATGAGCGACAATCTCTTGGTCATGGACTGGCTGGTCGGGGACTTGCTTTTATGATGTCTGTGCGGAGCACCTAGCACAATTTGACTTCTAAGCACTGCGACAATACAAATAAATACAAATAATCTTGTGGGCTCACCTGTCTTTCCAGCGTCTCAATCCATGTGTATCAGGGCACAAGAAAAAATGTCCAGTGGTCCATGTTTCTCCTTAGGTGGCATTGTTTGTGAAAGTACATAATCTTGCTCCAGCACCAGTCTTCTTCTTTCCCCCTTTTTTTCTGTCTTTTTCTCTCCTTCCTCTTTGCTTGTCAGATTTCTCTTTCCCTCTGCTGCTTTCCCCCCCAGTTTCTTGTCCTTCCAAGTCTGCTGCCATATCCCCCTTCCTCTGCCATGCCTGGCTCCAGATGGGCTGAAGAAATGCTCTGCTCCGCACTGGAGGATGGTTGATTAAATGCCAGAAGGGATGCTGTACCTGGCAATCAGCGCTGTCCAGGAACATCTGGGAGAGATCCGTGCACCACAGTGTGGGAGCCATGATCCTGGAACACATCAACCTCTAACAGTGTTGACAGGTCCCATTACTGCTCCCCAGTAAATGCCAAATTCGGATACTTCTGTCCTCAGTGAAAACAATAAACAATACAAAAATACCAGGGGGCTTTGGGAAGAGAACATGTTAGTTAGCTAACATTTATAGCACTCAAGATATGTCTACACTGCAATTAAAAGCTGTAGCTGGCTCGTGCCAGCTGACTCAGACTCATGGGGCTTGGGCTAAGGAGCTGTTTAATTGCAGTGTAGACGTTCAGGTTCAATCTCTAGGACCCTCCCCCTTCATGCAGTCCCAATGCTCAGGCTTCAGCCTGAGCCCAAACTCCTGCACCACAATTAAACAGCCCTGTAGCCTGAGCCCCGCAAGCCTACGGGTGTCTAATTGCAGCGTAGACACACCCTCAGAGGCCCCAAACAGGGACAAAGATCTGTCGTACTGGGCCATTGTACACATTTATAGTCAAGGACTGTCCCAAAGAACTGAGATTCTAAGGCAGCTTAGAGTCAAACACAAGATGAAAATATTTGGTCCCTATGATGAAGAGAAATGTGAGAGCAGTGAGTAGCAATAGAGCTTCTGCCATACAAGTGGGAGTCCCCGGTCTGCACAGAGTGCTCTCCATTGTTATAGCCTAGAGAAATGGGGTCAGTGTATGAGGCCTTGTCTAAACATACAAGTTGTACCAGTTTACCTAAACTGGTTTAGAAACTGATGTGGTTAAATTGGTATAGCCTCTTGGGTGGGCACTCTGTCATGGTTAAGAATGCCTTATTTAAATCGATATACGGAATTCTTCAGGCCATTTAAGTGCAAGCAATTTAGTTAGATTGGTGCACCTTCTGTGTGTGATCAAGAGCTCACTCACCCAGTAGTTTAACAACCCCGGCCCAGGGCACCTGGAGTGCTCCAGCCTTCTGCTGAGATCAGAAATCCCATCAGAAAGGATGGGAGTCTCCTATGAGCCCTGTCCCATTACTTGTTTCTTTGGTCACATCCATGAAGCCTGGGCTGCTTTTCTCTTTGGTGTTGGGGAAATAACACCTGGGGAAGAGGGATGGTCTCAGTGCTTTGAATAAAGCAGAAGGGGGCCAAGCAGATATTTTCCTTTTGCTTTAAATGGCAAACATGTTTTTTAGAAAAATAAAAGAAACAACCATTTGTGGTGGACACAGAAACACCCTAAGTTCCTAATTTTGCTCATTCCAGCCAAGATTCCTGTCTCAAGTCTGAAGGCACCGAGACCCAGTTCATGCACTATAAGTGAATTGCAGCCCAATAAATGGGAGCCAGGTTGCTTTTGACACGATGTCTTTGCGTTCAGTATTTGAAGGAGGCTCAAGTTAATAATACCTTATCAGACGCCTTTCAGGAACCTGCAGTGTCTAATATGTCTGTTGCCATAGTAACAGCTGCTTGCTTATGCTCCATCTCATATCTGTGTGTTTCTTGCCCCTCTTCCGTTCATATCAACAAGCAGTCTGGGTGGCTGTCCTGCTGGGAATAGCCAGAGCACTAGCCCTCCTTTCTGAGACCTGACCCTCTCAAGACTCTGCTAGTCCATCAATGGTGGGGTGAGAGAGAAACGTGTGTGATTGGTATGTCGAGGTCCCAGAGCCCAAAGGCACATGTGCAGCAACTCCAGCATCTAATGGACTGGGAAGACATGACATAGAGGGTTTATATACAGTAAGTGAAGCTCCCAAGATACCCTGACAGCTGAAGGCAACATTCCATGAAGCCCCAGTTCGTTCGCACCAGTCTTCTGCTGCTGCCACTTGATTACGCTGGTAAATAAATGTGTTAAAATTTGTTTTATATGGTATTTCATCTGCTCTAAACTAGTCTAGTTGTCTTTCCACACAACAGCCACTTCACTAGTCCTGGACCTGCACCACTTTGGCCGAGAGCTCCTTAATGAGGGTGAAGTGCAGTTCACTTCCATAGTCAATTGACAAGATTGATGGGCTCGAAATAGGAGAAGGGACTGCTTCCCAGGCAGCCTCCAGTAATGGGGAATTCTCCTGCCTCCCTCTCAGCATCCTTTATCTTTCCATAAATTCCTCTGCCCCTCCATTTCATTCTGTTGTCAGTTTTCTTGTCCCGTGTTCAAGGTGTCCTTCCAGGGTTTCCTGTCGCCAGCTGTCTTTTCATCTTTTTCGTTTCTCTCTTGCTCCCAGAGTAATTCTTTCCTGTCTCTGCCATCCTCTCTCCTCTCTCACTATCTTTACATTCTTTTCTACTTTTCTATTGTCTCTTCTTACTGCTCTCTGCCTTCTGCTGTCAGTCAGTTTTTCTCTCTCCCTCCCTCTCACCCCCTTTCCCTCCCCCTTCTCTTTCTCACTCTGTGTCTCGTTCTCCATCTCGGATGAAGGTAATGAAAATAATCGGGCTTCATTAATTCTGAGCCCTGTGAGATGATAGCCATTTGGAGCCATGTTTGCCAATTAGATGGTCTAAATTAGAAGTGACCTTGGTATACTGCCATCGCTTTGCCTGTCTGAGTCTAATGAAGCTTTTCACTCCAGCCCCCTCTCTGTCTTTGTAATGGAAATTCCCTCCTTTGTCTGGTTCGGGGACCTTGCATTGTATGTGCATTCCCCCCTGCATGGACAGAGGGGGTATTAATGTAGCTCCTCAGACCATTGCTAGAGAGGTTATTTTTAAATCTAATTTATTTTGGCCATGTTGGGGGAGCTCATGAAGAGCTACCTAGAACTTACATGGGATTGGCCCCGCATCCCAGACAGGCAGAGGCAGCCAGTGGGAGAAGGCTGAGCTAATGTATAGAATATTGATCTCTTGTCATTGTCCAAAGGTCAGTACGTGGCTTTGATGTGTCCAAAACCCATGTTATGCTCCTAGGGTCAGAATAGAGGAGACTGGCCAAGATGAGAACCTCCATACAGATGGTTACCCCAACTATAAGCTTTGCTAAGGCTTAGAAAAGGGTGTGGTGTGTGGAAATGGGGCAAGGGAAATGAGA
The DNA here is from genome assembly GCF_965140235.1 of Caretta caretta. Taxonomy (NCBI): domain Eukaryota; kingdom Metazoa; phylum Chordata; order Testudines; family Cheloniidae; genus Caretta; species Caretta caretta. The sequence goes on from NC_134217.1 coordinate 43,052,205, forward strand.
GAACAGGGATGAACAGCCATTTACAGAGCCCAGCATTGCTGGCAGAGTGGAGATTGTACCGAGCCCCTTTTCCAGCCCCTGAACTGTTACATTCAGCTCTTCTAACAGGCTCTCCGGTGCTGTCACTTGAAGAGTGTGGGTGTGGCCCAGTTTCAGCAGGATTCCCACACCGAAGGATCATGTTTCTCTCAGCCATTTTGGACTGTCTCCTCTGAGGAAGCAGCTTACGGAGTCCTTTTCAAAAATAGCAGCAAACTCATTTTCGCTTGAGGATGAGCGCTTGAGCTTAGTCTCTGTGAGAGAGGGCAGTCTTAAGGGAGACAAACAGGACAAGGAGAGAGGAGATCTGTGTTCAATTTCTGCTCACTTTGTAACACTGAGCAGTTGGGCCAAATTTTCCAAAAATGGCCACTGATTTGGGGTACCAGGTACATGTACTGGAGCCTGCTTTCTAGAGAGGCTGAGCACCCGTAGCTTCCATTGGCTTCAACTGGAGTTGTGGGCGCTCAGCATCTACGAAGACCAGGGACCACTTCACCCCTAGCATAAATACTCACTAGCTAATTTCATCTTGGGGCAGCAGGATACTGCATAAGAGACATTGCTCGGACAGGAAGGAAACATACTAAGGTCTGATAGTACTGGGTATACATTTCCTATGTAGGTGATACCATTCATAGCCTACACAATAACATTGTGTAGAAGGATGACTTACAAGAGAGCCAGGAAGTGCTAGCGTATGGTCCCTTTGGACACATGCCTACATACTATGGGGATGGGCCGGTTAGAAACTCTGAGAGTGAAATAAATAATTATTTTCTAGAGCTGAAACATGCTAGGTGACTTTCAGCCCAGATAGAACAATGTGACTCTAGCCCCTAGGGGATGACAATCTGATTTGAACATGGTGCAGTGAGTATGGCTAAGAAACAAAAGGGAAGTGATAGAGGGAGATTGTGAGCTCTTTGGGGCACGGACCATCTCTTTGTTCTGTGTTCGTACAGGCCCTAGCTCCATGGGGGTCACGGCTAGAGCTCCTCGGCGCTGCCCCAGTACACAGAATAACTCAGGTCTAGGGTTACAGGAGCAAGCTGACACAGTGACGCATTGCAATTGTATACATACCTTAGGGTTGTTTTCATACCTTCATACTGGTGCATATGATGTTGGTGTTGTGGACGCACTAGAGAAACTTGAATGAGGAAATACAAGCATTTAGGAGTTTGGGGCTTGCATTCGTTCCCAGCTATTGCTGGACAAGCTGAATGAGAAGTGACCACATATGATCACATGAAACTTGCACATAAGTTAACTTCCCCTACAAGACTCAACCCTCCACCGCCCGTCCACCCATGACAGTTACACCATTTAAATACAGACATAAGCATAAACAGTATCAAATAATATCATTTACCTGGTGATCTGTGATTGGCCACCAGCATTCAGTGCCTTCCTTTTCACCTTATACTCTGATTATTTATTTGTATTGCGAAATCACCAGAGTGGGCCAGGCCCTCTGTGCATGCACAGGAAGCCATAGTCCCTGCCCCAAAGAGTTTACTGTGTGAAAAGATAAAACAGATGAAGATGGGGGCTTGGGACACAGCATATATGCCAAGTGATCAGGTTGATGAGTGGTCAGGCAACTCCCCCTGGGAGAGACACTGGGTGTGGGAGGGGGAAGGCCCCCACCAGGAAGATGGCTACAGCAAAGAGGACTGCATATCAAGAAGGCTGAGCTGGCAAATGACTGAGAGGTGGAGAGATCAGGCAATGAGCCAAGCATAGAGCTTTGCATTCAGGGTTTCACTTGCCAGTGGCTCCCATGCATAGCTTTTTGGGAGAGCCTGCAGTTGTCCTGAATACACAGATGCACACAATTTCTCACTTCCTGCCCTTCTGGCTTTGTCCCAGTTCCCTCTGGGAATTTTCTGCCTTATAACAATTTCCTGTACCAAAGCCCTTTCTGGGTGTGGGGGGAGGAAAGAGGGAGAAGGGGGGAGAACTGAGGCTGTGGAGATGCAGGTAGGTAAAGGTAATTACTTAAGCACATATAGGGGCAGGACTTCTTGGTTTGGAGGCCCCGATTAAGATGCAGAGGCGCATGTGAGGTTGATGATTATATTTCGGGGTGAGTTAATTGACAGAAGGTGAAGGCAGACAAAGAAACTCTGCTTACTGCCTTCTTGAATCCCAATCAGGAATTATGATTAAAGACGCGGCGAGACAACAGAGCCCTGATGAATTGGTGTCTTTATTTTTTTCCTTTTTGCCGTCATTCACACTTGATTGACTTCAACCTTTCAAGTGCAAAAGTCTCTCTTTTCCATTATTATTCATAGCCATCTGAGTTTTTCTAATTAAAGTGTATGAAAACAATTACTGATCCATCGTACTGAGTCTTTTAGTGGGGATGACTGCCTTACTGTAACATGTATAAAAAGCCCACAGTTTTCTATAATGATGTGCTACTGAGGTGTTAGATAATTTTATTCTTTTTCTACTCTGTGGGGTTTTTTTTAATTTCTCGTTATTTATTTTTCATAATTCCTAAAGATCCTGGGAAAGCACTTTCCCTGCTGATAAAATGAAGAGGGACATTGCTTTCTTTCCTCCTCTGCTTCCCACCTCATTCCCCCTCCTCTGAGTCTGGTTACTATGAATTAATCGGTGACCTTTCACTTCTTGCATTCCCTCTGGACTCACCAACCATATCCTTCAGAAACGTTCTGCTTTGGAATAAAAGGTGGAATGAGTTTGGCATTCTCCGCCCCTTTCCTAGTGCTTTGTCAGTTGCAGCTGCCTTTACAGGGTATAGATGTCTGTAAAACACAAATGCTGTGTCTGTCTCACACTCACCGTCAGTGCTTAATTTGTGCCAGGGCTGAGTCCTGTAACTGCTAGGCTTGGCAGTTCAGAGCCCCGGCACCTCTGGGCTTGCTGTGTCAGTTACCAAAGTAAAAAATCACTTGAGCTCTAGCACCTCTTTCATTACAAATGAAGCACCGCCCATCTTGCACAGCTCTGTGAGTGACCAGAGCAGTCACAGCATCCCTTCCCTCTGCTGTCAGACATCCGAGATCTCTCACAATCAAATCTTCATTTGAGGCTGTCCGTGTACGTGCTCCTGCTCCCCATGAACCTGAGCATGGCTGGACCACACCCTGTTTCCCTACTCATGCTGTGTAGGCTTTACATTAGTGCCAGTGAGGAAGACATCATGTCCTATTTAGGGTTCACGTATTTCAGCTAGACCTTGGTCACAGATGTTGCTAGCATTTCATTAGTCATCCCACATGCACCTTGTGGCCTTTGACTTAAGTTCACTTAGAAGAAGGTAGGTAGCAGAACTGTATGAACGTAATCACGTCATTTGTTCTGCCATGAAATGCAAGGATCAATCCATTCCTCTGCCTGGCCTGAAGGGGAGCCTTTTGTAACTTCACTAGAGAACGTGACAGGTTAGCGCAGTGTCCAGCATGCCATGCTCTCCCAGCAGTCAGTGACTGGAAAAGGGCACTGTCGGAGCACCACACTGTGAGTCAGTTTGGGTTTGCTGCTCCCTCAATCACTAAGAACTCAGGGCATGGTAAGGATGTTCCTTTTAGCATCTAGGTGAGAGGTGCTCACAGACAATCAAAGCAGCAGAACGAACATCAAGCACTTGTTTATGGGGTGAGCTCCTGCATGTGGCTGTGTTATGAGATAACACTAGTGGGAACAATGGTCTTGAGTGGTTTCCTGAGCTACTGTGTTGGGGAGCATCTGTTGAAGAGCAGCCGTTAAGATGCTATGCGTGTGGTGCTCAGAGTTACATAGGGTTTTGTTGCTGCACGCCTGATGTTAAACACTGGTCAAAGCCCTAGTCATTTTGGTCAAAACTGTCAAAAGTAACTAGTGATTTTGAATGCCCAACTTTCAGTTACTTTATGGGGGCCTGATCTTATGAAAGTGCAGAGCCCAAAACCCAAGCTTCTTTTGAAGTGTCTCAAATCGGGCTCCCAAAAATTGAGCTATCCAGAATCACTAGTTGCTTGTAAAAATCATGGCTTTCGAGTCTTGGGCTGGTGATAGCACAACTGATTGCAAACGGAATTTTGAAGCGAGCCAGAGTGAACACTTGTTTTCTTTCCAACAGTCAGAACAGCTTTGTGTTTCAGACAGTTTGCCATCTCTTTTCCCTCTTTCTTTATTCATCCCTTCTCGTCACCTCTCTTTAATTGTACTCTTCTTTCTTGTGCCCTTCCTTTTTTTGCATCAATACACTTTGAAAATAGTGCTGTAGTGCTCCCTAGTTCAAGATTACAGTGTACTTTATAGGTGTGATTTAATTAGGGCCTTATTATGTTTTCAGTAGCTTAAGGTGGGCCTTTCAACTTCTCTACCTAATTGGTTGCACAAGAAGTTTCACAGCCCATGACAAAACATTGTCAGTGATCAAAGTCTGAATTCTACATAAAGGAAAAATATTAATACGATGATTCTTCTAGTGTGCAGTGCTAATTATGTCCAGAATGTAACTGTAGAAACACTTTTGACTGATGTGAGCTTTGTCTAATAAACACAAATCTTCAGTGAGCTAAGAAAAGTGACACCTCTGCTGATGTCTGATTTTGCTTATTGAAAGATTTTAAAAATATTTTTCTGTTTTTATTTCTCCTCTCTCCCATTTTTCCCACCGTCCTGCCGCCCTCAGGTGACAACACCGGAAGGGATGATGCCCAGCAGTATGTTTCTCCCAGCAGCCGCTCCAGACAGAGATGGAAACTCCAATGCCGACGAGCCGGGGAAGCGGGCCGGTCAGTTACTTAACGCTTATCTGGAAAAATCATCCTGCTTTGAATTGTAGCAGCTTCTTGTTTCCCATGCACTGAGAGAAAAAGGCCTCATTGCAATCCCTTGCCCATGCAGTTTCTGCTACAGATCATTCATTGCAAAGACCAGTGCAGACAGCAGGAGATCTAACAGGAAGCAGCTAATTTCACTGAAGTAACACCACAGTTGAGGCATGTTAGCAAGGCAGCTCAAAATTACATTGGCCTTTTTTATTACGTTATTGTTGTAAAGTCATGCCTACCAGTAACAGTGGTCAGTTATTTAATCCTGACTATAGTGTGATATGGCAGCAAAAAAAGGACACTACAGTTTTGGGTACATAGGTGAGGCCCCTAGTCTCCAAATGGGGAGGTGATAGTCTCTAGGTCGGATTCTGTCAGTGTCGAGCCTGGTGCAGGGACCACAGTGGGAGAGCCCTATAAGGAAGTTTGGGATTAAGACAACCACCACCTCCTTTCTGCACAGGGCTTGCATGTGAACGGCACCGTTCCAGAGAGGACACCAATGGCATGGCTTGGGCTGCTGGAGATGTGCTGATTCCTCAAATCCCCTCCTCAGCTTCCACCAATAGGAGTATCTCTCCCCTGCTAGAACTCTTCTTCTCTCTTGGGTAGAACCTGGAGGAAAGATGGCAGTGGAACGGTTGCTTGCCCTTCCCCAAAAGGCTGAGTTCTCCTGGGGCATAGCAGCCTTCAGTGGAGTCGGGAACAGCAGGGGCTGAATTTCACTCTTTCTTTGCAGCGTTAGTGGACCTGAGCCTCAATGTATGTTTAGTTCTTGGCACATCATTATCAGCAAGACTTTGACAAGCTGACGGGACAGCAAGGAAAAGTAACAAAGATAGTTATGGGACCACAGGGTTTAATTTGGGGAGGAATTAAAGGGTGGTAAATATGCCCGGCTTGTTTGAACAACCATCATGTGGGAGATGTGTGCAGTCCACAGATAGTCAAAAGGTGTAAAAGTCAAGGAGGAAGAAAAATTTATTTAGGGTTGTGCAGTGGGGCATAACATGTATAATGAGGTGAAGTTAAGAAAGTGAAAATTTAGGCTGAATATTAGGGGGAACGTCTGTCCTTCTGCACTAAAGATAATGTGCCGGCATGTAGCGAGGAGGCATGGCCTCGCTCTGAGACTGATGGGAAGGAATGGCCACACACTCTTATGGGGCAGTAGCCTGCTTACAGAAGGGGAAGGTATGTTTTATGAGAGGGCCGTTGAGCTACATCATGGGCTGTGGTAATCTTGGGCAGCGGGGGGGCTAACTAAATACTTGGTGAGAAGTAACAGCCTCAGCAGAAGTAGTGGTGAAGGAAAATGACGCTGTTTGTGGCCGGGGGAGGAAGTACTGGATCAGATGTAAATTAAGAAATGAATAATGATTTATATTTTTATTTAAATTGTAAATGAGTGACAGAGACAAGTCCTGTCTAAACTGTATCTTCCTTGCATCACTTCACCCTTTTTATTCCGGTTCTGTTTTCAGAGACCTCTGAGGACTCAGGAAAAGGCCTCCTGTCATCTGAGAGCATAGAGCACAGTGGAGAGTCCAAACCTGTTCCTGCCGATCAGAGCTCCACCAGAGAGGACTCTGGCTTTCTTTGCTGGAAGAAGGGGTGCAGCCAGGTGTTCAAAAGCTCAGCGGCCCTTCAGACGCATTTCAATGAAGTTCATGCTAAACGGCCCCAACTGCCAGTATCCGATCGCCACGTCTACAAGTACCGTTGCAACCAGTGCAGCCTGGCCTTCAAAACCATCGAGAAGCTGCAGCTTCATTCTCAGTACCATGTAATCAGAGCAGCTACTATGTGTTGTCTTTGCCAACGCAGTTTCCGAACCTTCCAAGCTCTGAAGAAGCACCTGGAGACAAGTCATCTGGAGTTGAGTGAAGCAGACATTCAGCAGCTTTACAGTGGGCTTTTGGTCAATGGAGACCTCCTAGCTATGGGTGATCCTTCGCTGGCTGATGACCATACTATCATTGTTGAAGATGATAAAGAGGAAGAGAGTGACCTAGAAGATAAACAGAGTCCTACTGGCAGTGATTCTGGGTCAGTACAAGAAGACTGTGGCTTGGAACCTAAGAGGGCCCTACCTTTCAGAAAAGGTCCTAATTTCACCATGGAGAAATTTCTCGACCCATCTCGCCCATACAAGTGCACAGTCTGCAAAGAATCTTTCACACAAAAGAACATTCTTTTGGTCCATTACAATTCAGTCTCTCATCTGCATAAACTGAAAAGAGCCCTTCAGGAGTCTGCTACTGGGCAACCTGAACCTACCAGCAGTCCAGACAACAAACCTTTTAAGTGCAACACTTGCAATGTGGCCTACAGCCAGAGTTCTACGCTGGAGATCCACATGAGGTCTGTCTTGCACCAGACAAAGGCTCGAGCTGCCAAGCTGGAGGCAGCTAGTGGCGGTGGCAGTGGTAACGGAACTGGCAGCAGCAACAGCATCTCTCTGGGTTCGTCCACACCAAGTCCAGTGGGTGCTAGCAGCTCTAATACCTTCACAGCCGCCAACACCAGCAGCGCTGGCCCAGCTCCCATCCCTGGTTCACTCAAGCAGGGATCCGGTGAGAGTGTGGGAATCGCACCGTCGAGTAACCCCGTTAGCGCGAACATCGCCTCCCCTTCCGAGCCTAAGGACGTCAACCGGAAGAAACTGGCTGACATGATTGCATCCAGGCAGCAGCAGCAGCAGCAGCAAGCTCAGACCTTAGCACAGGCGCAAGCCCAAGTCCAGGCCCACCTCCAGCAAGAGCTGCAGCAGCAAGCTGCCCTCCTGCAGTCTCAGCTGTTCAACCCTGCTCTCTTACCACATTTCCCCATGACCACAGAAACCCTACTCCAGCTTCAGCAACAGCAGCATCTTCTGTTTCCATTTTACATCCCCAGTGCTGAGTTCCAGCTCAATCCAGAAGTTAGCTTACCTGTGACCAGTGGTGCTCTGACACTATCTGGTACTGGTCCAAATTTGCTGGAAGATTTAAAGGCTCAAGTTCAGCTCCCACAGCAGAGCCATACACAGATATTGCAACAGCAGCAAGGCCAACTATCTTTGTCACAGTCTCACTCTGTCCATATACAACAGAGCCAGCATCACGAGAAAAAAAACAAATCCGTTATTAAGGAGAAGGAAAAAGAAACCCAGAGGGAAAGGGAAAATGCAGAGAGGGGAGACAGCAGTTTATTGTCTAAAGAGTCTCTGCCTGACAACCTAAAGCCCAAAGACAAGAAAGACTTTGCCCCAGGCAATAGTTCAGAACCCTCCCTACTTCCTCCACGTATCGCATCTGATGCAAGAGGCAATGCCACAAAAGCCTTGCTAGAAAACTTTGGCTTTGAGCTGGTCATTCAGTACAACGAGAACAAGCAGAAGGTGCAAAAGAAAAATGGGAAGACAGAGCAGGGTGAGAACTTGGAAAAGCTTGAATGTGACACATGTGGCAAGTTTTTCTCAAACATCCTCATTCTAAAGAGTCACCAAGAGCACGTTCACCAACACTACTTCCCCTTTAAGCAGCTGGAGAGGTTTGCCAAGCAGTACAGAGAGCACTATGATAAACTGTATCCACTGAGACCTCAGACTCCAGAGCCACCTCCACCTCCTCCTCCTCCTCCACCTCCACTCCCTACAGCACCTCCTCAGCCAGCTTCCACTCCTGCCATTCCTACTTCTGCTCCACCTATTACTTCTCCTACAATTGCACCAGCCCAGCCATCTGTGCCACTCACCCAGCTCTCTATGCCAATGGAGCTGCCCATCTTTTCACCACTTATGATGCAAACTATGCCACTACAAACATTACCTGCCCAGTTACCACCTCAGCTTGGTCCTGTAGACTCTCTACCTGCGGACCTGGCTCAGCTGTATCAACATCAGCTCAACCCTAGCCTTCTACAGCAACAGCAGAACAAGAGGCCACGTACTCGGATCACAGATGACCAGCTCAGAGTTCTTCGGCAGTATTTTGATATCAACAACTCTCCCAGTGAGGAACAGATCAAAGAGATGGCAGACAAGTCTGGACTGCCACAGAAAGTGATAAAACACTGGTTTAGAAACACTCTGTTCAAAGAACGCCAGCGCAACAAGGATTCCCCATACAACTTCAGCAATCCTCCAATTACCAGCCTGGAAGAACTGAAGATAGACTCACGGCCTCCCTCTCCAGAACCTCAAAAGCACGAATACTGGGGAAGCAAGAGGTCCTCCAGGACACGGTTTACCGATTACCAGCTCAGAGTCCTGCAGGACTTTTTTGATGCTAATGCTTATCCAAAGGATGATGAATTTGAACAACTTTCTAATTTGCTGAACCTCCCTACACGGGTTATAGTGGTGTGGTTCCAGAACGCCCGTCAGAAAGCTAGGAAAAACTATGAGAACCAAGGAGAAGGCAAAGATGGAGAACGGCGGGAGCTTACAAATGACAGGTACATTCGAACGAGCAACTTAAACTACCAGTGCAAAAAATGTAGTCTTGTCTTTCAGCGCATTTTTGATCTTATCAAACACCAGAAAAAGCTTTGTTATAAGGATGAGGATGAGGATGGACAGGATGATAGCCAGAATGAAGACTCTATGGATGCAATGGAGCTATTGACGCCAACCAGTTCCTCCTGCAGCACACCAATGCCCTCTCAAGCTTACAGCACCCCCACATCCTCAGCTAATGCAACCTCTTCAGCCTTCTTGCAGCTCACAGCTGAGGCAGATGAGTCCTCCGTGTATAGTTCTAAAATAGAAGCTACAGATGAGAAACCAAAGCAATCTGAACCTCCAAGTACACAGCAAAACCAAACTCAAGACAAGCAAGTGCAACCAAAGCAAGAGCCTCAGCAGCAGCAAGACCAAGGAGAACAGAAGACAAGTTCAACACACCAAAAGATCTCACCATTATCCCCCCCATCCTCATTACAACAACAGCCTCCGCCACAGGCACAACCACCCCAGTGTCCTTTGCCACAATCAAGCCCAAGTCCATCTCAACTCTCACATCTTTCCCTCAAGCCCCTTCATACGTCCACCCCGCAACAACTAGCAAACCTACCTCCTCAATTAATCCCGTACCAGTGTGACCAATGTAAACTGGCATTTCCCTCCTTTGAGCATTGGCAGGAGCATCAGCAGCTTCATTTTTTGAGTGCACAAAATCAGTTTATCCATCCGCAGTTTCTGGATAGGACGCTAGATATGCCTTTCATGCTTTTTGACCCCAGTAATCCACTACTTGCAAGCCAGCTGCTATCTGGAACTCTACCTCAGATTCCAGCAAGCTCAGCCACTTCACCCTCAACCCCAACATCTACAATGAACACTCTGAAGAGAAAGCTGGAGGAAAAGGCCAGTGCAAGCCCTGGGGAAAATGACAGTGGGACTGGCGGAGAAGAACCTCAGAGAGATAAGCGTCTAAGGACAACTATTACCCCAGAACAGCTGGAAATTCTGTACCAAAAGTACCTGCTCGACTCTAACCCAACACGGAAGATGTTGGATCACATTGCGCATGAGGTGGGCTTGAAGAAACGTGTTGTGCAGGTTTGGTTTCAGAACACTCGAGCACGGGAAAGGAAAGGGCAGTTTAGAGCTGTGGGTCCTGCCCAAGCCCATAGACGGTGTCCTTTCTGCAGAGCTCTCTTTAAAGCAAAGACGGCTCTGGAAGCTCATATCCGATCCCGTCATTGGCACGAGGCTAAGAGAGCTGGGTACAACTTGACTTTGTCTGCTATGCTCTTGGATTGTGATGGAGGACTCCAAATGAAGGGGGACATTTTTGATGGAGCAAGCTTTTCCCACTTGCCACCAACCAGTAGTGATGGTCAGGGTATTCCTCTTTCACCAGCAAGCAAAACTATGGAGCTCTCACCTCGAACTCTGCTTAGTCCATCCTCCATTAAAGTGGAAGGAATAGAAGACTTTGAAAGCCCCTCCATATCCTCAGTTAATCTGAGTTTTGACCAAGCAAAGTTGGACAATGATGACTGCTCTTCAGTCAACACTGCAATCACAGACACTACAACAGGAGATGAAGGCAATGCAGACAATGATAGTGCAACGGGGATTGCAACTGAAATCAAATCAACATCAGGACCTAGTGAGGGCCTGACAAAGGCTGCCATGATAGCAATGTCTGAGTATGAAGATCGATTGTCTTCTGGCCTTGTCAGCCCAGCTCCCAGCTTTTATAGTAAAGAGTATGACAATGAAGGTACTGTGGACTATAGCGAAACCTCCAGCCTTGCAGACCCCTGCTCACCCAGCCCTGGTGCCAGTGGTTCAGCAGGCAAGTCTGGAGACAGTGGGGATCGGCCAGGGCAGAAACGCTTTCGCACTCAGATGACTAATCTCCAGCTAAAAGTCCTAAAGTCATGCTTTAACGACTACAGGACGCCTACCATGCTGGAGTGTGAGGTCCTAGGTAATGACATTGGACTGCCAAAGAGAGTTGTTCAGGTCTGGTTCCAGAATGCTAGGGCAAAGGAGAAGAAGTCCAAGCTAAGCATGGCCAAGCATTTTGGTATAAACCAAACAAGTTATGAGGGACCCAAAACAGAGTGCACTTTGTGTGGCATCAAGTACAGCGCTCGGCTGTCTGTACGTGACCATATCTTCTCTCAACAGCATATCTCCAAAGTTAAAGACACCATTGGAAGCCAGTTGGATAAGGAGAAAGAGTACTTTGACCCCGCTACTGTACGTCAGTTGATGGCTCAGCAGGAGTTGGACCGGATCAAAAAAGCCAATGAGGTTCTTGGTCTGGCAGCTCAACAGCAGGGCATGTTTGATAATACCCCTCTACAAGCTCTTAACCTTCCTACTGCGTACCCAGCACTACAGGGCATCCCTCCAGTCTTGCTCCCAGGCCTCAACAGCCCATCCTTGCCAGGCTTCACTCCATCCAACACAGGTGGGTTCTGGAACTATCATCTCTCTGCTCAAATGTGACATTTTCCCTGGTATTGTGTCTTCAGCACAAATGGCTGTTTCCTTGGCAATGCCTGAAATCAGGTTCATGAGCCCTCTGTTCTCTTATGTTAATTGGCAGGCTATAAAGAGTAGTTATTTTGCCTCTAGTTCCTTAATCCATGTTCTCTAGCAAGGCAAGAGACTTACTAACTCGCTGTGTCTCTCCATATCCGGTAGGCAAGTCCCTGTGTACTCTGGGGCAAGGACCCCTGCTTGCTTTGACACATCCTGTAAATTCTCCAGCACCTTCAAGTAACATGAAAATTGAAGCTTTTATTGAATTAAATATGAAAAGGAATAATACAGTCAAAACAATATCTGTTGTGTTGTTTCTTTTTACATTAAGTTCAATTTAGTGCTGCTCCCAAATTTTCAGTATATTGCAGATGTTTGTATTGACAACACAAACTGCATTGTAGAAATGGTGATAGAAAATCTGGTGGTTTTTAGCCTTCAGAGTGCCTTACAATAGTACCTACATGCCTATCCAGGCAGCCACGGATTCTTTTTGAGCAATAGTTGGCAGTAAAAGGGAAATACAATTCCCTTATGGCCTACTTTCCATAAACAGAGAGTATGAATACTCCATCTTCCCCAGTGATCCCTCCGTTCCTCTTCCTTCACCAGCTGGAGCAGTCATGGAAAGAAGGTCCTTAATCAGTTTAAACTTAGGTCATTTTTCCAAAAGTCTTTTCTTTGTCTGTTGGCATCTGGTGAATGCAATTTGAACTAGTGTACGTGAGCCTCCCCAGAAGATGGTAGCTCTCTGGAGGTGTTACAGCAGGGAATTTGCCAAATAACCGCCTGGCCCACCCCACTTTTCTTTGTTCCTGGAGGGCTGTGGTCCCCCTCCTCCATGGAACTACATACAGTCCCTAGCCCACAATGAGACATTGACTTAATACTGTAAGATCTCCCAAAGATATTGAAGGAAATTGCCATAGCTGTTACAGGACCCAAAAGGACTATGAGATTCAGCTCCAGAAGCTGCTCTCTGGTATAGTGCATGAGTCAGGGATACCTTCTCCTAACAAGGAGACCCTGAAACTGTCCAGCATTAAACAGTTTTAAACAAGCTCCAGGGTTTGGAATACAGAGAGCTTGGGGCGCTTATTGACGTGGCAAACACACCATTAAAAATCTTTAACCTTTTATTAAAGATATAGAAAAGAAGCGGGGAGTTGAAAGCATATGAAATGTAAAATAAGTAAGGCTTTCATTTTAACAACATCTCTTGTTCCCATTCCCTCTAGCTGAAGAGAGTTTTTTAAAAGGAAGCTCCTCCTGTTTGACAGTCTTTTAGATGGTTTTAGAGATGGTAATAACAGTGCTTTTTGGAGGGGAAAAGAGAACTTAGTTGATATGGTCTTAAGCTGTGGTTATTTGTTGCTGTTACAGTCCAATCCCATTTCCTAGAAGACAAAACAAAACAAACTCCCACAAGATAGGAGAGACAAGAACACCAAAGATTTGAAAATGCATCTTGTCTTTGGTGTTGATTCACATTTGCAGTCTCACTGAGCAACACAGCCATAGCACGCAGTCTTGGCCACTCCCGAGACCTAGTATCAGTGTCAGGCTAACTAGGGCATTGCTTTTGCTGCCTCTCTGGTCACAGACTTACAGCAGTGTTGCAAAACATACAGTCTTGGCCAGCTAAATCACACTGTCCTTAGACAGAAGGCAAGAGGAGAGAGGTAGGAAAGAGAAGAAATTAGATGGGGAAGGAAACAGACAAATGGAGCGGGAGGCACAAAGACTTACATCTCAGGTGGTGGTTGGGATTTAGCCAGAGCCACTGGAGGTGGTGATATCATCTGGGTTCCTCTCGTGGCCCAGTGTGGTCAACACATCTTTTGGGATTAGGATCACCAAGGTGCAAGGATGTGGTGGTAAATTCCAGAGCCCCAGGAGATTGTGAAGGTAGCAGCCGTGATGATGAAGCTCACTCCGTCTTTTCATTCAGCAATTGTTGCACTCGCATTTCCCGGTTTTCTCTGAAAAGTTTTTTCTTTTAAGGACTTCAAAAGGGAGTGATGGGCATAATAGCCCATGCTCTCATTACGTTCACCAATTAGGCCTAATTTCCAACACACCAATTTTGGATCACGGATTTCCAATCCCTTCCTCCTCTTGTTTACCGGGCATGATCTCAACAAGTCCTTGAGTGGTATCGTTAAGCCTATTTGTTTAGACTGTCTCCTCCTCCCCTCCCCCCCCACTCTTACTGATTTTTATAAACAATCTTCTGTAACAGGCTGAGTTGCACTTTTGTTACCTTTTCCCATCCACGTTTCTTGTTACGGGTGACTAGAACCATTTCATACATTTCCATCCGCTTTCCCACAGTTAGGCTCACAACTGAGATAGGCCTACTAGGCCCCAGTTATTACAGCAGTTCTTTGAATGGAGCTAGGGAAAGCACCTTCTACAGTGCCAGTGGTTTGAGGAAGCCACGTAGTAAGAAAAAGTGTTCTAGCAAAGACCCTACTATCGAGTCTAGCTGGAGCACAGCGTGTTTTCCCTGGACTATTGGGGTTTCAGAAAAGGACCTCTTCAGAATGGCCATGTCATCTGCCTGAGAACACTCATCAGATTGGCATGGCCAAAGGAATAAGAGAGACCATTCTTTGAAGACTCTATAGGAGAACATGTCCGAGAACTTGGACCTGCCCTAAGTGCTGCACCTGACTGTTCTTCTTAGGATGTGTCAAATGGTTTCTGATTTGTCAAGCTCTTTCCAGAGCTGTCTTCTCCCTGGCACCATATGGACAAATCCTCCACAGGAGCCCCAATTCTAGACTAAGCCAATGCCATCAGACTGCAGAGTCCACAATTCCTGCCAGATCTCAACTCAGTCCCATAGAAGTCTTGAACTCAAGAAAAGCAAGTTCTTTAACATTCTGCTGCAGGTACACCTCAGAGGAGCACCAGAAGGCATCTTGGATAGCTACAGTGTTTTACCTAGGATTTCCTCAATATGGGCACAGTTAGAGCTTTTGGGACCTATGATCCTCCATCTCCTGTATTGGAAAGCGATGATAAGAGATCAGAGTCTCCTTTCCCCAGGAAGTCTCTTCCTCTAGGCTGCTGTCTGGATCCTGTAGCCTGCTGTTTCTGCATCCCTTGCAGTATTTATGCCTCAGTCACTCTACCTCAGAGGAGGAAGGAGAACTGGTGGGAGACCCTTTAGAGGCACCCTTTTTCCCTCATCCTTGGATGAGACTGTCTTAACTACTTCTTCCTCTCCTCTGCGTGATGCCTAGGCCTTTCAGGGGCAAGATGGGCAGAATGGCGGTAGCTCTGGAGATTCCTGCAGTTGCCAAGTTCAAGAATTCACAGAATTCCAAGGAAGAGAGAGAGAACTTTCTAGCCTATTAATGAAGATCTGTTGAAACCAGCCAAAGAAGTCTGAAACACCTGTCTCTGTTGACTCAGTTTCTAGGAAGTTAGATTGTATATAACTATGTGCTATATTCTATAGTTCCCCAGGGAAATATTTGAATTATTCTGCAAACATCCTTAGTTGTCGTTTCAGCCTCACCTAATGAATGGCATCTACTTCTGGGGACCCAATGGCAGGTCCTGCTATAGCTAAGCAAGCATAAAGGTGTGCTGCAGGACTCCACACCAGTTCTAAGAGATTTAGACTGTTGCACACCTTCCTGTTCTACTCCTCTCTTTGGGAACTGTTTATCCCAAACACAGAAAGCCATTTCTTTAACTCTTGGACCCTAGAGGTCATTGAATGGGGTGTTCTCCCTTAGGTTCAAAGCCATGCCAAAATATAACCACCTTCCCTTTTCAGGGTACTTTCTCAGAAGAAACTATTGTGAGAAGAGGTCTTGATCCTCATGATGACGGGAACCATACAAGTGTGGTGCTACAGGACAGTGCAGGAAAAGTTTATTATACTGAAACGAAGTGCTGGCCTATATCCTATCCTGGACCTCCATGAATTAAACCAATATTTAAGGAAAATCAAATAATACATAGCTTCTTTAGGAAGCATAACCCCTGCTCTGCACCCTCAACCTTCAAGGTGCTACTTCCACATCTCAAGAAGGTAAAGGCACAGGACGTGCTTCAGGTTTATGATGGGCAGAAAACACTACCAGTGCAGGGCGTACCCTTTCAGGCTGGTAGCAGTCCTGAGGGCATTCCTCAAATGCTTGGTTTTACAGGTATGTCTGGTGTCTGATCTCACAGGTACATCGATACCTGGAATACTGGCATACAAGCTCCCAGTTTTACAGAGGGTAATTCATGTCCTGGAGGAGACTTGCTCCTTCTTTATTTCGTCTCAGTAGAGCATAGGCTGTCTTCTGTGATGGGTGCTACCAGAGAATGTCTTAACCTGGATACCTTTCTCTGCTCTCATTCGTTAGATAATAATTACAATCTGAGTTGACGGGTACACCAGGAATTTTGAGTCTTCATAGTCACGGAGACCTGAAGAGTCCAGGCCCGTACAAATTTGCTAAAGATTTAAGTCATCAGATTGGCTCTCAGGTCCCATTTCCCAAGGATCAAAGAAAATTCTGTGCAGATTCTCTCAGATACTATGGTTGTGGTATATTACCTGAACAGACAGGGAGTTTGTGTCAGGAAGCAAACCATGAGAATGATGCATTCACAATGAAGGACCCTTAAACACTATTTTAGCCAACAACCCCAACTCTGAAGGCTGCAAATCAGCATGAGTAGTTTTTCTGGATCTCACTGGCTCTTCTGATATTTGCAGGATGAGCTCATCATGAACTAGTTTGCTCCAAGTCAGAATAACCATGTCTAAAATTCTGCTTGAGAGCTGACAGGGATCCCCAATGCACAAGAGGCAGGAAGATTTGACAGGACAAAGCTAGTATGACCTTAGTTGTGCCAGACTACGTATAGCACAGCTTGTTCTGGCTCTTTCCAAAGATCATCCACTCCACCTCCCTCAAATCAAGATCCTTTATCCCATCCAAACAGCAGGGTGTTCACCTGACAGCATGACTTCTGAATTTCTAGGGCAGGCTGTCTTCAGCTGAAGAGATTAGGGCAGCGCTGCTGGAGTCCAGAAAACCCTCACGAGAAGTTATGCTAGAGACCATGGCTTTGCTAACAGGGGCAAAGCAATTCTCAGCCATGGCGAAGGTCTGCTCCATCACTGTTTGTGCTTATCGTGTCCCTGTGAAAGGGACCCCTGATGGAACCATTTTACAGGCTCTTACAAGCATATGCTGTCCCATTCAGGGGTTTTACTGGTTCTTGTACCATGTATTTCGTCTTCTCCATACTCAGAGAGGGGCTCTTCGTTCATGGGATCTTTCTTCCTCTATCACTTCCTGCTGAAGGTCTCAGTGTTCTCAGAACGGCAGACCTTGTTGGCCAACCCACCTTATACTGCATTGGTCTGTCTTAAGCCTCAGCTCAAATTTCTAACCAGTATTGTATCAGATTTTCACTTTGGACTATATCACTATCTTTATTTGTCCCAAAGCCCCATCAGTATCCTGGGGAGATGAGGCTACATACTCTGGCCATTTAAAGCAATCAGCTGCTACTTAGAAAGGACTACCCTGTTTAGATGTCAAGCAGATTATTGGTGGTCTTTAGAGAAAACTCCAGAGGTCGAGCCGTCTCAACTCAAAGGCTGTCTAAGCATATAAAACTGTACATCCAGGAATGCTATGAGTTAGCTGCTGCTCCTGTGTTTGAACATCTCAGGGCTCACTGAACTAGAGAACAGCATCTTCAGTGGCACTATCCATATTATGCCCTCATCTGAAATACATAGGGCTGCTACACAAAGCTCAATTCACACCTTCACAAATCATTGTTGTCTCAAGACAGCATCCAGAGCAGATGCTGGCTTCAGAAGGGCATTGCTTCAATCACTGTTGAACTCTCCAGGGCTCCTTAGCCCACATCCTCAAGCAGCCCACTGCTGCTCTCCGGCAGTCCACCTTTGTGAAGGCAAGGAAAGGATCACTTACCCAAGGTAACTGGTCCTCTGAGTGAATTGCCTCCAGAGAGCCACACTGACCCTCTCTCTTCTCCTTCTCTTTGGAAGTCAACTGTGAGTGAGTCTTGTGGAGGTATAGTGGAATGGGGGTGGGGTGTTTACACCTTTGGTATATGGATTGCAGCGTCAAGGGAATTGCACACACCTACAGACTGCCAGCTGCTACTCAAACGGTTCCATTGCAGGCAAGCACCTCCTTTGGTAGGTCTGGAGAACCCAGAGTCCCCACTGCTAAATAATCCCTTCTTTAGACAGGTGGAATGCCTTTCAACCTTTGGAGTTGGGGGCGGTTTGGGACTGGCACTGAGAGGGGATGCAGTTCCTCTTTCCTTCCTTGCTGTGGGCAAGAGCAAAATTGACCTGAGAATATTTGCAGTTCTTGAATCCATTGCGTCCCACTCCAGCCACTCTTGACAGCAGCAGTCCACCCAGCTGCACCAGCCCCAGTATCGATCTCTGCATCCAGCAGTGGGTAAGTATGTGACTGCTAAAATCAGGAGTTAGGATGTACCTACACGGCAGTTCAATGCCCGCGTTGGCTTGTGGGGCTCAGGCTGTGGGCCTGTAAGATGCGGTGTAGAGGTTCGGGCTTGTGCTGGAGCCCAGGCTCCAGCACGCTTCCATCTTGCAGCTCCCAGAACTCAGGCTCCAGCCCCAGTCTAAACAGCTACCCGCAGTCTTACAGCCCCATAGCTCCAGTCCCGCAAGCCCAAGTCAGCTGACCCAGGCCATCTGTGAGTGTGTTACTGCAGTGTAGGCGTGCCCCTACATGGTTAACGATACTAGCATTTAAATTATTATAATTAGTTTTCAGAATCCACAGCACACAAAGATAAATGGGGCATTTTGCACCTCACTGAGAGCTACTTGCCCCAGTTCTTGACTGTATTCTGGCCCTTATGCTGCTGCTGTGGTGTAAAGGAGCTAGAAGCAGCTGGCTCTCTCCTGCCAGGAATGGCCTTATGCTGCCCCTCTTGACCTGACCCAGCTCAGGCTTTGGGAGGTACAAAGGTGACCTTTCACCTCCTGAGCTGTCTCTCCTAAGAGGCACAGCTTAAAGTCAGGCCTATTTCTGGCTGTCTGCAGTATTTCCTGATTCTGCATCAGTTTGCGCTCAGTTCACCTTTGAACAGTTTGTAACTGTAAGGCTGGAATTTCCCTAAACGAAGGGTTAGATTCTGCAGCACACATCTGCGGGAAGGGCTGCATGCTGCAGCAAATCTCACAGCTGTGGGATCCCTGAATGAGAAAATGAAAGCGTTTGTTTTATTTCCCCTTAAAGGCATCAGGAGACTTTTCCTTTTCAGGTGCTTGTGTGCCAACGGCAGTGGACAGGACTGATGCTATAAGCCCTTTCAGCAGAACTCCCTTTGCCCGAGCTATTAACAACCGTAGAGTGAAGATTCACAGCCCTGGAGACTATATTGTTACTGGCTATCCCTTCTGCTGGGAAAACTAGCCAGCTTCATGTTCCACTATTAATCCATCTCCTTTGTGAGGATATATTAGGGTGCATTTACTTCCACACACAATACTAGGTTCTTGCCTTAAGGGAATATCTAAATACCACATAAACTTTGGAACTACATCAAGGCTGTATGCCCAAAGCCTCCCACCCTGGTAAGGCAGAGGCAGCATTAGAGGTTTATGGATCCATGAATTTTTACCCAATAAGGACAGAAGAATTTAGAAACTCAGTCTGTTCGGTTCTTTGCGATAGCCATGCCTCGCTCTCCCTAGTCTGGAGAGAGTTTAAGAAGGTTGATCCTTTCTGATATTCAAAATGACTTTGCTTGGCACAGGTACTTTCCCTTCTACTCTTGAGCCCTTTGGACGAAGGAACAACTGCGGCTTGTGCAGCTGTAGAAGAAGTCTCTGTCAGAGACATCAACGATGAGTCTCGTGTGCATTACGACAGACATTCAGAAAGAGTCAAATTGCTACTGTGAATTTTCAGTTATTTGGAAGAAATTGAAACAGCTTCCTCTGCTGCCTAGTAAATTACCTGTTTCTAGTTACCCCACTTCATATGTTGTTTTTTGACTCACCAGCCTGCCCAATCAAGGGAAGCTTCTAAGAGAAAGGGAATGTGGGGTTACTGGTTTCCTTTGAGGCCTTCTTTGCACTCGGCCTTTTTCCCCTAACATTTCCCACCAGTTTTAGTAACAAGGGTTAAAAAGCCAGCACGTCTACATGTTTTCTACCACCAGTGGAGCTGCACCCATGGGAAATTTCAGGGGGGAAGACTAGTGTAGACAAGTTCCGTGGTGCAGCTCCCTCAGGCTTTTCTTCTTTCTGCTTCCCCAAGCTGGGACTTTCCTTGGTTTCTTTTCCAGTCAGGGAAAAAAAACAGGCCTAGAATGCCAAGGTACCACAACTTTGTGTCGGCCTGGGGAAGCGATGGTAGCAGACTCTGCTATTCCACACCCCAGGAACCACCCATAAGTACCGCGCACCTGGGAAGGGAGCTGGGGTCCCTTCTGCAGGAATAACTCCAGTTTGAGAAAGACTTTGATAAGAGTATGCAGCAGAGATAAGTGAATCATGTGTAGGGAATAATTTATTCTGTGCAGTTTTGCCTTTCATTTGTTTGCAGTTTGTCCACAAACAGATGCTGGTTTTTTTTCTCAAAAACCATCGGGTGAAAATCTCTGGCAAATGCCGTGTGCTCTGTGGCTTGTTGTTAATGTTATGTGCTCTGTGGCTTGCTGTTAGAGCTGTGTTATTTAGTTGTGATACATCACAAAAGGCACGTGGTATTGTTTCTCTTCCCTCAATGCAGGAGGGTAACCTTTATAATCAGATAAACGTTCACAGGCAGTAAATCTTAAATATACTTCCGGCAGGTATCCATGCTGGTAAAAATGACCCTTGCGAAAGCTGACCAAATGTGGCAAAAGAGAGCTGTGACACAAGCAAATTTATTTAGATTTCAAATTAATATTTATCCAGCTCTAGTATTTACTGCAGGAAACCAAGTGTAAGAATGTAGGAATTGCCAGTCTGGGTCAAACCAGAGGTCCTTCTTGTCCAGCACCCTGTCTCCAACAGTGGCCAATATCACCTGCTTCAAAGGAAGGTGCAAGAAACCCTGCGATTGGCAGTGACAGGAGAACATGCTCTTAGAGGAGGATCTCCTAACCCTCATTAGTCAGAGATCAGTTTATGCAACTGTCTCTCAGTGGGGAGCCCTCCTTGTGTTTGGAAGACTGGTATTCCATAATTGATATGGGACATGAATTGGAAGGAAGTTAGTTAGCTCTGGTATGAGAGGGGATAACTTTCAGATCGGGTGACGTGGGATGATCTGGTTGGCCGGCACCAAAACAGGAAATGGAAAATGACTTCATGCTTTGATGTGACTGGGCACAGCTTTTGGTTGGGACAGAGGCAGAGGGTAAGAGTCGCCAGTACTGACCAGAGCAGATCCATCCATGAGAATGCTCCAGTTATATCCCTGCCGAAGGAGTTACCTTACAGTTCTCGTATTCCATTGGTGATGTCTGACTAAGCACAAGCTCTTCTGGCTGTTGTGACACTGGGAACATACGTAGTACCATGACCAGAAGTAGGGTTGCCAGTTTTGGTTCGATTTATTCCTGGAGGTTTCATCACATGACATAATCTTTAATGGAAGATTAATTCCTGGAGACTCAAGGACAATCGTGGAGGGTTGGCAACACTACCATAAAGGAGTCACTTGTGCTTAGTCCATAGCAGCACACACATAGCTATTTATATTTAAAAATCCCTTCTGTGGGGTTAATTACTTCTATTCTTACAAACTAGCATTTCTAAATTGAGGCCTGTGCCTAGTCAGATCAGGCTGTGTGACTGATTGTTGTATCTCAGAAAGGCCAGCAACGAGAGGACCAAGGATCTGAGTTGCGGCTCCAATCCTATTATTAGCATATGTCTAATATTCGCATACTCAGCAGCTAGACATCCATGGCTGGCCTGAACCAGCTGACTGTCTCGTGGGGCTTGAGCTGCAGGGCTATTCCATTGCTGTTAAGATGTTAAGGCTCCCACCCAAGTCCGGGACTCTAGGACCCTGCGAGGTGGGAAGGTCACAGAGCTTGGGCTCCCGCCAAGCCTGGAACATCTACATAGCAATGGAACAGCCCCATAGCCCAAGCCCCAGAGGCTTAAGTGAGCTGGCATGGGCCAGCCGCAGGATTTTCTTTGCTGTGCAGACAGACCCCCTAGTGTTTGTTTGCAGTGGAGCCCACGGTGCACTAGGCGATGTACGGACACACAAGAGGGCATAGTCCCGCCTCAAAGAGGTTAGGCTGAGATTTTGCAAGCTGCTTACTGGTAATTGGCCATCGAAATGCCAGGTGCCTTTGAAGATATCTGCCTTACACTCTAAAAAGAGCTGACAGGGAAGGGAAAGGTCATTGTGGTGACTGGCTGCAGCCTGGCATTCAACATGTGATAAAGCGTGGCTTTTAGAAACAAACTCCCAGTTTGCCACTGAACACTGGTTCCTTCTCAGGACAGGAGAGGAGAACAGGGGTACACATTTGCTGCTTTTGCCTCTCTGAAGTTTAGAGTTTTCCCAGCCCTTACAATTTGCAGTGCACAATATTCCTCGCTTAGCTAGCTGATCTGGGATTGGATGGTCTGACTGCCTAAGGAAGATGTTGGCTAGTGAAAGAGTTGTGGATTGTTGTCTCTTTACCTGCCCCTCTTGTTATCTACGATGGTTTCCCAGCTGTTCTCCCCCCATCACCAGCTTTTTCACTTGCTTTTCCAGTCCTGTGGCTGGACACAACAAACATCATATCACTTTATACATGAAAGAAGTTACAATGCAAGTGCTTATTCCTTTCTGCTGGTTTCCCTGGCCTCGCCAATATTCCTCTGGCTGCTCTCTCTCCGACCCCTTGGACACCCTCCAGCAGTTCCTAAATAATGGATTGTGGCAGACATTCATCTGTCCTGGCCAAATAAGGGACATTCCAAGCATCTCTAGTATCAAGGGGATTCTGTACTTCATATCCATGTAACATTTCCTAGGAAAGCAGACACTTGTCTGCATTCTGCAACCATTGAGAGGGATTTTAACAAACTAAGAAAAGAGCGTGGGGGCAGGGAGAGGTCTTCCAGTGGTTGGACACTGGCGTTAGGGGAAGATCTGCTTTCCTCAAGGAGAACAGTGGGAGTCAGTGAAGTCGCAAAAAAAACAAGAAAAGGAGGGCTCCTCGTTTGTACCTGTTCTAACCGGTTCTTTTGCTTTTCCCCTCCCCTCTCTTGCTCTGCACCACTCCTTTCCTTCCCTGTCTGCCCCTCTTCCATTCTCTTCTTTCCTGCTGTTTGTCATTTTGAAATATCTTGAGGCTAAAACTTATTTTCATTAGCAGAAAAATAATTGCAGCACCTTCGCACCCAACCCCCCCGCATCACTGCTGCTGTCCAGCCGTGGCGTTCTGCCAAGTCAGCACTGCCCTCTCCCTCCGTGGCTGGCAGGGCTCCGCCTGTAGCCAGAACAGGTCAGGACAGTCGGGCCTATTGCTTTGGGAGTGGTATAGGAAGCTGATCTCTGGTGCCAGGTATTAGGCAGCTAAATACAGTGAGTCAAACAGCCCTGTTGCCAAAACTAGGTAGGGAAAGCAGACAGGTGAACTCATTACTCTTCGGTGTTTAACTGGCCTGTACAGTTTGGGCTCCTGACAGTCTTTACTGTATGTGTGAACACCGCCTCTAGGAGGCAGTGCAATGCTATTGTCCGCATTGTGCAGAGGGGGAACTGAGGCACAGAGAGGCCAAGTGACTTTGCCCAAGGTCCCAAAGGAAGTCTGGCTGAGCAGGGAATTGAAGACAGGTCTCTGGAGTCCCAGGCTAGCACCCTGACCTCGCGTTTCTAAAGTACGTTGTAGGTTAAAAGTGTCACTTACAGAGCTGCTCCCCTGCAGCCAGGCCCATGGCTGAGCAGCCGGCGTCAGGCCTGTCCTGCTTGCGGTGACGCTGCCGGGATCCAGCCTGGCCTGTGGACTGACCTCCCTGCTCAGCCATAGCCCCCGGTAGGGCTCTTAGACCTGCACGGTGCTGAGTGATTTTATTGTTGCTTCCCCCCTTTAGCTTTAACTTCTCCAAAACCCAGCCTGATGGGTCTGCCCAGCACAAGCGTCCCTTCACCTGGCCTTCCCACATCTGGATTACCAAATAAACAGCCCCCCGCCGCGCTGAGCTCCCCAACTCCAGCACAAGCACCCGTGGCCCTGGCCCCGCAGCAGCAGCCGCGCAAGGATAAGGAAAGTGAGAAGATGAAAGAGAAGGAGAAGGCGCCTAAAGGGAAAGGGGATTCCCTGCCGGGGCCCAAGAAGGAGAAAGGAGAGGCCCCTGCAGCGACCCTTTCTGCCCCCCTGCCCACCATGGAGTATGCGGTGGAGCCTGCCCAGCTTCAGGCTCTGCAGGCTGCCTTGAATTCAGACCCCACAGCCTTGCTTACAAGCCAGTTCCTTCCCTACTTTGTCCCAGGCTTTTCACCCTATTACGCCCCTCAGATTCCTGGGGCCCTGCAGAGCGGGTACCTGCAGCCCATGTACGGCATGGAGGGCCTGTTCCCTTACAGCCCCGCTCTGTCGCAGGCTCTGCTCGGCCTGTCCCCCGGCTCCTTGCTGCAGCAGTACCAGCAGTACCAGCAGAGCCTGCAGGAGGCTCTGCAGCAGCAGCAGAGACCAGTGCAGCCGCAGCAGCCGCCGAAAGTGCAGCCGCAGCCCAAAGGAAGCCAAACCCCAGCCCCCCCGGGGGCTGCCCCCCCCGACAAAGACCCTGCCAAAGAATCCCCCAAACAGGAAGAGCAGAAAAACGCCCCCCGTGAGGTGTCCCCCCTCCTGCCCAAACCCCAAGAAGAGCCCGAAGCAGAAAGCAACAGCGCGGACTCCCTGTGTGACCCCTTCATCGTTCCAAAGGTGCAGTACAAGCTGGTCTGCCGCAAGTGCCAGGCGGGCTTCAGCGACCGGGAGGCGGCCAGCCACCACCTGACGTCCCTCTGCTGCTTCGGCCAGCCTGCGGCGAGCCTGCAGGAGATGGTGCTCCACGTGCCCACGGGCGGGGGCCAGGGCAGCAGCTCGTACCAGTGCGTGGCGTGCGAGAGCACAGTGTGCGGGGACGAAGCCCTGAGTCAGCATCTCGAGTCAGCCCCTCACAAACACCGAACAATCACCAGAGCAGCAAGAAACGCCAAAGAGCACCCCAGTCGATTACCTCACTCTGCCTGCCTCCCCGATCCTAGCACCGCATCTACCTCGCAGTCTGCCGCTCACTCAAACGACAGCCCCCTAGCCCCTCTGTCCTCCTCCTCCTCTTCAGCTTCCCCCCACGCCTCCAGAAAGTCTTGGCCTCAAGCGCTCTCCCGGGCTCCACTTGGGAAGCCGCCGCCTCCTTCTTTCCCTCCTCTCTCCTCATCTCCAACGGTTACCTCAAGTTCATGCAGCACCTCAGGGGTTCAGCCCTCGATGCCAACAGACGACTATTCGGAGGAGTCTGACACGGATCTTAGCCAAAAGTCAGATGGACCGGCTAGCCCGGGGGAGGGGCCTAAAGACCCCAGCTGCCCGAAGGACAGTGGTCTAACTAGTGTAGGAATGGACACCTTCAGATTGTAAGCTTTGAAGATGAACAATACAAAAATGAATTTAAATAAAATTAATAACAAACCAATTTCAAAAATAGACTAACTGCAATTCCAAAGCTTCTAACCAAAAAAAGAAAAAGAAAAAAGAAAAAGCGTGGGTTGTTTTCCCATATAACAATGCCGGTGGGTTTTACATTTTTTTTTTCTTTTAATAAAAAAAAAAACAAAAAAACCTCTCTTACATTTGTCCTTTTGAAGGTCCTGTTGGTCTGGGAGACAAAAGTCCAAACTGCCTCCTTAATGTCTTTGGAGCTTAAACCCCTTGTATATTGCCCTTTTCCAATAATGCCCCCACATTGATAGCACAGCAAAGGCCGGCATGCACTGTATGGGAAAGCAGCCCACCGGGCTACAGTTTAAATTTCTTGCTATCTTAGCATTCAGATACCAATGGCTTGCTAAAAGAAAAAAGAAATGTAATGTCTTTTTATTCTCAGGTCAATCGCTCACACTTTGTTCTGTTTTCAGAATCATTGTTTTTATATATATATATATATATGTGTGTGTGTGTGTGTGTATGTATATATATATATATATATATATATATAATTTTTTTGTTTGTTTGTTTTGGGTGTTTTGTTTTGTTTTTTGTTCCAGAAAAGAATTTTGTTTTGTTGGGTTTGGGGAGGGTTGTTTTGGGCTGGGGGGGAGGTTGTTTTTTAATTTAAAATGGGCAGAAAGTATTCAAGAGAAAAACAATGTGAACTGCTTTCGCTTTCTGGGGATTTTAAGGGTAGCTTTTCTGATGAAGCCAATTTCAAGGGGAAAAGTTAAGCACTCCCACTTTTCAGAAAAAAAACACAGAGTGTTGAGGACTTGGAGCTTAAAAATAAGTTTTAAAACAACTGACTTTCTGTATTTATGATAGATATGACCATTTTTGGTGTTGAGTAGATTGTTGCATTGGAAATGAACTGAAGCAGTATGGTAGATTTAAAAGAAAAAACCCTTTTGTGTACATTTAGCTTTTGTATGGTCCAGCTGACGGCTTCTCATTTGATGTTGTCTTGTTCATTCCTAGCCAGATAGATTGCAATCCATTGACTCGCCTAAGCTTTTCTCCCCTTTGTACCTTTATTCCCCTTTCACCCATCCTGTAATCTTCCACTTATGGTTACTGCCTTCATTTCTTAGAGGGTGGTTGCATAATTATTTTATAAAAACTAAAGAAAGAAGTTCAAAGGGTTTTGGGGGTCAGTAGGATCCCTTGCAGAATATTTTTTGTTGGGGGTTTGAAACTTTTTAAGACCTATACATACGATTTACCTATGTCTGTTACCCTTGTGCACTTATCTCTTATTTTTCGTTTTCCTTTTTTCTCTTCCTTTCCTCATTTTGTAAATGCTTCAAAGATTCTGTTCCTAAACTATAAGCGTTTGTTTGTGTAATTAGGCTGCACTCTGTTCCTTCTTTTAAAATAACTTTTTGTTACATTTTTTCTCAAAAAAAAATTCATGCTTTAAATAAAATCCAAAGACATACCCTTTCACCACTGGTGCAGAATGAGCAAAAAGGTTTCTTTTTACATGAGAATTTGTTTCTGATTTAAACAAACAAAACTAAGTTTAAATAAAGAAAAGAATAAAAAAGTTCCCAGGTTGTTATCTGTGCTTCTTCTGCAAGCAGAGAGGCAACTCTTTATGAAAATTCAACATACCAAAACACAAGTTTTTACTTCAAAGTTTTGTCCTTGTGTTAGGCAGTCTGAGTGGTGAGAGACCCAGAGGTGCAGCCCGCAAAGAATCAGATAGCAATGTACAGAAAGCAAAACAAAAAACAAAACAAAAAAATCCCATATGTGAGGCACTTGTGTTTATGTTAATCTCTGTGTTCCTGTTAGTGGAAAACACACACACACACACACACACACACACACCCCTCTTATGGTCTGGACTTTAAAAGAAAAACTTTGTGCTGCTAAAATGTAGATTTTGGAGACAGATGCTTGCTATTTCACTTCCCTAGCCAAATGTCAACAGAAACAATCTCCCTTCCTCCCGACCCTTGAAAGTGTGAAATCATTCACCCTGTCATCCTCCTTATATTTCAAAAGGGAACTTCGAAGACTGTGAATGCAGGTTCCATTGTTCACCCTCTGGCTTCTTTTCCCAATGTTGAAGCCACTCATCAACTTTTCAAGAGACTGGAGCATTCCGAGATATGAAACGCGGATTTCATTTTTTTAGCCGGGACTCTTATTTTTATGAATTTTTGTTTTTAGTTTAATGAAAGACTAGATCTTGAAATGTTGTACATATTTCTAACTAGGCTGATGCACAGTGCAAATTCCTTTTTTAATTGTTTTTTAAGTAGACAATACTAAAGAGAGTACCATCTAATATTCATACGAGTATCCAGTTGTAGCATAAGGTGTCAAAAATGAAAACAAGTACACAAAGCGTTTGCTCTTTTAACAAACTGTTTTCTTTTAACAAAAGTTCTTGTATTTCTCCCTGTGTTTGAGATGAACATTTTTTAAATTTCAAAGTTGTACAGTTTTTTGTTTTCCATTATTTTATCTTGTTTGTAATTCTATGATATATATATATTCAAATATATATATATATATTTTTGCCATTTAACTGTTGTATGTTACTCTGTCTGTATCATATAGAAATATTTTGTTTGTTTTGTTTTTGGTTCTCTGTGTGATACAAGTTAACAATTTAACACTACCTTTATCTGTCAAATTCTGCTAGGTATCTTTTGAAATCTTTTCTTTTGGTTTTTATTATGTCGTTTGGTCATAGTGCAATTTCTCTCTCCTTCTTCTCCCTCTTCCTTCCCACCCACTAAAAAGTGTTTTAAACTTATTTTCTTATATTTTTTTCCTAAATATTTCTAGATACTCTTTCAGTCTGAGATTGTCTCATCCTTTTGAAGTGCCATGCAGCAGTGGCTGCAGGGCCTGCTCGCTTTCTCCAGCCCAGGCTGAGCTACTGTGCTCTCACTCGAAGTGAAATTGATGAACATCAGAAGGGTTAGGGTTGCCAAAGTCTGATTCCTGCTGCAGAATTCCCACAGGGGTTGAAGGTGTTATGTGGACTCCTCGGTTGTAATACTGCTTTAATCGCAGATGAAATGAGTGATGGTTTCAACCAAGTCCTTGGAGGATAATTTTCCCCATCAGATCACTATTCTCCCCCCACCTCCATGTCTTTTAACACACTGTGGTACAGTTAGCGGTCGCTGCTCAGGAGAGGCCCAGAACTAGAATACCAGGTGTGGTGCCAGTCAGGGTTGAGATGCATACAGGCTGTGTTGGGAAACTTGCATGGTGCCTGTCTGCTCATACCAAGCCAATCTGTAGCCGGCGCTGTTAGTCTCTCACTCTCATGAGCACTAAAATTCATGCCAGTAATTCAATATCTGTCTACACTTCTGCCCTTCAGACTGGCCTTCACTTGAGAATTTGCACCTCTCTTCTCCTTGAGAGGCTATGGGAAGGGGGTCATTTTCAAAGCCTTTTTAAAAATTTCCCCATAATATAAATTTTTCTATTTCAAATAGAAAAACCAACAAAGTGGCCTGGTGCTGGACACCAATCCCAAAGGGGGCTCTGAGACCCGAGTAGCTGGTACTACTCAGTCTGCTTAGAACAGCACCAGATAGAACCCTAGAGCTGAGGTCTCCTCCCTTCTGCTTTTCCTAGAAAAGGGGGAGGTGGAAAACCCCCACAAGGAAAAGATTTTAAACACAGCACAGAGCCGATTACTGTTTATTTTTAAATTAAAAGCTTTTTAAAGAGGCGAAGATGGCCAAATTTCTCACACAACAGTATGAAATACACTGTAAGGCATGTTTTTAGAGGGCCAACCTGCGCCCGTGCAGCAGGCAAGGCAGGAAGATGCAGACAACAGAGAGGCATTAACACAAGCCAGCACAGTTGATGTTTGTGAAAATATATTTTGCTTTTTTTAAAATAAATTAACTAAATTAAAACATTTTAAATAGAAGCAGAAATTTGGTTGGTTTGTTGGCTGAGATACTGCCCACTGTGAAACACAAAGCTTTGACTATTTTTTTGTTTGTTTTTGGGGGGCAAGTTTGGGTAGAACAGAAAGCGTAAATGAGGTGAAGAGGTATATGAACAGCCTTTGCAATGTACAAATAATAGAGCAAGTGAAACCAAAAATGATGTTCTTGGTGTTTTTCTATAATGTAGTCTTGTTAGCTTTTTTGTTACTGTAACAATGCTGATCTCGAACTGTACCAAAATACATGGAGACGAACAGAAACAGAAACCACATGGAACTTTCAAAACTTTAAAAAAAAAATTGTCACAAAAACTTTGTTGTCATAGTTAAGTTGATTGTAGATGGTAATTGAATATACTCCTTTGAAAATATTTCATCAAGTATGTTTCCTGCTCATTGTGATACATTAAAAAAAAATGAGCAAAAGCTCTTGTCTCCGATGTCCCCGGATGTGTGAAGGTTTTGTGTGTGTGCATGCCCGTGCGCTCGCTGGTAGGACTGTGTGCGTGCATGTTTGTGAATTCATCTGTGCGCATGAAATTAGATGTTCATGGAGCTACTTGTAGGCACATGCCCCTGGTGCACTCACAAGTGTGTGTGTGTGTGTGTACGTGCATAGTCATTTGCCCTCACAAGCATGTGGGTGTTTGTGTGCCCATGGGCACTGTTTGCATTAGTGTGAGAGTGCATGGTTCTCAGCATGGAGTCCAAGTGTTTAATGAGCCAAGTAGCACCGTGCGTATTGCAGCTTTGGGATGTGTTGTGTATGAAAAGGGCATTGTACAAGTTGAATTTTATCAAATGATTGTGTAAGAAATCTGGGCACATTACTGTAATTAATGGATAGAAAGACAAAGCTTGATGCCTTGGTCAACTTCACATCTGTAAACTAGAGATGAGCCAGTTAGCATGTTTTCTTCTGCTGATTAAACCAGAAGCAAAGGAAGGTAAGAACAGTAAGTAGTTGATTCACTGCGCTTTCCTTTGATAACCGAGCCACTCACGCTCTCTAGAGCAGAGGCTGAAATGGGAGCAAAACTTGGTAAACTAATGAGTGTAAACATATACATTTCTCTTATCAAAAACTGCCCCTTGCAGTGGGAAAGCCTTGAAATTCATTCATAAGGACCACATGCAAATGAGAGCCCAA
The DNA here is from genome assembly GCF_965140235.1 of Caretta caretta. Taxonomy (NCBI): domain Eukaryota; kingdom Metazoa; phylum Chordata; order Testudines; family Cheloniidae; genus Caretta; species Caretta caretta. The sequence goes on from NC_134217.1 coordinate 43,082,795, forward strand.
GGGTCTCCCATTCATCTCTAATTTATAGCTACAGGAATAAATATTTTTTTAAAAACCATTGTAGGTAAGGTCTGAAGGCCATTTAGCATGATAGTGTCCTTGGACGGTCTGCAGACTTCCCTGTAATAAGGGGCATCCTACCATTCCCTGGGAGGTGGGAGCTTCTCGTTCCTGAGTATTACAGTCAGTGAGGGGAGGCAGGAAACTACAAGAGTCTCAGCTTGGGAGGAGACACTTTTTCTTTAATTAATTAGGTTGGAACATTGACTAGCCAGAAAGTTCAGGGAAGGGGGGTACTTTTGGTTTGGAGTTTTTTATTTTGTTTAATTCCTGATTTAGGCTCCTTAAATATGTGGGATGATTTTTTTCAAAAGTGCTGAGCACCCGGCAGGTTCCAGTGACCCAAAGTGTGGGGAATTCTCTCTCTTAAAAAGGGGCTCACTTATTTTTGAAAATCTTGACCTTTTTGCTGAATGTATGTACAAAGTCATCCAGGAAGTGGCACCTGTATACAATCTTGCAAGATGCAGATTGTACTGCTTTGCATCTACAAAAATAAGAATGACTGGGCTTGAATGCATACTACATCCAATCACTCCTGTCTAGTTTACAACACTTGAGGGCGGGGAGAAAAAAACAAAAAAGGCATGGCTGCTTCTATAATGATTTGAGTTCTCTGACTCTTGAAGGTTTGTGTTGCAACTCAACATTATTTATGTTTTTTCTAACTTAATTTCCCCTTTAAGGAACATTTGAAAAAAGCAGGATATTTTGTGGGATACAAAGAAGTGCTCATACGTCTGCCAAGACAGCACACCTTTCCAGTAACTATGGAGGTAGGAATGCTTCAGGGGGAAAAAAGCTTACCACGCCATGCACCTGCTCGACAGAAGTCAATTCAGTTCACTGAGAGCATGCATACCTGTTAGTTGTAAATTTGTAAAAACCATAATTAAAGCTATTTTTTTCATGGAAAAGGTGATATTTTCATGTTCCAAAGTGGCAAATGTCCCAGGACAACAGTAAATTTCAGAAATGCATTTTGATGGTTAACACCAGACAAAGCTTTAGACACCTTTCAGTACAAGTCTGAAGACGGAAACTAAATCCCTATTTATGTTTTAGCATGCTGTAGTTTTGTTCTGAAAAAGGGAAAGAAGCAAAGAGTATCTTTACGTATAGCCAGTGGTAAGCTGGAGCCGGTTTGCTAGAACCGGTTGTTAAATTTAGAAGCCCTTTTAGAACTGGTTGTTGCACGAGGGAGAACCAATTCTAAAAGGGCTTCTAAATTTAACCGGCCAAAAGTGGCGCCTTAGGCGCCAACTCCATGGGTGCTCCGGGGCTGGAGCACCCAAGGGGAAAATTTGATGGGTGCAGAGCACCAACCAGCAGCTCCCCACCTCACCCTCGGCCCCAGCTCGCCTCCGCCTCCTCCCCTGAACGCGCCACCCCGCCCTGCTTCTCCGCCCCCCCCCCCGGCTTCCCGCGAATCAGCTGTTCGTGCGGGAAGCTGGGGCAGGCTAAGAAGCAGGACGCGGCTTCGCGCTCAGGCCCAGGGAGGCGGAGGGGAGCTGGTGCGGGGGGGGCGAGGAGGGCCGCCCGCCCCGCAGCAGGTAACCTGGGGGGGGGGGGCGCAGGGGAACCGCTCCCCGCCCCAGCTCACCTCCGCCACCCTGGGCCTGAGCAGGAAGCCACCGCCTGCTTCTCAGCCCTCCCCAGCTTCCTGCCGAACAGCTGATTCACGGGGAGCCGGGGGGGGGGGGTGCGGAAAAGCCAAGCGGGGCGGCGTGTTCAGGGGCGGAAGCGGAGCAGAGGTGAGCTGGGGCCGGGTGCAGGGCAGGGAGCTGCCGTTGGGGGCTCTGCACCCACCAATTTTCCTCTTGGGTGCTCCAGCCCCAGAGCACCCAGGGAGTCGGTGCCTAAGGCACCACTTTTGATGTGATCAGTGGGGGAGCAGCCGCTCCCCCTGTTCCCCCCCTAGCGACGCTCCCCTGCTCTTAGGAGCCAGAGGGACCTGCCGGATGCTTCCTGGGAGCTGCCCCAGGTAAGCACTGCCGGCACTCCCCACCTCGCCCCCCCGGCAGGTTCCTCTGGCTCTTAGGGGTGGGGTGGGCACCCACTACGGTGGCCCATGAGACCCTCCTGCCTGGTTCTGGGGGCAGTCAGGGGAGGAGGTTGGATGGGGCGGGGTCCAGGGCTTGGCACATCAAGGAACGCAGGGGGGTTGGATGGGGCAGGAGTCCCGGGGGTGGGGGTGGGCAACGACCCCCTCGTGGGGTGAGGAGGGAACCCGTTAAGATTTTGGCAGCTCATCACTGGGTATAGCTGCTTCAAAAGCACAAGAAATAGCAGTAAAACAACTAACAAACATTCGGAATTGCCGGAGAAACTCTCGCAGTTGGATTTGCTTCCAGGTCGGAATGCAGAATTGAGTTAGCTGGTGCACTGAGAGGCACATCAGCAGATGGGAATGCTGCCACCAAGATGAAAATTGCTGTGTTTTAGTTTGCGTTGTTTATGTGCACAATACCTGTTCTCCAGACATCAGGCTCCAGCAAAACCCAGCTTTGTCCTCTTCTGAGTATGGCACAAGGCTGCTAGGGGACAGTCACGTGTCTTTTTCCTTTTTATGTTGACCTGAAATAGTAGGTGGCATGCACACCAGCATGAGGCCCACGCAGCTATTGCTTTTACAGTGCAGTGAGCAACACATGGCAGAACTTTCCCAGTTTGAGTGGAGTCTACTGTGCTGATTCACTCTCCATCTAGAGTAAACTCGCCTAACCTTTGCCAGGCTTCTTTCCAGAAGTATCCTCTCGGGCAAGTGGGGGAGTGAGAGCCACCTCTGCCCTGAGGGGTGACTGAACCATTCAGAAATGGGGGAATGGACAAAACCAAAGGGCTCATGAGAACCGTGGGACACATCCCTCCTGAAATCAGGGCTCCTCACTGATGTTCAGGGCAGGGAGTGGGGTAAAGAAGGCTGTAGTGTAGACAGGGCTCAGGTGCTTTAACCACTGCAGTGTCACCAGCTCTCACCATTTCCTCGCCAGTCAGGATTTCAGCCAGGGCTGAAGCCTGTCTGTCATGATCCTTGTGAATGTCGGCTCTGCTTTGGCGGGAGCCCCTCTGGCTGCCAGCCCCGCTGCCTGAGCTAGAGCAGCCGATCAGGGCTGCTGCAAGGGGCAGGCAGGGGCCCCCCACCACACACACACACCCCCCCCGGAGCAGACTTCATTCTCGCAGGGGGAGCAGGGCGAGCCCAGCAGCTCAAGGTAGCTCCTCTTCCCCTGCCTGTGAGCAATGGGATCGCTCCTCTGCCCCCACCCCCTGCTCCCCGTAGCACCCAGCCTGGGAAGGGGGCAAGGGAGGGGGGAGAGCCCATGGAGCTGCAGAACAGGTGCTGGTGGGGGGGCAGAATGAATTGCTGGGCAAGGGACAGACAGATGCGGGTGAGAGCGCCTGTAGCGAGGGCCAAAATCACTGCCGGTGCGAACAGGGATCAGCAGCCTTTAAGCGCCTCTTGAGTGTGAGCACAGAGGCAGCTTCATGAGCCTCAAAGGGTCAGAAGTCACGAGCCAGGCCCCAAAACCCATGAGACTGGCACAATCTGATAATCTTACAAACCATTGAATTTTTCTGCCAACCTTAACGGCTTGTGGGGCCTGGCTCATGATTTGGGCACCGAGGGAAGCTGCCGCTGTGCTCGCACGCAGGGGCGGGTAAGACCGCGTGGCAGCCACGGCTCCCGGGCCCTGCGGGCACCAGCAGTGGGGCAGCCTCCCTGGTGGAGCATGGCGCCAAAGTTTCTCAGCAGCGCAGCCAGAGACGCAACCCTGGAAACAAGCAATGAGCGCGGCGGGGAGGGGAGGGAGGAGGACCACTGGAGACCCATCCCGCTGCGCCAGGCGGCCCGCTCTGACCGTGACCAGCTGGACACTCCAGCAGGAGAGCTGGAACCTGCCCTGCCCCACTCTTCCCCGAGCCTCTGCCCTGCCCTGCCCCCCGACCCCTACCCCATCCTGCCCCGCTCTTCCCCGAGCCTCTGCCCTGCCCTGCCCCCCGACCCCTACCCCATCCTGCCCCGCTCTTCCCCGAGCCTCTGCCCTGCCCTCCCACCTTCCCCTCAGACCCTGCCCCCCTCTTCCCCCGAGCCTCTACCCTGCCCTCCCACCTTCCCCTCAGACCCTGCCCCCTCTTCCCCGAGCCTCTACCCTGCCCTGCCCCCCTCTTCCCCAAGCCTCTGCCCTGCCCTGCCCCCCTCAGCTCCTGCCCCATACTGCCCAGCTCTTCCCCGAGCCTCTGTCCTGCCCTGCCCCCCAACCCCTGCCCCATCCTGCCCTGCCTCTTCCCCCGAGCCTCTACCCTGCCCTCCCACCTTCCCCTCAGACCCTGCCCCCTCTTCCCCGAGCCTCTACCCTGCCCTGCCCCCCTCAGCTCCTGCCCCATCCTGCCCCACTCTTCCCCAAGCCTCTGCCCTGCCCTCCCACCTTCCCCTCAGACCCTGCCCCCCTCTTCCCCGAGCCTCTACCCTGCCCTGCCCCCCAACCCCTGCCCCATCCTGCCCTGCCTCTTCCCCCGAGCCTCTACCCTGCCCTCCCACCTTCCCCTCAGACCCTGCCCCCTCTTCCCCGAGCCTCTACCCTGCCCTGCCCCCCTCAGCTCCTGCCCCATCCTGCCCCGCTCTTCCCCCGAGCCTCTACCCTGCCCTGCCCCCCTCAGCTCCTGCCCCATCCTGCCCCGCTCTTCCCCCGAGCCTCTACCCTGCCCTGCCCCCCTCAGCTCCTGCCCCATCCTGTCCCGCTCTTCCCCGAGCCTCTGTCCTGCCCTCCCACCTTCCCCTCAGACCCTGCCCCCCTCTTCCCCGAGCCTTTACCCTGCCCTCCCACCTTCCCCTCAGACCCTGCCCCACTCTTCCCCAAGCCTCTGCCCTGCCCTGCCCCCCTCAGCTCCTGCCCCATCCTGCCCCACTCTTCCCCAAGCCTCTGCCCTGCCCTGCCCCCCTCAGCTCCTGCCCCATCCTGCCCCGCTCTTCCCCGAGCCTCTGTCCTGCCCTCCCACCTTCCCCTCAGACCCTGCCCCCCTCTTCCCCAAGCCTCTGCCCTGCCCTGCCCCCCGACCCCTGCCCCATCCTGCCCTGCCTCTTCCCCCGAGCCTCTACCCTGCCCTCCCACCTTCCCCTCAGACCCTGCCCCCCTCTTCCCCGAGCCTCTGCCCTGCCCTGCCCCCCAACCCCTGCCCCATCCTGCCCTGCCTCTTCCCCCGAGCCTCTACCCTGCCCTCCCACCTTCCCCTCAGACCCTGCCCCACTCTTCCCCGAGCCTCTGTCCTGCCCTCCCACCTTCCCCTCAGACCCTGCCCCACTCTTCCCCGAGCCTCTGTCCTGCCCTCCCACCTTCCCGTCAGACCCTGACCCGCTCTTCCCCGAGCCTCTGCCCTGCCCTGCCCCCCTCAGCTCCTGCCCCATTCTGCCCCGCTCTTCCCCGAACCTCTGCCCTGCCCTGCCCTGCCTCCGACCCCTGCCCCATCCTGCCCTGCCTCTTCCCCGAGCCTCTGCCCTGCCCTGCCCCCGTCAGCCCCTGCCCCCCTCTTCCCTGAACCTCTACCCTGCCCTGCCCCCCTCTTCCCCTAGGCCACACCCCCTGTTCCTCTTCCCGCCCCTCCCCCATCGCTCACTGCTTTCCCCCTCTCTCCACCCCTTGCCTGGATCAAAGGAGGAGCTCGCCTGGGGAGTGGGGCTGGGAGCTGCAGCCATCCGACACAGGTGGGAGGTGGCCCCGGCTCGGTTGGGGCTGGTGCGGTTGACGACCCAGCACCTCCCTGCCCCCCCCCACCCGCAGTAACCGGACTTTGGGTGTCCGGTCCCCTGTTTGACTGGACTGTCCAGTCAAATACCAGCCCCCTGGCCACCTACCCTGAGGAAGCCCTGGTCTCTGTGGGAAAGTGGGTTCCCCTGTCTCCTAGATGCCTCCATTTTCTTTTCCCGCCTCTCCCCCCTGCTCTCCAGTCTGGCGTGCAGGCTCAGGGTGAAAAAGCCTGAGACCTAGTCAGCTGGGTCCAGCCCGGGCCCCAACCCAGCCGCCTCTTGTTGCCAGCTTGCATCCCTCTGTCAGGCTTTCCTCTCCCACTCTGCAGTGAGCACAAAATAGAGGGAAGGTGTGAATTTCATGGGGGGGATTATGGCACACCTTAACTTTACACGTGTTGTGAAATCACGCTGATTTGACAATAGGTGCAGCCTTAACCAAAATCACCATTTTCGACGAGTGCTGAGTTGCCTGTCAGCGGCTTTAGGATTAATCAGAGCTCCATGTTTTTTAAAGTTTATGAAACAGTACTGCTCTCTGTTTTCAGATGGTGTCCGGCTGTTCTAGGGTTTTGAATCAAGTCACTCCCTACAGGACGAAACCCACAAGTGATTAGCCTGCACAATTCCAGTTTAAAACACAGCCATTCTTGACTGCTCAAATCAGACTCGAATAGGTCAGAAAACTTCTCAGAGCTGCACCAGTTCCCAGCTAGAAGCTTTACAACGTTTTTACTGTTTAAAGAACTGCAGCAACTAAAGTAGTGCAGGCCTCTGACGTAACAAAAAAGACCTTTCTGCTCTCTGTGATGCTGGTAAAAGGAGATCAGGCGCAAATCCAGCAAACTTTCTTTGGCATCACTTAAAGGAAAAAATAAATTTAACTGTCACTAGTCCAGGGTTAAAGTGAAGGATATAATAAAAGTACATATAAAACGGAAAGTAAAGCCAGAGCGAGGCTTGGAATTCTGCTACAGAGCAGAAACTCTTTATGTTTGTTTGCAGCTGTGTCTTTGGACTGGGTGCTGCCTTGCTCCCTTGGGACATCATCTCTTCTTTGGTACCACATGCACAGAGGCAAAGGAAGCTTTTGCCTCAAGTTGTATAGTAACCAACTTATAAAATGGATGCAGCCGAAGGCTGTGATCGGCTTTCCTGCTCCACGCATCGTCTTGCTTTCTGTCGCTAGTTGGGCAGTGGCTTGCTGACATCAAAGGGACATGGCCTCATCTCCTTGTTCTCTATAATTGGCTTTTCCATCCCTAGGAATTAGCCACAGAAGGAAAGGTTCAGTCACACACTGCCTTGTAGGGAAAGGACGCAGCAGTGGTTTTGGTGTACTGCAGCTGGCTGCCCTAACACAGGAAGTAGGCCACCAGCATTAGGGTTGTCCTGGCAAATTGAGACCAGTAGCAATCGACTCTCATCCGAGGGCACTAGCAGAATAGCAAGTTGGTGTCCTGTGCAGGGAAGGGTGGAGGAGTGGAAGTTATGGGGCCTTGAAAGAAGCTCTTTTTACAAGGCCCCTCTCTCTCCCCCATCCCGTCCTCTCTCAGCACCTGTCTGTTAAAAGTCTCTAGCACTGTAACATCTCAGGGCTCTTCCTGCCTCTCATGTAACATCTGCTGTCTGTTGTAGGCCCCCTCCCATATTTTCTGGGCCACCCATCCACTGCTTCTGTGGTAGCCTCCCTGTATCATAGATTAGATTCGATTCTCAACCACAGTTATTCATCAGTTTTGCTGTCAGTTTCTGTTCGAAGCAGAGGCTTGTGCTTGTGTTATTTTATGAATTCTACAGTATGGTGCCACCTTGCAATTGACTGCCAGCCTAAAACAAGGAGGAGGGAAGTCTGAGCCAGGTGCTAGAGGAATTCAGCACAACCCTCAGGACTCAGATTAGTTATCAGCAGGCGGATTAGTTATGGCAGCTGCAGAAGTAATGAGAGTTGGAACGGATGCTGTTAAGTCAGATGGAGGGGAAAATACTGAGTAATCCAACAGCTCAAGCAAGATGGGGGGGCAAGAGCTAGCCGGACCGCTTGGCCCTTGCGCGTTTCTACCGTTAGTGCCGTTATGGTTCTCTCCTATGTATTCACTGACATAGGAAGCCTGACAAGTGGACAGCCTGAAATCTGCTGCCTTGGAGCTGCTGTAGCCAACATGCCAGAAATACTTCAGCTTGTAAAATGTATCCACGTATCTGAAGGAGGAACGGGCTCTGTAATTCACACTGCAGACCCTACATTAGCATAGCTGGCAGGCTGCAGCAGCCTAGAATTGCAATAGCGGGTGAAACCACATGTCCATTTAGCCCAACATCCAGGGCTCTACCTGATGCTTAAACAAAGGTGAAAACCTCAATGTATCCTCAGTGAAAACCTGCATGCATCCGATGAAGTGAGCTGTAGCTCACGAAAGCTTACGCTCAAATAACTTTCAGAGTAGCAGCCACGTTAGTCTGTATTCGCAAAAAGAAAAAGAGGACTTGTGGAGTACTTCATCGGATGCATTTGACGAAGTGAGCTGTAGCTTACGAAAGCTTATGCTCAAATAAATTGGTTAGTCTCTAAGGTGCCACAAGTCCTCCTTTTCAATGTATCTAGCTAATTGGGTGTATGGGGGGAAACGCATTTTTATCTTTGTATATAGAGAGAAACTTTGCAGGTGATTATCTGAGCACATGAACCAAGTTGGTTCCCCAAAGCACTGTAAGGCTGCCTTAGCCTGCACTCTGAAGTGTGTAAGTAGCAGTTATCAAAGCCCTTTTCACTCCAGCCACACTGTATCCAGCTTAAATGAACTCCAGCTTCACTCCTCTCGGAAGAGCAGATTGTTGGGCTTTTACGAAATTTACCGTTTTCCAATGTCCTTGCATCTGCTTCTCAAAGTATGGACAAAAGAAGCAGCTAGTCAGTCATCATTAAACCTTTACTAATTGTGTGTTACTCGGACAAATCTGCTCTTCCATCTTTTTCAGACTAAATATTCTTAGGACAAGATTTTCAAAAACATGAACCTAAAGTTAGGCTCCAAAATCCACATTTAGGCACTTAAATAAGAGGTCTCGTTTTCAAAAGTACTGCTCACCCAAAAGCTCCCAGAGAGCTCATTGGGAGTTAAATCAAGCTACCTCTTTAGGCTTAAATCTGGATTTAGGAACATAACTCTAGGCTTATGCCTTTGAAAACCCGTGTCCCTGGTCATTAAAATACGGGAGCCTGACTCTTCATTCAAGTGAAAGCACCATAACGCACAGTGTTGTTTTTTTAAAAATCAATAGTGAGGATTGTTCACATCTTCATTTACAGCTATGCTAGCTTCTATTTTCAGATGAGAAAAATATTCCAGCTAAGAGAGAATTACAAATACCTGACAATCTGTGTCCTCTCCCTCATATTCCACAGGGTCAGCTAGTGATGGAGAATAACTTCCTAGCACAAGTGCAAACAAACTCTGTAGGGCCACCCTGGGGAGAGCTCTAGGGTAAAGTTTCCAAAAGCATCTCAGTAACACAGGGGCCAGGCTTTCGAAGGGGCTGAGATGTCTACATTTTGCAAAGCCAGTAGGCAGCTGTGTGCATGTTGGGAAATCTGGTCCCAGGCAGGAACGTCAGTCAGACCGAGCGGTTTTTGGAGCCTCTTTGGAAGAGAGCTGTGGCTCCAGCCCGCTGTTCAGAGCTGTTGCTTCACATCTGAGCCTGGTTTTCAACCAACTCCAGCTGGAGAGTGGGCAGGGTCTTCCTCTCAGAACAGACATGGCAGCACTGTTGCAATTTTCGAAGCTAGGTTGCAATGCCTGCCTGAAAAGGGTCCAGTGTTAACCAGTTTCAGTTATTGAAGCATTCCTTCGCTAAATGGGATATGGACCTGGCCAGCCAAGAAAGCAGCTGGTCTAGCACAGCCTGATGTTCTAGGAAACTGCCACCAGACTTTCAGTACATGCGTGTGGCTGCAGGAGTGAAGGATTAACTCCATCAGTGCTTACACCAGGAACAGGGAATCTGTTCTGTCCTCTGCACTTGTTAACAGCGTGCACTTCATGGCCAAAGGCACTAGAGAGTCCTTTTAATTCATGTTTCAGAGTAACAGCCGTGATAGTCTGTATTCGCAAAAAGAAAAGGAGTACTTGTGGCACCTTAGAGACTAACCAATTTATTTGAGCATGAGCTCGTTCACCTGCACATCCACCAATGTGATATATGCCATCATGTGCCAGCAATGCCCCTCTGCCATGTACATTGGTCAAACTGGACAGTCTCTACGTAAAAGAATAAATGGACACAAATCAGATGTCAAGAATTATAACATTCATAAACCAGTCGGAGAACACTTCAATCTCTCTGGTCACGCAATCACAGACATGAAGGTCGCTATCTTAAAACAAAAAAACTTCAAATCCAGACTCCAGCGAGAAACTGCTGAATTGGAATTCATTTGCAAATTGGATACTATTAATTTAGGCTTAAATAGAGACTGGGAGTGGCTAAGTCATTATGCAAGGTAGCCTGTTTCCTCTTGTTTTTTCCTACCCCCCCCCCAGATGTTCTGGTTTAACTTGGATTTAAACTTGGAGAGTGGTCAGTTTAGATGAGCTATTACCAGCAGGAGAGTGAGTTTGTGTGTGTATGGGGGTGGGGGGGATGTGAGAAAACCTGGATTTATGCAGGAAATAGCCCGACTTGATTATGTAAAGAGTTGTCACTTTGGATGGGCTAGCACCAGCAGGAGAGTGAATTTGTGTGGGGGGGTGGAGGGTGAGAAAACCTGGATTTGTGCTGGAAATGGCCCACCTGATGATCACTTTAGATAAGCTATTACCAGCAGGACAGTGGGGTGGGAGGAGGTATTGTTTCATATTCTCTGTGTATTTATAAAGTCTGCTGCAGTTTCCACGGTATACATCCGATGAAGTGAGCTGTAGCTCACGAAAGCTCATGCTCAAATAAATTGGTTAGTCTCTAAGGTGCCACAAGTACTCCTTTTCTTTTAATTCATGCTCTTCTACAGGGGTTGCGGTGTAGCTTCTGATTTCACTCCAGTGACGGGCTGTTTTGGTATTGTGCAGAGCATTTGTTCCCATAAGCAGGTGTGATGACCTAATTAACTACACTGCATGGGCTCTGGCTTCACTCAAGGAGAGGGAATTGGTGTCAGCTGCCACGGCACCAAATATTCTGGTTCCTTGGCATCAGTGACTCACTCCTGTTCATTCAGTCCCTCTTGTGTGCAGCCTCCATGCTGCAGGTCAGGGACAAGCTGAGCAGCTGCACATTGTCTGCTTTTTTTCATTTAGCCAACTAGTCATTCCAGATGTGAGGAGCCAGCCCAAGGCTCAGATAGGCCAGGGGGGCTAGGTCTGCTTTAGAGACATGGTGAATGTTTCTGCCCTCTTCTTGCTCGCTGTTTGTAGCATAGATGGTGGCATCAGGAAACAATAAACCAAACCGATCAGGAACTGCCACCCACAGAAGTCTGGCATACCATTGGCGTTGCTCAGTGAGGGGAGTGAGCCTCCATCCTCATTCCCCAGACAAAGGATGGAAGCACCATACTGATAGTCATTAATTAATTGCCCACCCATAGTCAACCCATTTGAATAGCCTGGATGCTGCCTGGGCAGTAAAATTCACTCAGACGCAGCTGTGAACACAATCAGTTTAAAAGCTTTCAACTGTGGAGCAACTATTCAAATGTTGAACTGTGCCAGCAGAAAGGGCCAGTCCCCTAGCCCATTGTGCTAGGGCCTGGCATCACAACATCTCTCCAGCCACACTCACACACTGGGCCTACATAGGGTAGTCAACTTTCTACTTGCACCAAACTGAACACCCTTGCCCCACCCCTTCTCTGAGGCCCTGCCCCCTGCTCACTCCACCCCCCCCCCCTCTGTCGCTCGCTCTCCCCACTCTCGCTCATTTTCACCAGGTTGGCTCAGGGGGCTGGGGTGTGGGAGGGAGGTGAGGGCTCTGGCTGTGGGGTGCAGGCTCAGGGGCAGGGGCAGGGATGAGGGGTTTGGGGTGCAGGAGGGGGCTCAGGGCCGGGGGGGTTGAGCCGAAGGGCTCAGAGTATGGGAGGGGGCTCTGGGCTGAGGCAGGGGGTTGGGGTGTGGGAGGAGGTATGGGCTCTGGCTGGGGGTGCGGGTTCTGGGGTGGGGCCAGAAATGAGGGGTTAAGGGTGCGGGAGGGGGTTCCGGGCTGGAGCAGGAAGTTGGGGTGCAGGGTGTGTGAGGGCTCCTGCTGGGGTTGCAGACACTGGGGTGGAGCTGGGGATGAGGGGTTTTGGGTGTAGGCGGGTGCTCCAGGCTGGGATCGAAGGGTTCGGACGGTGGGAGAGGAAGAGGGATTTGGGCAAGGGGTTGGGGTGCAGGGAGGGAGTGGGGGCTCAGGCTGGGGTGGGGGCTGGGGCTGAGGGGTTTGGGGTGCAGAACTGGGCTGGGATCAAAGGGTTCGGATGGCAGGAGGGAGTTGGGGCACGGAGGGCGCTCGGGGTGCAGGCTCTGGGCAGCATTTACCTCAAGCAGTTCCCAACAGCAGCTGGCATGCCTCCACATAGGCACCAGAGGGGGGACAAGGCCACCGGCTCTGCAAATTGCCCCGTCCACAGGCGCTGCCCCCCACAGCTCCCACTGGCTGCAGTTCCCAGCCAATGGGAGCTGCGGGGGTGGCCCTTGGGGGGGGTTGCGTGCGGAGTCCCCTGGCTGCCCCTATGCATAGGAGATGGAATGGGGACATGCTGGCTGCTTCCTGGGAGCTTTCCGTGACCCTGTACACCAAATTAGCAATTTTTCTACACACCTATATGCAAATGCCTTTTAAAGGGTAACTAAAGTCACATAGGTATCAAAAAAACAACTCTGCCAGCAGTGAGGGGGCCCTCCTGCAATCAGTTAACAAAGGTGGGTGGAGTGGCAGGTGTGCCATGAAAGAATCCTAATGAGCCTTGGTGACAGCATGAACCTGGTTTCTTGAGGGTCTATAAACCAGCCAGGAAGGAGGTGAACGAGAGCTGGCTGTAGACTGGTGTCCAGAGGAGGATGTTGGCTTTGAACACTAGCTGTGCTGGCTGAAGGAAGCCTTACGTGTTTATGCTGCATTATGCCTGAGGACAGCCTTCTGGTTTTTAATCTTTGGGCAAGGGCTAGGATACTTAGCCTCATGCTTTCTTTGTGTACACACACTGCCCCAGATAATTAGCTCTGATGCAGGTGTGGTGTTGTGTGCCAAGTTTAATGCTGTTCACATAGGCTTGTCACACAGATCCGAAGCCTAAATTCAGTTAGCTCATAGTCCTTTGCTTATTTTTAGTAATGCTACCACATGTGAAGCACTGGAATGGGTTACCTAGGGAGGTGGTGGAATCTCCATCCTTAGAGGTTTTTAAGGCCCGGCTTGACAAAGCCCTGGCTGGGATTATTTAGTTGGGGTTGGGCCTGCTTTGAGCAGGGGGTTGGACTAGATGACCTCCTGACGTCTCTTCCAACCCTAATCTTCTATGATTGATTAGCTTACTGGCTCATTTCCTAGGTGCTGTTTCTCTGAAAGCAGCTTGCCATTGTCTGACTTCGCATTCATTTGCCTAGTTTTAGTGACATGGCCCAGAGGACAGGCTTCAGGGGACACGGCCTTTATTAGAGCACACATTTGGAACGGTCGCTAAAAGGAAGTGCAACATCCAGTGTCTTGCTGTGACACCCCCGCAGAGCTGCATTGGTGCACCTCAGTCGATTCAATGTGTAGGAGTTAAATGGCAGTGACAACGTGTCTCTTGGCCCCAGGTTTGGGCATGGCTGTGACTACAGCCCTCTGAGCTTGGGGGTAAATGTGTTTTGGTTTGGACAGTAAAGAATTGACTAGTTATCCAACCCTCTGAGCTGGCAGGGATTTGCGCAGCACATAGACCATTAGAGGAGTGCAGAATAATACCAGTGTGATGAAATTCCGCTGCCTTTTGCCTGCCTCACTGGAATGTGGCTTATGACTGCACATTATAACCCTCATTATAAACCAAGGCGTCTTACTTCTACTTTGGCATGCGTGTGTGTGTGTGTGTGTGTGTGTGTGTGTGCATGCGTGTGAACGGGGGAGGGAAGCTTGCATGGTGTAACTAAAATTTACAGGTAAAATAACTGAGAACTTGCACATGGTCACATCAGATACAGCCCGCCATAGAACCTGTCTCTCCAAAATAATAGAACCACGTCTCAGCCACCTTGCCACACAGAAAGAGCGGCCCAAATTAGGTGCTATTGTGAGCTGCAGGGATCAACACAGTTGATGTCTGTGTCGGCCACTAGTGGTTAGATTACATACAAAGTTGTGTACACTAAACTTTTTTTAGTGGGTGAGGCAGGCAGGTGAGTGAGGTGGCAGGAAACCTGCATTCTGGTGGCCTTCCAAAGACTTGTCCCATTCACCACATTCCCACTGAATATCTCGCTTTTAATTAATTAACCTTTTTCTGATGGCCAAATGTGCCACTGGGAAAATTCCATCCAGCTCCATCCATCCTCAGCGTAACTGGGGAGTCGAGCACAGATGCGCCCCCTAGAGCTTTACGACAGCTATTAGTGCTACGCGGAGAGATCGGGTTCTTCAGCTCAAGGGCTAGGGCCTACGTGTGCTTCTACATCTGGCAAGCCCGGGTTCAGTCCCCAAAGGGGCAGTGCACATTTGTTTCTGCTGTCTGTAACCCCAGCCTGAGTGTGCTCACGGCTTGTATGGGCTAGTCTACTCAGAGGCTCACAGCAGCCTTCCCCACAGCACTTACTCCTGGAGCTCTGTGCTGTGGCTCAGCAGATTGAAGGGGGACACATAGATAATCGCTCTGTGGGATGTGTGAAAAAAATGATACGTTATGGCAGTTTTGCTTGTGGGTCTATAGTTAGGACTGGGCTGAATTTTGCCCTGAACACAGGGACTCAGGCACTTCATTACATATGCAGAATACAGTCTAATCCTCCCCAAATGTACAGCACTTACTTTGAGTACAGAATTATTTTTCTGAGAATTTATGAGTAAATTGTCCAATTAGTTTGAGTTAAAATTAATTTTAAAATGGGTCCTCCTGGAAATTCAGCACCTGGTGTGAGGCCATTTCACCGTACCAGGTAATGACTCTTTTTGGGGGAGGAGAGGTAGTGTTAAGCTGGCCCAATTGCTCTTAATTGAAAGTTTCTTCTGATGGCTAATGTTCTTCTGCAGAGTATTCTGTATACAACTACTCTCTCTTTAAAACGATCTGCCGTCTCCCATTGGTTTCAGTGGAACTGAGCCCATAGCTTGCCCACAACTAGCTGGCCATTTTGAGAAGTGACACAACTGGCAGAGGGGTGCAAGAAGGAAAAAAAGGTGTTTTTTAACAATCAGTGTAATTTAATCTGTGATCTAATGCACTGACCAGAATTCTCTGTTTATTGTAGGGTGTTAATACAGGGCAGAGTTAGAGTTGTGTCAGTACCTTACCTTTGTATTTCCAAACCTTAATGTGTTTGGATTCCTTTTAATTTCAGCCCTAACTCCAAATTCAGTGGGTTTAAAGTGCATAAAGTTTGTGTAAGGCTCTTGGAATAATTGTTTGGATGAGTTTATTTTTATTTTTTAAAATACAGTATTTGGCTGTTGTATTAATAGCTGTTACACTCTTGCATTTTAGAGTGTGTATATTTCGGTTCGTAAGCGCTGCCCTTTTAAAAGCCAGGGTGGAGCGTTCAGAGCAGTTGTTTGACAGAGCCTACGAGCAGTAAGAGGGAGATTTTGCTCTGTGGCCAGAGAGTGGATGACTCTGCCTGTGTAAACGCCACAAAGGTCAGAACTCGATTTAATAAATGTATCGCTCCAGAAAGCAGCCTCATGCCACCAGCCCTAGCAAGGCCTGGACCCCTCAGGACATTATGGAGCGACACGGCCTTTCCACAGAGGCAATCCAGTGCCACACAGCAGGAGCTGACAGTTGTTCCCTGGTAGTGGATGTTTGCTGGTCCTGATATGAGTTGTGTTTGGGCACAAATTCACCACCAGGCGTTGCACTTGACTGTAAACTCTTCAGGCCTGGTGCTGTCTCGTGCTTGGTGTTTGGACAGTCCCTGGTCCGATGGAGGCCCCACGCTTGGTTGGGCTTGCTAATGAGACCAAAACCATGTTACTGACAGTAAACTGTGGGCGTCAGCAGGGATATAACTGTCTCACGGCTATTGGGAGGGGCCAGGAGAGTTATAAAATCAGAAGGCAGACCAGAAAACACAATCTAATCTGGCTAAAGAAAGTTCATGATTTTTGGGGCCTGACGGGTGACTTCTGAGTTCCTGGCGTTGGCAGTCCTGTGGTGTTTTCTTCTTTAACCCACTATTCCTTCTGGGTCCAGCAGTGAGGTTCCAGATGTCATGTGTTGCTGGCCGTGTTGATAAGGGAATTTCCCAACTATTTCCCCTCTGTTCCTGCTACAGAATGTTAACAAAAAAAATCTGGGGCCAGCCTTTGCCCGAAGGGGACTGAAATAGCAGCGTATTGCTAGTGAACAAAATTCTGAAGCACCTGCAAACTGGGGCCAGTGTTCCACCGCTGAGTTTTCACAGTACCTTCTGTTTTCACTTTGTTGGTGCACAGGGACATCAGAAGGGCTAGAGGGAGGTTAAAGCAAAATCAGAATTGACAGAAAATTATAAGCAGGGAAGAGACAGGGAAAAGCTCCTCTTCCTCTCTGTAATCAGATTAATGTGTGCATAGACTGTTGAGTGTTTGGGAAATCTGTTTTTTAATGTAGAATTTCAGTGTCCATTTTGTGACGCTGTACCCATTCCTGCTCAGCAGGGCCTTTGATCACTGAACTCAGTGTGGGAGATGGGCATAGGCATATTAATAACTTCAACATGTGGCTCTTTGGCCTAGCCGTACCCTGCTCTTGGAAAACAGCCAGGTGAAAAGGGGTTTTCTTATCCCGCCTGTTGTGTGGGGAAGGGGTTCCAGGTGGGAAGCAATCCCTTGGCATGTCAGCCAGGCACTCTCGCAGGCAGGGTCTCCGGGTGGTTACCCTCTCACTGTGACGGGCTCTGGCTGTATCGCCACCATTTGCTCCTCCTCCTGCGCGGCTGGAATCTGTAAAGATTAAATCTGTGGTTGAATTTACAAGGCTGGAGGGAGGGTGGAGATGCTGGTGCAATCAGGGATCTAGTGTGGGGAAATTAATGGGAACCAGCTGCCTGGAACAGGAGCGCAAGTTCCAGATTAATAGATTTTGCCCTTTTCCTCTGTGCTGGGTTTGCCTCAGTCTTATTGTATCTTGCTGCACTTTTGGACTCACTCTATTTCACACTCCAACTGCAGCTCTGTCCCAGGCATCTCTTGGGTTGGCAGGTTTGGGGATGGGGCACAGAGACTTCCCCATACACTGAGGGCTGGGAGCCAGTGGGGAATCACTCCTCATTGCAAACTGCTGCCTTCCAGGCATGGCGTGTGGTGCTCAGAACCGCCTTATCCCAAGGGTTTTGTTCACTGGCCCAAGGTCCTGCTGGTTAGAATGCAGTCTCACTTCTTTCCCAGCCCCACACCTGTGATCCAGCCTCTAGTTAGTGGGGGAGAGGGTGATGAGCCACCACTGAGCTGTCCTGCCAGTGGAGAGACGTGGCAGGGTCCTAGGATAACATAGCATTGTGTAAAGTGATTGTAAGGAGAAATATTCCAGAGAAGCAAGGGCTGGTCACACTGTGGGGAGTTCTGTGCTGTTTTGGATGAGTTGATTAACAAACCTCAAAGCTGATCTGCTTTTTCAGGTTTTCATTGAAGAGTCTGTCTCCTATCACAGCCAAAACCACTCAGTCCTAGAGTCTGTGCACTCCCCTCTCTCCACAGCCTGCCTCTCAGGCCTGGTCTCCCATCATATTCTTCCTCAACCTGTATGCTGCCTGAATGGTGCTAGGCCTCATGAATCCTGGGCTTGCTACCTCTGGGCTTGTCACCAGGAAATCATAGAATCATAGAATATCAGGGTTGGAAGGGACCTCAGGAGGTCATCTAGTCCAACTCCCTGCTCAAAGCAGGACCAATCCCCAACTAAATCATCCCAGCCAGGGCTTTGTCAAGCCTGACCTTAAAAACCTCTAAGGAAGGAGATTCCACCATCTCCCTAGGTAACGAACGCACTCCAGTGTTTCACCACCCCCCTAGTGAAAAAGTTTTTCCTAATATCCAACCTAATCCTCCCCCACTGCAACTTGAGACCATTACTCCTTGTTCTGTCATCTGCTACGACTGAGAACAGTCTAGATGCATCCTCTTTGGAACCCCCTTTCAAGTAGTTGAAAGCAGCTATCAAATCCCCCCTCATTCTTCTCTTCTGCAAACTAAACAATCCAAGCCCTGGTCTACACTAGGACTTTAGGTCGAATTTAGCAGCATTAAATCGATGTAAACCTGCACCCGTCCACACGATGAAGCCCTTTATTTCGACTTAAAGGGCTCTTAAAATCGATTTCCTTACTCCACCCCTGACAAGTGGATTAGTGCTTAAATCGGCCTTGCCGGCTCGAATTTGGGGTACTGTGGATACAATTCGATGGTATTGGCCTGCGGGAGCTATCCCAGAGTGCTCCATTGTGACCGCTCTGGACAGCACTCTCAACTCAGATCCACTGGCCAGGTAATCAGGAAAAGAACCACGAACTTTTGAATCTCATTTCCTGTTTGGCCAGCGTGGCAAGCTGCAGGTGACCATGCAGAGCTCATCAGCACAGGTGACCATGATGGAGTCCCAGAATCGCAAAAGAGCTCCAGCATGGACCGAACGGGAGGTACGGGATCTGATCGCTGTTTGGGGAGAGGAATCCGTGCTATCAGAACTCCGTTCCAGTTTTCGAAATGCCAAAACCTTTGTCAAAATCTGCCAGGGCATGAAGGACAGAGGCCATAACAGGGACCCGAAGCAGTGCCGCGTGAAACTGAAGGAGCTGAGGCAAGCCTACCAGAAAACCAGAGAGGCGAACGGCCGCTCCGGGTCAGAGCCCCAGACATGCTGCCTCTATGATGAGCTGCATGCCATTTTAGGGGGTTCAGCCACCACTACCCCAGCCGTGTTGTTTGACTCCTTCAATGGAGATGGAGGCAATACAGAAGCAGGTTTTGGGGACAAAGAAGATGAGGAGGAGGAGGAGGTTGTAGATAGCTCACAGCAAGCAAGCGGAGAAACCGGTTTTCCCGACAGCCAGGAACTGTTTCTCACCCTGGACCTGGAGCCAGTACCCCCCGAACCCACCCAAGGCTGCCTCCTGGACCCAGCAGGCAGAGAAGGGACCTCTGGTGAGTGTACCTTTTAAAATACTATACATGGTTTAAAAGCAAGCATGTGAAAGGATTACTTTGCCCTGGCATTCGCGGTTCTCCTAGATGTACTCCTAAAGCCTTTGCAAAAGGTTTCTGGGGAGGGCAGCCTTATTGCGTCCTTCATGGTAGGACACTTTACCACTCCAGGCCAGTAACACGTACTCGGGAATCATTGTAGAACAAAGCATTGCAGTGTATGTTTGCTGGCATTCAAACAACATCCGTTCTTTATCTCTCTGTGTTATCCTCAGGAGAGTGAGATATAATTCATGGTCACCTGGTTGAAATAGAGTGCTTTTCTTCAGGGGACACTCAGAGGAGCCCATTCCTGCTGGGCTGTTTGCCTGTGGCTAAACAGAAATGTTCCCCGCTGTTAGCCACAGGGAGGGGGGAAGGTTGAGGGGGTAGCCACGCAGTGGGGGGAGGCAAAATGCGACCTTGTAACGAAAGCACATGTGCTATGTATGTAATGTTAACAGCAAGGTTTACCCTGAAAGAGTGTAGCCACTGTTTTATAAAATGTGTCTTTTTAAATACCGCTGTCCCTTTTTTTTTCTCCACCAGCTGCATGTGTTTCAATGATCACAGGATCTTCTCCTTCCCAGAGGCTAGTGAAGCTTAGAAAGAAAAAAAAACGCACTCGCAATGAAATGTTCTCCGAGCTCATGCTGTCCTCCCACACTGACAGAGCACAGACGAATGCGTGGAGGCAAATAATGTCAGAGTGCAGAAAAGCACAAAATGACCGGGAGGAGAGGTGGTGGGCTGAAGAGAGGGCTGAAGCTCAAATGTGGTGGCAGCGTGATGAGAAGAGGCAGGATTCAATGCTGAGGATGCTGCAGGACCAAACCAGTATGCTCCAGTGCATGGTTGAGCTGCAGCAAAGGCAGCTGGAGCACAGACCACCGCTACAGCCCGTGTAACCAACCGCCCTCCTCCCCAAGTTCCATAGCCTCCACACCCAGATGCCCAAGAACGCGGTCGGGGGGCCTCCGGCCAACCAGCCACTCCACCACAGAGGATTGCCCAAAAAAAAGAAGGCTGTCATTCAATAAATTTTAAAATTGTAAACTTTTAAAGTGCTGTGCTTAAAGTGCTGTGTGGCATTTTCCTTCCCTCCTCCACCACCACCCCTCCTGGGCTACCTTGGTAGTCATCCCCCTATTTGTGTGATGAATGAATAAAGAATGCATGAATGTGAAGCAACAATGACTTTATTGCCTCTGCAAGCGGTGATTGACGGGAGGAGGGGCGGGTGGTTAGCTTACAGGGAAGTAGAGTGAACCAAGGGGTGGGGAGTTTCATCAAGGAGAAACAAACAGAAGTTTCACACCGTAGCCTGGCCAGTCATGAAACTGGTTTTCAAAGCTTCTCTGATGCGTACCGCGCCCTCCTGTGCTCTTCTAACCGCCCTGGTGTCTGGCTGCACATAACCAGCCTCCAAGCGACTTGCCTCAACCTCCCACCCCGCCATAAACATCTCCCCCTTACTCTCACAGATATTGGGGAGAACACAGCAAGCAGTAATAACAGTGGGAATACTGGTTTCGCTGAAGTCTAAGCGAGTCAGTAAACTGCGCCAGCGCGCCTTTAAACGTCCAAATGCACATTCTACCACCATTCTGCACTTGCTCAGCCTGTAGTTGAACAGCTCCTGACTACTGTCCAGGCTGCCTGTGTACGGCTTCATGAGCCATGGCATTAAGGGGTAGGCTGGGTCCCCAAGGATACATATAGGCATTTCAACATCCCCAACAGTTATTTTCTGGTCTGGGAATAAAGTCCCTTCCTGCAGCTTTTGAAACAGACCAGAGTTCCTGAAGATGCGAGCGTCATGTACCTTTCCCAGCCATCCCACGTTGATGTTGGTGAAACGTCCCAGGTGATCCACCAGAGCTTGCAGCACTATCGAAAAGTACCCCTTGCGGTTTATGTACTCGGCGGCTTGGTGTTCCGGTGCCAAGATAGGGATATGGGTTCCATCTATGGCCCCACCACAGTTAGGGAATCCCATTGCAGCAAAGCCATCCACTATGACCTGCACATTTCCCAGGGTCACTATCCTTGATATCAGCAGATCTTTGATTGCGTGGGCTACTTGCATCACAGCAGCCCCCACAGTAGATTTGCCCACTCCAAATTGATTCCCAACTGACCGGTAGCTGTCTGGCATTGCAAGCTTCCACAGGGCTATCGCCACTCGCTTCTCAACTGTGAGGGCTGCTCTCATCTTGGTATTCTTGTGCCTCAGAGCAGGGGAAAACAAGTCACAAAGTTCCATGAAAGTGCCCTTACGCATGCGAAAATTTCGCAGCCACTGGGAATCGTCCCAGACCTGCAACACTATGCGGTCCCACCAGTCTGTGCTTGTTTCCCGAGCCCAGAATCTGCGTTCCACAGCATGAACCTGCCCCATTAGCACCATGATGCATGCATTGGCAGGGCCCATGCTTTCAGAGAAATCTGTGTCCATGTCCTGATCACTCACGTGACCGCGCTGACGTCGCCTCCTCGCCCGGTGTCGCTTTGCCAGGTTCTGGTGCTGCATATACTGCTGGATAATGCGTGTGGTGTTTAATGTGCTCCTAATTGCCAAAGTGAGCTGAGCGGCCTCCATGCTTGCCTTGGTATGGCGTCCGCACAGAAAAAAGGCGCGGAACGATTGTCTGCCGTTGCTCTGACGGAGGGAGGGGCTTCTGACGACACGGCTTACAGGGTTGGCTTCAGGGAGCTAAAATCAACAAAGGGGGTGTCTTTACATCAAGGAGTATTTCAGGCAGGACTTCACGGAGGGTTCCAATAGGAAATGGTGCACCTAAGTTATCGTTCTTATTGGAACAAGAAGGTTAGCCTGGCCTCTGATTGATACATGGCTAGATTTACCTCACTGCACCTTCTCTGTGAGTGACTGCAGTGTGACCTAGAGGAATGAGTCCCCTAGACAGGGGAGGAAGCAAATGAATACAAAACAAATCTGGTCTATTTCTTGTTTTGATCCACTCCATCTATCTTTTACATCTTTGGCTGGCAGCAGATGGTGCAGAAGGACTGCTAGCCATCCTCATCTCTTGCCTGCCCGGCAGAAGATGGTACAATACGAGTGCTAGCAATCCTCATCTCTTGCCTGCCCGGCAGAAGATGGTACAGTACGACTGCTAGCAATCCGTATCGCCTGCCTGCTCACCATAAGACGGTTCAATAGGACTGACTGCAGGACTAAAGAGAATGACCTGGTCAAGTCACTCCAAATTTAGTCCCTGCGCCCATGTCTGCCCAGGCGCTCCCAGCCGATGTGGCCAGGAGCACCTCGGACACGACGAGGACGACTACCAGTCATACTGCACCGTCTGCTGCCAGAAGGCAATGGGTTGCTGCTACTGTGTAGCAATGCCGTACCACGTCTGCCAGCACCCAGGAGACATACAGTGACGGTTACCTGAGCGGGCTCCATGCTTACCGTGGTATGGCGTCTGCACAGGTAACTCAGGAAAAAAGGCGCGAAACGATTGTCTGCCCTTGCTTTCACGGAGGGAGGGAGGGAACGGGGGCCTGACGATATGTACCCAGCACCACCCGCGACAATGTTTTAGCCCCATCAGGCATTGGGATCTCAACCCAGAATTCCAATGGGCAGCGGAGACTGCGGGAACTGTGGGATAGCTACCCACCGTGCAACGCTCCGGAAGTCGACTCTAGCCTCGGTACTGTGGAAGCCCTCCGCCGAGTTAATGCACTTAATGCACTTAGAGCATTTTCTGTGGGGACACACACACTCGAATATATAAAACCGATTTCTAAAAAACCGACTTCTATAAATTCGACCTTATTCCGTAGTGTAGACATACCCCAAGTTCCCTCAGCCTCTCCTCATAAGTCATGTGTTCCAGTCCCCTAATCATTTTTGTTGCCCTCCGCTGGACTCTCTCCAATTTTTCCACATCCTTCTTGTAGTGTGGGGCCTAAAACTAGACACAGTACTCCAGATAAGGCCAACGTCGAATAGAGGGGAACGATCATGTCCCTCTATATGCTGGCAATGCCCCTACTTATACATCCCAAAAAGCCATTGGCCTTCTCAGCAACAAGGGCACACTGCTGACTCATATCCAGCTTCTCGTCCACTGTAACCCCGAGGTCCTTTTCTGTAGAACTGCTGCCGAGCCACTCGGTCCCTAGTCTGTAGCGGTGCATGGGATTCTTCCGTCCTAAGTGCAGGACTCTGCACTTGTCCTTGTTGAATATCATCAGATTTCTTTTGGCCCAATCCTCTAATTTGTCTAGGTCCGTCTGTATCCTATCCCTGCCCTCCAGCGTATCTACCTGGAAATGGGACCTTATTGCTGCTGACTGGTGCCAGACACAACAGGTGATGGGACGGGTTCCTTCGAAGCCTGGTCATCACTAACAAATGCAAATAGTTCTGGGGGCTGAGGAGAAACTTTCAGTGACTCTGCAGAACGGAGCTGGGGGCGCTGGCTGCCCTGAGTGACAGCAGGGATTATGGAATGGAAGCCCCTGAAAACACCGCGCCAGAGGGAAAAGCTCTGTCCAGCTGTGGGGGCAGAAAGGAGAGGAGGTTTCTGAAAGCAGGAAGAGGGCCCCACACCCATAGTGTGGCAGTTCAAGCTTGACTCCTAGCCACTTATTGGGTATTTACACAGTATCTTTCAGCTGGGACATCAAGTCGTATTTCTTAGAGAAACAGTCCAGGGTTCCTGGCAGGGGCCTCGTGTGCTCGGCCGCGACTCACAGTTCTGAAAGGCTAGCGCTGCCCTGCAAGCTGAAGAGGGTAATAAACTCCTCCTCCTGGCCAGCTGTCAGGGCCTCTTCTCAGGGCAAAGGGCCATCAGGAGAGGATGGATCCTGCCCTTCTCCAGCCAGCCAGCCCAGCTGTATCTGGTTGAACAGGAAATGGGAGGCCAGTCAGAGGTACTTGGGCCTGAAGCCTTAGCGATGGAAGGAGACCGTGGTGTTGTCTCCAAGCCAGGCCATTTTTGTGAGATGAGGGTACGTCTTCCCTCTGTTCATCTGCTCTTAGGTGAATGTGATGTTTTTGCAGCCGCCTTCTTTCCAGGTAACTAACATTCCCCACTCCCTGCCCTGGTGAGAAACCGTCCTTGTCCCATGTTACTGGTGAGCAAACGAGGGATGAGAGGGAAAGGCCACAAGGTGCACCTGTGTCAGAATGGCCATGTGCAAGGCTCCACTCCCTGCGCTCTAGCCACTGAGTGCTCCTGCCTTTGCTCAGCTCGACTCAGACAGCGCCCTACACACGGACTGGGTGGGCAGTGGGGTTTCCAGGTCTCTTGATGCTTTATTTTGCATTTCCCTTTCCACCTGTGCATATTGTCTGGGAAGGGACTCGACCTTGGCCAGAGCTATGTTGCCCCTGCAGTGTTGTAAAGGGGGGTGTCTCAGGCCCAACAAGGGATAAGATCTTAACAAATCCCTTGTTTGCTGTGATGTGAAACAGTTATATGTGGTCTGGGGCTTCGTGTCAGGTTATCGCTGGCAACTGCCATTGTAACAACCACTAGCAGACAGCTTTGTATCCTTTTAATTAAAGATACAGAAAAGGAAGGAAACACAGTTAAAATGTGTAACTATAGAGAATTAAGTAAAGCTTTCATTCTAACAGCGTCCCTTGTTCCCTTTCCATATTTCTGTGGAGAGTTTTATAGGGAAAACCCCCGCTTGGCAGTCTGTTAATGGTGTTAAAGATGGTGCAATAGGGTCTGCCAGGTCTCCCTGGCTGCTTACTGGAGGCCCCACAGTCCTACTACACCCTGCCCCAGGAAAGGAGCAGTGAAGGTGAGTTTTCCAGGCCTTCCTAGGTCAATGAGAGCCCGGGAGGCTCAGATAAAAGAAGCTGTAGGACCTTAGCAATTCAGTCCCTGTCTGGAGGTTGTCCCTTCCTTAGCTCACTTTCAAAAGATAATGAGATGCAGAAAACCAGTGTTCTTAGCATATTAGTCTCTTCCCTCCTGTCCCAGGGACTGGGCTGTGGAACATCCCCCAACTCCCCTGGGCCTAGGGTTTCTTGTTCCGACAAGGCAGAGTGAGGAAATCAGGCTTTTGATTAATCCATAGGCCACATGTTTCCCTTCTCTCCCTCGCTGTATCCACTCTTGCATCTCTCAGTGCCCGTCATTCATCTCTCAGGATACAGCGGGGTGGGGATGCTGTAAAATAAAATTAAAAAAAGTCAGGGGACTGACGAGTGAAATATGCATCTGTCCTGCTGGAAGTCACCCCACGGCACCCCCACTCCGTGAGTTACTTGTTTTAGTTCATCTACTCTCCACAAAGAAGGCAGGCTTCTTTTTTTATTTGTCCACTTTAATATATTATTTTTGACTATCTATCCTCATTTGTAATGAGGTGTGATATCTGGAACTCAGTCAGTTGCCATGGAGACGCTGGTCGTCCATGTCTTATCAGAGAAGCACACCATCGTCTAGTGTCAGCAGAGAAGGGATGACAAAGGCTCCCCAAGAGCCCAGCTTGGCTATTACTGAGCAGGCAGAAACTGGTTTTAATAGGGCCCATCCAGGTATCTGGCCCCTCCCTCCCTCGTGCTAAGCACAGACAAGTTTGGCATAGCGAGACCTGCCTATGGATAGTAGAAATAGTGCACAGGGAACATATTTGTTCATACTGAGGCTTTTTCCTCCAAAAGATTTTTAGATATCATCATCTGGTTTCCTGTGCTGGCAGAAAAAGGACGGGAATGTGGTAAATGCCATATTGTCTTTACTCTTGAGCCCTTTGCATTTTCTGGTTTGGAGTCTGCATGTTCTCTGCTTGGTCTCTGAGATTTAGGCTTTTCTGGTTCTCGTAAATTCCTGAATTTCATATTTTTCTCTAGGGCTCTAATGGGCAGTGCAGATCTAGCCCCTATTGTCCCAGTCCAGTGAATGTGACTCCTAAAGCAGCATGTGTTAGCTTGTTGTAGGGTGGGGGTTCCGTTTCTGCTTAGCATTCCTCCACTGGGGGACTCCTCAGGGCCTGGCACAGGCAGGAGGGACTACTGAGAATCCTGTTCTAATCAGTAGCTCAGATATCTCACTCCCTCCGTGGGAGAGGTGTGCTATACCAAAGTGCTATACCTGATGTAGCAGGACCCACAGGCCCCTGGGCTGATGGCCGTGCCTGTCTAATGGATTCACCTTTTCTTTGCCTGCTAGAATGATTGTCCCTTTTTGACTGTTTGGTCAGAGATGTTAGATGTTTGGTCAGAGGAGACAAGTGTGAAATGAATTTTTCATCCTTATTTCCATATGGCAGGGAAGTGCCATGGCTCTGGTAGATGCTGCAGAGAGCCCAGCAGCTTGTTTTTCATTAACCAAGTGAGCTCCTCCAGCATCAGTTCTGTGCCCTGAATAAGCTACATGCTGCCGTTCCGCTCAGCTTTAGGGCTGCTTTACATATGTCTCATCTTGTGCCCTCATGCGGCTTCCAAGCTGTGGGAATGTCTGTCTAGGATGCTGCCTAGAGTATCGCGAGAAGCAGGTGGAGTGTGGGAACACAACCCTTCCTCTGCTAATGAGGGGAGCTCCCCTCATCTCCCCGTCTTGGGGAGCAGCATGCATGAGCATGCGTGTTTCAGGGCACAATGAGAGGGCACAGTGTGTGTCCCTGTGTATTTAGTGCCAAGTGTTTTCAATAGTGCACTTTACAGCTGTGACCTCTTCCCCTTGCCATGCTGGGTAAGTGTGATGAGCCAGGGGTCAGGTGAGAGGGGAAAGCCTTACGTTGCTTCCATCAGGTTCTTTGAATGAGCAGGAGTCCTAGTGCTTACAGACCCCAGTCAGGTTGCGCTGTGTGGCGCAAGGGATGATATTAGGGCACAGGGGCTATTTCTCAACTTAGGAGAAATTTTAGCCCCAAAGCCCTATTCGCTGCCTGTGGCACACAACAGTCCAGGCGCCTGAGGGCTGGGATGCTTTGATCTGATTTCAGGTGTTGGGTTTAGGATGCAAGTACTGGTGGCCTGTGCCATACAGGTCAGACTGGGTGCTCTGGTGGTCCCTTCCGGCCACAGATTCTGTGACAAGCAATGGCCCATGGAGAGCCATAGTTAATGTACATAATGTGGACCAGGCTCTGAATGAGTTCTCCCCTGCCAGACTATTTGCATAGACACACCTACTTCACCTAGGTGATCAGCAGGCAGTGCTGCTTTGCCAAAGTGATCAATTTTGGGTTAAAATTCACTGTAGTCTTGGGTGCAGGGGCAATGAAATGCTGTCCTTATTGTATGAGTGAAGGGCAGCAGGACTGTACTTAATATGGCCTAATTGAGGAGGGTCACCCTATGCAGAGCCTCGCTCGTTAAGCAGTGGGTAGCGATGCCAAATCTACATGAAAGTTGGAGGGAGTGAGGCCAGGTGTTTCCTGGGAGGTTCCCTACTACCCAGTGAAATCACTAAGATCGGGACTGAATGATAGGACCTCAGGATGTAGCTGTGAGCAGCAGCAGAGGCATCACTTGATGCCCACCCCTACTTTCCAGGGGAATGCACGTGAACGCACCCCTGAATTCTCAGACTTTGCTGGTGTTGGACAACCAACTGAGAGTGGGATGTAGCACTGGAAAAGGAGAGTGGGGTGTTAAAGGGACAGGGTCATTTGGATATTCACACCACAAGGTGGGAAACTGAGGCAAAGGACTCTGCCTAGGATATTGTGGAGCAGATGTTTACTTATTGTTTGCATGCTTTTGGATCGTTGTGGTGGTGTTTTACCAAACGAATGTGGAGT
Organism: Caretta caretta; assembly: GCF_965140235.1. Taxonomy (NCBI): domain Eukaryota; kingdom Metazoa; phylum Chordata; order Testudines; family Cheloniidae; genus Caretta; species Caretta caretta. The sequence goes on from NC_134217.1 coordinate 43,110,675, forward strand.
TCCCTCTCTCAATACAAGTTTTCTTTTGTTACATACAGACTCTGTGCTTGTGAGTGGGGAAGTATTGCCTCTTAGAGGTGTCGTGGATTTAGTTTTCTCAGATTTCTGGGAGGAGGTGCAAGCCGGTTCTGTTTCATAATGTCAAGAGGAACCCCTAGATATTGAACCTGGCCCTTGTTGCTGCCCATACAACCTGGCGGAAGGGACACATTAGCATGGGTCAGATCCTCAGCCGGAGTAAGTCAATGTAGCTTTGCTGAAGTCAGTGAATAGGGTCTGTGTCTGTAAATGTAAGGAGGAAACGGTGCACAAGGAATCGTGCAAGACTGTGCATGAGTAACCTGTGCTGGGAGGACATGGGACTCCATGGCATCTCCTCTCTCCCATGGGAGTAGCTTCACCGTGTGTATAGAGCAGAGCAAAGTCAGACGCACAGGTTGGGTGGGGGAAGAGTTTGACACCATGACTGTCTCAGACTTGCTGTCTGTGACCAGGAGCTGGCTAAGCCAGGTTCTTTCAATCCTTGAGCTTTGGGCCCAAGAACGGGAGACATCTGGGAAAAGAACATGGAGTCTCTTTGGCAGTTGTGCTGTGAGGAAGAGGCTGGGGGCATGAGGCTAGCAGTGGGAGGCAGAGTCCATCTGGCACATAGGGGGTATGGGGTCGAGGCTTGGAGGCTGAGCTGAGAGGACTCACTCTGCAGAAGTAGGCTATGGGGCGCTGGGGCTAGTTTAGGCCCCCACCTTCTCCCCACTTGTCTGCAGCAAGGGAGAGCACTGGAAGCAAGGGAGAGCCGATGATGCTCTGTTCTGGGAGCTGCAGAAGCTGCAGTTGTTGTGGGAGAAGGGGGACACCTGGAAAAGGAGGGGTCTGTATCTGGGACAGGCCAGGAGTAACGCTGCCTGTATTTTCCAACTGAACAGAAACTAACTTTTGCATTTGGCCTAATGAGAAAGCAGAAGACACTGGTGCATCCTGATACTAACAAGGGGGCCTCTGGCCTGATCTCCACTGAGCTGAGCAGGGTTTGATGTTGCACAGATTTGGTTAAACTGGTCCAGTGTTGTGTGAGGAGGCTCTTGTTTTAACTAAACAGCTTAGGCTAAACCGAGATTCAAGCCGCTGTACTTCCTGCACACATGGTTCAGAGGTGGGCAAGCTGTGGCCTGCGGGCCACATCCGGCCCACGGGACCGTCCTGCCCGGCCGCTCCCTTACTGTGTCCCCGCCCCCGCAGCCTCAGCTTGCCATGCCACCAGCGCTCTGGGCGGCGGGACTGTGAGCTCTTGCCGGGCAGCGCAGCTGCGAGAGCTGCTGGTGGAGTGTATTAAATGGCTCCCCATAGGAATGTGTTACATACGGTGTACTACTTACACCTGCCAGTCCTGGTGCTCTGAGCGGCATGGTAAGGGGGCGGGGAGCAGGGAGGTTGGATAGGCGTGAGAGTCCCAGGGGCCTGTCAGGGGGCAGGGGTTTGGATAGGGGGTAGGGGCATTCAGGGAGCAGGGGGGATTGGATAGGGGGTGGGGTCCTGGGGGGGCAGTTAGGGGCAGGGGGTTCCAGGAGGGGGTGGTCAGGGGACAAGGAGCTGGGGGGTTGGATGGGTTGGCGGTTCTGAGGGGGGCAGTCAGGGGGTGGGAAGTGGGAGGGGGTGGATAGGGGGCGGGGGCTAGGCTGTTTGGGGAGGCACAGCCTTCCCTACCTGGCCCTCCATAGAGTTTCGGACCCACGATGTGGCCCTTGGGCCAAAAAGTTTGCCCACCCCTGATCTGGTTTAACTGAATTAGTGCCACATCATAGCCTAGATTGGTGCAACTTTTGTCTGTCGACAAGCTGTGGCCCTGCGGCTTGCCAGGCAGGGCTGCTGCTGGCCAGCCCCTCTCTGCAAGAGAGAAGTCAGCAGTAATAGAACCACTGGCTTACAGCTCTGAATCCTTGTACTGTGACTACAGGCCGGGCTGGCTGAGCACAACCACCATGCCCCGCCTCAAACTCATGTGTGTTCCCCAATATGCTCAGCTCCTCCTTAACACAAGCTAGATTGCAGAAGCGGAGAATCTGGTGCTAGACTTATACAGTGAAATTTCCACCAAAGCAAGAACTTCACATAAAAAGTTCCCATTTATCAGACTTTTCATCTATGCTGGCACTGCAGAAGCCAGCCAGATTTCCTCTGGCTACAGCCAAAAATCTTTTTCTGTATTCTTGGACCCTTGCAAAGTTCAAGCCACATTTTAATGACCATTGTTTGATGTGGGAAAGAGAGAACTTCCCCCTCTCAGGAGAAGGTACCCATAGATCCTATATCCACCCCACCCCTCTTCAGTTGCATTATAAAACATGGCCTGAAATCAGTGGAGGGGTGTGATAATCACCTGTGTGTATCTGAAGGACCAGTCCTGGTGCACTGTGACACAGTGCTCCCCTCCTGCCCCCAAGGCTTAATGCTTGGGGCATTTCAGATCAGACTGACTAAGGCCCTGGAGTCTTTGGTATCTGAAGCAATCGTGTCCTGTAGGGAGAATGGACTAGGTAGGCCTTTCTGTGCCTTACATCTGTGGTTGTAATGGGTAAATTAATTCCACTGAACCACAAAACACTGGACTTCTCGCTGCCCCTTGCCTCTGACCCCGTGGCCTCCATTCCACTGGGATGTTCCCCTTACACAGTGTCTGTAGGTAGAGATGAGATTTTCATCACATTATTTCTATTCTCAGGGTCCTCTCTGAGGATGGGGTAAGGGTGAGGCTTGTCAGAAGGGCCTCTGATGTATCTAACCTACCTGGATATGCAGGGCCAAACCACAGTGCCCCGTGGGCTGCAAGCGGAGGTGCCTTGGTGACAGTAGCACTGAGGAGAGCAAACCTTCCTGTCTCCTCATTGTCTTCCCAGAAGCATCTGGATCCTACTTTGCTTTGATCCCCTGCAGGTTCTGTACACACTGCCTGGGCACTACAGGAGGAGCTCAGAGCCAGCCAATCAACGCGTTCTGGGCCCTGCCTGCTGCTCCAAGGCTCCTTTCCCATTCGTGTCCATTCTGCGCAATGGCCAGTGTCTGTCTAGCGCCGTCCGCCACAAACCTGCCTGGATTTATCCCCTTCACTTCCATTGATAGGCAGCACAAAGGGCTTCCCACTGGCTGGCTCCAGCTTCGGTGGGAACTGCACAATCCACATTAGTAAGTGAAACCTGCCATAGAGAAGCAGAGCTCCTCAGCTCTGTGTCTGTTACACCACACCACTAGCTACCCATGGTTCTGGGTACATTAGGGCATGAGCCCCTTAGGGACAGTGGTTCTGTTGCTAACAGAGCTGCATTTCCCCGGCTGATCAGTGTCAAAGCCACTGATCTGAACTGGAACAGGCTGGAACCCTGAGCAAGGGGCCATTTGAGTTACTGGGAAATTAAAAAGTCCTGTAAGTGGAGGAAACACGCCTCATTTTTACTCTGGGAGAAAATGTCTCTCTAAACACAGAGCTTTGTCTTGCCCTCCCCAACCTGCCCCAGCCTACAAGGGGTCTCCCGATAGCCAGGCTGAGTTCACCTGGGCCCCGCATACACAACACTCACACTCCTGTCAGCTGGAGGAGAGGGGCAGCACCCAGCCCCTGGTGCAGGCTGACTCCTGAAACCCTGGGGATATTCTTTCCTTTCTTGCCTCTTTGTTCGCCAGAGGATGGATGTGTGGGTGCAACTGCAGCTCCCTGACCCCTCTCCTGCGCAGAGCATCCCTGCGCGAGAGGGGGTGGGTTAGAGATTTGTGGCCTTTTCTTAATAATCAGACACAGATAAAAACGGTGTATTTTCATTAGGCCCTATTTTCACAGTCCACTGAACAAAAAACACGATGCGGTTTTCCTTCTGGCCCTTGCTGCCCAGCCCTGCCTCTTACCCCTGTGGAGCTCAAATTAAAGAAAGGTGAAAATTGAAGCTGCTGTACACAAGGCGATTGCAACATGCATATTTGATTTTTATGATGGATCTAAATTGCTGAATAAGGCCCTGAAACAAAGGGAGACTGCGGTTTCCTGCCCATCACAGGCAGCCAGCGACTGCAGAACAAAAGCTTCAGCCATTAGGGGCTCAGCAGGGAGACCTGTTATATAAATGACTTTGTCTTCTCTGCCCCCTGCCACTCCACTGGGTGCACTGGACAGGGCTGGGGAGGAGGAGGAGGATCCTAGGGAGCAATGGAGGGAGGAGGGAATGGTGTGTGCTCAGCTCCAATAGCCTGTGATTTCTCCCAACTCCTTGTGCTAGCCCTGGGGAGAGCTGGTGCACAGCGCCATGGAAGAACAGAGGCTCACCACCTTTCGGTTATTCCTTGCTGCTGTTTTCCTGTCCTGCAGCACATGGTGCATTAGGATGGTACCTCTCCTCTTCTGCAAACAAGAGGGTGTAGGGTTACCGCCCTCACCCTTTTGCCTGGCTCTTGCCGGCTGAGCCTGGCCCCGGTGTCTGTGGCAGGGCAGGAGCGGGTGCTGGCTTCAAGGTAGGGCAGAGTGGGAGCAGCAGTCATAGCTGTCAAAGGATTGTCTGACAGAGGCACCAGCAGGCAAGGAGCAGTTCCCCTTGCCAAGCTTGGCAGGGCTCCCCTGCTCTCCCTCAGAGTCAGGCAGCCCCTGTGTGTTTTGTGCAAGCGGAGTGGGTGGCTGGGGCTACCACAGATACAGGGGTCTCTGCCTGGGACAGGACCCCCACACAAGAAGGATACGCACTCCTAACAGGGACATACCCTCAGCTGAGTCATATGGTACTGGCCACGGGGAGAGTCCAGCAAAGAGAGCACAGGGCTGTTTCCTGTGTATGGCCCTATGCTCGTGGTCTGCTGTGAAGCACTGAAATGAGCAAGTCACTTACAGTGAGGTTGTCCCCCACATTCTGAGGCCGGCAAGATGCAGGGAAAGTATCTCGAACAGTAGTTCAGCGTTCAGCTGCAGAAAAAGGACTTAAACTCTTCCTTGTGGTGACTGCATTTCTTATTTTCAATTACAATTAGCCTGTTTCAGTCTCCCATCGGCTGGCTTTCAGGGGAGCAGGTACCAGGGATTAACACCAGCAGAAATGAATGAATGGACAGAGTCCGCTGGAGAGGCCTTTGTCTTCCATCAGCTGAGCGAAGTCAGTCCAGGGGGGCGGATGATGGCAACTCTGAGCAAACCTGGGAAGGAGCTGGGCTGAGAGGCCTTTGCCCTAGCCCGGGGCTGAGAGCAGCTCGTGTCACGTGGATGGCGGGTGGGGAGAAGCAGGGCCAGTCGGGTGGCTGGCCCCAAGCTGTGATGCTGTGTGGTTGTGACATACCCTGATGCTGATTTGAAGCCGTATCCGCCGTGGTGGTGTCCTGCCGCATGATGGTGACGTTGTCTCAGAATAGCCTCGTGTGGCCCATTCCTGACGGGGTTTGGGGAGAAAGCGAACTGGTGAGAGGCAGCTCGGATGGCAACCTGCATAGACAATGGCCAATGGATAAATATGGATCTCATGTCTGTGGAGAAACAGGCAGGGACAGTGCTCACGAATCTGCTGGCCAGAGTCTGCCATCACCTTCGTTTTACTATTTGTGCGGATTGGGAGGTGTGTTACAAATAGACGGGTCCTGTCTCTCCATGAGACTTGGCACATCCCTTCGGCCAATACCTGAGTAAAGTCCCCTCTCCTCTCACGATTTGAAGAAATGATCCAACTGATGTACTCATAATCTTAAAATCAAACAGGGAAGAGCTGGGCCTCCGGTCATAGCTCCTGGATGAACAATGCTCTGAAGGACTCAGCATGATCACTGTTAATGGGCAGGAAGTGCTCAGGCTCACCCAAAAGGTGGCTCTGTCAGAGTATGGACCATGTTCCTGTGCTAGGCATGGGGCAGCATCTTCTTCAATATGCCTGCCCAGAAGAAGAGAGCTGGAGAGGGATGGAATGCACAGAGCAGACGCCGGGCGTGTTGAGGCTGTGGCAAAAGCAGAGTGGAGCAAAGGGAGAACAGAACAGCTGCAAAGCGGTAGAGAGACTAGAAGACAAGATAAGGAGCTTGACTTTGTTGTGGGAGGTGAGAGGGAGCCAGTGAAAGGAAACAAATGGGAAAGACGTGGTCTGGGAAGCAGGCTGGGGAGGAGGATTTAGCAGAACCACGTCTTGGATGGATCAGAGAGGAAGGGCCGGTAAACTGGGATGTAACCGGTAACTAACAGTTCCCTGTTCTCTTACCCCAGTTCCACCCCAGGTGCTCCCTTGTTTTCAAAAGAGGAAATATATAATTGCTTATCATTGGATTGTCCTAGGGCAGCTCTGCCTGAAAAGGGGAACACACGTTTCCTTTCCCAGTGGTATGTTAATCGTGGTGCAGATCTCCTGGCAATGGCATGTCTGTGAACACGTGCAGCGCTACCCAGCAGTATTTGCATGACTAGTGAGGCTGGAATGATGGTGCGTGGACATTGTTAAAAATATTCAGAACATACCTGACCAGTTACAGTTCAATGCAGCTGGATACTCCGAGCATCAGAGTTAGACCTCAAGCCAGCAGGAGAGAGAATGAGAGAACAGTGAATGGAAATGCGCTGGCATTTGTATACGTGTTTTGCATAATGGCCCCTGTGAATGGTTGGTTAGGTGTGTCTGTGGTGAACAGGCTGATGTTCTGGACTCCGCAATTTGCCCCAAGAGTGGGGTAGTCTGTGCTTCAGTGCGGAAGGGGAATAGTGGTAGTGGAGGTGTGAAGCTGAGCTCAGGAGTAGGCTATTTTGCTCTTTAGCTCATTGGAAACTTCGTTCAGTGTTTCATACAAGTAAAGCATTTGTTAAGGAAACTCCAAGCAGGAGTTCTGCGATTCCTCAGTCTGTCACAAGCATAGAATCTGGTTAGGATGACTTTGGACTGGGTAAAGGATTTCCCACTGGTTCCTAGAAGATGCCCTAACTCCAAATGCTGAGTTTCCAAAGGAAATGCTGGAATGGCTGTGCTTACAGCAGCAGAGGGAGGAGTGAGGTTTCATCACCCAGCAGAATGGGGAGGAACAACAATATAAGGAGTTGGTGGGGAGATAAACTAGAGGTACACTTGGCAAATCAGCGTGAAGGAGAAGTGTTCCCTGTGTAAAGAGGATGGTGCCATTGTCACTCAGAGCACTCCATGATGCAGCTTAGGTGGTGTGGTCTGGCATGGTGATAGGTGTTATCAAAAGCCCTACGACAGAGAGAGATGATTGATCTGATTGTGGCAAAGAAGCTGTTTGTAGCTACAGCTGAGGTGTGTAGCTACAGCAACAGTTAACAGTTAACAGATGTAACAGTCTCCACGGTACACATCCGATGAAGTGAGCTGTAGCTCACGAAAGCTCATGCTCAAATAAATTGGTTAGTCTCTAAGGTGCCACAAGTCCTCCTTTTCTTTTAGCAACAGTTAAGTCTGCCATTGTGTTTCTATTCTAAAGGGTTTCTTCCAGGCTGAATTGATCCAGTTCTGGTCCCTGCCTGATGACAAGTTCTTTTGGAAAATTTAAGCAAAACCAGTTCAGTCATTTCTGAGCATGAGGAGGAGGAAAAGGAAGCTCTTTGTTATGAAGAGGGCATTTGCGTTTGTTAGAGCACTTTAGCACCTTGGTGGGAGAAAAGGTCCCTCAGCCAGATGCTTGCCTTTGGCTGTTCTGATGCAAACCTATTTTGAATTGCCTGAGTGATATGCATTTAAAACCCATATTGCCCCTGCTTTGCCTCTGGCCCTGCGCAGACTAGGGTAAGGTAAATGTGTATGTTAAACTCTGCTAGCTAGCTCCTTCTAACTGACACCGTTAAAACACTCGGGCAGACAAGGACACTTCAGCGTGTGCTATGCAAGTGAGGTAAAGATGATTGATAGCTTGAGAGAGGCGGCTTCAGCACAACCACTACACACTAGCTAAGACGTTTAAAAATACGAACTCTGATGGGTTTTCTACCAACACTTCCCTATGCTCAGTGGGTTCTGTTCAGGCCGGCTGTCTCACTTGAGTGGGATATTCTCTCTCTCTCGAGATGTGACAGGATCCCAGAGTGCAACCTGGACTGTGGGACCGCTGAGCCCTCTGTCACGCCAGCCTGGGGTCCCTCTCACCCTGTGATGCTGAGTAAAGCCACAAACCTCTGGCAGGTCCCGCACTGACACAGACCTCTACAGGCGGGGACACGCTTAATGCTCCCCCAGCCACCAGTAAACCAACAATAGAGAGGCTCCATCCAATTCCGCCCAGCTCCCCAGCCTAGGACCCCACACCTGTACCGTCTTGCCCTGGTCAGAAGTCTGGCCAGTGTAAGCTCGTTACCAAGTCCGCCCCTCCCTCGATGTGGCGAGGACACACACCAGCCTTTGTAACCTGAGCTGAGATTCCCCAAGCACTTCAACCCAAACACACTGTTTTAGGTGCAATATAAAACTGATTTATTAACTACAGACAGAGATTTTAAGTGATTATAAGTAGTGAGCTGGTGACATGGGGGTCTGCCCCCACTGGTCAAGCAGTCTCCATTGTCTGTGTGCTCTCTCTGAGAAGTCTTCTGTTGGGAGAGTGGATTCCCTTTAGTGGGCCATCAGCATGGCTGGCTACTCCACTGTTGTACCTGAAAGGCTGGTTCTGGGTGTTCAACAGATTAAGACTTTTAGAATGACACCTCCCAAGGCATACTTTGTACCAAACATATAATAGCTGTATGACAGTAGGGCATCTGGGGAGCCAGGGTGCTGCTTTGCGGCACGGAGTGCCGCAGCAGTTACACAGAAAGAGGCAGACAGTCCTCCCATCGGGGAGGCTGGGTTTGGCTGGAGCCCTTGCCTCGTTGCGTAAGCTATTCTGGTGCAGCCTGCGCCCCTCTGAGGTCACCTCCAGTGCAGACATTCTAGTGCGCTCTAGCAAATAGCTCCACTTTATGGATCTCAGGATTTGCTTTTTTTTTTAAAGAAAAATGACACAAACACAGAAAATCTCAGACTGAAATCTCTGCCCAGAGAACGCTCTAGCTGCAAAGTGAAGCACAAAGTGAGTTCAGGAAATGCTTCTTTGGCAAGTGTTACGCTGGTCTGAGAGCGTAACACAGTCTTACCTCTGCCTCTTGTGCACATGCGATATAGCTTGATCTCTCCCTGTTCTTTGCAAAGGATCCCTGCCTCATTCAGAGTGCAGTGAATGAGGTGGGTTCTGTAAACCCGTGCCTTCAGCGGCCAAATTCGGGGTGCAGTTACCACATTATAAATCCACTGAACCCAATGGATTGTGAATTCACAGCAATGGATGTGCGAGTGGGTTGGGCCCTCAGTGCAATTGGTGCAGTGGATATGGCAATGGTGGGCAGTCGCCAACTTGAGCCTGGGGACCTTGGAACCTGTCCCTTTCATAGAACAAAAATTTTAGTTTTGACATCCCTGTGTGATGGCAGCTTGGTGCTTGGGTGTATCACCACGGGCTACAGAGGTGAACCTCTGCTGGAGCAGAGCAAATAGCCAGAGAGGTGAGACGGCCTCTCTGCTTGTCGGCGACATTCCCTCTTGGCTCATCTGTTTGGAGGGCAGAGGGGGCTGCTCAGCAATTCACAGGACACTGCTCCAGGGAGTCGCACTGGGGGCCACTCATCATTAATGACACCTGAAGGCCTTGTTCCTCCTCCGTTGTTTTTTAGCGGATGGGATCAAGGGATAACTCCTCCTCCCCAGCCATCACCGTTCAAACCATTGGGCAGGAGGAGGGTGAAGGTCAGAGGTGACACGCTGTGTTCCATTTACCAGCTGGTCGTCAGTTCCATGGACAGAGGCATAAGAAATGTGATCATTCCTCCAGGATGCACATTCACAGCATGGAGAAGATTCCCCTCAGGCACCCCATAATACCCATTTCCTTTCCATTCAGGCTGCTGCAGGACGGAAGGGGTTTTGTTTCCACGCTTTACTTGTGGAGGGGTGAAGTTCTGATGCAATGATCCCACTCATTGAGGCTGGTGCATGAAGTCTGAATAAGTTTCCACTGTGTAAAGTGTAGTTTGATACGAGACACAGGATGGAACAACACTGGCCAAAAGAGAAACCTAAACCAGCAGCGAGAGATTGAGCAGCATAGCTGGGCATGGCATTAAAACAAAAACTGGTGGGCGTGGGGGATGCACTGGAAATAGTGTTCTAGAGGTTGGTGGCTGTGTTTGCTAGTTTTAATTTCCCTGAATTTTGTGCCTGCCTGCCTGTTTGTTCCCCACAGTGCCACACCCCAGCACCAAGTTTTGTTGTTTTCCCCCCTGCTAAGTAGCTAAACTGAGATGCTGTGTGTAAGAAATGGAAAGTGACAAGATATGACCGAAGCATTGGAAATCAATCCTAACTAAATGTGCTTCTTAACTATAAGTGAACAGTTGAAAACAATCCTCTTTTATAGCCATGGAGATAAATACTCTGTTTTTATTAGGAAAAAATTGCTCTGGACTGAATAAAGTCGTTTGATTAACAAGTCAAAGTAGATGGTTTATTGATGTTTCAGAAAGGAGTTTACAAGGTCTAGTGAAAAAAAGACACCCAGCTCTGAATTAACAAATTACCCCGGTATATGGGACATTGACAGTTCACTGCGAATAGATTTATGGGCTACTGCTGGGCGTTTCATCCCCATTTGGTTTATTGTGATAAAATATTGGGGCCTGGGTAACCTATAGCTGTACCGCAATATACCATATCGACCCCTGACCCTTAAGACCCAACAGCAAACCTACGTATTAGATTCTTAATTTGTCTTAATCTAACAGGATCAGTTGTAGTCATTTCCAAGATGGGGGGATTGGGGAGGGGGAGAGAGTGTGTGTTTGTTTTGCAGGTGAAGGTGGATCACTTAGTCTAATGCACTGGACATACAGTTAGACTACTGGGGCCCTAAGAGATCACAGCAAGAGGAGTGCAGGAGCATCGGTGGGCTATGAAGCACAGTCCTACACTGAGAAATGAGATAATTCCCAGATCCCGTAGATTACACGTGTAGAAAATTTACCATGAAAGCTGAGGACATTCTAGAGGTGTTCTTGGAATCCAAGGCAGACTGGAAATGCTGTGACTAAAACAATCTGTGCAGTAGCCCCTGTTACTTATTTTGATATTAAATTCAATTATTTTGCACATTCCCCATACCTTTAGTTTTTCAAAATGCCACAGCTTTCTGTATTGACAGTCCAGAATCGCTTCTTGGAGGCAGCTGGTTTGGGGCATTCATGCATTTTGGTGCGGAATAAATGTATTAGTTGGATGTTTCTTTAAAACGGTAGCAGTGAAATAGCTAACAATCTAGACATTTACATTGGCATCTTTAGGTTTCAGAGTTAACAACCCAGTTGAGATGAATATGGACTTCTCAGAGCTATTGTTTTGTACTGGCTGCAGCTTGAGGCAGCCATCACTGTATAGACTTACACTCAACTCACTGTTTCAAATTAGTCTTTGCAATTGTGAGGGCTTGTTACATAATTTTTCTAAAATGAAAACTCAGGTTTTGAAGCCTAGTTCTTGTAGCCAGGAAATGCCTGCAGCCCTGTCTGCAGTCACTCTGTGTGGGTTGTTATTCTGAGAACCAAGCATAGGTGAAGAGCTGATTCCTGACAATGTACGATTGTTTTTAAAATTGGTTTTTGAAATAAAATCAGGGCAACTTGCATCAAAAGACTGGAGCTGTGAGCCTCCCAGAACCCATGAGCCCGAACACTGCCTGGGCAGACATATCCCTCCCTTTACTCATTCCTTCGGGAGTGCTTGATAATGTTTATTGTACATGGTCGCTGAATGACCATACAGAAGGCATCTCTTATACTAATTTTCATTATTATACTTAGCATGACAGAACATGTTGGATTAATGAGTTGGACTTATGTGATATATAGTTTATAAACCCCTATGGCCAATAGGCAGAAATAATTCCCTTTTCCCCAGGGAGTTTTTGGAAGAAACCCCCTGTCTATAAGAAGGGGGAACTCAAAGCTAATCTAGCTTGCTGTCTCTGGAAGAATTGCACCTGCCTGAACTATGGCATTCCTGCTGGATGGGACATCCCTGTGCATGTAACTTTGAACTGTTGCTGAAGCGGTCTATCTCAGGTACTTACGTGGACCCCAGTACCGCAGAATCTGAGTGCCTCCCCACTTTCAGTGTATTTATCCTCCCAACACCCCTGTGAGGTCAGGCCGTGCTATTTTCCCGTCGTACAGCTGAGGAACTCAGACACAGAAAGAACACGTGACTTGAGCAGGGTCACACACGATTTTTGCGGCAGAGCAGGACCTCAGCCTGAGGCTTCCACAGCCCAGGCGAGCGCTCTAACCCCTGGACTCTCCTGCTTTTCTCTCTGTTATGCTCTCCATGACCCTCTGGAAGCTGCAGGGACTCCTAAGGAGCTCTGTAATCACAGTCTGTGCGTTCTGTGGGTTTTATTTTCACTAGAATTCAGTTTCTGTGAAGACAAGAGCAATGGCACAGGCTGCAGCAAGGTATAGTGAGCAGCAGGTTTCTCTGCTCATGCCTCTCAGTCCTGACTTGCATCACACCAGTTAATCCAGTACAGTGCCATGCCCCAGCTTTGTAAAACCCTCGGTTCTGACTGTGCCCCCTGTTCAGCTCAGCCTGTGCACCCTACAGTCACTTGTAACCCCCTGTGCTATTCTTTCACCGAGCTGTTCCCCTGCCTGGATCACTGCACCTTGGCCCTGAGCTGCCACACATTGCTATTCCAGTCCTGTATCTTTCACTGGCAGCAACGGCTGCTTTTGCCAGCTTGGAGTATTTTGCACAGAGATTTGACCTTTGTTCAATAACTTTATTGAGGGGGCAGGATGTCATGGTTTTCCATCTTATTTCATTCATGTTGCTCCCTGACACACACAAGCCAATAAGAAACCATCATGTCTGGCTGGAAAAGGGTCTGAAAAGAAAGGGATGAGGTTTCCTAGTAAAGGGGGTGGGGAACAGGCTGGAGAATGAACCGGGTACGGAAATGCTGTGGAGTATGTGTTAATTTGCACCCATTCACAGAGCTGCTAAACAATATCTGCATGCATCTGAAGATGACATAGTGATGAATGGGACACAAATGCATCTTTTATTGCCTCTACAGCGCACGAGTGCACTCTCTCTCTTTTTTAAGGGACTGGCGGACAGCTGGCTGAAGGAATTCATATGATTTGTTCAGCAGCCATTTTTCCTTTCTCTCCTGTAATAGGATCTGCAGAAATAATTTAAAGACATGAAAGGTAATTTAGTATCTTCTTTTCCTCTCCCCCCACACTTCCTACGAGTTCACCAGGTACCCTCCAGATGAACTAATCCTACTGTAAAATATTATTTCTGGGGTTTATTCATCTCATTTATTAACTGTCTGCAGTTTTATTTACAGGGTTTAGATTAACTCAGAGAGAAGTTACCATATGGAGTTTCTGCTCACTCACTGGCTTTAATTTTCTGTTTATCTTCTTTTTTTTAGAAGGGTTTATTCATAAACTAAATTTCATGAGACTTAGGTAATATTTTGCAGAATCACAAAGCTATATCCTGTCATTTCGAGTACTTAGTAACTGTCTGATACCTAACAGGAATTAATGGCAAATTTTCCTGTAAACACTATCCCTCACCATAAAGTGAAAGGTTTCAGAGTAACAGCCGTGTTAGTCTGTATTCGCAAAAAGAAAAGGAGTACTTGTGGCACCTTAGAGACTAACCAATTTATTTGAGCATGAGCTTTCGTGAGCTACAGCTCACTTCATCAGATGTATACCGTGGAAACTGCAGCAGACTTTATATACACACAGAGAATATGAAACAATACCTCCTCCCACCCCACTGTCCTGCTGGTAATAGCTTATCTAAAGTGATCATCAGGTGGGCCATTTCCAGCACAAATCCAGGTTTTCTCACCCTCCACCCCCCCACACAAATTCACTCTCCTGCTGGTGCTAGCCCATCCAAAGTGACAACTCTTTACATAATCAAGTCGGGCTATTTCCTGTATAAATCCAGGTTTTCTCACATCGGAAACGAAAGGATTTCACATCTGCCATTGAAGCTACAAGCTTTAATCTTAACCAAACGACAGGCCAGTTCCTTGGCTAGTGTAAGTGGGCAGTGAACACTGGAGCAATGCTGGTTGACATCAGTGGCAGAGCTGGCCTAAGCACCCCACACACCCCAATGGAGGACTCTGGGGAAAACTTTGGGTTTCCTCTGCTGCTCCCTGCTGTTCCTTTCCCCGCAGCAGGAGACAATCTGGTCCCATCTCTAGCTCTCTCCAGGTCCCTCTGGAGCACTTTTCTACCTAGGCTGATGTTAGTGACATCACCTACTTTAGTGTCCTCTTCTTATTTAACTAACAGGCTTTTTACCCTCCTTCCAGATCATTAGCGCAGATATTAAATAAACTGAAGCCTCTCACTGATGCTTGCATTCACCCCCCAAGCAGACACATGGGTCTGTATTGTGATTCCTGGTGAACTCATGTTCAAGCAAATCTGAATTTGCTTTTCAGGTAAGGCAACTTGTGAGACAAGTGGACTCAGCTGTGTTATGGGGTTGAGATGCATTTTGTCACACTAGCACAGAACATCCTTCCTGAATGGAGCCAGGAGGACACTGCCTTCCCCCTTAATACCTACGTCCATTGTTGAACACTCTTGCGATTTCATCGTGAGTTTCACAATATTCAATGTTTTACTTAAAGTCCTAGGCCACGACATCAAGTGATTACGCAGAATCTCAGCCATCTTTTAAAAATAAAACATTCCTTCCTGGTTGTGGAGAAAAGCTTAAAAATGCGATCCATAAAGGTTCCAAAGCCAGAAAGCAAATAAACACAACTCCAAATGTGTTGTTTTTAAAACAGCATGAGTTTAAAGCCAATCTCTCAATTTTTTTAGGCCTAACTCGTGATTTTATTTTTTTAAAAGATTGGTGTTGGCAATGCTGTCCTTTTGCTGTGATATTTAATAAAATCAACCGAGTGGTGATGGCCAGGCTGAGCAATGACTGGAGGAGCAGATATTCATTTTTCATAATTAAAACAAAACTCTTTCACATTATTCAGAACCATCCAGTTGTCCCCATTGTCACCTGTGTAGACACATTATCTTATTTCTGTTCACTGGTCCTTCCTCCTCCTACTCCATTTCATAGATTCATAGAATCATAGAATATCAGGGTTGGAAGGGACCCCTGAAGGTCATCTAGTCCAACCCCCTGCTCGAAGCAGGACCAATTCCCAGTTAAATCATCCCAGCCAGGGCTTTGTCAAGCCTGACCTTAAAAACCTCCAAGGAAGGAGATTCTACCACCTCCCTAGGTAACGCATTCCAGTGTTTCACCACCCCCTTAGTGAAAAAGTTTTTCCTAATATCCAATCTAAACCTCCCCCACTGCAACTTGAGACCATTACTCCTCGTTCTGTCATCTGCTACCATTGAGAACAGTCTAGACCCATCCTCTTTGGAACCCCCTTTCAGGTAGTTGAAAGCAGCTATCAGATCCCCCTCATTCTTCTCTTCTGCAAACTAAACAATCCCAGCTCCCTCAGCCTCTCCTCATAAGTCATGTGTTCTAGACCCCTAATCATTTTTGTTGCCCTTCGCTGGACTCTCTCCAATTTATCCACATCCTTCTTGTAGTGTGGGGCCCAAAACTGGACACAGTACTCCAGATGAGGCCTCACCAGTGTCGAATAGAGGGGAACGATCACGTCCCTCGATCTGCTCGCTATGCCCCTACTTATACTTACAAATGCCATTGGCCTTCTTGGCAACAAGGGCACACTGCTGACTCATATCCAGCTTCTCGTCCACTGTCACCCCTAGGTCCTTTTCCGCAGAACTGCTGCCTAGCCATTCGGTCCTTAGTCTGTAGCTGTGCATTGGATTCTTCCATCCTAAGTGCAGGACCCTGCACTTATCCTTATTGAACCTCATCAGATTTCTTTTGGCCCAATCCTCCAATTTGTCTAGGTCCTTCTGTATCCTATCCCTCCCCTCCAGCGTATCTACCACTCCTCCCAGTTTAGTATCATCCGCAAATTTGCTGAGAGTGCAATCCACACCATCCTCCAGATCATTTATGAAGATATTGAACAAAACCGGCCCCAGGACCGACCCTTGGGGCACTCCACTTGATACTGACTGCCAACGAGACATGGAGCCATTGATCACTACCCGTTGAGCCCGACAATCTAGCCAGCTTTCTACCCACCTTATAGTGCATTCATCCAGCCCATACTTCCTTAACTTGCTGACAAGAATACTGTGGGAGACCGTGTCAAAAGCTTTGCTAAAGTCAAGAAACAATACATCCACTGCTTTCCCTTCATCCACAGAACCAGTAATCTCATCATAAAAGGCGATTAGATTAGTCAGGCATGACCTTCCCTTGGTGAATCCATGCTGACTGTTCCTGATCACTTTCCTCTCATGCAAGTGCATCAGGACTGATTCTTTGAGGACCTGCTCCATGATTTTTCCAGGGACTGAGGTGAGGCTGACTGGCCTGTAGTTCCCAGGATCCTCCTTCTTCCCTTTTTTAAAGATTGGCACTACATTAGCCTTTTTCCAGTCATCCGGGACTTCCCCGGTTCGCCACGAGTTTTCAAAGATAATGGCCAATGGCTCTGCAATCACAGCCGCCAGTTCCTTCAGCACTCTCGGATGCAACTCGTCCGGCCCCATGGACTTGTGCACGTCCAGCTTTTCTAAAAAGTCCCTAACCACCTCTATCTCCACAGAGGGCTGGCCATCTCTTCCCCATTTTGTGATGCCCAGCGCAGCAGTCTGGGAGCTGACCTTGTTCGTGAAGACAGAGGCAAAAAAAGCATTGAGTACATTAGCTTTTTCCACATCCTCTGTCACTAGGTTGCCTCCCTCATTCAGTAAGGGGCCCACACTTTCCTTGGCTTTCTTCTTGTTGCCAACATACCTGAAGAAACCCTTCTTGTTACTCTTGACATCTCTTGCTAGCTGCAGCTCCAGGTGCGATTTGGCCCTCCTGATATCATTCCTACATGCCCGAGCAATATTTTTATACTCTTCCCTGGTCATATGTCCAACCTTCCACTTCTTGTAAGCTTCTTTTTTATGTTTAAGATCCGCTAGGATTTCACCATTAAGCCAAGCTGGTCGCCTGCCATATTTACTATTCTTTCGACTCATCGGGATGGTTTGTCTCTGTAACCTCAACAGGGATTCCTTGAAATACAGCCATCTCTCCTGGACTCATAGTGGATTCATAGTGTTCATAGTCAGAAGAGACCATTAGATCAACTAGTCTGACTTCCTGCACATCACAGGACCTTACATTTCACTCTGTTACTGTGGTGTATTTGAAAAGTATGCTGGAATTGGAGCAGCAGCAGCAGCATTCAGATGACTATGAGTAGCCATGGTGGCATGTAGAATGGACTTTGATTTTGAATGGTCCCTTGCAAGTCTTCTTCCTTCTGCAAGAGTCAGTAAGGGAGGATTTAGGCCAAATCCTCTAATTGCACCTTTCAGCCTCATTCATGGTCACCCTCATGCTCTACCTTCTTCAACCTCAGCTCTATAAATCTCTGTAAACATGTATCATCTTCTTCATGTTGGACATGATACCACCATTACAGTCATCTTGTTCTCAACTGGTGCCAGACTGCAACGTGGCAAACCATCCCTGTAAAACATCTCTAGCTTCAACACGCAGAAGAAAAACAGGTTGGAATTGTAGACTGTCACTTTTATTTGTAAAGGGGTTTCTGGTCCTGCTTGCAGGCTAGGGGGCTGTGTAGGAAAGACAGTGATCAAAGTCATTCAGCAGACAGACTAGAGCAGGAGTGGGCAAACTTTTTGGCCCGAGGCCCACATATGGGTATGGAATTTGTATGGCAGGCCATGAATGCTCCTGAAATTGGGGGTTGGGTTTTGGGGGGGAGGGTGAGGGCTCTGGAGTGGGGCTGAGGAGTTGGGGGTGCAAGAGGGTTCTGGGTTGGGACCGAGGGATTCGGAGGGCGGGAGAGGGATCAGGGCTGGGGCACGGGGTTGGAGCATGGGAGGGGGTCGGGGGCAGGCTCCGGATGGCGCTTACTTCAAGGAGCTCCCAGAAACAGCGGCATGTCCCCACTCTGGCTCCTATGCGGAGGCGTGGCCAGGTGGCTTTGCATGCTGTGCTGCGTGCAGGCTCCGCCCCTGTAGCTTCCATTGGCTGCAGTTCCTGGCCAATGGGAGCTCCGGGGGTGGCACTTGGGATGGGGGCAGCGTGCAGAGCCCCCTGGCTGCCCCTACATGTAGGAGCCAGAGTGGGGACGGTCCACTGCTTCCAGGAGCCATGTGGAGTGGGGCAATACCCCGACCCCACTCCCCGGCTGGAGCAGGGCAAGTCCCAGACCCCGCTTAGTGGGAGCCTGAGGGCCAGATTAAAATGTCTGGAGGGCCGGATGTGGCCCCCAGGCCATAGTTTGCCCACCTCTGGCCTAGAGTAAGGTGGCGAGAGCTGTGCCTCTCTGTTTTAGGGAGCAGCCTGCTTTATGTGTGTCTGTGTTTGGGTTCTTGTGTGTTATCATTGTGAATGCTAAGAAATAAAGTAGCATTATGCTGCAACCTTCCAGCAAGAGTATTTGTTTTATCGAACTTCTCTGTGCATATGCAGTGAACGTTACCTTTGCACTGAGCCCAATAACTTCCATCCTAGACTGCTTACACTACTTCCAGCCAGAAGTACTGAGGGACTGTTGCCTCCCATGCTACTGATGTGGCGAAGCTGCTGGATATGGATTAGTATTTGTGGGCATCCTGGAAGAAGGAAGTCTCAGGAAAGACTGGAATGAGGAGAGGGTGTGGGAGGTCGCTCCAAGGGAGCAGCAATATGCAGTGTGCTCTAACCTGGAGACTTGGCAAAAAAGAGTGGTGCTGTGAGGATGTGCTAGAAGCTGTAGCTGGGTCAAAAAACAATTTCCAGGGAGAGATGGCATGGTGAGCTTACACTGTGTATGTGAACAGTACCTGGAAACAGGTGAGCGAAGATCGTATATTTATTCTCCAAGCAGTTGCTAGGAAACTCATTCAATATTTCAGCTTCATCACTTAGCTGTGCTTATTCCAACAGCAGAAATGCCTCAAGTATCTCCCAAGGTCTGTGGTGAGAATGACACAAGCATTGCATCGGAGACTGGCTGGGAATGTTGCCATGGCTGGCACTACGCTGCAGTGTGTCAGGAGAAGCTGGCATCTACTGGCCTTGTTCTCCTAGAGAGTTTTTTCATTCAGGACTTATTGTGGAGGGATGTAAAATTCTCCAGGAACCTGTCCAACTCAGAAGCTCCCTGGAGTCTGTGTATTCCCATAAAGGAGGTAGCAAATTGCAGCTGAACTGTATCCTCAGATAGCAGAAGTCAGCAGCATTCCAGAATAACTTTGCCCTGCTTTCTCAGAACAGTGGTCTTTAGGACATGCTAAGGGTGAAGAGACCAGGGAAGTGTCTGGGGGTGGCTGGGATGAGCCTGTAGTGCTTCATGAGGGGCAGAACTCCACTGGGCAGAGCACCTTCCCCTGGCTGGCTGTTGCTGACATCAGAGATGAAAGCTGCATTGTGCAGAGCATGAATGTGTTCTGTCATGGGAGGCTGATAACAAATTTGTAGATTGCCTAGCCTCCCTGAAACACTCTGACAAAATTTCAAAGGCCAGCGACCTGGCTGCCTTAGAGTCTGTCTTCCCCAGGGAACTGTCACAATGGTGGCTGTGACTTGCAAGGGGCTCTTCTGTTGATCCTGGGCTGCACTGCTGGGAGCTTGGGAGCAGAGCACTGAGAGGGGAGGCCCCGTCTCTGGATTGTCAATCTGGAGCTCTCCAGGTGTTGCCAGTCTCACTTATTTAGTCAGCAGTTTGTCTGGGTATTGGCTGTGCTGGACAGTTGGATTTGTCTGTGAACCAGGAACTAGGCTGGTTTGTTTGATGTGTAGCGCGGGTAACCTCAAGGGTGGGTTATTAAAGTTTGGGGCGCAGAACGTAATGTGAGGGATGGCAAGTAAATAATTGATAAGTGAAGCCCCAATGTCTTGTGACTTGTGAAGAAGATTGTGTGGAAGATTTTGGGAAACTTTTTCACATCTGAGAGTGTCAAACTGCCAAAGTGCAGGCAGCCTGAACCAAGGAGTCACTCAGGGGAGCCAAGTCTAGGCCTGGGCTTGGCTTCAGCTGGGAGCAGGGCAGAGCAAACTATTACTCACAGCCTTGTGTGAAGCACCATCTTGTTTCAGATTAGATTGTAAGCATCCCAGTGGAGAGGAGTACAAAATATATTGGAAGGACAGAACAGGTTGTGCTGGTGTGGGAGTGGCACTATATGTGAAAGAAAGCATAGAATCAAATGAAGTAAAAATCTTAAATGAACCAAATTGTACCACAGAATCTCTATGGATAGTAATTCCAAGCTCCAATAATAAGAGTATAGCAGTAGGGTATATTACCGACCACCTGACCAGGATGATGATAGTGACTGTGAAATACTCAGAGAGGTTAAAGAGACTATTAAAATAAACTCAATAATAATGGGGGATTTCAACTGTCCCCATATTGACTGGGTACATGTCACCTCAGGATAGGATGCAGAGATAAAGTTTCTTGACACCTTAAATGACCGCTTCTTGGAGCGGCTAATCCTGGAAGTCACAAGAGGAGAGGCAATTCTTGATTTAGTCCTTACTGGAGCACAGGATCAGGTCCAAGAGGTGAATATATCTGGACCGCTTGGTAATAGTGACTATAATATAATTAAATTTAACATCCCTGTGGCGGGGAAAAACACTACAGCAGCCCAACACTGTAGCATTTAATTGCAGAAAGGGGAACTACACAAAAATGAGGTGGTCAGTTAAACAGAAATTAAAAGGTACAGCGCCAAAAGTGAAATCCCTGCAGGCTGCATGGAAACGTTTTAAAGACACCATAATAGAGGCTCAACTTAAATGTACACTGCAAATTAAAAAACACAGTAAGAGAACCCAAAAAGTGTCACTATGGCTAAACAACAAAGTAAAAGAAGCAGTGAGAGGGAAAAAGGCATCTTTTAAAAAATGGCAGTCAAATCCTTGTGAGGAAAATAGAAAGGAGCATAAACTCTGGCAAGTGAAGTGTAAAAATATAATTAGGAAGGCCAAAAAAAGAATTTAAAGAACAGCTGGCCAAAGACTCAAAAAGTAATAGCAGAAGAATGTTTAGGTATATCAGAAGCACGAAGCCTGCTAAACAACCAGTGGGGCCACTGGACAATCGAGGTGCTAAAGGAGCACTTAAGGATGATAAGACCATTGCGAGAAACTAAATGGATTCTTTGCATCAGTCTTCACAACTGAAGATGTGAGGGAGATTCCCAAACCTGAGCCATTCTTTTTAGGTGACAAATCTGAGGAACTGTCCCAGGTTTAGGTGTCATTAGAGGAGGTTATTGATAAACTGAACAGTAATAAATCACCAGGACCAGATGGTATTCACCCAAGAGTTCTTGAAGGAACTCAAATGTGAAATTGCAGAACTACTAACTCTAGTCTGTAATCTATCATTTAAATCAGCTCGGTACCAGATGACTGAAGGACAGCTAATGTGAAGCCAGTTTTTTAAAAAGGCTCCAGAGGTGATCCCGGCAGTTACAGGCCGGTAAGCCTGACTTCAGTACTGGGCAAACTGGTTGAAACTATGGTAAAGAACAAAATTGTCAGACACCTAGATGAACATAATTTGTTGGAGAAGAATCAAGATGGTTTTTGTAAAGGGAAATCATGCCTCACCAAACTACTAGAATTCTTTGAGGTCAACAAGCATGTGGACAATGGGGATGCAGTGGATATAGTGTATTTAGATTTTTCAGAAAACCTTTGACAAGGTCCCCCACCAAATGCTCTTAAGCAACGTAAGCAGTCATGGGCAACCTGCGGCCCGTCAGGGTAATCCACGGCCGGCCGTGAGATAGTTTGTTTACATTGTCATGGCTGCCTGCAGCTTCCAGTGGCCACAGTTTGCCGTTCCCGGCCAATGGGAGCTGCGGGAAGTGGTGGCCAGCATGTCATAAGAAGCACATAAGAACATATGAATGGCCATGCTGGGTCAGACCAAAGGTCCGTCCAGCCCAGTATCCTGTCTACCAACAGTGGCCAATGCCAGGTGCCCCAGAGGGAGTGAACCTAACAGGTAATGATCAGTGATCTCTCTCCTGCCATTCGTCTCCAGCCTCTGGCAAACATAGGCGAGGGACACCATTCCTTACCCACCCTGGCTAATATCCATTAATGGACTTAACTGGATAAATTCATGGAGGTTCTCTTTTAAACCCTTTTATAGTCCTAGCTGTCACAACTTCCTCAGGCAAGAAGTTCCACAGGTTGACTGTGCGCTGAGTGAAGAAGAACTTCCTTTTATTTGTTTTAAACCTGTTACCCATTAATTTCATTTGGTGGCCCCTAGTTCTTATATAATGGGAACAAGTAAATAACTTTTCCTTATTCACTTTCTCCACACCACTCATGATTTTATATACTTCTATCATATCCCCCCTTAGTCTCCTCTTTTCCAAGCTGAAAAGTCCTAGCCTCTTTAATCTCTCCTCATATGGGACCCGTTCCAAATCCCTAATCATCCCTGTGGCCCTTGCTGCAGCTTGCCCACCACTGGATAAGATGGAAGGCCCTCGCATAGATTGGTAACTGGTTTAAAGATAGCAAACAAAGGGTAGGAATAAATGGCCAGTTTTCAGAATGGAGAGAGGTAAATAGTGGTGTCCCCCAGGGGTCTCTGCTGGGACCAGTCCTATTCAACATATTGATAAATGACCTGGAAAAAGGGGTAAACAGTGAGGTGGCAAAATTTGCAGAGGATACAAAACTACTCAAGAGGTTAAGTCCCAGGCAGACTGCAAAGAGCTACAAAAGGATCTCACAGAACTGGGTGACTGGGCAACAAAATGGCAGATGAAATTCAAATGTTGATAAATGCAAAGTAATGCACATTGGAAAACAATCTCAACTATACATATGAAATGATGGGGTCTAAATTAGCTGTTACCACTCAAGAAAGAGATCTTGGAGTTATTGTGGAGAGTTCTCTGAAAACATCCACTCAATGTGCAGCAACAGTCAAAAAAGCAAACAGAATGTTGGGAACCATCAAGAAAGGGATAGATAATAAGACAGAAAATATCATATTGCCTCTATATAAATCTATGGTATGCCCACATCTTGAATACTATGTGCAGATGTGGTAAGACATCTCACAAAAAGATATATTGGACTTGGAAAAGGTTCAGAAAAGGCAACAAAAATGATTAGGGGTAGGGAACGGCTTCCGCATGAGGAGAGATTAATAAGAAACTGGGACTTTTCAGCTTGGAAAAGAGACAACTAAAGGGGAAGATCTATAAAATCATGACTGGTGTGGAGAAAGTAAATAGGGAAGAGTTATTTACTCCTTCTTATTACACAAGAACTAGGGGTCACTAAATGAAATTAATAGGCAGCAGGTTTAAAACAAACACAAGGAAGTGTTTCTTCACACAACACACAGTCAACCTGTGGGACTCTTTGCCAGAGGATGTTGTGAAGGCCAAGACTATAACAGGATTCAAAAAAGAACTAGATAAGTTCATGGAGGATAAGTCCATCAATTGCTATGAGGCAGGATGGTCAGGAATGGTGTCCCCAGCCTCTGTTTGCCAGAAGCTGGCAATGGGCGACAGGAGATGGATCACTTGATGATTACCTGTTCTGTTCATTCCCTCTGGGGCACCTGGCATTGGCCACTGTCGGAAGACAGGATACTGGGCTAGATGGACCTTTGGTCTGACCCAGTAGAGTCATTCTTATGAGCAGCGGTGGCTGTTCTCTAACTGATGATGAAGCTCCTGGGACACCATATGAAAAACCAGGACGCACGGTTGCTTAAGGACAATGGAATTGTCCCAGTTCTTCATTTAATTCCTCAAAATATGGTACGGAGCAGAGTATGGAATATGGAACAGAGCCTCTTCCTTCCAGGATCAAATGGCCTTGTGGGATGAGTGTTCAGTGTGGTGAGCCATGTTTGAGTGAAGAGGAAAGTTGAATGAGTGCAGACATTCGCTGCACCATTCATTGGCTCAAAGTGAATGCTTATGTCACTTGTTAATTGTTTCATGATCAATTCAGTCAGACACTAAGTTACTGGACAAATTCCTCAGCTCTGAGGAAGGTGCTGGAAGACAAATCACTAGCAGTGAGCCCAGCATTTTTAAGGTACTTTTGTTGGAGTATTTCACAACCATAAAAATGTTTATATGGAAGTTTTTTTATTTTGAAAATATGGTCTCCTATTTGGTCAGAGTCACTATGATGCTTGTCGTCATGCTAGTGGTCTCCAGCAGGAGATGTGTCCAGCCCTTCTTTGCTGGGAGCTAACTTCTCTCTGCTTTATCAGAGAAGGCAATCCTCAGGGTGTTGAGCTCTGTAGTTATAGCTGGTTGCTCTCCTTTCTCCTCGTTCCATTTTTATCATGTGTTCAAATGAAGATCATACACAAAATGGCATTAACAGAAGGTTATGGTTGTATGGATAAGAACTCAAAAGTTAGGAAATGCCAGAGTTAAGGAAGCTTGCACAACCTGATCTCTTCCCCTTGCCTTTTTGTATCATCAGTTGAATAAAATGGAACTGTGCTGATTTACACCAGCTGAGGATTTGGCCAAAAGTGTTTTAATTATATGGTCGTGCTACTTCTCTAACATAGTTTGGTATCACACCATATATCTGTATCGACTTCGACACATTCTGAAGGCTGCTGAGCTCCTGCAGCTCCCATTGACTTCAGCGCATCAGGATTTGTCCCTTAGAGAGAAAAGAACTTTCCCATATAAAATGTCCGAGGTATGTCTTTTAATAATTTTTCTGCATCCTTGGACTACACAAAGAGGATTTTTTTCTTTTATGGACATACATTTCTAACGAGAAACCTATTCTGTCATGATTTCAGCAGTTTCTTAGAGACATACAGTGTTGTCCTAACACAGGGGTTCCAAAATTTTGCTTGTGTGACCCCATTTTGAGACTTACTATTTCCTGTGCCCCAGACAGCAACATAGTGACCAAGGAATCCAAGGAATTTACATAGAAAGTACGTTATTTAATGCCCTCTAATGTGACCCAGGGGCTTGCATGTTGCAACACATCTTCCTGAAGTCCAGTAGCAGGGGAGAAATTGTACATCTAATCTCCAATGTGACATCAGTGACAGATCGATACCAAGACTTGATGGACCCAAGTGAGCTGAATCCAGCTTCACACAAATACATGCTCATGAATGGCACCATCATTTTCAAGGCATGTGTTGAGCATGCAGGACATTCATTCTTGACAGTGAACCAGAACTCCAGGAGAGAAAGTTAGGTATATGTTCCTCTCAAGAATAGATTGCAGGAAATTTCGTTGAGATGTTCAATTTCAGCTGCTGGCAAATCCATGGCATCAGGCTTGCACTGAAAGGGGTTTCACACCTAATCATACTTTGTTATGTCTGAGTCAGGGAAAAAGGATGCAAACTGTTCCTCCAGCCAGCTAAAATACTCAGCCATCCCCTGCGTGGGAGGCTGAATAATTCCATTGTCAGCCAGGAATTTGCAGAGCTGCAGGAACGATTCATAGTTTGTCTTCAATGATTATTCTTCCAAAAAACAATTTTCTTCATGAATGCTGTGATTTGATCACTCAGTTGAAGGATGTGGGTGTTCTTTCCTTGCAGGCCTGTATTCAATTCATTCAGTCTCTGATATGTCTGTGACATAAATAAGAAGGCACATCTTCCTTTGGTGACAAAGAAAATCAATGAATTTACTCTTTTTGCAGTCCATTGCAGAGACATGCAGGTCATCTCTTAGTTCAAAAAATCTGCCTGTACTTTTTCCTCTCGAGAGCCAGCGAGTTGCAGTGTGGAACAACACCACGTCATGATAGGACCCAGTTTGTTCACACAGGTTTGCAAACAGACGTGTGAAAAGGCTGAGTCCTGATGTAGTTCACGGTAGACAAGACCTGCTGCAAAACTTCATCAACTCTGAATTCAGAGCTTTAGATGCTAGTTGTTTGTGAATCGTGCAGTGAGTCTACATAGTAGATGGAGCAACTTCTTTACCAAGGCATGCAGATCTACTTTGTGGCCCACCGGAACAGAAGGCCAACATGCAATCACATGGTATATTTTTGTCTTGCATGTAGCTTATCGAACATTCCTTGTGCCATCTCGTGTCTGGGAAGAGGGAGAGAGAAGAGAATGTCTTTGAGCATTGCACCTTCCTATGTGTATTTCACAAAAGCCAAGAAATGTGCATCACAATCCTCAGTGCTCACATCAATTTGAAGAGCTTGGGAGTTGCCTAATTGGAATAGATATGAGCAAGCACTCGATGAAGAAAAAATGGTTACTCACCTTCTTGTAACGGTTGTTCTTCAAACTGTGTTGCTTGTGTCCATTCCATTCTCCTCCTGCCTACCCCTCTGTCAGAGTAGCCAGCAAGAACAAACCGAGGAGTGGCCGGATCACCAGGGTCATATATTCACCGCCATGGAGGTGCCACTCCAGGAGGCTCCACAGCCAACCCGATGGGTGCTGCAAGGGCAAAAGCTTCCAACGACTGTGCACATGGTGCACGCACACCTAATGGGACTGGACATGAGCAATGCATCTCGAAGAACAACAGCTACAAGAACGTGAGTAACGGTTTTTTTCCTGTGTGAGAGCTTTACATCAGTGAGGAATTCAGGAGCACTCCTAAGATATAGACTGAATTGACCAGTTGTGGCGGTTCACCTTCAACCAGAGAAGACTACACCATCACTGCAAACTCTTCAAAGAGCTTCCCTCGGACATCACCTCTGTCTTGCTCTGCTTCACCTTCAGCCAGCTGTTTTTCATCCACAAGCTGATCTCGACCAAGCATTGAGCCATCTTGGTGGTAAGGGTGTGGTCATATGTGGTGAAGTATAGGTAAAGCTGTGTATCCTCTGCAAATTGCTGGCACTTGCGTCCATGTTGTCTGATCCATTCACTTAGTTTCTGCATGTAGATGTTGAATAGGACAGGAGAGAATTTATCCTTATTGGATTCAATAAGTGAGGGGTCTAGAAGAGGAAATGCAGTTTCCCCACTCTGCTTGTTGGGTACATCCCTCCTGGAAGGACTCAAACAATTTTAGTGCATTACCCTGGACCTCTGCCACTGCTCTGCAGCATTTGATGGTCAGCCATTAAATAACATGTCTTGCCTGAGAGAGGTCCAGGAAGCTGAGAATAAAAGTTTGTCTTTGGCTAGCTTTTCTTCTATGAGCTTTCTCAGGAATGAAAGTTTGTTGTTTCATTTTCCCGCTGGAACACATAAAATAAAGTGCCAGTCCTGAAATCTCACTGGCAAAAAGGACTAGGACCTGGCCTCCATGGACCCTGACCTATTCCAAGATCCATGCCAGAACAAAAAACAAGGTGTTTCAGCAAAACCATTTATTGACCTGTTTGTATTTGGGGCATGATATAGTCCTGCGGCTGGAATAGGTATATTTTGCCGCAGAGCTCCTTTTGATATGGTTTTGATGGGTTGGTGGTTAGGTGAACTTGACTCTGCTGCTTGGCCTGGGGATGAACTGCATGAAAGATTTTATGTGTTGTCCTTAGTGGGAACTGCACTGCCTGTTATTTCATAAGCTTCTTGTGTGCCTGAGGCTAACTGGATTAGTGAAGGATTGCATGCATGCATGGTTTATGAAGCTTCTTTGATTACAAAGTCCAAAAATATATTAAACTTTTTATAATAAAAAGTTTCTTAATTTTTATTTAAAGAGAAGACAAAATTCCAGGCATTCTCTTGTTCTGCTGTCACACATACTTTCCAAAGAAGGGAAAGAAGGTGAGTTTCCTCTGCTTTTTCCATGATTAATTTTTTATCCTTTCATTTTCTTTCTAGTTTGTGCCCCACTTCCCTTGCTCACTAACTGCATGGGCCCACAAACAGCCCCTCACACACATGTAGGCCAGCTGGTGCTACCCTTTCTGCAAGATGAGTTCACAGCCTCGTGATCTCCTGGAGGTTTTGCTTTGCTGGTTTCCTGACTCCTTCTTTGCAAGAGGCTCTTTCAGTAGCACTGTTTACTTATCCAGGCCAAGCACAACTTCATACTGATCATGCCAGTTAAAAACAACATGGGAGATGGCTGTCAAATACTTCCCATTTTATCTCCATTTATTTATACCACTTTAAAAAAAAAGGTTTTTAAATCATCTAGTTTTCCATATAGCTGGGCTATGCTAACACATGTGCTATTGCTGTTTCCCAGTGCTTAGCTAGGCATTTTAGCACGTGGGGTGAGCAAGCATATTTGCACCCCCTACGAGAGTGCACGGGACTATTTTTTTAGTCCCGCTCACGTCCCGCCCTGCAATACCCACTCCCACTCTAACCCGCTCCTCCATTGTTTGCTGAATTTTTATCCCACACCTGCTATTACGGCAGCAGGTCCTGCGGGACCTGTGGATCCCAGTCCCGCTACAGGACTCCTAGAAGCAGGGAAGTATTTGTACAGTGCACAGCACAAATCCCAACCTTATTGCTACAACAATATAAGTAATCAAACTCATCAAAGCTGTGAGACTAATGTAACCAGGCAGCTTTCTGATAAAGGGACAGAAAACCTGGGATAACCAAATATTTCTCTGACTCAGAATATAGTGGATCGCATCTGTGTGGATATAGTGTCTGAACAGGAAAGGGTAAGTGCTCATCCATCTCAAGGGGTCTTGCAGTATTCCACTTGATCTCTGTCATTCAATGTATGTGTGAAGGCACTAGGGGAGCATGCAAGATGCATTGGTCTCCAGGTTGTCAGCATACAGATGATATTCAGCTCCATAGCTCTGATGAATCTCACCTAGATCCTCTAGAGTCTGATTTTTTTCAATATCTGGCCAAGACAAGATCCTTGATGAAAGCAAGCCTGCTTAATCTTATTCTGGACAAGTCACTTGATTCTGGTGGATAGGAAGAAGCATTTTGACAAACTGGCTGGGACTATGAATTCTTTAACTGAAGGAGTATTATGCCTGTTCTTTAGTTTTACTGATTCAGAATCCAGGCAAGTCATGCCTCACCAACCTGATTGCCTTCTGTGACGCAATCACTGGCTCTGTGGATATGGGGAAAGTGGTGGATGTGATATATCTTGACTTTAGCAAAGCTTTTGCCAGGGTCTCCCACAGTATTCTTGCCAGCAAGTTAAAGAAGTATGGGCTGGATGAATGGACTATAAAGTGGATAGAAAGCTGGCTAGATTGTCCGGCTCAACGGGTAGTGCGGGGACCCTGTGCAGGGGAAGGGCAGGGTTGGGGGGGCGCCGTGCGGGTCGGGGGCTGTGGGGCGGGGGCTCTCTGCCCGGGGGAGAGGCGGGGGGCTCTGTGAGGGTCGGGGGCTGTGGGGAAGGGGCGCTCTGCCCGGGGGGGGGAAGGGGCTGTGGGGGCGCGGGGGGCGCTCTGCCCGGGGGGGGGGAAGGGGCTGTGGGGGCGCGGGGGGCGCTCTGCCCGGGGGGGGGGAAGGGGCTGTGGGGGCGTGGGGGGTGCGGGGGGCGCTCTGCCTGGGGGGGGGAAAGGGCTGTGGGGGCGCGGGGGGTACGGGGGGCGCTCTGCCCGGGGGGGGGAAGGGGCTGTGGGGGCACGGGGGGCGCTCTGCCCGGGGGGGGAAGGGGCTGTGGGGGCGCGGGGGGCGCTCTGCCCGGGGGGGGGAAGGGGCTGTGGGGGCGCGGGGGGCGCTCTGCCCGGGGGGGGGAAGGGGCTGTGGGGGCGCGGGGGGCGCGGGGGGCGCTCTGCCGGGGGGGGAAGGGGCTGTGGGGGCACGGGGGGCGCTCTGCCCGGGGGGGGAAGGGGCTGGGGGGGCGCTCTGCCCGGGGGGGCGCGGGGGGCGCTCTGCCCGGGGGGGGGGAAGGGGCTGGGGGGGCGCTCTGCCCGGGGGGGGGAAGGGGCTGGGGGGGCGCGGGGGGCGCTCTGCCCGGGGGGGGGAAGGGGCTGTGGGGGCGCGGGGGGCGCTCTGCCCGGGGGGGGGGAAGGGGCTGGGGGGCGCGGGGGGCGCTCTGCCCGGGGGGGGGGAAGGGGCTGGGGGGGCGCTCTGCCCGGGGGGGGGAAGGGGCTGTGGGGGCGCGGGGGGCGCTCTGCCCGGGGGGGGGAAGGGGCTGTGGGGGCGCGGGGGGCGCTCTGCCCGGGGGGGGGGAAGGGGCTGTGGGGGCGCTCTGCCCGGGGGGGGGGAAGGGGCTGTGGGGGCGCGGGGGGTGCTCTGCCCGGGGGGGGGAAGGGGCTGTGGGGGCGCGGGGGGCGCTCTGCCCGGGGGGGGAAGGGGCTGTGGGGGCACGGGGGGCGCTCTGCCCGGGGGGGGGAAGGGGCTGTGGGGGCGCGGGGGGCGCTCTGCCCGGGGGGGGGGAAGGGGCTGTGGGGGCGCGGGGGGTGCGGGGGGCGCTCTGCCCGGGGGGGGGAAGGGGCTGTGGGGGCGCGGGGGGTACGGGGGGCGCTCTGCCCGGGGGGGGGAAGGGGCTGTGGGGGCGCGGGGGGCGCTCTGCCCGGGGGGGGGAAGGGGCTGTGGGGGCACGGGGGGCGCTCTGCCCGGGGGGGGAAGGGGCTGTGGGGGCGTGGGGGGCGCTCTGCCCGGGGGGGGGAAGGGGCTGTGGGGGCGCGGGGGGCGCTCTGCCCGGGGGGGGGAAGGGGCTGTGGGGGCGCGGGGGGCGCGGGGGGCGCGGGGGGCGCTCTGCCGGGGGGGGAAGGGGCTGTGGGGGCGCGGGGGGCGCTCTGCCCGGGGGGGGAAGGGGCTGTGGGGGCGCGGGGGGCGCTCTGCCCGGGGGGGGGAAGGGGCTGGGGGGGCGCGGGGGGCGCTCTGCCCGGGGGGGGAAGGGGCTGTGGGGGCGCTCTGCCCGGGGGGGGGAAGGGGCTGTGGGGGCGCGGGGGGTGCGGGGGGCGCTCTGCCCGGGGGGGGGAAGGGGCTGTGGGGGCGCGGGGGGTGCGGGGGGCGCTCTGCCCGGGGGGGGGAAGGGGCTGGGGGGGCGCGGGGGGCGCTCTGCCCGGGGGGGGGAAGGGGCGGGGGGCGCGGGGGGCGCTCTGCCGGGGGGGGAAGGGGCTGTGGGGGCGCGGGGGGCGCTCTGCCCGGGGGGGGGAAGGGGCTGGGGGGGCGCGGGGGGCGCTCTGCCCGGGGGGGGGAAGGGGCTGTGGGGGCGCTCTGCCCGGGGGGGGAAGGGGCTGTGGGGGCGCGGGGGGCGCTCTGCCCGGGGGGGGGGAAGGGGCTGTGGGGGCGCTCTGCCCGGGGGGGGGAAGGGGCTGTGGGGGCGCGGGGGGCGCTCTGCCCGGGGGGGGGAAGGGGCTGTGGGGGCGCGGGGGGCGCTCTGCCCGGGGGGGGGAAGGGGCTGGGGGGGCGCGGGGGGCGCGGGGGGCGCTCTGCCGGGGGGGGAAGGGGCTGTGGGGGCGCGGGGGGCGCTCTGCCCGGGGGGGGGAAGGGGCTGTGGGGGCGCGGGGGGCGCTCTGCCCGGGGGGGGGGGAAGGGGCTGTGGGGGCGCGGGGGGCGCTCTGCCCGGGGGGGGAAGGGGCTGTGGGGGCGCGGGGGGCGCTCTGCCCGGGGGGGGGAAGGGGCTGGGGGGGCGCGGGGGGCGCTCTGCCCGGGGGGGGGAAGGGGCTGTGGGGGCGCTCTGCCCGGGGGGGGAAGGGGCTGTGGGGGCGCGGGGGGCGCTCTGCCCGGGGGGGGGGAAGGGGCTGTGGGGGCGCTCTGCCCGGGGGGGGGAAGGGGCTGTGGGGGCGCGGGGGGCGCTCTGCCCGGGGGGGGGAAGGGGCTGGGGGGGCGCGGGGGGCGCGGGGGGCGCTCTGCCGGGGGGGGAAGGGGCTGTGGGGGCGCGGGGGGCGCTCTGCCCGGGGGGGGGAAGGGGCTGGGGGGGCGCGGGGGGCGCTCTGCCCGGGGGGGGGGGAAGGGGCTGTGGGGGCGCGGGGGGCGCTCTGCCCGGGGGGGGAAGGGGCTGTGGGGGCGCGGGGGGCGCTCTGCCCGGGGGGGGGAAGGGGCTGGGGGGGCGCGGGGGGCGCTGTGCCCGGGGGGGGAAGGGGCTGTGGGGGCGCGGGGGGCGCTCTGCCCGGGGGGGGAAGGGGCTGTGGGGGCGCGGGGGGCGCTCTGCCCGGGGGGGGGGAAGGGGCTGTGGGGGCGCTCTGCCCGGGGGGGGGAAGGGGCTGTGGGGGCGCGGGGGGCGCTCTGCCCGGGGGGGGAAGGGGCTGGGGGGGCGCGGGGGGCGCGGGGGGCGCTCTGCCGGGGGGGGAAGGGGCTGTGGGGGCGCGGGGGGCGCTCTGCCCGGGGGGGGGAAGGGGCTGGGGGGGCGCGGGGGGCGCTCTGCCCGGGGGGGGGGGAAGGGGCTGTGGGGGCGCGGGGGGCGCTCTGCCCGGGGGGGGAAGGGGCTGTGGGGGCGCGGGGGGCGCTCTGCCCGGGGGGGGGAAGGGGCTGGGGGGGCGCGGGGGGCGCTCTGCCCGGGGGGGGGAAGGGGCTGTGGGGGCGCTCTGCCCGGGGGGGGAAGGGGCTGTGGGGGCGCGGGGGGCGCTCTGCCCGGGGGGGGGGAAGGGGCTGTGGGGGCGCTCTGCCCGGGGGGGGGAAGGGGCTGTGGGGG
The DNA here is from genome assembly GCF_965140235.1 of Caretta caretta. NCBI lineage: Eukaryota > Metazoa > Chordata > Testudines > Cheloniidae > Caretta > Caretta caretta. Next base: position 43,143,319 of record NC_134217.1, read on the forward strand.
CGCGGGGGGCGCTCTGCCCGGGGGGGGGAAGGGGCTGGGGGGGCGCGGGGGGCGCGGGGGGCGCTCTGCCGGGGGGGGAAGGGGCTGTGGGGGCGCGGGGGGCGCTCTGCCCGGGGGGGGGAAGGGGCTGGGGGGGCGCGGGGGGCGCGGGGGGCGCTCTGCCGGGGGGGGAAGGGGCTGTGGGGGCGCGGGGGGCGCTCTGCCCGGGGGGGGGAAGGGGCTGGGGGGGCGCTCTGCCCGGGGGGGGGGGAAGGGGCTGTGGGGGCGCGGGGGGCGCTCTGCCCGGGGGGGGAAGGGGCTGTGGGGGCGCGGGGGGCGCTCTGCCCGGGGGGGGGAAGGGGCTGGGGGGGCGCGGGGGGCGCTCTGCCCGGGGGGGGGGGAAGGGGCTGGGGGGGCGCGGGGGGCGCTGTGCCCGGGGGGGGAAGGGGCTGTGGGGGCGCGGGGGGCGCTCTGCCCGGGGGGGGAAGGGGCTGTGGGGGCGCGGGGGGCGCTCTGCCCGGGGGGGGGAAGGGGCTGTGGGGGTCGGACTGTTCCCCCTCCCCGCAGCCGCCGAACACGGACGAACCCAAGAACTTGATCCCCCCCCCCCGTCCCCATGGCGACCGCGGCTGGCCGCGCCCCTGTGCTCCGGGAGCTGCCCCCGCCCGTCCCCATGGCGACCGCGCGCTGGGCGTTCTCGCCGCTCAGCTTCCTCCAGTTCTCCGAAGAGTCCCGCCTCCCGCTCCTCCGCCCAATGGCGCTCGCCCGTGGCAAGAGGCTGCACTTCTGGACAGTCTCTACGTAAAAGAATAAATGGACACAAATCAGATGTCAAGAATTATAACATTCATAAACCAGTCGGAGAACACTTCAATCTCTCTGGTCATGCAATCACAGACATGAAGGTCGCTATCTTAAAACAAAAAAACTTCAAATCCAGACTCCAGCGAGAAACTGCTGAATTGGAATTCATTTGCAAATTGGATACTATTAATTTAGGCTTAAATAGAGACTGGGAGTGGCTAAGTCATTATGCAAGGTAGCCTGTTTCCTCTTGTTTTTTCCTACCCCCCCCCCCAGATATTCTGGTTTAACTTGGATTTAAACTTGGAGAGTGGTCAGTTTAGATGAGCTATTACCAGCAGGAGAGTGAGTTTTTGTGTGTGTATGGGGGTGGGGGGGAAGTGAGAAAACCTGGATCTATGCAGGAAATAGCCCGACTTGATTATGTAAAGAGTTGTCACTTTGGATGGGCTAGCACCAGCAGGAGAGTGAATTTGTGTGGGGGGGGGTGGAGGGTGAGAAAACCTGGATTTGTGCTGGAAATGGCCCACCTGTTGATCACTTTAGATAAGCTATTACCAGCAGGACAGTGGGGTGGGAGGAGGTATTGTTTCATATTCTCTGTGTGTATATAAAGTCTGCTGCAGTTTCCACGGTATGCATCCGATGAAGTGAGCTGTAGCTCACGAAAGCTCATGCTCAAATAAATTGGTTAGTCTCTAAGGTGCCCCAAGTCCTCCTTTTCTTTTTGCGAATACAGACTAACACGGCTGTTCCTCTGAAACACTTCTATTGGGGGACCAATCTGTCCTTCCACGCTCCGCGCCGCCTGGGGGCCGGTCTGGGGCCGCGTCCCCCGCACGTCCGGCCGGACTCCGCGCCCCGCCCCCTGGAGCGTTGATTGGACAGAAGTCGCGGGGAGGGCGGGACGCGGTCAGGACGCATTGCGAATGGCAGAGCGCCTTGTCGGTCAAGGGCTGGGCGGGACGCGGGTCTGGCGGCCTCGTTCGAACCGCAGAGCCGGGGCCGGCGGGCAGCATGGCGCGGCTGCGTCGGCGCGCGGGGGTCGCCGCAGGTGAGGGGCAGCAGGGTAACGCCCGGGGGGAGGGGCCCGTGAGAGACGGGAGGGGGGGTAGCAGGGTAAGGCCTGGGGGGCCCGTGACACACGGGTAGGGCCCTGGGGGTCGGGGCCCGTGAGACCCGGGGGGGGGTCGGGGGTCGGGGCCCGTGAGACCCGGGGGGGGGGGGTCGGGGCCCGTGAGACCCGGGGGGGGGTCGGGTGTCGGGGCCCGTGAGACCCGGGGGGGGGTCGGGGCCCGTGAGACCCGGGGGGGGGGTCGGGGCCCGTGAGACCCGGGGGGGGGGGTCGGGGCCCGTGAGACCCGGGGGGGGGGGTCGGGGCCCGTGAGACCCGGGGGGGGTCGGGGCCCGTGAGACCCGGTCGGGGCCCGTGAGACCCGGGGGGGGGTCGGGGCCCGTGAGACCCGGGGGGGGGGGGTCGGGGCCCGTGAGACCCGGGGGGGGGGGGTCGGGGCCCGTGAGACCCGGGGGGGGGGGGTCGGGGCCCGTGAGACCCGGGGGGGGGGTCGGGGCCCGTGAGACCCGGGGGGGGGGTCGGGGCCCGTGAGACACGGGGGGGGGGTCGGGGTAGGGCCCTGGGGGTCGGGGCCTGTGCCGCAGGGGGTGGTGGTCAGAGTAATGCCCTGGGGGGAGGGACTTTTAATGGTGTGTGGGTATCACTCTGTGGAGGGGCCTGTGACACCAGGGAGGGGGCATTAGTGTAATGCCCTGGGTGGCTTTTCCACACTCTTAAGCAAAGTAGTGTAGACCAGGGCTAAGAGCCAGAACTACTTTAATGTGAATTTGCTACCTTTTAGTTCGTGGTATCAGGGCCTACCCAGGGCATTTACAGTGCAAAACGTTAGTGAAGTGATATTCAAACCTCAGTAGGGTTGCCAATTTTATATTTGCAGAAAACCGAACACCCCTGCCTTGCCCCTTCTCTGAGGCCACACCCCTGCTCACTCCATCCCCCCTCCCTCCGCCCTTGTTCACTTAGCTGCAGGGGTATGAGAGGGGGTGAGGGCTTTGGGGTGGGGCCAGAGATGAGAGGTTTGGGGTGCAGGAGGGGATTCCAGTTTGGGGCAGGTGGTTGGGGTGTGAGGGCTCTGGCTGGGGGTGTGGCTCTGGGCTGGGGCCAGGGATGAGAGGTTTGGGGTGTAGGAGGGGACTCTGGGCTGGGGCAAGGGGTTGGGGTGTGGGAGGGGGTACAAACTCTGGGCTGGGGGGGCAGAAATGAGGGGTGCAGGAGGGGGATTCAGGTTGGGGTGCAGGAGGGTATGGGCTGTGCCTGGGGTGTGGGCTCTGGGGTGTGGCTGGAGGTGAGGTTTTTGGGGTGCAGGAGAGGGCTCCGGTCTGGGGCGGGGGGTTAGGGTGTGGTAGGAGGTGAGTGCTCTGGCTGGGGGTGCAGGCTGTGGGGTGGGGCCAGGGGTGCAGGAGGGGACTCTGGGCTGAGGTAGGTGGTTAGGGTGTGAACTCTGGTTGGGGGTACGGGTTCTGGGGTGGGGCTGGAGATGAGGGGTTTGGGGTGCAGGACAGGGCTCCGGGCTGGGACAGGGAGTTGGAGTGCAGGTGGGTGTGAGGGCTCCAGCTGCGGGTGTGGGCTCTGGGGTGGGCCCACGGTTTGGGGTGCAGGAGGGGGCTCAGGGTTGGGGCAGGAGGTTGGGATGTGGGTGGGGTGCAGTCTCCAGGCAGCGCTTACCTCAGGCACCTCCCAGGAAGTAGTGACATCTCTCTCCGCCTCCCAGGTGGAGGTGTGACCACCGGGCTCTGCATGCTGCTCGAGCCTGCAGGCCAGGAACCATGGCCAATGGGAGCTGCTGAGTTGGTGCTGGGGGCTGCGGCAGCACCGTGCAGAGTCCTTGTGTTCTTCCCTCCATCTAGGAGCTAGAGGGAGATGCCAGCAGCTTCCCAGGAGTCTAGTGGGGCCAGGTAGGGAGCCTGGCTGTGCTGCCAATCAGACTTTCAATGGCTCAGTCAGTGGTGCTGACCAGCGCCCCCAGGGTCCCTTTTCGACCAGGTGTTCTGGTTGAAAACCAGACACCTGGCAATCCTAGACCTCAGTAATTCAGAAGCCAAATTAGGGATCAGCATTACCCAAAAGAGCCATGGTGGTGTGAATTAATTGGTTCATTTTATTTATATATATATAATATATGAAATTCTCACAGCAAAAATGGCTGACGAGGTATTCTACAATTGGTTAATAACATAGCAACAGCATCCTGATTGGTTAACAATTAAATCACACAGTGTTTTAATATCAGGTACTGCAAAGAGCTACAGGAGACACATTAAAGAGCCACTTGCGGCGTGTGAGCCTCAGTCTGAGCATCACTGCGTTAGTGCATGCTGCTACTCACACCCCCAGAGTCCAAACCGTGAGGCTAGGCATTCTAGCCACAAGTGATGTGGTGGATTCTGCATCACTTGTAGTATTTAATTGAGATATGCTGTAATGACCCAATCAAAAGCTATGCGCTGTGTTATACAGGCTGTGGGATTAGATGATCACGTTGGTCCTTACTGACCTTAAATATATTAACCTAATCTTATAGCTGTTTTACTTGCCCTTTCCTGCAGAAGTTGGTGATGAAAGGGAAGTAGATGGCCATGATCCCTGTTGCTCTTTTGAGATGAAGCAGCTCTTTGGAGAGTTCCATATGTTGTATCGGGAGCGCCTGCGCCAACTGGAAATCATGGATGATGCACAGGAGGAGGTTCTCAGAGTGAGTCTTTCCCAATGGAGCACCTGCTTGTCCTGTCGAGCAACCTTCAGGGCACATGGGGCTCATCCTAACTTTGTCTCTCCCAATTATACAAGGAGATAAGCGAATTGAGGAATCGCTTTGTCATTTTTGGGGGGTGGGGAGGTTTAGAAGCACCAGATGCTTTGCTGGTGGAGCTCAGCAGCAAGACGCCTTACTGCATTGGCTTGTGTCATGTGTTGCAATTGCCAGAGATTTGTAATGGGATGGGTATAAGAGAACAACAGTTCAAATTGTCATAATTTCTCTAGGACTTGAAACCAAATCCTAATGACTCTTGGATGTAAGCAGAGTACCTTAGTGTTGTCCTCTTGCAGCTACTTGCATTAATGTACTCCGCTTACGGGAGAATGAGGAGTTGGGGTGAAAGATACAATAAGGTGATTCTTCTTCAGTCTCTGTTTTCTCCCCAACTACATCTCCTGTTGTTGTCACACTCTCTGCTAACCCCATACATTGTGCTGACACTCTGCCTTCTGCTGTCCTTTGTGGCTGGTGAAAATCAGTGGGGATGTACTGGGTCCATTGTTGATTGTGGTTTCCCTATTTGGGGGGATGAAGGAGTTGTGGTCCTTGTGTTTTTTTAAGCTATTGTGAGGCCCATTCTCCAGAAAGCCAGATTGACAATCTCAAGAGTTGGTTAACTCTCACGTGCTGTTCCATTTTACATTATTGGAGAAAATTGTGGGTGAGCACTTCTCGCAATTTCTTGGTTCCTCAGGCTGCCTTGACCTTGGTCAATCTGGTTACAGAGATAGATATGGTTGTGTTATTGGCTGATCTCTTTCTACCAAGGAAGAAAATAAAGTGTCATTGTTCAAGGGATTTTCCTGACATATTTGTGGAGCTGCTCTTGAGTGACTCAAGCCTATCTTTCTGAGGGTATGTCTACACTACGGAATAAGGTCGAATTTATAGAAGTCGGTTTTTTAGAAATCGGTTTTATATATTCGAGTGTGTGTGTCCCCACAGAAAATGCTCTAAGTGCATTAAGTGCATTAACTCGGCGGAGGGCTTCCACAGTACCGAGGCTAGAGTCGACTTCCGGAGCGTTGCACTGTGGGTAGCTATCCCACAGTTCCCGCAGTCTCCGCTGCCCATTGGAATTCTGGGTTGAGATCCCAATGCCTGATGGGGCTAAAACATTGTCGCAGGTGGTTCTGGGTACATATCGTCAGGCCCCCGTTCCCTCCCTCCGTCCGTGAAAGCAAGGGCAGACAATCGTTTCGCGCCTTTTTTCCTGAGTTACCTGTGCAGACGCCATACCATGGCAAGCATGGAGCCCGCTCAGGTAACCGTCACCCTATGACTCCTGGGTGCTGGCAGACGCGGTACGGCATTGCTACACAGTAGCAGCAACCCCTTGCCTTGTGGCAGCAGACGGTACAGTACGACTGGCAGCCGTCATCGTCATGTCCGAGGTGCTCCTGGCCACGTCGGCTGGGAGCGCCTGGACAGACATGGGCGCAGGGACTAAATTTGGAATGACTTGACCAGGTCATTCTCTTTAGTCCTGCAGTCAGTCCTATTGAACCGTCTTATGGTGAGCAGGCAGGCGATACGGATTGCTAGCAGTTGTACTGTACCATCTTCTGCCAGGCAGGCAAGAGATGAGGATGGCTAGCAGTCGTACTGTACCATCTTCTGCCAGGCAGGCAAGAGATGAGGATGGCTAGCAGTCCTTCTGCACCATCTGCTGCCAGCCAAAGATGTAAAAGATAGATGGAGTGGATCAAAACAAGAAATAGACCAGATTTGTTTTGTATTCATTTGCTTCTCCCCCTCCCCCGTCGAGGGGACTCATTCTTCTAGGTCACACTGCAGTCACTCACAGAGAAGGTGCAGTGAGGTAAATCTAGCCATGTATCAATCAGAGGCCAGGCTAACCTTCTTGTTCCAATAAGAACGATAACTTAGGTGCACCATTTCCTATTGGAACCCTCCGTGAAGTCCTGCCTGAAATACTCCTTGATGTAAAGACACCCCCTTCGTTGATTTTTAGCTCCCTGAAGCCAACCCTGTAAGCCGTGTCGTCAGTCGCCCCTCCCTCCGTCAGAGCAACGGCAGACAACCGTTCCGCGCCTTTTTTCTGTGCGGACGCCATACCAAGGCAAGCATGGAGGCTGCTCAGCTCACTTTGGCAATTAAGAGCACATTAAACATCACACGCATTATCCAGCAGCATATGCAGCACCAGAACCTGGCAAAACGATACCGGGCGAGGAGGCGACGTCAGCGCGGTCACGTGAGTGATCAGGACATGGACACAGATTTCTCTGAAAGCATGGGCCCTGCCAATGCATGCATCATGGTGCTAATGGGGCAGGTTCATGCTGTGGAACGCCGATTCTGGGATCGGGAAACAAGCACAGACTGGTGGGACCGCATAGTGTTGCAGGTCTGGGACGATTCCCAGTGGCTGCGAAATTTTCGCATGCGTAAGGGCACTTTCATGGAACTTTGTGACTTGCTTTCCCCTGCCCTGAAGCGCATGAATACCAAGATGAGAGCAGCCCTCACAGTTGAGAAGCGAGTGGCGATAGCCCTGTGGAAGCTTGCAACGCCAGACAGCTACCGGTCAGTTGGGAATCAATTTGGAGTGGGCAAATCTACTGTGGGGGCTGCTGTGATGCAAGTAGCCCACGCAATCAAAGATCTGCTGATATCAAGGATAGTGACCCTGGGAAATGTGCAGGTCATAGTGGATGGCTTTGCTGCAATGGGATTCCCTAACTGTGGTGGGGCTATAGACGGAACCCATATCCCTATCTTGGCACCGGAACACCAAGCCGCCGAGTACATAAACCGCAAGGGGTACTTTTCGATAGTGCTGCAAGCTCTGGTGGATCACAAGGGCCAACATCAACGTGGGATGGCTGGGAAAGGTACATGACGCTCGCATCTTCAGGAACTCTGGTCTGTTTCAAAAGCTGCAGGAAGGGACTTTATTCCCAGACCAGAAAATAACTGTTGGGGATGTTGAAATGCCTATATGTATCCTTGGGGACCCAGCCTACCCCTTAATGCCATGGCTCATGAAGCCGTACACAGGCAGCCTGGACAGTAGTCAGGAGCTGTTCAACTACAGGCTGAGCAAGTGCAGAATGGTGGTAGAATGTGCATTTGGACGTTTAAAGGCGCGCTGGCGCAGTTTACTGACTCGCTTAGACCTCAGCGAAACCAATATTCCCACTGTTATTACTGCTTGCTGTGTGCTCCCCAATATCTGTGAGAGTAAGGGGGAGATGTTTATGGCGGGGTGGGAGGTTGAGGCAAATCGCCTGGCTGCTGGTTACGCGCAGCCAGACACCAGGGCGGTTAGAAGAGCACAGGAGGGCGCGGTACGCATCAGAGAAGCTTTGAAAACCAGTTTCATGACTGGCCAGGCTACGGTGTGACAGTTCTGTTTGTTTCTCCTTGATGAAACCCCCCGCCCCTTGGTTCACTCTACTTCCCTGTAAGCTAACCACCCGCCCCTCCTCCCGTCAATCACCGCTTGCAGAGGCAATAAAGTCATTGTTGCTTCACGTTCATGCATTCTTTATTCATTCATCACACAAATAGGGGGATGACTACCAAGGTAGCCCAGGAGGGGGGGTGGAGGAGGGAAGGAAAATGCCACACAGCACTTTAAGCACAGCACTTTAAAAGTTTACAACTTTAAAATTTACTGAATGACAGCCTTCTTTTTTTTGGGCAATCCTCTGTGGTGGGGTGGCTGGTTGGCCGGAGGCCCCCCCACCGCGTTCTTGGGCGTCTGGGTGTGGAGGCTATGGAACTTGGGCAGGAGGGCGGTTGGTTACTCAGGGGCTGCAGTGGCAGTCTGTGCTCCAGCTGCCTTTGCTGCAGCTGAACCATGCACTGGAGCATACTGGTTTGGTCCGCCAGCAGCCTCAGCATTGAATCCTGTCTCCTCTCATCACGCTGCCGCCACATTTGAGCTTCAGCCCTCTCTTCAGCCCGCCACTTACTCTCTTCAGCCCGCCACCTCTCCTCCCGGTCATTTTGTGCTTTCCTGCACTTTGACATTATTTGCCTCCACGCATTCGTCTGTGCTCTGTCAGTGTGGGAGGACAGCATGAGCTCGGAGAATATTTCATCGCGAGTGCGTTTTTTTTCTTTCTAAGCTTCACTAGCCTCTGGGAAGGAGAAGATCCTGTGATCATTGAAACACATGCAGCTGGTGGAGAAAAAAAAGGGACAGCGGTATTTAAAAAGACACATTTTATAAAACAGTGGCTACACTCTTTCAGGGTAATCCTTGCTGTTAACATTACATACATAGCACATGTGCTTTCGTTACAAGGTTGCATTTTGCCTCCCCCCACTGCGTGGCTACCCCCTCAACCCTCCCCCCTCCCTGTGGCTAACAGCGGGGAACATTTCTGTTTAGCCACAGGCAAACAGCCCAGCAGGAATGGGCTCCTCTGAGTGTCCCCTGAAGAAAAGCACTCTATTTCAACCAGGTGACCATGAATTATATCTCACTCTCCTGAGGATAACACAGAGAGATAAAGAACGGATGTTGTTTGAATGCCAGCAAACATACACTGCAATGCTTTGTTCTACAATGATTCCCGAGTACGTGTTACTGGCCTGGAGTGGTAAAGTGTCCTACCATTAAGGACACAATAAGGCTGCCCTCCCCAGAAACCTTTTGCAAAGGCTTTAGGAGTACATCTAGGAGAACCGTGAATGCCAGGGCAAAGTAATCCTTTCACATGCTTGCTTTTAAACCATGTATAGTATTTTAAAAGGTACACTCACTAGAGGTCCCTTCTCCGCCTACTGGTCCAGGAGGCAGCCTTGGGTGGGTTTGGGGGGTACTGGCTCTAGGTCCAGAGTGAGAAACAGTTCCTGGCTGTCGGGAAAACCGGTTTCTCCGCTTGCTTGCTGTGAGCTATCTACAACCTCCTCCTCCTCATCATCTTCTTTGTCCCCAAAACCTGCTTCCGTATTGCCTCCATCTCCATTGAAGGAGTCAAACAACACGGCTGGGGTAGTGGTGGCTGAACCCCCTAAAATGGCATGCAGCTCATCATAGAAGCAGCATGTCTGGGGCTCTGACCTGGAGCGGCCGTTCGCCTCTCTGGTTTTCTGGTAGGCTTGCCTCAGCTCCTTCAGTTTCACGCGGCACTGCTTCGGGTCCCTGTTATGGCCTCTGACCTTCATGCCCTGGCAGATTTTGACAAAGGTTTTGGCATTTCGAAAACTGGAACGGAGTTCTGATAGCACGGATTCCTCTCCCCAAACAGCGATCAGATCCCGTACCTCCCGTTCGGTCCATGCTGGAGCTCTTTTGTGATTCTGGGACTCCATCATGGTCACCTGTGCTGATGAGCTCTGCATGGTCACCTGCAGCTTGCCACGCTGGCCAAACAGGAAATGAGATTTAAAAGTTCGTGGTTCTTTTCCTGTCTACCTGGCCAGTGCATCTGAGTTGAGAGTGCTGTCCAGAGCGGTCACAATGGAGCACTCTGGGATAGCTCCCGGAGGGCAATACCATCGAATTGTATCCACAGTACCCCAAATTCGAGCCGGCAAGGCCGATTTAAGCGCTAATCCACTTGTCAGGGGTGGAGTAAGGAAATCGATTTTAAGAGCCCTTTAAGTCGAAATAAAGGGCTTCATTGTGTGGACGGGTGCAGGTTTACATCGATTTAACGCTGCTAAATTCGACCTAAAGTCCTAGTGTAGACCAGGGCTGAGAGAGTCCAAATGGCAGTTGTAGCAATTGTTGCTCTGCTTCAGGATCCCTTTCCTATACACTAGGGATTGAACTTGGATCCTAGTCCAAAACTCCTTTTATTTTAAAAAGGGATATTAGCAGTTGCCATTTATTTTATGCAATAATTAAATGGGATAACCGCTAATCAGGCAAGGCCAGGCTGATCCCTTACAGAGGCATATTTGACAGTTACCATTTATTCTGTGCAATAGTTCAATGGGGTAACTGCCAGTGTACTTCTAAAATAATAGATTGAGTTTTACCATAACCTGATCCTGCAAACCTTTCTCTACCCATGGTGCTTGCTGGTGGGCATAGTCCTACTGAAGTGGTTGGGACTGCGCTCAGTAAGTACTCTGCAGAGTAGAGCGTTTGCATGATTTTATGCTAAGTGAATAAACACCAGTGTACTTTGTTAATTTATTTTGTTGGTTGTAGCTGAGATTTATAACACTGTGTAGTGTGCTTACAAATGTTCTATAGTTCAGTTTGTAAAAGTAATGAATTCTCAGTAATACAAGACTTCTTTGGAGTGCTCTGCTATTAAATCTTTACTGAGATGTAGAAAGCCTTTGCCAGTTCTTGTATAGATTAGCAGGGTTATTTTGTTCTAATTCTAAAGGGCAGCAATATAAGGAAAAAGACAAGCTACTGAACTTTAGTATTAAAGTTTATTCTTTACTTGAACTGCTTTATTTTGCAAAAACTTAAGATTCTTAGACATAACAAAATCCAGTACAATAAGCTCCATTACAGAATGTTAAGGCTTTATGGTTAAGTGCTCCAAAATCAGAAAAGCCAAAATTAAGTTTTCATATTGCTCTTAAGTCTGCTTGCTGGTACATAAGAATAGTTACAATGCAATTGTATATTTAAAAATTGTATAATATTTCTAGAAATATTTTTAAAGGCTACAAATTAGCTAGAATTTCCAATTCTAGATAATGGATGCTCAATTATGCCCCCAGCCTCTGTTCTCCATCCCATATGGGGATCTCTCTCACAGGAAAGTGCTGAGAAACAAGGTGGTTTTTCTCTCTCAGCTGGGAACAACTGAGATGGTTTCTCACTGGCACAGAGGAGGGTTTCTGTTTCTGTTAATTCCTTATTCCCATATTGAATCTTCCAAAGAATATTCAAATTCTGTGAGTGAATTTTGTCCATGTAGTCAAATAGATGGGTTGTGTGTACCAGCACTGTTGAACTTCAAGAAACTTCTAGAAAGCACTGCCTCTTGTGGCCACATGAGCATCCTCTCATGGCACTAATTGTGTGTAGCTGAGGCCATGAAAGGGCCATGAAGTCCCAAATATCTCAGTTCATTGCTTTCTGTCACTAGCTGTATGTATGAGGACATTCTCTCACTGCTTTGAGAATTTATTTGGGGATTTTTACCCAAATTTTCTATATTAGTTTGTTAGAAACTAAACTTCCCACATGTTTGGAAAGCACCTTGAACATAGCGAGTGTCACAGTTCTAGTCAGGTGCCCCCTTCCAGCTGTCCCACTCAATTGCTGTGTGGGGAATCCAAGTCTCTGGGTCCCTGGATCTCTGGGTGTGTTAAGTGTCTGCAGCCTGAATGGAGCCCAGCCCCTGGCCCAATCTTGGGGCCCTGCTCCCTATGTGCACTTTCTAGGTGCAGCTCTGAAGTCTAATGCTCCCTTCTGAGAGCTGGAATGCACTGTCCAGCCTCTCTGGGTGCAGTGCTAACCCTTCAGATTCCCCCATACTCAAACATATTGTTTCCTAGATTTCCACCCCAATGGTGTGACGCCTCTGGTTTCAGTATACTTCTCTCTGGAGGCACACAGTAGTTGTAAAGCAGTTTACACAGTTTACTCAAACACTTTGCCCAGAGTCTAACCTTGCTCTTTTACTTAAGCATGAACGAGTACAGATCATATACAACAGTAAGCCTTGCATGCATTTCCCTGCCTTAGTTTCCTTGCCTCTCCTGGGCATTATATGGGCTGGGTCAGAGTCCTTTGGGTTGTCCAAAGTGCTTCTGCTTCAGTGCATTGTTTGTAGGCTGGAACATGGAGCCTTCGTCCCCCTAGATCAGTTTACTTGCTTTGCACTTGACCAGTCTCTCCCCTTCCTTCTTCCTTGCCCCCCTCTGGTCCTGTGGTGCCTAGCTATTTAACCCACTCTGGATTTCCTTTGTTTTGTCTTTTGGGTGATTTTTCCACTGCTCTCCTCCCCTAGTGTGGTGAAATAGCTGAAATTTAAGAGGGAGAACAGGTGTCTTTCAGTAGAAATTGCTTTTGATTTGGCCTAGTTATGAGCATGTGAAAGTTGTATTCATGTATATACAATAGTCTTGTTTGTTTAATGATAGTGTTTTTGTATTCATGTGTGTACAATAGTCTTAGTTGTTTAAAAGTATATCGTTAAACAAACATCTCCCAAAAGGAAATTAAGCTGTGTATGCATCTGAAGCTAAATTAGTGACATGGAGAAAAAAATAGTGAAACTGCATGTAGAGCCTTGCTTCCTTCATTGTTGGATTGTAGGAATAGTAACTCAGAAGATAGTAAGCAGTAAGGTGCTCAGAGAAGAGCATGTTGAGGACTCTTAATTTAAGACATTTTAATTTAAAGACAAACCATTTTTTTCTGAGATCATTCAGTGTTCATTTTCACTAATGTGTTCATGTAAGACTTGCGGATCAAAATTACTGTCCATTTTTACCTCACATTTTATCTTAATCTAAAATTTAAGTTATTAGAGTTCAACATTACAATCTAAGACTGAATACTGCCATTCCTGCACCTGAAGCTAGGTGGATTCAACAACACATTTCAGGAAACAGCACTGCAAACAACCTATTTCAGGAAAACACTTATTTTTGTGAGTGATTTAAATAGGGGTGTTGTCTGAAGTCACTCCTGAGTTTGGGATGCTCTAATAAGTCTCAGAGGAAGGGACAGAATTCGTGTCCTGCACAGATTTCTTTGCTTCTCTGCAGAAAAATGACTTTCTGCCAGGGAAGTAAAGGGAAGCCACAAGCGTGGTCACATGCCCCTCCCTAGCAGCGTGAGTATGTTGTTTCAGGCGCCCGGAGCACCTGGCGGAGAAGTAAATCACTGGGGAAGGCAGGACTGGGGATGCCCGGGGCACCCCCTGAAAGTCCCTGGCTCTGCATCCCTCCCCCACTTCCTGCCACCGTTGTGCCTCAGCTGCGGGGCAAGGGATCACTGTACGGGGAGCTGCTCTGCCCAACCCCTGTGTATCTGGACCCCCGCTGAACCCCTGCATCCAGATCCCCACCCCTGTACCCAGACCACCCCCCGCTAACCCCCCTGCACTCGAACCCCCACCCTGATGAGCCCCACCTTTATGCACCTGGGCCACCCCACTGAGCCCCAATCAGATGCACATGGACTCCCTGCTGAGTCACCCCGACCCCCCTTGGCTAAGTCCCATCCTGTCACACCCAGACCACCCCCTGCTGAGCCACAACCACCTTCACCTGGATCCCCCTGAAGAGTCCCATTGCCCCTGCACCAGGAACCCCCCAACAAGCCCCTGTGCATCTGGATCCCCCCACTGAACTACCCGTACCCAGAACCCTCTAAACCCACGCCTGCCTCCCCCCACTCTAAGCCCCTCCACACTTGGATCCTGCTGGGCTGAGCCTGCCTGCCTACACTTGATGTGCCTGGCATGGGACTGCTAACCCTGGTGAGTTGCTTCCTGCAACTCTTGAGAGAATTCTGCACCAAAAAATTAAAAATTCTGTGCCAAAGAAATAAAAATTCTGTGCACAATATTTTAACATCTGCAGAATTTTGCAGAATTTTATTTGTCAATAAATAAATGTGGAGGCTCCAGCAGCCCAGTGGGGATCACAGGTGACTGGCTGCATGGAGGTGGGAGATCCATCCTGCAGCCCTCCCCCGGGACGTGGACCTCTGGGGCAGGCTGGGCCCTTGTGCTCTGTCAGGGTTGGGTGCAGCCTCCCTGCTGAGTCCTTGTCTCGAGGTGGGGGGGAGCCCTGCAGGGTGATCTTCCACCGCCATGCAGCCAGTCATTTGTGCTCCCCACTGCCATGCTGGAGCCTCCGCATTTATTTATTGACAAAATTTGCAGAATTTTATAATATTGTGCATAGAATTTTAATTTTTTTGACACAGAAATCCTTCAGGGGTAATAATAAAGGTACTGGTTGTGACCAGTGCAATCTGGGGTTTATTAAAAGCCTTATTTTGATCTCCCCACCTCCTCTAATTTTGTGGGTAATATTACTAGGCATGAGTTTGGGGTAGCCACATCTTTATTCCATATCACACTGACATTGTGTGTATGAGTTTATGTATACTGAAATTAAAATACATAACAAGGAATAGGTCTTCAGCACTGGAGTGGGTCACTGTGTAGTTATGCTGTTTATTCCTTGAGTTCAAAGCGGAGGCCATCATTCCATTACAAATCCTCATATGCAGGGGGTAAAAAGTTAGCTCCCGACTAAATCTTTGTCAGTTTTGAAGAGTCTGCAAGGCATTTAAATTTTTGAAGTTTGAGCACTCCAGCTTTGTGATTTGATACTTTCTACTTGGATAACTTGAACAGTAGTTATTACATTTTGCTGCATTGTTTACTGCACATGATATAGATCAGTTTTTAAAATGAGCTGCAATTTACTGCACAGCCGCTGGGTTGACACAAAAAGCTGTAATCTAGTAAATCATATGTTTCTGAAATTAGAACATGCATTTGAATATGTATTTATTCTTTTGACTGCAACAACTGTGACAGAGCAACTGTGAACTCTCTGGTAAATAATAACCAGAAAAACAATCCCTATTAAACAGGTAGTTCATATTGCTTACTTGAGAGAGGAGTTATTTTCACCTTACAGTACCTTCCGCAAAATATTTTTTCCTCATTTTACTGTTAGAAATCCTGCTTAAAAAATAACAGATGCACCAAACAGCAATTATATTGTTATGGACAGGATCAGCTACTTGAATATGTTTCTTAGCTATAGCTGGTTTAGGTCACTGCTCTTCTAATCTTGACTTGGTTTTGGTCTTCATTATTAGTTGACCTGGGCAGGTCATGCTATTTGGGGATGACTTCATAACTCTGTACTAACTTGCAGGATGGAGTTAGTACAGTTAGTACATAACTCGCTACCCCTTCCTGCTTCTCCATGTGGGCACCTGCTACAGCCCCGTAAAAGTTCCAGAGTGCATTTGTATGTCAAAGTACGCTCTGGAACTTCTAGTGTGTGGCAGCAGGTTTCATGTGGTGAGTTAGTGCATGGCGTGCTTAGATTCACATTCTGGCTTTCACTGAACTAATTTGCTGTGTAAACAAGCCCATAGTCATGATTGAATGTGCTCTAGCTTATGATTTTATAACCTTTGATATCGCCCTTCTTTTTGTTTCTAGTCAGAATCTTATTTTACATTTGCATTTTGTTAGCTTCTTTAATATTATTACTTTTTAACAAGGAATTGTTTTTCCTCTTTGTTTTAATAACTCTGACTTAGGCATGGTCTAGCCAATTTGTCCACATAAGAAGTAGCTGAGGGGATGATCCAATATTATCTATGAATATTTCAGAGAAAGAAACGTGTAAAGTTCTTGTACTGCACTCTTTCCTCAGCCATCATCTTTTACTAAACCCCATAAATAACCCACTACCTCACCATGAAATCTATCAAAGATGGGATGACAGAATCCTTTGCCTTTCCTATTGGTATTTTTAACTGAAGCAAGGATTTGAAGTGGTGCTGAACACTTTTCAGGAGTTGACGCTTGCCTTTCATTCAAGCAGAGTAAATGCAATCACCAATATTGCTTAGAATCTCTGAAGAGTTGGTGCACTTGAAGAGATTCACATTATCTGTAGAATGGTTGAGACTTGGGATAGAATCAGATTGTTAGAAAGCAGGAGGCAGGTGGTGGTGGTCGGGGACTCTCCCCTCGGGGGACTGAGTTATCTATCTGCTGCCCCGACCGGGGAAACCTGGAAAGTCTGCTGCTTGCCAGAAGCTAGGATTCATGATGTGATGGAGAGACTGCCGAGACTCATCAAGCCCTTGGATCGCTACCCCTTCCTGCTTCTCCATGTGGGCACCAATGATACTGCCAAGAATGACCTTGAGCGGATCACTGCAGACTACGTGGCTCTGGGAAGAAGAACCTCAAACTCCTTTATCCAAGTGGTGGTCTCGTCCATCCTCCCTGTGGAAGGAAAAGGCCTGGGTAGAGACCATTGAATCGTGGAAGTCAACGAATGGCTACACAGGTGGTGTCAGAGAAAAGGCTTTGGATTCTTTGACCATGGGATGGTGTTCCAAGAAGGAGGAGTGCTAGGCAGAGACGGGCTCCACCTAACTGAAGAGAGGGAAGAGCATCTTCGCAAGCAGGCTGGCTAACCTAGTGAGGAGGGCTTTAAACTAGGTTCACCGGGGGAAGGAGACCAAAGCCCTGAGGGAAGTGGGATACCGGGAGGAAGCACAATCAGGAGCATGCAAGGGGAGGGCTCCTGCCTCATACTGAGAAAGAGGGACGATCAGCGAGTTATCTTAAGTGCCTATACACAAAGGCAAGAAGCCTGGGAAACAAGCAGGGAGAACTGGAAGTCCTGGCACAGTCAAGGAATTAGGATGTGATTGGAATAACAGACTTGGTGGATAACTCACATGACTGGAGTACTGTCATGGATGGATATAAACTGTTCAGGAAGGACAGGCAGGGCAGAAAAGGTGGGGGAGTTGCACTGTATGTAAGGGAGCAGTACGACTGCTCAGAGCTCAAGTATGAAACTGCAGAAAAACCTGAGTGTCTCTGGATTAAGTTTAGAAGTGTGAGCAACAAGGGTGATGTCATGGTGGGAGTCTGCTATAGACCACCGGACCAGGGGGATGAGATGGACGAGGCTTTCTTCCGGCAACTCACGGAAGTTATTAGATCACAGGCCCTGGTTCTCATGGGAGACTTCAATCACCCTGATATCTGCTGGGAGAGCAATACAGCGGTGCACAGACAATCCAGGAAGTTTTTGGAAAGTGTAGGGGACAATTTCCTGGTGCAAGTGCTGGAGGAACCAACTAGGGGCAGAGCTCTTCTTGACCTGCTGCTCAGAAACTGGGAAGAATTAGTAGGGGAAGCAAAAGTGGATGGGAACCTGGGAGGCAGTGACCATGAGATGGTCGAGTTCAGGATCCTGACACAAGGAAGAAAGGAGAGCAGCAGAATACGGACCCTGGACTTCAGAAAAGCCGACTTTGACTCCCTCAGGGAACTGGATGGGCAGGATCCCTGGGATAATAATGTGAGGGGGGAAAGGAGTCCAGGAGACCTGGATGTATTTTAAAGAATCCTTATTGAGGTGACAGGGACAAACCATCCTGATGTGTAGAAAGAATAGTAAATATGGCAGGCGACCAGCTTGGCTTAACGGTGAAATCCTTGCTGATCTTAAATACAAAAAAGAAGCTTCCAAGAAGTGGAAGATTGGACAAATGACCAGGGAAGAGTATAAAAATATTGCTCGGGCATGCAGGAGTGAAATCAGGAAGGCCATATCACACCTGGAGTTTCAGCTAGCAAGAGATGTTAAGAGTAACAAGAAGGGTTTCTTCAGGTATGTTGGCAACAAGAAGAAAGTCAAGGAAAGTGTGGGCCCCTTACTGAATGAGGGAGGCAACCTAGTGACAGAGGATGTGGAAAAAGCTAATGTACTCAATGCTTTTTTTGCCTCTGTCTTCACGAACAAGGTCAGCTCCCAGACCACTGCACTGGGCAGCACAGCATGGGGAGGAGGTGACCAACCCTCTGTGGAGAAAGAAGTAGTTTGGGACTATTTAGAAAAGCTGGACGAGCACAAGTCCATGGGGCCGGATGCGCTGCATCCGAGAGTGCTAAAGAAGTTGGCGGATGCGATTGAGGAGCCATTGGCCATTATCTTTGAAAACTCATGGCGATTGGGGGAAGTCCCGGACGACTGGAAAAAGGCTAACGTAGTGCCCATCTTTAAAAAACGGAAGAAGGAGGATCCTGGAAACTACAGGCCAGTCAGCCTCGCCTCACCTCAGTCCCTGGAAACATCATGGAGCAGGTCCTCAAGGAATCAATTCTGAAGCACTTAGAGGAGAGGAAAGTGATCAGGAACAGTCAGCATGGATTCACCAAGGGAAGGTCATGCCTGACTAATCTAATTGCCTTCTATGACGAGATAACTGACTCTGTGGATGAAGGGAAAGCAATGGACGTATTGTTCCTTGACTTTAGCAAAGTTTTTGAGACAGTCTCCGGCAGTATTCTTGCCACTAAGTTAAAGAAATATGGGCTGGATGAATGGACTATAAGGTGGATAGAAAGCTGACTAGATTGTCGGGTTCAGCGGGTAGTGATCAATGGCTCCACGTCTAGTTGGCAGCCGGTATCCAGTGGAGTGCCCCAAGGGTCAGTCCTGGGGCCAGTTTTGTTCAATATCTTCATAAATGATCTGGAGGATGGTGTGGATTGCACCCTAGGCAAGTTTGCAATTGACAGTAAACTGGGAGGAGAGGTAGATAGGCTGGAGGGTAGGGATAGGATAGAGAGGGCCCTAGACAAATTAGAGGATTGGGCCAAAAGAAATCTGATGAGGTTCAACAAGGACAAGTGCAGAGTCCTGCACTTAGGATGGAAGAATCCCATGCACCGCTACAGACTAGGGACCGAATGGCTAGGCAGCAGTTCTGCAGAAAAGGACCTAGGGGTTACAGTGGACGAGAAGCTGGATATGAGTCAACAGTGTACCCTTGTTGCCAAGAAGGCCAATGGCATTTTGGGATGTATAAGTAGGGGCATTGCCAGCAGATCGAGGGACGTGATCGTTCCCCTCTATTCGACATTGGTGAGGCCTCATCTGGAGTACTGTGTCCAGTTTTGGGCCCCACACTACAAGAAGGATGTGGAAAAATTGGAGAGAGTCCAGCGAAGGGCAACAAAAATGATTAGGGGACTGGAACACATGACTTATGAGGAGAGGCTGAGGGAACTGGGATTGTTTAGTCTGCGGAAGAGAAGAATGAGGGGGGATTTGATAGTTGCTTTCAACTACCTGAAAGGGGGTTCCAAAGAGGATGGCTCTAGACTGTTCTCAGTGGTAGCTGATGACAGAACAAGGAGTAATGGCCTCAAGTTGTAGTGGGGGTGGTTTAGGTTGGATATTAGGAAAAACTTTTTCACTAGGAGGTTGGTGAAACACTGGAATGCGTTACCTAGGGAGGTGGTGGAATCTCCTTCCTTAGATGTTTTTAAGGTCAGGCTTGACAAAGCCCTGGCTGGGATGATTTAGTTGGGGATTGGCCCTGCTTTGAGCAGGGGGTTGGACTAGATGACCTCCTGAGGTCCCTTTCAACCCTGATATTCTATGATTCTGTGATTGCTGGAAACTAAAAATAGAGAACAAAACTGTACAATTCATCCAACTTCTATTCCTCAGCCAATGCTGATTAAGAGAGAAGTCTGATTATTTCTGGGGAAAGCAGAGCACAGGTGGTTACATCTTTGATGGCAGAGTCCCATTTGGAAAGCCAGAATATTTTACTGTATTTAGAAAGAAGCATTTCTTGAGAATATTGGGTTTAGGTGTGGGTCCCTGTGAAAATAATTGTGGCTGGTGAAATGATAAGAAGTTTGGTTTAATCCTTGGATAATTTCACTTGTGGGTTTTAGGATGAAATAGAGCTGGGGGGAAAAAAATAGAAAGAAAAACTGAACCTTATTAGAAGTACAACAGCTGGTGACTCTATCTTGGCCAGTGTTCCCTTTTTTCCAGTAAGCTGTCTAGAGGTGTATAACCCTAATGGCTTGTTGTATGCCATTAAAAGGTATTGTACACTCATAAAAGAATGACATTTTGATCAATGCTGTTAAAAGAATTAGTGTCTTGACACAGAAAAGCTTTGCTGCTGCAAGTTTAAAAATATGCCTTTAAAAGCTTTTTATTGAATACCTTTGCATCCTTCAGAAATGTGCCATTTTGGTGTGAGGTTGCTCTGAAGTATTCCATGTTGTAACTTAAATGAAAATCTCCTGTTTACCATCAGAAAGGAACCAGGCTAGGCATGTGTAGTTACTTAACTACCATCCAGGGGACTAAAGAAAAAACACCTTAAACTATTGTATGTGGTCTAAAAATAAGAACTTTTTGTTTTAAAGAATACAGAATCATTTGAAAGCCATTTGTTTTTTGTTTGGCATTGATTTTTCCAGCACTGTTTGAGTGCCCCTTTGTGCTTGGAAGTCATGGATTTTACATCTACAAGTGGGGTACAATGTCTCCAGTGTGCTGGAGATTGGCCCACAGACGTGCTGTCCATACTCAGTGGAATTTGGTTGGGGGACTTTTGGTTGCTTCCTGTGCTGGTGAGGTTTTTTTTTTTTTTTTCCCCCTAATTGTATTTCCCTTTTGTATGATTTCAAGATCTTTTAACAAAGCACTGTTTACCCATGATTGCTGAAATGGAGCTGAATATGGCTTGATTCTTGCCTACACCTACCGCTCAACTTGCAACTATTGTTGACAACAGTTGTCGGGGTGGTTCAGTTTTGTAATGTAGGTTAGGCCTGAGGAATCCCATAAACGGATTTGGCAATATTATTAATATAATGACCAGAGATGACACATTCTGAGGCCAGGTTGTTAAGCTGTGTTAACCTTACTGGTTTTAAGCAAATATGTTTCAGCACATTCACACCAGCATGCTGGTGTGGTTTAAGAATTCTTGTATTTTTGCTCCATGTCTACCATAGAGCTATTCTAAACTGTTTTTGGTTGTGTGGTCCTCCTGGTGTCTATTCTACAGTTTTCAGCACAGCTCATAGAAGGAAGAAGAGATGGTCTTGTGGTTAAGACACTAGAGTGGGAATCAAGAGACCTGGGGTTTGATTCCTTAGCAGGGTCAAAGACTTTCTGTGTGACCTTGAGCATTTAATAATGTTTTTTAATCTTTCTCTGTATCTCAGTTTCTCCCACTATAAAATGGGGAAAACAATACTGCCCTATGTCATGGGGCGTTGTGAAAATAAGTTCATAAACATGTTTGAAGTACTAGCCTTTGTGCAATGGGAAGCTTGCACAAAACAAGGGGAGAGTCTGGTGTTTAGTAAGCTTTTAGTTATTATTTTTTTTTCTGTACCTGTAACATTCAGCCTCACGTAGTAGCAAATCTGCTCCTCTGCCTGCTCTTTTGTCTTCCTTCTCCATCCCTCATTCAGTTTCTCCCCTTCTTCCCTGTCTGTGTGTGCGCAAATGAGTGGTGTTGGGTCATGTCTGTGCCACAGCTTCTCCCCCATTGGCCCACTGTCTCCCCCCGTGGATAGGTGGAGTAGGTTGTATGGGTTTACGGGGTTTAGCTATCTGGACAAGCCTCACTCGAGTCCTTACCCTTCTGGGGATAACCAAACCATGCAAGGGAGCAAATAAACAAAATAGCCTTCCAGGATTCCTTAGGCTCCTTAGCCCTTTATCCTCTGGTGGTACAGAGCATAGCTGTGCCAGCCTAGCTGCAACCAATGCCAGAAAAGAATCAATAGATGGGGTGGGCAAACTTTTTGGCCCGACGGCCGCACAGTTGTTGCAAAACTATATGGAGGGCTGGGTAGGGAAGGCTGTGCCTCCCCAAACAGCCTGGCCCTCACCCCCTCCCACTTCCTGCCCCCCTCAGAACCCCCGAGCCATCCAACCTGCCCTGCTTCTTGTCCCCTAACTGCCCCCTCCTGGGACCCCCGGCCCCTAACCGCCCCCCCGGGACCCTGCCCCCTATCCAACCCCCCCTGCTCCCTGTACCCTGACCCCTATCCACGCCCAGGCCCCCTGACAGGCCCCCCCAAAATCCTTGCTTCCTGACGGGCCCCCCCAGGACCCCACCCCCTATCCAACCCCCCCTCCCTGTCTCCTGACCTTCCCCCCCCACCCCCAGACCTCCGCCCCATCCAATTGCCCCTGTCTGCCCCCCTGGACCTCCTGCCCCTTTTCCAACCCCCCATCCCCTTACCAGGCCACTCAGAGTGGCAGGACAGGCTTATTGGAAAGCCTGGGAAGTGGGTGTGTGCAAGCCGCACGGTGGCGTAGCTGCAGGGGAGGGGGAACAGCAGGGGAGGGAGCGGGGGCTAGCCTACCCTGCTGGGAGCTCAGGGGCCGGGCAGGATGGTCCTGCGGGCCATAGTTTGCCCGCCTCTGCAATAGATGGTGAACTGGACTTCATCCACTCTGCTCATTCTGTGTGTGCTTTTAAAATGAGATAAACTGACAAAAGCAATATTTCAGGAATGCAATTTGAAAGAAGAATGAATGAACTTGACAAAACTAAACCCAGACATGCTCAGGACACTGCTTTTTTCACAAAATCCCTACCATCCTAATGAAAGAAAATGAATCCTTGGGATACAGGCTAGGAAACATGGCAGACTAGTTAATAGCCTGCTGTGTGCAGCTAGTATGACTGTTAGTGCTGCTAAGAAGGTTCTATGGGGCAGGTTTCCCAAAGTGCTGGCTAAACAGGGTCTCTGTATTCTTTGGGCTACTGCTCCTCTTTATGCCCTCTTGGATCCATCAGTCTATTCTGGCCTTCTGTAGGCTCAGCAGTTCATCAACCCTGCTGACGCTGGGCCAGAGAAGTGGGTTTTTCTTCAAGTCTTGCTGGAAGTCGCAGCCTGGGCATTTAAGTAATTGCTGCAGGCCTCTCCACCACTCTGCACTACACTGCCTCAGCCTCTTCCTTCTCTCATCCCTCCTCTAGGCCTTTCTATATTCTCTCTCTAGGCCCCTCTCAGGCCTCTTTCAGGCCCCACTCCACCAACCCTCCTGATGGTTTCCCGGCGTTCGTAGATTAATTCATGGATTCATAGACCTGAGAAGGCCAGAAGGGACCATTGTGTCTAGACCATCTAGTCTAATCTCCTGTATAACACAGGCCATAGGACTTTCCTGAATTAATCCCTACTTCTAGTCCAATAGATGTCATTGAACTAGAGCAGTGTTTCTCAAAAACCTATCTGTGGACTAGCGCTGATCCCTGAGACTTCACTGACACAGTTTAGGAAGGCAGCAAGCCAGTCCCTGGTATCAAAAAGGTTGAGAAACCGTGAACTAGAGCACATCATTTAGAAACCTGTCCAATTTTAATTTTTTTGTTCATAGATTCTAAGGCCAGCAGGAGCCATTGTGATCATCTTTCTGACCTCCTGTATAACACAGGCCATGGAACTTCCCCAAAATAATTCCTACAGCAAATCTTTTAGAAAAACTTCCAGTCTTTATTTAAAATTTGTCAGTGATGGAGAATCCACCATGTCCCTTTGCAAATTATTCTAATAGTTAATTACTCTCACTGTTAACAATTTATACCTTATTTCCAGTCTGAATTTGTCTAGCTTCAACTTCAAGGCATTGGATCATGTTATATCTTTCTCTGCTAGATTGAAGAGCCCGTTATTAAATATTTGTTCCCCATGTAGGTAATTATATACTGAAATCATGTCACTCCTTGACCTTCTCTTTGTTAAGTTAAATAGATTGAGCTTCTTGAATCCATCACTATAAGGCATGTTTTCTAATCTTTTAATTGTTTTTGTGGCTCTTCTCTGAACCCTCTCCAATTTATCAACCTCCTTCTTGAAGTGCGGACACCAGAACTGAACACAATATTTCAGTAGTGGTTGCACCAGTGCCAAATATGGAGGTAAAATAACCTCTCTGCTCCTTCTCGAGATTCCTTTGTTTATGCATCCCAGGATTGCATTAGCTCTTTTGACCACGCATTACACTGGGAGCTAATGTTCAGCTGATTATCCACCATGACCCCCAAATATTTTTCAGAGTCACTGCTTCCCAGAGTAGATTCCCTCATTCTATAACTATAGCCAATATTGTTGCTAGATATATACATTTATAGTTAGCCATATTAAAGTGCATATTGTTTGCTTGTGTCCAGTTTACCAAATGATTCGGATGGCTCTGAATTCATGACCTGTCCCCTTTATTATTTACCAATCCCCCAATTTTTCTGTCATCTGCAAACTTTATCAGTAATGATTTTATGCTTTCTTCCAGCTCATTGATAAAGATGATAAATAATGTATGGCCAACAACCGATTCCTGCAGAACCCCAGTGGAAACACATCTGCTCGATGACCATTCTCCATGTACAGTTCTATTTTGACACCTATCAGCCAGTTTTTAACCCATTTACTGAGTGTCATGTTAATTTCATATTCTAGTTTTTTTAATCTAAATGTGTGGTACTAAGTCAAAGTATATTGTATCAACAATATTATCTTTATCAACCAAACTTGTCATCTCATTAAAAAAAAATCAAGTTGTTTGGCAGGTTCTGTCTTTTCCATAAACCCATATTGATTTGCATTAATTATATTACCCTCCTTTAGTTCTTTATTATTCAAGTCTCAGATTAGTTGCTCCATTATTTTGCCTGAGATTGATGTCAGTCTGACACACCTATAATTACCCAGATCATCCTGTTTACCCTTTTTATAAATTGGGATAAAATTAGCTTTCTTCCAGTCTTCTGGAACTTCCCCAGTTCTTGAAGTTATTGAAAATCAACATTAATGGTCCTCCAAGCTCCTCAGCCATCTCTATTAAAACTCTTGGAGGCAAGTTGTCTGGATCTACTGATTCAAAGTGTCTAACTTCAATACCTTATGTTTAACGTCCTCCAGAGATACTAGTGATCACATACATCCAGTGATCACGTTAGCCCTTTTGGCCACAGTGTTGCACCCAGAGCTCATGTTCAGTTGATTATCCACCATAATCCCCTGAGAAAAGTCACTGCTTCACATGGTAGAGTCTCTCATCCTGTAAGTGTGACCTCCCTTCTTTGTTCTTAGATGTAGGCCCTTACACTTGGCAGTATTTAAAACACACATTGTTTGCTTGGGTCCAGTTTACCAATTGATCCAGATTACTCTGTGTTAGTGACTTATACTTGTTATTAACTACTCCCCTAATCTTTGTGTCATCTGTAAACTTTATGCATTATTTTGTGTATTTCTAGGTCATTCATAAAAAGTTAAATAGTATAAGGCCAAGAACCAATCCCTGTGGGACTCACTAGAAACAAACCCGCTCGAGGATTATTCCTCATTTACAGTTACATTTTGAGATGTCATTTAGTCCATTTTTAATCCACTTAATGTGTGCCATGTTGACTTTGTATTATTCTAGTTTCTTAATCAAAGTGTCATGCAGTACCAAGTCAAATGTGTTAAAGAAATCTAAGTATATTACTTCAGTACTATAAACGTTATCAGCCAAACTTGTAGTCTCATCAAATGATATGAAGTTAGACAGGTTCTGTTTTCCATAAATTCATGTATGATGGGATATGCAACCCTGCACCAGTAAGGAAGGGGTTAAGTAGCTGCTCTTGACCCGGGTAGCCCCACCCTGTCGACCTACAAATCATGCAGGGTTTGGAGGAGGAGCTCAAAAAGGAGAACAGGTCCATTCAGTAGCAGGGCACACAGTGGAGGTAAACTGACCTACCCTCTGAGCTCCTGGGAAGGAGCAGTGCAGGAGGGAGCACGGCTGCCTGATGCCTTGCTATAGCCACTGTGCCAAACCCACAGAGAAGACACTTGTGACACTCAGAAGGTCTGAGACTATCTTCAATTTCAGTTATTTAATGTTTTACTATAACTGTTGGGGAAAGAGGGGACTGTAGGAAGTGATTCAGGGAGGCAACAGTATAGCACTCATGCGGTATGTCTACACTGCAATAAAAAAAACCATGGCACTGAGTCTCAGAGCCTGGGTCAATTGGCTCTAGCTCAAGCTGCAGGGCTAAAAATTGAAGTGTAGATGTTTGGGCTTCAGCTGGAGCCTGGGCTCTGACCAGGGTGGATTTGATTTAAATCGCTAGTCAGGAAGTCTCGATTTAATCATGGATTTCTACATAAAAGTGCATTCTTGTTGGTTATTATAACCTTAATACATATTCTTCACAACTCCGAGATAGATGTAGGTTTCATTTTTATGCGGTACACACTATACATTTTTAAGTGATTTATTTTGAAAACTTTTCAGATTAGTTTTACAGCTGTATCAGAAAATGAATGATTGTTTGGTTATTTCGTTTACCAAAGGTAATTGAAGCAGATATTTATGAAGTCATTGGGAGGTGAACTATCTCCAGTTCAACAGGTTAATCATTAATATCTGGAGGATTTTCTTGCCGTGCTGTATTAGGAGGAGAACATCACCAGACAGACATTTAAATTGTTTTATGTAACTAAAACATCCATGTTATGTATTCTGGATTTTTTTCTTCAACAGCAAACACAATATTTTAACAAAACAAACCTATGAATATTTGAATTTAGTTAAACATTCAAGTTTTTTTAAAATCAGGTTTGTTTTTGTTAAAATCGTTTTTAACTAAAATAGTTAAATGAAATATTTAAAAAAAAACACACAAAAATTAAATAGACTGTGTCAGCCAGGTCAACATGAGAAACTTAAAATATTGGCTTCTGCAACTAACTGAGTTGTTTTCACCTCCATTTTCCTGTTTGTTCATAATCTGGAAAAGAGAAACAAGCTTTCCTGCTTTTTTCAGTTCCCAAACGATTTCTCAATTTGGAATGAATTAATCTAAAGGAAGAAAATATTTTTTCTACATTGGCAGAAGAAGCTACTGCTGTTAAAAGTGAGATTATCACTTCAACAGTCTCTGAATCCAGGTGCTTAAGTGACTTCCACCAGTTCGCTGGTGTGACTTTATTTAAAACCTCATCAGCAAACATCTATTTCTTGAATGGTTCACCCTTAGCTCTGAAGTTTATTATAGTTGGCATTATGGAGGGATGATTGCTGGATATCCATGTCATAGCCAACTCTTCTTCTTCAGCAGTTAAGGTTTGACCCTGGTACTGAGTATTGAGAATATTTGCAAGAAAATAACTTGGAGATAGTGCTTGTCCAATTCGTTTTTTTAATGCTTGTATTTTAACTCTGTCATTACATATTTCTCTTTTTAAGCTCTCACTCGGTTCCTTCCAAATTTTCCACAGCGTCAGCAATAAAACAGCTATTTCCCGGCAATTTGTTCAAGGCTACAGAAATAGGCTTCAGGGTGCTTAGCATGAGTTCAACCTTTCTCTTCAGCCCAATGTTGAGAACTTTGGCTGTGAGGGTGCCATCTATTTTTTCACGATTTTGTTCACAAACTCTCATCAGATTAGGCCAGTTCTTGATTTAGTGCTCAAAACAGTCCACCACTGAGTTCCATCGCACATCCTGTGGGAGAGTTAGCTTGGTTCCTCTCACTCTTTTCAGAGCAGCTGCTGCAAAGTGGTTGTTACGGAAGTATTTTGCAATTTCAACAACATTAGCCTTTATTTCTGGAACACTGAAGTCTTTGGCTAGGAGGTACATGAAATGAGCACTGAAACCGTATGTTGTTAGCTTGGGACTCTTTTCACTCTCTTCTAAATTTATTCTCATCTTGGATACATTTGCAGCATTGTCTGTGACCAAGCTGTGTACTAGACATTTGAATTTTTTTTCACAGTTTGTTATAGCTTTTACTGCTACTGCTTGTAAGTATTCTGCTGTGTGTATCAATTGTTTCTGTAAGGAAGACATTCCCTTCTTCTGTTGTCAGACAAGCACATACAACAGGATCATTGTGGACATTGCTCCACCCATCAAGACTCAGGTTAACAATTTTACCCTCTAGACCTTTTGCACACTGCTCAATTTCTCTTTCAGACACTTTACTCTGAAACTGTAGAAAATGATGGTGATCTTGAAGGTGGAGAGTCTTCGGAATCCTGTAAGTTGAGGATGGATTCTCCTAAACAAAATAAGTCAATGCAGTTATTTAATTATTATTACCATATTGGTCATTTCGTATTACTCATTGCATTCACTGACACTCAGTACTACTTTAAAGGTGAAATTGTAAAAGGAAGATCTGCCTATTTCAGCCATTTATTTTTTCTCACAACTGCATCTAAAATGATAGTACCATAGAGTAACAACTATATATTTTTTTTTGTTTCAAGCAGTCCTTAAGAAAGAAGTATGAAATAAAAGTTTACCAACCTGAAGATCCTGCATGTTAAAACATGTTCCTTTCATCATCTTCAACATAGCTTCCTCCTGAGAAAGAACGCTTCTCATTATGTTGTTTCATGCGGGCAACCAGGCCTTGCATTTCTTTGTTGCACTGTTTGCATTTTGCACACATGCCTGTCTTACCCACAGTAGAGGAACTTCATTTAAAATGTTCCCAAACTGGGTCTCTTTTACAGCCTGCTGCCATTATAGGTTTTCCCCTCTCGTGAGAGAATGGTATGGTAGATCTCAAATCAATGAAGGCTACACTTAGGCCTGACCTACACTATGGGAGGGGATCGATCTAAGTTACGCAACTTCAGCTATGTGAATAATGTAGTTGAAGTCGACGTACTTAGACCTGCTCTCCGTGGTGTCTTCACTACGGTGAGTCGACTGCTGCCTCTCCCCCATCGACTCCGCCCACGCCTCTCGCAAAGCTGGAGTACATCAGTCAACGGGAGAGCACTCGGGGGTCAATTTATTGGGTCTAGTCTAGTACTCCATTTCCAAGAGCTCATCTGTATTAATAGGCCAAACCCACAATAATCACTGGACTTGTTGCATCCACTCTTAAAGAGATCAGTACGCTCTGTTATAAAGTATCTCCTCCATTCTTCTCTGCATTTCCTTCCTTGCTGCAATTCCAAATGCTCAACACCCATGGACTTCACTTCCACCCCTTCCCTGTTCCATCTGCTGAAATGATCATCCGTGAAACAGTTCATGCTGTTACGCAAAAAGATTCTTTTCCCCAAGAATTAGGCAAGCACAGACAATACTGAAGAGGGTTTATTCATGGTACCAGGAAGACTGACAAGCAGCTTTAAAGATATGGTGCCATAGTGGCCAGTGATATACTTTTTTTAAAATTAATTTATTCGTGTATATACAAAGACAGACATTGTTACAAGTCAAGAGAGAACTCTAAACAAAGATTAAAAATAAGAACAGTACGTACATATAGAGGTTATTCTATTGCATTAAGCATTTATGGCTACCTTGTGGGGGGAAAGAGGTGAGGTGGAGGGGGGTAGGGATGAGTGCTTACAGATATTCGGTGGGTTGTGAAGCGAGGGTTAGCGTTGTTCTAAGAACTGAGTTACTGGACGGGCATTGACCATATAAGCTTATTAATTATTTACAATTGTCAGTGCCTTTTGAGTTACTGAAACATTCCTGCTTGGTCTGCAGTTTTTGTTTTAGCTGTTAGCTATATGTTATCTTTTTTTTTTGATAATTCCTTTTTTTTTTTTTTTGACAAATCGAACTTTTAAGTGAGATAAAGTCAATACTTTAAATACTTTAATATGCATGATTTGTTTTAGGGTTGCCCAAGGGAGGTGGGAGGGAGAGGGGAATTGGAGGAAGTGGGTAAAGGTAGGAAACATAGCTCTGGTCTACACTATGAGTTTAGGTCAAATTTAGCAGCATTAGATCGATTTAACCCTGCACCTGTCTGCACAATGAAGCCATTTTTGTCGACTTAAAGGGCTCTTAAAATCAGTTTCTGTACTCCTCCCTGACAAGGGGATTAGCACTGAAATCGACATTGCTGAGTCGAATTTGGGGTAGTGTGGACGCAATTTGATGATATTGGCCTCCGAGAGCTATCCCAGAGTGCTCCATTGTGACCGCTCTGGACAGCACTCTCAACTCAGATGCACTAGCCAGGTACACAGGAAAAGCACCGGGAACTTTTGAATTTCATTTCCTGTTTGGCCAGTGTGGTGAGGTCATCAGCACAGGTGACCATGCAGTCCCAGAATTGCAAAAGAGCTCCAGCATGGACCGAACGGGAGGTACTGAATCTGATCGCTGTATCAGGAGACAAATCCGTGCTATCAGAACTCCCTTCCAAAAGACGAAATGCCAAAATATTTGAAAAAATCTCCAAGGGCATGAAGGACAGAGGCTATAACATGGACCAACAGCAGTGCCATGTGAAACTTAAGGAGCTCAGGCAAGCCTACCAAAATCCAAAGAGGCAAACGGCCGCTCCGGGTCAGACCCCCAGACATGCCGCTTCTGTGATGAGCTGCATGCAATTCTAGGTGGTGCCCCTACCACTCCCCCACCCCTGTACGTGGACTCCAGCAAGGGGGGAGTCTCACGCAACAGGGATGAGGATTTTGGGGACGAGGAAGAGGAGGAGGATGAAACCATTCTCCCCGACATCCAGGAACTGTTTATCACCCTGGAGCCAATACCCTCCCAAGGCGGGCTTCCAGACCTTGAAGGCGGAGAAAGAGTCTACCACTGTTCTCTAAAATGTGTTTTTTTAAATACTACTCTTCCTTTTTTTTTTCCTCCCGCAGCTGCAAATGTTTCAGCGCTCCCCCTATCATCTCCGTCCCAGAGGCTAGCACGGATAAGAAGGCGAAAAAAACGCACTCGCGATGAAATATTCTCTGAGCTCATGCAGTCCTCCCTCACTGAAAGAGCCCAGCAGAATGCATGGACGCAGGCAATGTCAGATTCCAGGAAAGCATAAAATGAATGCGAGTACAGGAGGTGGGATCATGATGAGAGGAGGCAGGATGCAATGCTGAGGCTACTGGAGGATCAAACTAATATGCTCTGGCATATGGTTGAGCTGCAGGAAAGGCAGCAGGAGCACAGACCGCTTCTGCAGCTCCTGTATAACCAACCGCCCTCCTCCCCAAGTTCCTTAGCCGCCTCACCCAGATGCCCAAGAACGTGGCGGGGAGGGGGCCCTCCAGGCACCCAACCACTCCATCCCAGAGGACTGCCCAAGCAACAGAAGGCTGGCATTCAATAAGTTTTGAAGTGCAGTGTGGTCTTGTCCTTCCCTCCTCCCCACCCCACCTGGTGCTTCCCTCCTCCCTCACCCCTCCCGAGCTACCTTGGCAGTTATCCCCCTATTTGTGTGACAAATTAATGAAGAATGCATGAATTTGAAACAACAATGACTTTATTGCCTCTGCAAGCAGTGATTGAAGGCGGGAGGGTGGTTGGCTTACAGGGAAGTAGAGTGAACCAAGGGGATGGGTTTTCATCAAGGAGAACCAAACAGAACTGTCACACCGTAGCCTGGCCAGTCATGAAACTGGTTTTCAAAGCTTCTCTGATGTGCACCGCGCCCTCCTGTGCTCTTCTAACCACCCTGGTGTCTGGCTGTGCATAACCAGCGGCCAGGCGATTTGCCTCAACCTCCCAACCCACCATAAAAGTCTCCCCTTTACTCTCACAGATATTGTGGAGCGCACAGCAAGCAGTAATAACAGTGCAAATATTGGTTTCGCTGAGGTCTAAGTGAGTCAGTAAACTGCACCAGTGTGCTTTTAAATGTCCAGATGCACATTCTACCACCATTCTGCACTTGCTCAGCCTATAGTTGAACAGCTCCTGACTACTGTCCAGGCTGCCTGTGTACGGCTTCATGAGCCATGGCATTAAGGGGTAGGCTGGGTCCCCAAGGATAACTATAGGCATTTCAACATCCCCAACAGTTATTTTCAGGGTCTGAGAAGTAAATCCCTTCCTGCAGCTGTTTGGACAGACCAGAGTTCCTGAAGAAGTGAGCGTCATGTACCTTTCCCAGCCATCCCACGTTGATGTTGGTGAAACATCCCTTGTGATCCACCAGTGCTTGCAGCACCATTGAAAAGTATCCCTTTCGGTTTATGTACTGGCTGCCAAGGTGGTCCAGTCCCAAGATAAGGATATGGGTTCCGTGTATGGCCCCACCACAGTTAGGGAATCCCATTGCAGCAAAGCCATCTAGTATGACCTGCTCATCTCCCAGAATCACTACCCTTGATAGCAGCAGCTCAGTGATTGCATTGGCTACTTGGATCACAGCAGCCCCCACAGTAGATTTGCCCACTCCAAATTGATTCCCGACAGACCGGTAGCTGTCTGACATTGCAAGCTTCCAGAGGGTTATCGCCACTCGCTTGTGAACTGTGAGGGCTGCTCTCATCTTGGCGCTTCAGGGCAGGGGAAAGCAAGTCACAAAGTTCCATGAAAGTGCCCTTATGCATGCAAAAGTTTTGCAGCCACTGGGAATCATCCCAGACCCGCAACACTATGCGGTCCCACCAGTCTGTGCTTGTTTTCCGGGCCCAGAGTCGTTGTTCCATGGCATGAGCCTGCCCCATTGCCACCAGGATGGCCAAATTGCCGGGGCCTGTGCTTTGAGAGAAGTCTGTGTCCATGTCCCCATCACTCTCGTCCCCACGCTGCCATCGCCGCCTCCTTGCAGGTTCTGGTTCCGAACATACTGCAGGATAATGCGCGAGGTGTTTACAATGCTCATAACTGCCGCGGTGATCTGAGTGGGCGCCATGCTTGCCATGGTATGGTGTCTGCAGGAGAGCAGAGTTGCAGCGGAAGCGGAGGCTGTTGACGGATGCCATGAGAATAGATATTTATAGAGAACGAGAAGAGGACCTGCGAGGTGAATTCAGGAGAGCAGAGTTGCAGTGGAAGTGGGAGCCCATGACAACCAACATGGAGAAATTCGCTATCGAGACAAGAGCAGGAGAGCAGAGTTGCAGCAGAAGCAATGGTTCAATGATGACGGTTAGCAGTCCTACTGCACTTCTGCTGAAAGCAGTATGGTGTCCACATGGAAAAAAGGTTCAAAATGATTGTATGCCGTTGCTTTCACGGAGGGAGGGGTGACTGACGACATGTACTCAAAACCACCCGCGACAATGTTTTTGCCCCACCAGGCATTGGGAGCTTACCCCAGAATTCCAATGGGTGGCGGAGACTGCGGGAACTGTGGGATAGCTACCCACAGTGCAAAGCTCCAAAAGTCAAAGTTAGCCACGGTACTGTGGACACACTCCGCCAACTTAATGTGCTTAGTGGGGACACATACAATTGACTGTATAAAATCGCTTCCTAAAAATTTGACTTCTATAAATTTGACCTAATTTTGGAGTGTAGACATACCCATAGTAAGATTTTTAAGCATGTGTTTAAAATACCCACACATGACGAGAGGTTAGTAACATAAATATAGAAGCAGTGGCAGCTGTTTGGACAATTGTTCACCAGGAAATGGGACTGTAGGATGCATTATGAACAGGATTTTGTAGTCAGGTGATAGTTTGATTGGAGAGCTGGACTTGAATGCGACTTTTGGTGGCGTGGTTATGAATGGTGGTAAACGCAGACGCAGCAGCCAGGACCACCTTAAGAAGTAGCTTTTTGGCCAGTTGAACTGGTGTATTGTCCAGGTATAGATTGTTATACTACTGAGGAGCTGTTGTTATTTCAGTGAATGCATATCCCTTACGGTAAATGAGTTAGTAATTTGCAGGCACATGGAAGCGTTTGCCTGGTACTGTAATGGTCCGTACATGTAATAAGATGCAGCAGTGATGAAACACTACTGAGTAGCGGATACTTGTACAGCAACTTTACTATTTGCAAGAGGAAGGACATTTACAACAACAGAAGAGGACTAGGTGAAAGGTAGAACAGGAGCATACGAAGTAATTGTTTGTTTTTGTGCAACAGTTTGAGGTTGTTATTAGTGTAGCATTGTTAGGGGAAGGTGTTAGGTATTCAGACAGCCTGCCATAACTATAAAGGGAAGGGTAACCACCTTTCTGTATACAGTGCTATAAAATCCCTCCTGGCCAGAGGCAAATTCCTTTTACCTGTAAAGGGTTAAGAAGCTTAGGTAACCTGGCTGGCACCTGACCCCAACTGACCAATGAGGGGACAAGATACTTTCAAATCTGGAGGGGCGGGGGGGGAAGGCTTTTGTCTGTCTGTGTGATACCTTTGCCAGGAACAGATCAAGGATGCAAGCCCTCCAACTCCTGTAAAGTTAGTAAGTAATCTAGCTAGAAAATGTGTTAGGTTTTCTTTGTTTTGGCTTGTGAAGTTCGCTGTGCTGGAGGAAATGTATATTCCTGTTTTTGTGTCTTTTTGTAACTTAAGGTTTTGCCTAGAGGGATTCTCTCTGTTTTGAATCTGACTGCCTGTAAGATTATCTTCCATTCAGATCTTACAGAGTTGTTCTCTTATCCTTTTTTTTGTTCTTATAATAAAGTCTGTTTTTTTAAGAATCTGATTGGGTTTTTTGAGTCTTAAAAATCTAAGGCTGGTTTGTGCTCATCTTGTTTATTCTCAAGCCTCCCCAGGAAAGGGGGTGTAAGGGCTTGGGGGGAATATTTGGGGGAATAGGACTCCAAGTGGTACTTTCCCTGTTCTTTGTCTAAATCACTTGGTCGTGGCAGCATACTGTTCAAAGACAAGGCAAAATTTGTGCCTTGGGAAAGTTTTTAACCTAAGCTGGTAAAAATAAGCTTGTTTTTTTTTCATGTGGGTCCCCACATCTGTACCCTAGAGTTCAGAGTGGGCAGGGAACCCTGACACAGCCCTACTTTGTATACTATGTTTTTAGTTATATATTTAATAGACTTGAAATGGAAAGAAGAAGGAAACACATGAGAAGGAATAACAGAGGGATACACAAGAAGGAAATTGATGGTGCTAGGTTTTGACCACTGCCTGCTCTAATGGTGGTGTATTCTGTTGATATGGCCTTTGCATGAATAGGTGCTCACACAGGTGCTTTACTGTATTGTCTAAGGAAAAAAGAGCCAGTTAGTTCATTACAGTTTCTTTGTATTTTTAGGAACCCATCCTTTGAACAGTGTTGTGAGGTTTTGTTGTTGTTGTTTTTGTTTGGTTTTTTTGTAGCTCTAGTGTTTGGGCCACAGGGAATTCAGATCTTGCAGAAAAAAGAACAGCCTCGAATTCAGTACAGAGACTGATATTTGTCTGTTTTATTAGTGGAAAGCTCAGTCTCCTGTGTTTTCCTCGTTCTGGATAACCTTTTCATGTCATCTAAGAAATTAATTTCTTCGTTGGAATTGTTGCAAGTAAACTTGATAGCAGGAGTGCTGTTATTGAGGCAGCTTACACAGTGATTTGCTAAGTACAGCCACTTCATATAAGGTGAAGCAAAAGTCGATTTATCGATTACTGCTGGGATTTCAGGAACCTGTTGAACTCCGTTTGTTTTTCTCTCCTAAAACTCACTACTTGAATGCCTTTTTTCTTGCCTTCTTTTGGAAAGGATTCTCCTTCATGCACATTCATACGAGTGCGAACAATCAGTCTGTTTGCTAGCTGTGCTTCTCTGCTGTAGAGTTGGACTTTCTAGTAAAGTATTGATAGGGTCAGTGAGTGCAACTATCTTGCTGTCAGGAAAGGCCATTGCTAAAATACTTTCCCATGTAGAGAGAAAAATTGGGGCATTTGCTACCCAGGCTGCAAATATTCTGGGCTCTCTGTTCACTCTGTCAGGCCTCTTCATCTGAATGTGCTTAAACAGAACAAAATAGTTTGGAAAAGTGAGTTTATTGCAGGTGCAAAGTTGTTTGTGCGATAACGCACCTTTAATACAGACCATCTCTTCTCTACGCTTCCTGGACTCTACATTGTAAGGAGAGAGTCTACACTGTGCAAACTAATCTGTTCACAATTTTTATTAAGAACTTTTTACAACTTTCTAATTCAAGTGTTGTGTTTTTTTCCTCCTGTTCCAAACTAGGCTGTGACTTGGGGGAATTAAGATGGGCTGGGCTCTAATAGGCTGGTAATCTATAAAAACCTGTTTTTAAAAACAAAACCAAATGAATGATAGAGGCTGGGAGTAAAGAGGAAAAATCACCCTACTAGTACAGGTCTCAAGACAGGGCGTGATCTAACCCGTTCTGGAACTGCTCGTGCTCCTATACCATTGCTACACTCCTTTTGACCGCAGTTCAACCAGGGCGGTATCTCACACTTTTCACATTATTTAGGCACAGCAAAATAAACTATACAGTTGCTCCTTTTGTGGCTTCTGTAGGCCAAGAGCATTGCACACACCAGGGGCTCATTGTGTCCTTCCGTTCCTCCTCCCAAGCTCCTGTGTGCCACCCTCCCATCCCCCTCTATTTCAGGGACTCACTGCTGTCATCAGATTTTCGGCTGCGTGCGTGTGTTCTTTCTGCATGCTGCACTGGCTCTGGCCAGATAGCCTGTACAGCAGGCTCCGAATGAACTGCCCAATAAGACCACAAGACTTGGTTTAGTGGCGAAGACACCCGGCCACGTTTCTTGTTGACGATGCACGGTAATAGCACCTGGCAGACTCTGAGGATACTAAGACATGTATTCTCGTGACAATGGATGCAGCTCAGTCCGTGGCAGGACTTTCCATTGTTCCCTAGGTTGGCCAAAAACCCTCCCTCTGAAATACATCTTTATACACAGATTCAAAGAAGTTACATATTGCCCCTGAGATATCAGGGTGCCACCCATTGCCTTGTACATGTTGGTTTAATTAAAACATTTCTATTCATTATGCTGTTATTCTATTCTAATCTTATCTTTAAGATGGGTCAGTGTGTTCCTGTTATCTCTGGGAAACGTGCTGCTACTGAGGTGTTCTGGTACCACCCTTCTGGAATATGTGTTTTTGCAATATCAGCCCTGTACTTGCCAAATTCTGTGAGCTGGGCCTGCCTTTGCTCGCAACCTGACTTTGCTTCATATTGGCAAAGTTTTGACCACTACCTTAGTTCAGGTCTCATACCAGGCCTCTGATACAAGGCCTTATGTTTCAGGCCCTCTTCTTACTACAACTGCATTCCTTCCCATGGCCTCCCTGATGCTAGGGGCTCTGTCTTACTCTCCCCTCCATTCTAATTTCTTTTCTTTCTATCTGGGAGAGAAGTCTTTCACGGAGTTGTGATAAAAATTACTCCTGCAGGAATTCTGTACCAAAAAATCCAAAATTCTGCAAAATTTTGCATATTTTATTTGTCAAAATAATGCAATATAATCACACCAGTTTCACCTCTTTTGGTAGTTTATTTAAACTACTATACAGAAAAAAATCACAATAACTGTAAAGCATTTCCTAAACGCATGAAAGTTAAGTTACAAATATTTGGTAACCAAGACCCTGCATTCCAGTTATAATCCTGGATTTTCATTTAAATTACATTACTTTTATTTTGGTGTTTGGAGTTCTGTAGAGTGTTGCTTTAAATTGTTCAGACTCGTGGAAGAAAAAACTGCTAAGGCCCTTTGACCTAAATCTCCCTATTGCAGAAAAACTGTATGTGCTAAGGAAGGATGAGAAAAGGTCATATAAGTATACAAGTGGCTGGCCAAGGGACGCTATGACAGCAGGGGGGTTTCTAAAAGCCCCTGACTATCCAGCCAGTTCTGCTTAAAACTGACCGCAAAATTGCAATATACAACCCATGGTTTACAGTCCACCACACTTGGCCTATTATTTAACCTCAAAGCTTGCTTAAACTAGAAAAGTTGCTTATTGATGCAATATGTATGATATTGTCCTTTATAAGGCATAATTGGTAGGGTCTGTTGGAAAAGTACCCATGCGGAAGTGTATTGTTCGAAATGCCATTGAAAACCCTATATAAGTTAGCTGAAGTGTATGGAAAACAGAGCAGCTCCTGGCTAGCTGTCTCTCCCTGCATGCTTGTATTACAATAAAGGAGTCTCAGGCTGTTCTGATCCAAACACAACACGTGGTTAATTTTCCACCTCCGACTTTCACACAAGAAAGTCTTACAGGTTTGCTAATCATTATCCTGCACTTTTTTTTTTAATGGATAAGTAAAATAGATCGTGAGCTGTAATCTAGTCCCATTGTGCCTCTCTGGCACAGGGAAAAAGTGAGAGAGCCCATGGACCTTCCTAGCTGAGGATTCCATTACTAGGCTCCTTTACACCATTCCTTTACACCATTCTGGCAAGGTAAAGGAGCCTTAATTGACTAAGAATAGGAACAATTAATGAACATTAGCAGCCTGCCTGTTTAGTTGTTACACTTCTGCTCTGCCTCAGGGACAGAGCCTGCTTCATACAGCCCTACGCCTCCAAGCCCTTGATGCTACAACAGCAAGAGAAAGGGACAGAATGAGTCTCTTGCTTGTTTGTATGCAGGCAGGTGCCCAGCCACGACCTCTTAACGTCTCTCCACAGACACATTCACGCACAGCCAGCCTCCCTCCTCCTCCCCACAGTGAACTGCTGTGGAAGGGGCATGTGTTCCCCACAGATTTCTTAGCTCCCCCATTTTTCTGCGGGGGAGCCAAGAAATCTGTGGAAAGTATGAGGGGTGCAGAATTCCCCCAGGAGTAAGAAATGACAATATTGTGTAATATCCTAGACAAACCTTATTGAATTAATTTAAATCTTACTGAATTAAGTTCAAGTGTTTTAGGAGTTCACTGTATTAAATATGTATATACTGCTGTGGGATTATCTGTATTTCCATGAGGGAGGGGGACCATAGCCCTGCAGCAGCTACGAACAGTGGTGGGTGTGTAGGCGAATTCACTCATGTTGTAACAGCTGTAGAGATGCACCACCGCCTGAAGAGAATTTCACATATACCAACAGATAAAGAAAGGATTTTGGGTTAAATAGCTTGAGTTAAAATTGACTCAGGACCTTCTTGCGCATCCAGCAAATGGACAGGACCCTGGGCAGAGTTTGGAGTTGGTGGGTGATCTCTGGTAAGCTTATTAGTGTGCAGCTAAGTTCTTATGTTGTTTTTAATATATTTTTCTCTGTAATGCTTTTATTTTAAGACTATACGTGCTTGCTTAGGAAGAGCGGTGTGGTAGCTTAACTGTGGTAATTCCACTGTTTCTGTCTCTCTGAGGAGAAAAGTAAAACCAACCTGCTGAGGCAGACTGACTTTGCTGGGGAGTTCATAGGATAGGCAGGGAGCTGCACAGTTTGGAAATACCCTGGTCAGGAGGAAGAGAGAGGTGAGTCTCTGCACAAGAGAGGTGATGGCTGAGAATTGAGCCTAGAGTTGGTGCCCTTGCTAGACCACAGACAGGGAATACAGGTACTATTATCCTATCCTGTGACAGGAGTCAACAGTTTAAACTGTATTGGGAGTATCAGCTGAGCAAATATGGAGGATATTGTTATGCTGGAATGTGTCAATGGCTGCCATCAACTGGGGTTCTTTGTCTATATACAATTACAGATCTGGTTAAAGCTGCTGGCTCTGCTAACCAGGTGCCAGGGACTCCACATGTCCCCCATTTCTCCCTTTCGGTTTTTTCTATTTTTACTGAAATCAGAAGGGTTCTGGCCACTGGTGCCTAGAACAATAGTTTTCAAACTTTTTGTCTGGTGGCCCAGTTGAAGAAAATGTTTGATGCCCATGACCCAACGGAGCTAGGGATGAGGGGCATGGGAGCGGCTCAGGGCTGGGGCAGAGGATTGGTGTGAGGGCTGCGGGGTGGGGCTGCGAATGAGGGGTTCAGGGTGTGGGAGGGGGCTCTGGGCTGGGGCAGGGGGTTGGGGTGCGGGAGAGAGTCAGGGCTATGGGCTGGGGATACAGACTCTGGGCTGGGGCCAGGGATGAGGGGCTCGGGGTGCAGAAAGGGGCTACGGGTTTGGGGCGGGCTCAGAGCTGGGGCAGTGGATTGGGGCACGGGGTTGGGGCGCAGACTTATCTCGGGTGGCTCCTGGTCAGTGGTGCAGCAGGGGTGCTAAGGCAGGCTTCCTGCCTGTCTCGGCATTTCAGGCCGCGCTGCACCCGAAAGTGGCCAGCAGCAGCTCTGGCTGCGAGGCAGAGGGGTTCAAGGGGTTCTGTGCGGCTCTTGCTCGCCCCGCCCCCCCGCTCCCGATGTCCAGGAGCCAGCTAATGGGAGTATGGAGCCAGTGCTTAGGGTGGGGGCAGCATGCAGAGCCCCGTGGCCCCCCGCCTAAGAGCCAGACCTGCTACTGGGTACACCACGCTGTTGGAACAGGAGACTAGCCTGCCTTAGCTGGGCAGCACCGTTGACGGGACTTTTAACAGCCCAGTTGACGGTGCTGACTAGAGCTGCCATGACCCAGTGCCTTCCATTTCGCAACCCAATCCGCAACCCAAAGTTTGAAAACCACTGGCCTAGAAGATTTCCTGAAATTTTTGGAATTGATCAGTTGAAGCTTTAAAAAATTATCATGTTGCAGACAGACAAACAGAAATGCTGTTGAGTGTAAAAACCTCACTTCACTCAGCCAGTTAAGGAGGGTTTATCAGACTGAACTTCTGTCTAAGTATCTAGAAGTGTTCTGTGTCTGAAAGGATCAGGTGTAGTCCTATGGTCAGATGGAAGTAGCCTTTTTTTGCTCTTGTGACTAATTGGATGTTAAAGCAACCCCAAAGCAGAAGAGTAGTCTGATGATCTGAGGGCAGATGCCTATAGTGGTGAAGTGTATAATGGAGAAGGTGAGTTATATGAGTAAGGAATAAGTGGTAAATTTTCATCATGGTGAAAGGTTAACAGTGGGGTGCCTTAAGGGTTCATGCTAGGACTGGTGCTGCTTAATACATTTATTAATGATCTGGAAAAGAGAGTGAGCAGTGAAGTGGCAAAATTTGCTGATGACACAAAATTATTTAAGTTATTGAAGTCCAGAGGAGAGTGAGGAGCTTTGGGGTACCTATTCAAGCTAGGCGAATGAGCAGCATAATGGCAGATGACATTCAGACTTAATAAATGTAAAGCAATGCACATTGGAGAGAAAAATTTGAAATACTTCTACATCAAATTAACTATCAGTTTGGAAAGGGACATGGATATCATTGTGTCTGCTCAGTGAAGGCCCCTGTTCAGTTTGCAGCTATGGTTTTAAAAAAACTCCACCCAATACAAAACAAAACAGCTAACTAAATTTTAGGCTGCATAAGGACTGGAATGAAGAATAGCAAGGAAAATAAAATAATACCACTCTATAAATCAGTGGTTTAGCCTAATCTGGAAAACTGTGTGCGCTAATGTTGTGATGCTTTGGAGAACCTATGTATGACTTATGAATTTTGGTTGATGATATGAAGTTATGATGAAAACTCTGTATCTTGAATGCCCCTTTGTCTGTGTGTATCCACTGTGGGCTGGCAGGGTTGTGTCACATCTCTGCCAGACCAGGGACAATGGTAGGTCCTTAAAAATTAAAAACAATCTGTTCATGGTTAAGCACCTTGGGACAGCAGGTTTGCTAAGGTGATTGGCTGGAGTTGGAAGAAGGTACTTTGTCTTTGTGTGTGAAGGGAGAGGGGAAGGGTAGAGGGTGGAAATTCTGCAAGCAGCTCAAAGAGACATTGTTGACGAAGCAGGAGGATATTAAAGAACTCTGTGGGACGATGCAGGCACACATGTGATGGTATCCCCAGGGTGCAACCTGGGACTGTGGGACCTCTGTGCCCCCTGAACTCTCTCCAGCCTAGGCTGCCTCTCACAATTTCTTGCTAGTGTCCAACAGCAAACCCCTCCAGGCGCTATCATCACTCAGGACAACAGCATGTGGAGCCTCACACCCAGCTATATTGCATGAATGCTCCCAGAGCCACTCACGAATCACACAGAGAAAGGTACCAAAGCCAAATCCCCCCAGCTCCCAGCACGGTACCTCAGGAATATACCATCTTGCACTGCTCAAGAAGAGCAATGCAGATTTATTAATTGGTTCACCACTTCATCAGTGGAAAGTGGACAATACACCAGTCTTTGTCAAACCTGAGCATATTTGCCACACACTTCATACAAACTCTCTGGTAAAGATAAACAGTAAAACAAATGTATTGACTATAAAAGGTAGATTTTTAAGTGATATTGAGTGACAGGCAAAAAGTCAGTTACTAAAAGAAATAAAATATAAGCATGCAGTCTAAACTCTCAGCCCTATTAGACTGGGCAACATCTAGATTAAGCAGTTTTTCTCACCCCACTGGATATTGCAGTCCTTCGTGTACAGGTTTGTTCCTTAAACCTGGGCCAATCTTCTCTTTTGGAGTCTTGTCTTGGATGCTTGCAGCGTGGGGGCAGGAGAAGGGCCCAGCATATGGCCTCTGTGTCTGTTTTTATACCCTCTGTCCATGTGCCTGGAAAACACAAGTCCAAGCATGTCTGGGTGCATTGCTGAGTCTCCAGGCAAGGTTGAGCAATTTTCCTGGTGTGGACTCATGCGGGTGAGTCATTGCACTGTAGCTCTCTTGTTGATCAATGTTTGTTGATGGGTTGATTGATATCCTGCCTGGGTGTTGGTTACTTTCCTTGCTGTTGTCTCTGGGGAGCTAATATCTTGCTGATTCCCCAATTTACAGCATGTTTTAGTGACAACCATACCACACATCTCATAACTTCATATGCGTTAATGATATACATATATGGATAGAGAAAGGACTTTCAGCAGATCATAACCTTCCCCCGATACCTTACAAGGCATGCTTTATATGTAAGATCACAATTATATAAAAATGAGGAATATGGGGGTTCCAGGACGCTCTCCTAAGGTATAGAATGTCACAATACACACACAGGAAGTTTGGTTAGGAGATAGGAAACAGAAGGACCAATCTGCCAAGGTGTTCGGAGAAGGAGGAAAAAAGTGATTTAAAAGCATGAAAAAATTCTGTGAGGAGAGAGTAAAAAAAAAAAAAAAATTAGGATTGTTACTTAAGGATTTCTGTACACAGGCAGAGTTTCTTCGCCAGCTGTTACATCACTGCTCAGAGAGCGCTGAAGGGAAACCGCTTTTGTGTGTTCATACTGTTAGCTGCCTGCGCAATAGTGTGTTCACACTTGCAGCATTTGCATCGGCATTCGGAGTGGTGCATTCTGGGCAGCTATCCCACAGAACATCTCTTCCTCTTCTGCTGCGAAGTGTTGTGGGAAGGTGGAGGGGGTCCTGGGGCATCCTAGGTCCTGTCCCAATGCCCTGTGATGCATTGCTTCGCATCCCAGCAATCCCTGTGCTTCTGTCCGCATTTGGCGCCATCTTTCAATGGTTTGTGTAGTGTGCAGTCTGCCTCTTTGGTCTGCAGGAATGTATCCCACACTTTTGACCAATATGCTGCTTACTCTCGCTAACACGTCACGAGTAGCAGTGGAGTTATTCCTTAAACTAAAAAGGCAAGAGGTGTCCGACATTGATCTCCCCACACGTAGTAGCTACATCAGGAGATTGCTTGTGGCATTCACAGAGGTGCTGACCATAGTGGAACGCCCCTTTTGGGCTCGGGAAACAAGCACCGAGTGGTGGGATCACATCGTCATGCACATCTGGGATGATGAGCAGTGGCTATAGAACTTTCAGATGGGGAAAGCCACTTTCATGGGACTGGGTAATGAGCTCGCTTCAGCCTTGCGGCACAAGGACACGAGAATGAGAGCTGCCCTGTTGTTGGAGAAGCACGGGGCGATTGCATTGTGAAAGCTGGCTACTCCAGACAACTACAGATTGGTCGCTAACCAATTCAGAGCGAGAAAGTCTACTCGTATTGACGGAAGTGTGCAGGGCCATTAATTGCATCCTGCTGCGAAAGACCATGACTCCGCAC
The DNA here is from genome assembly GCF_965140235.1 of Caretta caretta. Classification (NCBI taxonomy): domain Eukaryota; kingdom Metazoa; phylum Chordata; order Testudines; family Cheloniidae; genus Caretta; species Caretta caretta. The sequence continues at coordinate 43,187,098 of NC_134217.1, forward strand.
AACATGCGTGACATTGTGGATGGCTTTGCACAAATGAGCTTCCCTAACTGTGGAAGGGCAATAGATGGCATGCATATTCCAATTCTGGCAGCAGACCACCTAGCCACCGAGTACATTAATTGGAAGGGGTATTTCTTGATGGTTCGCCAGGCAGTTGTGGATCACTGTGGGTGTTTCACTGACATTAACACATGCTGGTCCGGAAAGGTGCATGATGCACGCATCTTTTGAAACCCTGGCCTGTTCAGGAAGCTGCAAGCAGGGACTTTCTTCCCGGACCAGAAGATCACCGTAGGGGGAAGTCAAAATGCTCTCTGTGATCCTGTGAGACCCTGCCTACCCCTTAATGCTGTGACTTATGAAACCATACACCTTGAGAACCTTGACAGTAGCAAGGAGCGGTTCAACAATAAGCTGAGCAAGTGAAGAATGACTGTTGAGTGTGCTTTTGGCCTTTTAAAGGCCCGCTGGCGCTGCCTATGTGGGAGACTGGACCTGGCCGATGACAATATTCCTATGGTTATAGCCGCGTGCTGTACGCTCCATAATATTTGTGAAGGGAAGGGTGAAAGCTTCACTCGGGCTGGACTGCTGAGTCTTAGCGCCTGGAGACTGAATTTGAACAGCCAGAGACTAGGGCTATTGGAGGGACACAGCGTGGGGCCATAAGGATCAGGGATGCCTTGAGGCAGCAATTTGAAGCTGAAAGCCACTAATATTTGTTGCTATGCTCGAGAATGGAGTGCTTGTAATGCTAGAAGGTGATTGGTGTGGATGATGCAGTGCGAAGGTTTAAGAAAATTGCCTGTTGCTTTGCAGGGCTATCTTTGCTTTCAGTTAATGGAATAAAGATTACTTTCAAACCAAAACAATTATTTTATTAAAAAACAGGAGAGGAGAGACAAACAAAAAAACAGATAAGCACTGTGAGGGATGGTGGAAGGGAGGGCTCCAGGAGGAGGTGGGGTCCTGGGATGGTTAAAGGTTTGTGTATATCCAGGTATCATATGCAACCTTGTCCTTTGGAGTACAGTGCAGCGGGTACTGTACTTTAGCAGGGCTAAACTGCAGAGGGATGGGTGTTGAATGCAGTGGGTATTGGGAGTCTGCAGGGCTGAACTGTGACTGGGCGGGTGTGGAATGCAGCGGGTACTGACTGGAGCAAGTATGTTGACAAGAGTGTGTTGGTGGTGTTTAGGGGGTGCACGGGCAAGAGTTTTGCAACAGCAGCTGCAGGGGAGGGCAGGCGTGGAGCTGCTTGGTTTGCACTGCTAGGAGCACCTGGAGCATGTCGTCTTGGCTCTCCATTACATTTAAGAGCCACTTGGTGGCTTCGTTCTGGCATGTTGCATTCTCCTTTTGTTCCCTCTTCTTGCTGTCCTTTAATTCTTGTTTTTCTGCCGTGGAGTGCAGCATGACATCAGGCAGAAGGTCCAAGCTCTGACTGCTGTGACTGGGTAGCCTCCTCCAGGGAAGAGCTCCTGGTTGCACGCATCTCTGGACACCGAGTCATCCTCTGCCTCTGGGTCCCTCTCCCCCTCCACATCCTCATCCAAGATTTCCTCCGCCTGGCTCGGTCCAATCTCGACTGGCACATAAGCCCCTGAAGTATCCATGGGGCTCTTCTCAGTGGAGGTGGGGGTCACCATCGAGTATCACGTCCAGTTTTTTGTAGAACTGGCAGCTTGTGGGTGCAGCACCGGAGTGGCAGTTTGCCTCCCGCGCCTTGTGGTAGGCGTTCTGCAGCTCCTTCACTTTGACCCTGCACTGCAGTGTGTCCCGGTCGTGGCCCTTTCCCATTATGCATTGTGATACCTGTCCGTAGGTGTCATAATTTCTACAGCTGGAGCGCAGCTGGGACTAGACAGCCTCCTCTCCCCAAATGCTGATGAGGTCCAGCAGCTCGGCATCGCTCCAAGCGGGGGATCACCTGGTGCGTGGAGCAGGCATGGCCACCTGGAAAGATGCACAGAGACCATTGCACGCGTCACCAAGCAAACAGGAAGGGGACTTTCAAAATTCCCAAGAAATTTAAGGGGTGGTGCTGATGGTTGGTCACCTGAGGGCAGGGCAGTAGACTTCAAACCAATGACTAGAGGGGCAAGAACAGGCATTGTGGGACACCTCCTGGAGGCCAATCACAGCACTGTAATCGACAAGGGTGTCTACACTGGCCCCGCGGCGCTGTAGCCCCAGCACAGGAAGCTCGACGCCGCTCGTCAGGGTGGGTTTTTACAGCGCTGCAACTGTGCAATTTCTGTGCACAAAGAGCCTTGCCAGTGTGTGCACCTCGGGAGTTTCACCACAGAAAACAGCTTTGCTGTGCATAAACTTGCCAGTGTAGACAAGCCCTTAGAAAGGAGCCAAACAAGAATGAACATGATAAAGGTATGTTAAAATGACTGGTCTAGAGAAGGTAGTTATAGTAGCCAATATTTAAAAAAAATTACAAGTGCTGAAGCCCTCATGCTTTAGCGCTTAAGCCAATCTCTAGCTATTAGGGGTTAGAATGAGACCTTTTTGGGGGGAAAATTATCCAACATCTGCCTTCTGTGGCGTTTCTTGCATCTTCCTCAGAAGCAGCTGATGCTTCTATCAGAGACATGATACTGGACAAGATGGACCCAGGGGTTTGATGCAGTCTGGCATTACCTATATTTCTAAGGTATAACATAGCAGGCATCAATATTTGGAGGCACTCACCTTGGTATGAGATGCAGAATTCAAGTTGTGGTCAGGCATCTAATAATACAACCTGGAACTATCTGTGAATGGAGTGCTACTACATACATGTTAGAAGTGAGGGGGAAACCTGGTATTGAAAAGAAAAACTGTTAGAATTAGATTGTGAGGTAGGACGGGATGGCCAAGGAAATAAAGTGGTATGACACAGTTGTAATCTATTTCTAGTCAGTGTCCAATAATAAAAATGCCTGAATGGTCAGGAGCCCATCCAGTTATCCCATATCAGATAAATAACATCTTTATATGATCATTTAATAAGAGAGATTTTAATTCAGACCGGAAATAAGGCATACATTTTTAAGAGTGAGTAACTAACGACTGAAACAATTTACTAATGTTTGTGGTGGATTCTCCATACATTTTAAAATAAAGATTGGATTTTTTTTATAATGCTGTAGGAGTTATTTTGAGGAATTTCTCTGGCCTGTGCTGTGCAAGAGCTCAACTAGATGATCACAGTGGTCCCTTCTGGCCTTGGAGTTTGTGAATCTATGAATTAATGAAAGTGAGAAAAATGAGTGTTTCCCAGATTCTCTGATTGTTGTTGCCTCAGACCAGGAACCTGAGATTATTTCTGAGGGAGATCTTGATATTTATGATTAGCTGCATTGCTTGGACAGTGACTGACATTCTGAGTTGATTTGATTGGCCCCAGAGTTTTTTCTGTTGTGAACTGCTGGGATTAATGAGGCTCAATCAGATGCAGAGAATTTGCTGTTTAGACTGACAGTTCTCACCAGGTCAGACTGTGTGATTATCATACACAATACAAGTGTACTGTTAATGCCAAAACACTTCCCCACCCTTGTAATCTAGATGGAAGCTCTGGTCTCTGAAGGCGAAAAGCTGGAATATCTCTCTGCCATCCCAGCGTCACTTTAGTTTTCAATATTCATCTTCTGTTTTTGTGTGTGCTGAACAGTTCGTCACAGACTCAGGGTTTTCCACTAATGCATTGCTGGAAAGAGAGCTGTCCTCTTGGAGAGACTGAAATGAGTAATAGTCTTTCGACACTATTGGCAAGTGGCTTTCACGGTCCATGGCAGATCTAATGAACTACAGCTGCTGGGTTGGAAAATTCTGCTTTCAATTGTCTAAAAGGACCTCTTGAGTCCAGACTTGGTTTCAATGAATTTAAATTGGGATTTTTTTCCTTCGGAGTGGAGGGAAGAATTCTCTTGCTAAGGTCCTTCCTGACCCAGGATTCACAGATCTGAAATTTAGAACGGTATTTATAAACTGGAAAAATTGTAAAATTGGCACACACCATGTTTTCAAAAGAGTCTTCAAGACACTGCATAACCTCTATATACAGAGAGGAAAGTACATGTGCATACAGTACCACACACATGGCTAAGATGCAGAGTGTAAGAATACTCAACACTCCATATGCAGACACTTAGCCCTGGTCTACACTGGGGGGAGGGGAATTGATCTAAGTTCTGCAACTTCAGCTACGTGAATAATGTAGCTGAAGTCGATGTACTTAGATCGACTTACTGTGGTGTCTTCACCATGGTGAGTTGACTGCTGTCGCTCCCCTGTTGACTCCGCCTGTGCCTCTCGCGGCACTGGAGTACAGGAGTCGATGGGAGAGCGCTCGGGGATCGATTTATCTCGTCTAGACTAGATGCGATAATCGATCCCCACTGGATCGATCGCTGCCCACCGATCTGGCGGGTAGTGAAGACGTACCCTTAGTATCTCACATGTGGGCACAGTACAGTAGCCTACGCGAAAGGTACAGCAGATGCACACAGAGAGATCAGTATGTGCACATATACAAGGTAATTAATACACATGAATTACTGGCAGAGGCAGGAATGCAATACACATAGGGCTATATTCAAGGGCTCAGCACACATAATTGGACCAGATTTTCAAAGGGACTCTGCAGTCAACATGCTGAATTCTTCTAAAAGCTTGGCTACTTTTTTGGGTGCCTAAATAGGAGCTGAGCTTTTTTGAAAATCTGGCCCATAATTTGAATGAATATTTCATTTATTTGGAAAATAGAAAACGGCATTTTATATTATCTAGCATGGGAAAGAGGCAGAAAACAGCTGATTTTAAATATGTATTGTGACAAAGTTCCTCCTCTACCTTGGTGGGTCTTGCGCTTATTGGCAGATTTGCTCACCTCGGAGATTCACGGTAGCCCTCAGTTTGGCCGTTTTCGTGAATCCACAGTCCAGGTCAACTCCCCCTGTGTCTGATCAGGAGTTGGGAGGTTTGGGGGGAACCCGGGCCCGCCCTCTACTCCGGGTTCCAGCCCAGGGCCCTGTGGAATGCAGCTGTCTAGAGTGCCTCCTGGAACAGCTGTGCGACGGCTACTTCCCCATGGCCTCCTCCCAACACCTTCTTTATCCTCACCATAGGACCTTCCTCCTGGTGTCTGATAATGCTTGTACTCCTCAGTTCTCCAGCATTACGCCTTCTCACTCTCAGCTCCTAGTGCCTCTTGCTCCCAGCTCCACACACGCACACCACAAACTGAAGTGAGCTCCTTTTTAAACCCAGGTGCCCTGATTAGCCTGCCTTAATTGATTCTAGCAGCTTCTTGATTGGCTGCAGGTGTTCTAATCAGCCTGTCTGTCTTAATTGTTTCCAGAAGGGTTTCCTGATTGTTCTGGAACCATCTCTGTTACCTTACCTAGGGAAAAGGGACCTACTTAACCTGGGGCTAATATATCTGCCTTCTATCACTCTCCTGTAGTGCCGCTTCCGAGGGCTCCGATACGACCGGCAGCTCCTTTATCTCCATTCGAGAGGTCTTCCATGAGACCTCTCCAGGCTGCCGGTCTTCTACCAGGACCTCCTCCGGATCTGGAAACTGCTTTCAACGGCCAGGTCCGTGGCGGCCACCAAAGGGGCAGATCTCCTCGCGGAGCCCCTGCTACACAACCCCCAGCTTCGCGTGCAGGTGGTGGAGTCCCCCTCGGTGCGCCAGAGGTTGGTCCTGGCAGAAGTCACAAGAGTTGGAGACCTCCTGGACTACGACCAGGGAGACTGGCTGGATCCCCTGACTTTCACTCAGCGCATGGGGCTCTCCAGACCTCGTACTCCCCGGCGCGTACTTCAGGAGGTGAGGGCCACTTTGCCGCCCGCTGCTCGGGTTTACCTCGACCGGGTCCTGCACGAGGGCGCTCCCCGGCCGCCAGACCTTTTAATTGGGCCCCTGCCCCGTGGACCCAACTGACCCCACCCCCACCCCTTCACCAGGAACCGGCTGCACGAGCTGCAGCTGGTCTGTTTCCAGACCGCACCAAGGAAACATCTATACGCACTCATGCTCCACATCCTTCATGCCCTCACCCTCGTGTCCTGCCCCGATACAAAATGGCGGGACCTCCTGCCACCTTTGGAGGGTGAGGAGCCCCGGTGGGCCAGCCTATATTCCACCTTGGTCCTGAGGCCCACCAGGGATATCAGTTGGCAGCTCCTTCACGGAGCCGTGAGCACAGGCGTGTACTTGGCGCGGTTCACCCCTATCCCAGACACCCGCCCCTTTTGCGGCATGAGGGAAACCCTGACACACACATATTTGGAGTGTGCCATGCTGCAGCTCCTATTCCGGCTCCTCACCAATATTTTTTTACATTTTTGGTTGCACTTTTCCCCTCACCTTCTTATTTATGCACTCCCTATCTGCGGCCCCACAAAGTCATGGGATCTCCTGGTCAACCTCCTCCTGGCCCTAGCTAAAATGGCCATCTATAAAACCAGAGTGAGGAGGTTGGCCGATGGAGTCTCCTGTGACTGTGGGGCCTATTTCCGGTCCTCCGTCCATTCACGTATCTGGGCAGAGTTCCTCTGGGCGGCGTCCACTGACTCCCGTGACGCCTTTGAGGAGCAGTGGGTGCTGTCCGGGGTTCTCTGCTCGGTGTCCCTGTCTGGTTCCCTTCGTTTGACCCTTTGACCACACTTCTGTCCCTGTTATTTCATTAGTTGTCCCCTGTATTTATTTTGTGTCCAGGTCCTGTGGATCCCCCTCTTAGGCTGAGGGGGGGATCCTTTAGCAGCCCGTCCACTTCCCGGATCCCAGTAGGATCACTCTCCTGTAGCCATCTGGCCCGACCCTGTCACAGTATCCAGAGTTTTTAGGTAAATTTACTGCTGTGTTTCTTTGCATTTCTATCTGTGTCTCTGGATATTCAGTTTGCCAGTTGAGAAGCTTATCTTGCAGAGAGACAAGCTTTAGTAGAGGGTAGATTAGAGTTGTCAGTGGCTCATGATACAATATATGAGTGATGCATATTCCTCTTTACCTACTTCATGGATATTTACACTAAAAGTAAACTAATTTTCATTTTATAGGAGAAACCCATGATTCAGCCTTGGCGACTGGAACATTCCAGATACTAAGTGTTCAGAAGCTAGCAGATGTACTTCATTGATGCTGTTTTATTTGTTATATTTGAAGCACTGTATATGTGATGCAGCAGGTAGAAGTGTTTTAACTCAGGTCTGGATTAATTTTTATACTGGAAAAGTTAAGTTCATTACTTGAAAATGTGAGTCACTAGGGCCGACTGAGAGTAAGGTCTGTGATAAGTGATTTTAAATCCCTGTGCTTGTGAAGAATTCTGATCCTATAATAAGTGTTTGTTTATTGAGAATCATCAGCGCATCAGTGCTAGACATATATGAACATGCGAGTCTGTTAAGAGTGTAGTTACCAGTTTTATGCAGCATTGTGTGCCATTTCTCACTGGTGGGAGGGCGGGGGAATGATTTCTCTTTCAGCATTTAGTTCTTTCCTCTCCCCCACTCCTCCTTCAGTGGAAGCAGGTATGGGAAAAGGCGGAAGCAGTGGAGCTGGGGAAGCTCGGGTGACTGGAAGTCCGAGGCCAACATGATGTTGGAATGAGCCATGGGTAGATCTGTGGGAAGAAGCTGTTAGAAGCAGAGTAAGATTAGGGGTTGTGGATTGGAGTGATAGAGGGGAGAGAGCTCAGAGCCTGGGTTTGGTGGGTGGGTGGAGGGATGGGACCCCTGTCTCCCTTCTATTCTCTTCAGCCTCTCACCGCCACCTGTCAATGAGCCCCTGGGATACCTGGCGGCTACTGGCTCTGCAGGGAAGCAAGGAGAGCAGAGCAAGGAGCACTCACTGTGCTTAGTCCTATCACTACAGTGACCCCCATTGCCAAAGAGGGTGAATTGCAAGAGAATCTCTGCTGGACACATGAAATCCCAGTTAGGCTGAGCAGTGCTTGAGTGTTACATGGGTAAGAATAGTGCTATCTTGAAAAACTGCACCCCATCAAAGTATGTATGTTGCTTGTGATGCTCTTTGTCAGCAAGAAGTGTGTGGCACAATAACTAAAATATGTAACCTTTCACCTGGAGACTTCAGCGTAAATTTATGATCACTGGTGAAATGAGTTTACCATCACAATGCCATTTGTTCACATCTATATACAGTGCCTCTAATGCATTCATCGGTTGGTCTCAGTCATGGCTTTTTCCTCAGAAGAGCCCCAACAGCAGTGATGATGTGGGTGTGGCTGGCCAGCACTGTACTATTCTGCTAGTGCCTCACTTTCATGAGCCCTGTAAATTTACTGGAAAAGAAATGTGTGAAACTGAAATATTTGGTCTCATTTTGTCTCACCTTTCCAAATTCTGATTTGAAAATGGACAACATGTTCTCTCTCCTCCCTCCCTGCTCAAACAGTCATCTAGGGAGGAAATTTAGCCTGACGATGGTAAGAGTGAGCAAGAGACTGTGCAATGAGTCCTTGTGGCTCAGATACCACAATGCAACTTTTCCACTCTGTCTTTAATTAAACTTGGGTTTTTCTGTTGTTGTAGCTGGAAGCAGTGTGCTGACACAACTCGCTCTTGTACAGAGCAGATTAAAATGTCAGAGTTTTAGTGTTCTCATCTGTGGGAAAAGAAAATAGTTGGGGTATTTTATTTATAACTTAAACAAGAGACCCTAGTATGGAAAAGGATTATTTGAGTGAGATGGAACATCATTCCAACAATTAAACAAACAGACTCCCATTTAATATTAGAGCCTGCCACGGGTGGAAAGGATAAAGTCTTAAAGAAATGTCTCTTTAGAAAATAGGCTGGAATTTGGGACTTATATTTTGTTTTAAATTGCAAATTAAATTAACTTCACTGTATTTTTTAAACTATAGTGTGCTCTGCTTTCGACCAAGTGCTCAGTGCGTGTGCATGCACCTACCGCAAGTTAGTTGACCATAGATAGATAGATGTGTGTGTTAGGGGAAAGGAGTGAAAGGGCTTGGAAATAGTGACCAAAAATCATTACCTCCTTATGTTGTTTGGCCCATTGTTGGAGCAAGGATCTCAGTCCATTTCCTAGAGAAGAAACGTTCATGACACAACCCCCCCCCCCCAGCATATTTAGTACTAATTGGTCCCCTTCTTGCAGCCTCCATCGAAAGGCCAAAGATTAAATGGACGTGGAGATCTAGACAACTGTTCACTGCAGGTCAGGTCTGAAGAATTGACGCACTATGAGGATATTTGCACTGTCATTGCCCATGCTAAATCTGTTCTGTGGATTAATGAGGACTTCAGTCGTCAGAGCTGTTAGTCTAGCATGTTTCGCTAACATGGAAATCAAGCGGGGGGAGGGAGAACTGGAAGCACACACAGAAAGGAAAATCCTTCCATGTGCTGGTCCCATGTAACCAACAAGTAAGGTTAAGTGGTCTGTGTTTGTCATTTTTACTTCTGTATAAGTGATGAAATAATCAGGTGAGTGTAGAACATTGCTTATCGGACTGGAGTGTAGTTGGCAGCTGAAAGGCCTACTCCCAATTTTGGAAAAAATACTGCCTTTCATCAGTGTGCCTTTCAGACCTTATTTAGAGATCTGCTTAATTTGGGCTGTCCTCTGGGTTAACAGCTGTGGAATCTGCATTTCTCTGGCAGTGGTATCTCCCTCATATATAAATTGCAGATGTTCACCAATGTCCTTTAGAGCTGCTTCTTGCTAAAAAAGAGGAAGAAAAACATCTATATATTTTTAAACTAAGGAAATAAAAAGAGCTCCATCTGAACATTTTATTTAAGAAGAGGCGCACAATACTTTCACAGAGTCTTTCTCCTTAGTTTTAAACAGTGAAGGAAACAATCTCCTGCAGTGGGCAAAGGCTTCAAAAACATTAGCAGAATCTTGTTGTACTCAAGTATTGAGGCCAACAATAACAGCTCCGGTGTGGGAACTGATGCTGGGTATTCAAGTCAAACTGCTCTTGGTGGTCTGTATTTTACTACAGTGAAAAAAATGAGTGGGGTTTCTTTTCCCATGGTTCTCATTGTTTACCAAAGCCTGGTGTCTAGAGGGATGAGGTAAATACACTTCGGAGGCATTCTTTGGTTTTCTTTCCTTCCCACCCTTGCTGATTATTTTTTTGTGCTGCTGCTTGGGCTCCCTACCCCCCTTATAAATTCCTGGCATAGGAACTTCTTCCTACAGTAAAACCTGGCTATGGGGTTATTTCCTAGGAGAAGTAAGCTTGAAAAGCAAATATAAAATGTCTCTAGAACTTGGGGCATATGGAGCTTGCTGACTGTGGAATCATGCCCATGCCAATAATACCAAGTAGTAGCTGGAATCCAATTTCCCCACCTCTGCACAACAGACAGTGCTTTTCCAGAGGACTGTTGGTGGTCGAAGTTAGCTGGCCTTCAGTCTTATGCTTTGTAACACCAGTGAAACTGTGTAGTAATCACTAGAAATTCTTTACTGTTTGTGCTTTTTAAGTGAAAGCCCAGAATGCAGCGGTACAGTGGGATCTGCATGGTTTGAAACTTCCTTTAATTTTTCGTGTTCCCATCAGGACTGCATCCTGAAAAATGACCTCCTTCCAGGGTCTTTGGGATGTGTTGCAGCCCTTAGTCAGGCACTTTGGCATGGAGTGAAAAGTATAAACCTAAAACTAATAAATTCGGCATCCCTAGACACCATTCCTGTAGTCAAAAGGTCCAATGTAGCTGTTTGGACTGGATTATAGAACTCCGGTCTCTTCTCCTGAATAGCAGCCTCTCCACCCCCAACATTGTTGAAGTTACATTTCTGTCTCTAAAACTGCCAGGAATACATTTACTTTGCATGGATAATTAACTGGATTGGATAACAGAGAAAAACATATCTTATTTCCACTCTGTGGTATTAATAAATCTGTTACTACTTTTGGGCTCAATGATATTACCATAGTTGGATATGTCTCACTGAGGGAATGGCTTCCTCTTACTAAGTTCAAACACCAGCAAGGAGTCTGCCTCTCCAACATGGGTGGGTGGGTATGAGAGAGGCAGAGGGTTCTTTTTATAACTAAGCAGTTTTTCTAGCACATAATTGATTATCTGTATCTTTTTTTTTTTTTTTACAGGCTATAAATTTCCAATCCCTTAGTGACAAGGCAAAGTTTTGGATTTATGGTCAGGTTGGGATTGAAATGTTTCTTGGTGGTGGAAATCCTCAAAATGAAATTTCTCAATCGTTCTATGGAGATTAAACAAAACAAAATAAAACTGAAAAGAAACGTTATTTGGCTGTTCGAGAATTCCCAGACTGACTCCTTTGTGGGGATAAATGAGATGTGAAATAAGTGAATGATGAATGGACCAGCCGGAGGTTACCACAGGAATTATGTCCAATGAGAGAGGGAAAGACCCGAGAATCAGTTTGGAAGATACTGCACTCATAACTTTCTTCTCCTGCCACATTTTATCAGATATTCTTTTGGCCTCTTTCAGGATCTGCCCCCTCCTTTTTTCCATTTATTTTCATCCTCCACCTCTGACCTCACCTTATATTTGCCCCTTTCTCCTTTTGGCTGAAGAAGTGTGTCGTGGGTTGCCCCCCATCCAGGGTGCCACCTGATGTACTGGGGTACCAATGAGTCTGCCTGTTCCACCAGCCTAGGCTCCCTTACTGTCCTGCTGAGCCAGGCCCTCAAGCCTCCTCCAGAACACACACAGGTAGGGACACGTCCAGGTGCATAAAGACCCAGACACTGAAATCAGTTCTGCATGGGAAGGCTTCAGCTAAGGAATTGCCCAGCACTCAAGTGCACACCCCCTCTGGAGTGTAAACCTCAAATTGTAATGTCTTGTGCTGCACATAAGCTCATAAAATTTGCTCCCTCCCTCAAGTGGAGGAAGATATGCACAGCTTTTTGCCCCCCAGTTATGAATTCCACAAACTGGTTTTAGAGAAAACAAAAACAAGTTTATTAACTACAGAAGATAGATTTTAAGTGATTATAAGGGATAGCAAACAGATCAAAGCAGATTACTGAGCAAATAAAACAAACGCACAAACTGAGCTTAATACACTAAAGAAACTGGTTACAAGTAGTAATTTCTCACCCCAAATGTTGTTTTAGGCAGATTGTCATGGTTCTTGAAGAGCAGCTGCTCTTGCTTGCAGCTTAAAACTCCATGTATTTCTTTCATAGGCCAGACACCACCCCAGCCTGGGCTCAGTCCTTCTCCCCGACTTTCTTTGTTTCTTAGATGTTTCCAGCAGTCATCCTTGGCGGGGTTTCAGTGAAGAACGAACGCTGATTATCTCACTTCCCTGCCTTAAATAGGATTTACATATGGTGGAAATCACACTTAAAGACAAAGGATTCCCACCCCCTCAATGGAAAAATACTGATATTTCATGATGGAGTCCAGTACGAGGTGACATGATCACATGACCCTGCAGTGTCAAAGAAGCCAGAAGTCAAAGGCTGTTTGTAGCATCCCAGGAAGCATCTCAGGAAGATGGGAGATTAGCACTTCAAAGACCTATTGTTCTCCCTAATGGTCACTGACTTGTTCCCAGCTAGCCAGCCAGACCAACTGCATTCTGTCTGGTGAGCGTTCCCCAGGTGCAAACACTTTTGTAGGACCTAACTTTAGATACAAAAATGATACATGCATACAAATAGGATTAATCATATTCAATAAATCATAACCTTTCCAGTGATATTTCACAAGGCCCATCTTGCATAAAATACATTTTAGATATGCTGTAATCGTATAACAATATTTCTATGAAGAATATGGGGTGTAGTGTCACAAAGTGTAACTGGGACACTTTCCTCTGTAACCAGTTCACACTGTACAGGGCTCTGGTGAGAGGGTTTGCTTAAGGACAATGTGAGGCACTCTCTCCCTCCATAGTCTACCTCCAAACATGGGCTTGGGGAATGAAATACTAAACTCAGATTTCTGTGTGGCTGTTCATCTTGATCACTAGACTGATCTAGTTTATCAATTGATACTCCTCTTGCCTTATTCTGTGTGCAGAAAATAGTCTTTTGGTTAAGGCACAAGATTATTATTTAGGAGATTTGGGTTAGATTTCTGGCTTTTTTCACACTTTCTTGTGAGACCTTGGGCAGGTCCTTAATCTTTCTCTGTTGTTTTCCATTTATAAAAGGCCAGTATCATTATCCCCATATCTCACACAGGGTTATGAGGGTAAACACTTTTGTGATGTGCTCAGGTACCCAGTTGATTGTTTTCAGTACATTTGCTCCTTTTATTTTTGTAATTATACAAACCAATATCAACTGCCCCTCATGCTGTACATTAAACATGGGTTGATTCCATGTAGTCATAGTAGTATTGGGCTTTGAGAATGTGTTTGAAGGACGGGAAGGTTGTAGTCTTATGGATCAGTTCAAGGAGGGCATGTGTAAGGGGGAGCACAGAAGGAAGCAAAGACATTTGTGGGAGAAATGGACAAGTTAAAATTTAAGCTGGCATCATTGGTAGGTGTGTATGTCTGTATGGTGGGGAGAGTTTCTTCTCTTGTTATTTGCCAACAGTCTACCTTGCCCACCAGTCAACATTACCTGCACCTATCCTCTTAACCCTTACCTCACTGCTTTCCTTTTCCTCATATGTATAACATTTGGCCCTCTATCCCTCATCACATAAGAACGGCCAGACTGGGTCAGACCAATGGTCCAGTATCCTAAATCTGACAGTGACCAGTGCCAGATGCTTCAAAAAGAATGAACAGAATAGGGCAATTTTGAGTGGTCCATCCCAGCTTCTTGCCATTGAAGATTTAGGGACACACAGAGCAGGGGGTTGCATCCCTGATCATCCTAATAGCTATTGATGGACCTATCCACTGTGAATTTATCTAATTCTTTTCTGAACCCAGTTATAGTTTTGGCCTTCACAACATTCCCTGGCAATGAGTTCCACAAGTTGACTGTGCATTGTGTGAAGAAGTACATCCTTTTGTTTGTTTTTAAACCTGTTGCCTAATAATTTCTTTGAGTGACCCCTAGTTCTTGTGTTACGTTGAATGGGTATCGTTCATGATTTATAGACCTCTATCATATCCCCCCTTAGTCGTCTTTTGTCTAAGCTGAATAGTCCCAGTCTTTTTGTCAGTCCTGGTATGGAAACTGTTCTATACCCCTAATCATTTTTGTTGCCCTTCTCTGTACCTTTTCCAATTCTAATATATCTTTTTTTGAGATGGGATGACCAGAATTGAATGCAGTATTCAAAGTGTGGGCATACTATGGATTTTTATAGTGGTGTTATGAAATTTTCTCTTTTTATTATCTCTTTCCTAATGGTTCCTAACAATGTTAGCTTTTTTGACTACTGCTTTGCACTGAGCAGCTGATTTTCAGAGGACTATCTATCATGACACCAAGATCTTTTTCTTGAGTGGTAACACAAAATGATGGGGTCTAAATTAGCTATGTATGGTTGGGATTATTTTTTCCAATGTGCATTACTTTGTGTTTATCAACATTGAATTTCATCTGCCACTGCCGCATCTGCCATTTTGTTGCCAGTCATCCAGTGAGATCCTGTTGTAACTCTTCGCACTCAGCTTTGGACTTAGCTATCTTGAGAAATTTTGTATCATCTGCAAATTTTGTCACCTCATGATTGGCTCCTTTTTCCAGATCATTTATGAATGTTGATCAGCACAGGTCCCAGTACAGATCCTTAGGGGACCTCACTATTTACATCCCTCCATTGTGAAAACTGACAATTTTTTCCTACCCTTTGTTTCCTATCTTTTAACCAGTTACTGATTCATGAGAAGACCTTCCCTCTTATCCCATGATGGCCTAATTGTTTGGTGACGGACCATGTCAACGACTTTTTAATATCAGTTGTGATAAATGAAGGGGTGGAAGAGCTCCTTTTACGGACAGTCAGTAGCTATAAAATCCCTATCAGTAGCTGTTCTCTAATCGCTCTACCTGTAAAGGGTTAAGAAGTCTCACTGCTTATACATAGGTAAAAGGAAGTGAGTGGACACCTGGCCAAAAGAGCCAATGGGAAGGCTAGAACTTTTTAAAATAGAAAAATGACTCCCCTTTTGTCTGTCTGGGATTGTCCTCCTGGCGAGAAGGGACAGAGCAGCTATGCTGTAAGAAGCTTGAGCCAGGTATGAAAAATCCTCAGTATCATACCTAGCAACTACTCATTTGAAACCCCAGATATGTAAGTAGATCAGGAAATGTCTAGGAAGATGCAATTAGATTTCTCTTTTTATTTCTTTATGGCTTGTGGACTCCTCTGTGCTAAACCCAGGTGATTTTGTTTCGCTTGTAACCTTTAAGCGGGACCTCAAGAAAACTGTTCTTGGTACTTAATCCTTGTAGTTACTCTTTTAAAATCTAGCAATAGCCTGAGTTTCCAGATGTATTTTCTTTCTTTTTTTAAAATATAAAATTTACCTTTTTTAAGACCAGGATTGGATTTTTGTGTCCTAAGAGTTTGTGCACATGTTGTTTAATTAGCTGGTAACAACAGCTGATTTCCTTTGTTTTTCTCTCTCAGCTCTTCCCTGGAGGGGGGTGAAAGGGCTTGAGATACCCCACAGGGAGGAATTCCCAAGTGCGCCTTCCTGGGCTCTCAAAGGGTTTTTGCACTTGGGTAGTGGCAGCATCTACCCATCCAAGGTCAGAGAGAAGCTGTAACCATGGGAGTTTAATACAAGCCTGGAGTGACCAGTATTAATTTTTAGAATCATTACGGGCCCCCACCTTCTGCACTCAAAGTGCCAGAATGAGGAATTAGCCTTGACATCAGTTTTTTTAATTTCCAGAGGTACAAAAAAATCATCTGAAGCAGACTAATAGCTTACATTTTAGTAGTAAGGATGAAAAAGCCACCAACTAGAGGGTTTTTTGTGAGGCAAAAATACTGAGATTTGGCAGATGAAAACTATCTGGGGTTACTTCTGGATCCTTCACTACATGCATTTTGGTTCAGAAAGCAAAAAAAGAGTAGGGAGGAGGTTGGAGTACCCACTTTTCTGTTGGAAGGAAGCAGAGGGTGAGAAGTAGTAACATTTTAAAAAAAACAAAAATTCCAACCAATAATCCTGCAGATGGACACACAGCTGGTAAATAATTCACTTTTTTTTAAATCTTGCTAAATTCTTGGCCTCAGTGAATTCCTGTACCAGTGAGTTCCACAGTCTAATTACTCATTGTGTGACAAAATATTTCCTGTGATTCATTTTGAATCCTACATCTTTTAATCTTATTGAATGTCCCCTTGTTCTTGCGTTATGAAACAAGGAGAACAAAAGCTCCCACTCTGCCTAGGGAGGGGGTGGAATCTCCATCCTTAGAGTTTTTTAAGGCCTGGCTTGACAGAGCCCTGGCTGGGATGATTTAGTTGGTGTTGGTCCTGCTTTGAACAGGGGTTGGACTATATGACCTGCTGAGGTCTCTTCCAACTCTGATCTTCTATGATTCTATGATACCTTCTCCAGACTATAAGACCCTGTTTTTAGTTGCTTATAACTTTGCCAAGCTTTAACTATTAGTGCTGAAATTTTCTGTGGCAAGTGTCTTTCTCAGGCTGAATTGTTTTGGAAATTTTCACCCAGAACAGTTCAGCGGTTTCCATGAACAAGGCTAGAAGAAAAATGTAGTCAGGTTTTTAAAAATACCAAAGTCTGGCGACCTTTTCTTGGAAGTGCACTGGCACCCCCATGCTTTGTAGCAAGGATTTGAAATTTGACAGAATAGTGGTCTTTGTGTCAGGTATGTGCTTTTTGCTGTCCCCATGAAACTCTGCCCAAATTTGGCTAAATTATATGTTGTTTAAAAATTGCAGTTCACCCATGTTCAGTAGAGACTTGCTAGATTAACAGTTGAAATCTCTGAAGATTCTGTCTGCCCTGGACATGTTTCAGCCCAGGGCTGAGCAGGACTTCCCTGCAATTGCATGTCTGGGCTGCTGCAGGCTACGTCACATGTGGGCCCCAGCTACTGGTACTGAGGGAATGGAGACTGCCTTTCCTTTGTTCCCTGTGATGGCTTGTGTTCGTGGGGAATGTGACCTAGTGGTTAGGTCTTAGGCCTTTTGACAGGCAGAGGGGCGTTTTGGTAGGGGAGCCCAGGTTCTACGATCTACCAGGTTCCACGGTTCCTGGCCAATGGGAGCTGCGGAGCCAGTGCTTGGGGCGGGCGCAGCGCACAGAGCCACCTAGCTGCGCTTCCACATAGGAACAGCAGGGACAGGTCGCAACTTGCAGGGAACTGCCCGAGGTGAGCGCCCCCCGAATCTGGTACCCCCAAACCCCTCCTGTGTCCAAATCCCCTGCCCCGAACCCGCCCCCAAACTCCCTCCCAGACCCCGCTCCCGTGCCTCCCCCCCCAACTGCCTCTCCCTTAGTTAACCGGAATTTTTCACTTATCGGCACCCTGCCCCTCCCAACTTGCCGAATAAAAGAAGCTTTTACTGTATCTTGTTTGCTTTTTTTCATTGCAGCTACACATTGAGCAGAGGTCTGGGTCCCTTTCCTGAGTTGATACAGTTAATTTAGAACCCTGTAAGGTGTATGGGTATTTACATTTTTCATGTTGCTCATTCACCTAGCTTGTTTAGATCTCTCTGAAGTTCTCGACCATTCTCTCTGCTCCTAACTAACCTAAATAACACTGGGTCATCTGCAAATTTTGCTATCTCTCTACTCACCTCCTTTTCCAGACCATTAATAAATATATTAAACCTATACTGGACCAAATACAGAACCTTGAGGTACCCTGCTGTTAACCTTTTGCTGTGATGAAAACTGACTGTTTAGTCCAGGGGTCTCAAACACACGATTTCAGGGAAGGGGTTGGAATGGGGTTGGGAAGAGGCAGGGCAGGGACAGGGCCTCATGAAACGGATGGAATGGGGGCGCGGCTGAGGGCGGCCGGGTGGGGGGAGGTGTCAGTAATGTAGCCCTCAGGCCAATATACTAGTCCTCATGTGGCCCTTGTGGTCATTTGAGTTTGAGACCCCTGGTTTAGTCCTGCTTGTTTGTTCTCTCTCTACTAGCCAGCTTTTGATCCATTAAAATATTATGCCTCTCATCCCATGAAGATTTAGCTTCTTTACTAACCTGTTGTGAGTGACCTTGAGAGAGACAGTTAGAAAGTCTAAATAATTATGTCAGCTGGTTCTCCTTTATCCATTACGTTATTGACATGTTCAAAAAATTGTAAGAAATTAACGAGAGACTATTTTCCTTTGCAGAAACTGCTGGTTAGACCATATCATAATCTTCCAGATGTTTTATTATTCTATTTTTAATTGTTTCGACCAATTTATCGGGTACAGATGTAAGGTTTACTAGTCTGTAATTCCCTTGAACATCCCTGGAGCCTTTTATAAATATGGATGCAACATTTGCTACACTCCAAACCTTTGGAACAGTAGCTGTTTTAAGTGAGTGATTGCATATTGGGGTTGCCACACCAGTGCTTAAAGAAGTGGAAGGGTGAGTCCTGGAAGTGTCTGTGTGGTTCAGAGCAAAGTGTTTTGGAGAAATCTCTTTTGGGAGTTATGCATATTATTTAGTTTAGTTTACTGGAATCAAGTGTTAAAGTCTCAGTGTCCAAAGCAAGAGTTTTCGGAGCTCAGGGATCATATACATTGCAAGGTTCAAATAAAAAGCTCCTTAATGCTACATTACACAACTGCAGTGACAACTCTTATCCCAGATAGAAACAAATGTCTCCATTTTGTTGTGTGTGAATTTTTTTTTGCCCCAGATTTTCTTTTGAAGCACTTTTATCTATATTATTATTTAATATTTTTATTGCAGTACCACCTAGCAGTCACTGTTGGGATTGGGGCCCCATTGTGCTAGACACTGTACATTTCATTTGCCATCATAGGAGTGCTCTTAAATATATTCACTGTTTTTCTGCACCACTTTAGCTCATATGGTTTAGTACATGCAGAACACACAGTTACCTCTTGAACTTTCTGGGACCCTGAAATATGGGTCTCTGCTAATAGTACAGATTTTTCATCACTTTTCTGGTCCATTTCATAGTATCAGCTTGTGAAAACTATATTTAACTGTTTTCTTTGTATTAATTTCCTATTTTGGATAACAGGTTGCATGACATCAACTAGTTTTGTTCCATAAGTAATACAGAAATTGTCTTCTAGACCAGTAAATAGGTGACTCAAATTCAGATCACCTTCCTTTCTGTACATTCCACTCACTGTTTCACGGGCCCTGGCTTTTTTCATTCAGTGAGCTATATGTAACTGTTCATTATAGAGAAAAGTAAAATCTGGAAATCTCTCCTACCTCCAAATAATTAAAAAAGAAAAAGCCCGGTATGTTTGGTTTTTTGCGGTTAGTGAGCTTAATGCAGAAGGGGATAGTATTTGTATTAATATGAAGATGGTCTGCTTCAGGGGAATCCTCTATATCATGTGATACCTTTTGTCAATTTCCTTCCCACTCTGAACTCTAGGGTACAGATGTGGGGACCTGCATGAAAAACCCGCTAAGCTTATTTTTACCAGCTTAGGTTAAAACTTCCCCAAGGTACAAACTATTTTACCTTTTGCCCTTGGACTTTATTGCTGCCACTACCAAGCATCTAACAAATATATAACAGGGAAAGAGCCCGCTTTGAAACGTCTTTCCCCCCCAAAATCCTCCCAAACCCTACACCCCCTTTCCTGGGGAAGGCTTGATAAAAATCCTCACCAATTTGCATCGGTGAACACAGACCCAAACCCTTGGATCTTAAGAACAATGAAAAAGCAATCAGGTTCTTAAAAGAAGAATTTTAATTAAAGAAAAAGTAAAAGAATCACCTCTGTAAAATCAGGATGGTAAATACCTTACAGGATAATCAGATTCAAAACATAGAGAATCCCTCTAGGCAAAACCTTAAGTTACAAAAAGACACAAAAAACAGGAATATACACTCCATTCAACACAGCTTATTTTATGAGCCATTTAAACAAAACAGAATCTAACGCATTTCTAGCTAGATTACTTACTAAATTCTAAGACTCCATTCCTTTTCTGTTCCCAGCAAAAGCATCACACAGACAGAGAGAGCCTTTGTTTCTCCCCCCTCCAGCTTTGAAAGTCTCTTGTCTCCTCATTGGTCATTTTGGCCAGGTGCCAGCGAGGTTGTCTTTAGCTTCTTAACGCTGTACAGGTGAAAGGGTTTTGCCTCTGGCCAGGAGGGATTTAAAGGCGTTTACCCTTCCCTTTATATTTGACACCTTGTTTTTGTGAAAACGATACAGCAATTAAAATACCAGCATTTACCAATAGACGCCATGGCTATTTTCCTATTCTACGTGTGAGAGGAAAAACTAGGGTTATCAGGGACTGTTGGCAAATGCTGACTTTTTTTATACCAGCTCCTGTGTATTACTTGGAGCTAGTGGGTGGACCCTGCCGTTCCATACATTTCTGTTTTAAACACTTAAAAATAAATGGATAATCTCAATTTTGAGATTGCATTGTTCCCTTGGACGTGTGCATAAAGCTCCCAGTGAATTCAAAAGGAATTTTGTGCTTGCAGCTAAGGCACTGTTTGGCATGGCACAACTGTTTCTGGCATGGAGTCACCTTGGGGCTTGTTGGAGCTTTTGTCATTTGTGTATATTTGCCATGTCTGCTATTTCTCACCACGCTCACTAAAAGTGGCTATGACGTGGCTCCACAGGCAGCTTGGTCATTTGGGCCTGAAGATTTTGTTCCTCAGTCCTGTGACCGTATGCGTGTGTGTGCAGCACAAGGATATTTGAATGTTCTTTACTTTCCTCTGTGCAACAGGATTTGTCCTAAGGAAGGAGTAAAAAAAATACTTGGGGCCAAATTATGCCCTCAGTTAACTCTGTGCTGCCTCATTGACTTTAGTGGTATCTCATGGATCTAACTGAGAGCAGACTATCTTGGCCTGAGGCCTATAAATGCACGCAGACCACTGTGTTCTTTCATATGCTGTGAAAAGTGCCCTGTAATTTAGTCACTGGTTTGGGTCTGCACAGTTTGGCTTTTTAAAAATACAATATAAAAAGCGAAGAATCCTGGTCCCCTTCCCCCCGCCGCCAGGTACTAGTATGACATACAAATATTTGAAAGATAGCTGAAGACACGTTATTCCTGTCTATCTCTTCTGGGCAAAACTCATTTACTGTTTTTCCTTTTAAACTTTTAGCTCAAGTGACCTTATATGCGAATCCCAGCTGTGCATTAGCATTGCTTCGGGATGTGTTTGTATCTTTTGTCTAAAAATACCCAGCCGGTAGGATTCATGATCCATGAAAGCTAATTGAAACAATTTCTCTTCAAGTTTTGGCAAGCGAAGCATGCATTATAAGCATTAATATCTATAAATTGAATTGTTAATGAATCTAGACACTAATAATGAATGCAATTTTGCAGGCTTAACTAGAAACACTAAAATTATCAGGATCTGGAACAGAATTTTCAATCATTTTTGCTTATTAAATAGCAAAGCTATGCTTTTAATAAGCTAATCATTTTTATTTGACCCCATAGGAGTAGCTCAGCTGATTAGAAACAGGTTTCTAAGTGCAAAACAATGTTGTTTTTCTCTCACTGTTTTAACCACCACAGTGCTGAAATTTCAGATGGGATACTTGATCTCACAGTTTGTGAGAATGTCTGTGTGAAGCATATGTTTACTCTGCAGCTCTTCCAAAGGACTTTAGTGTAGCCTAGGTCAGTGGTTTTCAAACTTTTTTTTCTGGTGAGCCAGTTGAAGAAAACTGTTGATGCATGCGACCTAGCAGAGCTGGGGATGAGGGGCTTGGGGTGTGGGAGGGGCTCAGGGCTGGAGCAGAGGGTTGGCGTGAGGGCTGTGGGGTGAGGCTGGGAATGAGGAGTTCAGGGTGTGGGAGGGGGCTGGAGTGCAGGAGGGGGTCAGGGCTCTAGGCTGGAGGTGCAGGCTCTGTGGTGGGGCCGGGGATGAGGGGTTTGGGGTACAGGAGGGGGCTCTGGGTTTGGGGGGCTCAGGGCTGGGGCAGGGGGTTGGGGTGCAGAGGGGGTCAGGGCTCTGGGTGCAGGCTCTGGGGTGGGGCCAGGGATAAGGGGTTTGGGGAGCAGAAAGGGGCTCTTGGTTTTGCAGGGGACTCAGGGCTGGGGCAGGGGATTGGGGTACAGGGCTGTGGCATAGGCTTACCTCAGGCGGCTCCCGGTCAGCGGCGCAGCGGGGTTGCTAAGGCAGGCTTCCTGCCTGTCCTGGCACCGCAAACTGCACTGCACCCTGAAGCGGCCAGCAATGAGTCCGGCTCCTAGGCGGAGGTGCATAAATGGTTCCGAGCAGCTCTCGCCTGCAGGTACTGCCCCCCACAAACCTCCCATTGTCCGGGAACCAGCCAATGGGAGTGCAGAGCAGGTGCAAGGGGCAGTATGCAGAGCCCTGTGGCCCCCCAGCCTAAGAGCCAGAACTGCTACTGGCTGCTTCCGGGGTGCAGTGCAGTGTCAGAACAGGTAGAAACTAGCCTGCCTTAGCCAGGCAGCACCGCTCACGGGACTTTTAACAGCCCCGTCGGCAGTGCCGACCGGAGGTGCCGCTACCCAGTGCCTTACATTCTGCGACCCAGTACTGGGTCGCAACCCACAGTTTGAAAACCACTGGCCTATGTAGTATGGGCAGTGGCGAGTCACAGCATGGGCTATCTGCACCCAGTATGTACCCATGGGGTCCAAGTGGATTTGTACTTAGGGTAGTTAGCTCATGCCGTCACTTGCTGCTGCCTTTGCTACTGTTCTTAGCATGCTAGCTCAAGAGCTAGTACAGGTGTCTACATGAGCTGGGAATCATTCCTCTAGCTCCAAGCGTAGACATAGCCTTAGTGAGAGCTAGATTTGTGTCTGTGTAACTAGATTTTCATAGAGCAGCCCATCTAAACAAATGGAGCCTTCTATAAGGGCTTGTTAATGCACAAAATAATAAATGGTACAGATAAGGTAGATTGGGAACTTTTATTTACTCTTTCTTATAATACAAGAACTAGGGGACATTCAAAGAAATTCCAGGTTGGCAAAATCAAAATTAATAAAAGGAAATACTTTTTCCACACAACATGTAATTAATCTGTGGAAGTTACTGCTACCTGATATCATCGAGTCCAGGAGCTTAGCAGGATTCAAAAAAAAGATTAGATGTTTATATGGGTAGCAAGAAGTTCCAGAGTTGTTATAGTTACTATTTTAACAAATATGAGAGATGTGGAAGGGGTACAGACCTTGGTTTGGTACATAAACCAAATTTCAGCTATTATGGGTTAAGAGGAAACTTTCCCTGGGGGTGGGTTATTCCGTAAGTGCCTGCTGCAAGTTTCTTCTTTGAGTGACTGTCCATATCAGTTCCACTCTCTAGCTGTGCATGCATGCATGCACAATTTGATTCTTTTTGAATAACAATATCCATTTTGGCTGTACCTACTGCCCTCATACCCTCTCAGCTACCATAGCCCAGGGCGTAAGGGGTAAGGCAGCCTCAACCTTCACTCAGTTCCTTCTTACTGCCCATGGTTCAAGATGGAATACTGGCAGTCTCCATGTCCCTATGCAACATAGCTACCTCTTCTAGTTTACATAGTTTTGAACCTTCAATCCTAGTTAATATTTAGTTCTTAATTTTAGTTTAGTGTTTATTTGCTTATAGGCTTAAAAACAACAAGGGAGGGAAAAGTAACAGGTCTAACCAGATTTACACCTCATCCCCTACAGAGGGGAACTCCTTCAACATGGCAGCCTTCAGTCACCTAGCTTCAAGAACTGTCCATCAAACAATGTCCCCATGCCCAGTAATAAAGGGGCACTCTCAACGTCTAATCTGCCTGGCCAAGGGGCACATAAGAACGCTGTTCTGTATGTCACTTGTTCTCCAAGAGAACTTTAAGAATATAGAGGTAAGGCTAAAGTAATTCCTACTGAAAAGATCTCAGTAGCCCCCAGTTTCCATTCACAAGAAGCTTGGGAAAGGATCAGCCTCCTTCTGCCTTGCCAGAGTCAGCTGCTGTTCTATGTCTACTTCGTGAGTGGCCTCCTCCCATAGACTGCACTCCTCAACAACTTTAGAGAGAGGGAGAAAGGATCATCGCTCTAGTCAAGAATCCGGGTGCTGTGGCCCCCTCACTGACCCTGAATAAGACACTCAGCACTTCTCCTTGGGCTCCCTCAGCTAAGACCTGTAGTTCAGAGTCTCCTTCCAGTGCTGAGGTACCAGTGGTTTCTTTGTCCCACAAGGACTACATTACTTCCAGTACCAGACTGGTGCCATGTGCTCTGGCACCAATCTCGGCTGTGAGACCCTTTGTTTCACCTTTACTTTGGTACTGTGCTCCACCTCTTCACCCTTCGCAGTACTGGCTGGCCTGTTCATAGATCTGGTACTGGAGCATCCTCTTCTGGCAGTTTAGAAGGATGTCATTTCCAAGCAGTCACTTGCTGCAGCTCTACCTGACCTGGTACCATGCAAACACAGTACTCCAGACAAGACTGCTCCTCCAACAGAAGAGATCTATTTTTTTCTCTTTGTCCTCACCAGACAAAGTCGCAACTGAATTTGCAACTTCAGCAGTGTGAGTGTTTACATAAGAATGGCCATACTGGGTCAGACCAAATGTTCATCCAGCCCAGTATCCTGTCTACTGACAGTGGCCAATGCCAGGTGCCCCTGCGGGCGTGAACCTAACAGGTAATGATCAGTGATCTCTCTCCTGCCATCCATCTCCATCCTCTGATAAACAGAGGCTAGGGACACCATCCTTACCTATCCTGGCTAATAGCCATTAATGGACTTGCCTCCATGAATTTATCCAGTTCTCTTTTAAACCCTGTTATAGTCCTAGCCTTCACAACCTCCTCAGGCAAGGAGTTCCACAGGTTGACTGTGCGCTGTGTGAATGCATCCGATGAAGTGAGCTGTAGCTCACGAAAGCTTATGCTCAAATAAATTGGTTAGTCTCTAAGGTGCCACTAGTACACCTTTTCTTTTTCCTTTTATTTGTTTGAGCATCGCTTTGGATGAGTTGTCCCATGTACAGGATAAACTTCAGTTATCCGTATTTGTCTGGTCTGTGTCTGACGGCTGTGTTGTAAGGGAAGAACTCCTGGATATTGTGCCACTAAAGGACAGAACTCATGGACAAGATATAAAGGAGGCATTGATGTTGTTAGTTTCAAAACACCCCTTTCCTTTACAGAAGCTCACTGCCATTGCAACAGACGGAGCTCCATCCATGTGCGAATCTGTGAATGAATTTGCAAGGCTTTGTAAGTCTGAGAGCTTTCCCGAATTTTGGACATTTCACTGTATTATTCATTGGGAGCAACTGGTATCTAAAAATCTCAAAATTGATCACATCACAAAATCTGTCTTGCACATTGAATGCATTTGAGCGAATGAAATTCACAATCACAGATAATTTCAAAATCTAATTGAAGAACTGGATGAAGACGACTTTCCTGCCAATTTCCCATTTCACTGCGCAGTTCAATGGCTCTCAAGAGGTAAAGTTATTTCCCATTTTTTTGAGCTCCTAGAACCAGTAAAATTGTTTATGGAGGAGAAGCACAAAATACACCCTGAGCTTACAGATCCTGATGGGTCCTAGACCTGGCATTTCTTGCAGACATGCTGCTGCATTTGGATAAACTAAACGTGGACTTAAAAGGAAAATTCCGGTTGCTGTCCAGTCTAGTGCAAAGTGTATTTGCGTTCATGAACAAACTGTGGTTCTTTCACAGACAAATGCTTGAGGGAGAGCTGACACGCTTTCCCTCAATGTCACAACTTCCAGCCAGATCAAAAGAAGATGCAGCAGAACCCCTAAAACAGAGCACAACTAGATATGTGAGTATGATTAAAGATCTGAAGGACAGTTTTGAGGGAAGATTCCAAGATTTGCAGCAGAAAAGACCTCAATCAGATTTCTGATTGACCTTTTTAGTGCTGAAGCCGATTGTCTGAAGCCCCCTTTAGTCCTTGATAAAGCAATATCCCATATGGAAATAATAGAACTTCTGAAATCTGTTCAGAAGACAGAGGGGACCCTTACTTTCTGGAAATCTGTACCAAAGGATAAATACCCTAACATCAGAGGTGCGGCCCTAAAATTAATCTCGATATTTGCCTCGACCTATCTTTGTGAATCTGTTTTCTCAACGCTCAAACGTGAAATCCAAGCACCGATCCATTTTGACAGACAGATACTTAAGAGAACTGTGTAAGCACAACTGAACACAAACCAAACTTCAAAGGAATTGTTGAAAGCAAAGATTGCCAGAAGTCCCGCTAAGTAAAACATTAAGACAAGTTATTATCGTTAACTATACGTTATAAATGCATAATAAATATACATTATCAAATTATATAATGATTGTGTGTGCATATATATGTATACACACATATACATGTATGTATATAATCATTACACAATACTGTGCCTCTTTGGTAATGTACATTGGAAATTTCTGGCTTCTTCTCAGGCTCGGGTTGGCCACCCCAGTGTAGATGCTTCCTCAGTTGATAGAAGGTTTTTTTTCCGTAGATGTAGTTAATCCATCTCTGAGAGAGACAGTACCTTCTTCTGTCAACCTATCTGTATCCACATCAGGGGTTAGGTTGACTTAATTACATCACATAGGTGTGAAATTTTTCATAACCCTGAGCGACTTAACTAGGTTGATCTAATTTTGAAGTGTAGACTAGGCCTTAGTATCTGAAAGCATCAGAACACATATCACCTATTCTATACCACATTCTGCACCACCTGTTCCCACTTAATGTACTTGAGCCATGAAATCTTCAAAAAGTGAGGGCAAATAAACTTTAAAGACAACTAAACCCTGCAATGATTATGATGTGTTCTAGCCTTATTGGCCTGAGCAACAGCATGATCTGAATTCCGTATGCAGTGTTGTTGTAGCCATGCTGACTGAAAAAGAGCTCTGTGACGTTTGAAAACTTGTCTCTCTCACCGACAGAAGTTGGTCCAATAAAAGATATCACCTCACTCACCTCCTCTGACTTTTGTCACTTGTGTTCCTTCTCCTCGCCCTCTTTGTGTGTTTATGATCCTCATTTGTTGTCATGTTGAATTTAGTTGTAATCTCTCCATTGCTGGGACCATGGTATACCCATTAGCGAACACCACATCTTTGGTAACTTGTTCGTAGAAGAAATTTCTTGCTATCAATTGGAAGTTGGCTTATGCTCTGAAGCATGAAGCTTTAGTTTCCTATCAAAGTATTGTGTAGTTTTCTTTTAAATCCCTATTAACTTTGGATGTTCTCACTATCAGTATAAATGTCCAATCCACTTTTGAATCCTGCTAATGATATATTGCAGCCAAGAGCTGAAAAGGCTAATTATGTGTTGCATAACTGCACCTGTAAGACATATCAGGAAATACCTCCCATCCCCTGTGCTTCTACCACATCTCTTTTTACTAAACACACCAAAAACATAGAGCAGGCAAACCAAAAATGGACATAAAATTATCTTCTAATTTGTAATTTTGGAGCTATATATTATTATTCATCCTGCTGAGCACTTAGCAATACAAGTATGCTTAGAGACTTTCACAAAAAAAAGAAGAGATTCCTTCCCCAAAAATCTTAGGATGAATACAATGTGATTAAATTCAGTGCACATTAGAGGGAATAATTTGACTCCTCCTATACTTTACTGGGTTCTAAATTAACTGTATCAATTCATAAAAAGACTTGGGCATCACTGTGGACAGATCAATGCAGATCTTTGCTCAATGTGCCGTTGTTTTCAAATAATCACACAAAATATGAGGATGGATCAGGAATAGGATAGAGAATAATACTGAAAATATTTTGTCATTCTATAAATTAACAGTATGCCCTCTCCTAGAATGTTGAATTCAGTTATAGTCACACCCATCTCAAAAGATTTTTTTGTGGCATTAGAGGAGGTTCAGAGATGGTGATAAAAATGATTACGGACATGGAAAAAGTCATATCAAGAGAGAATGAAAGGACTGGAACTCTTTGGCATAGAAAGGAGACAAATAAGAGGGAAGATGATAAAATACAAAATAATGTATAGGTAAGGTAGATAGGATGAATAAAAGTTCCCGTTCTCATAATACAAGAACAAGTGGGCATTCTATTAAATTCAAAAGTAGCAAACTCAGAACTAATAAAAGGAAACGTGTGTTCACACAATGCACAATTAGCTGGCAGAATTCACAGCTACAAGGTGCAGGGCTGTCCTTACCCATACGCAAAGTACGCAGCTGCGTAGGGCACCAGGAAACTTGGGGCAAATTTCCTGGTGCCCTGTGCAGCTACGTACTGCTCCAGCCCCTGCTCCAGCTCCTCCCGCCCCTCCCTATTCCCAGCCCCGCCTTTTCCCTCCCCTGCTCTGCCCCAGCCCTGCCCCCACTCCCCTGAAGAGTGCAGCAGGGCTGGGCCTGCTCTCACCGGTTGCGGGAAGTGCAGTGACCCGGCGCCAGCCACACCGCCGTTGAGTGCTGGGGGGTGGTTCCTCCCTTCCCCGCAAGCCAGCCCCACCCCCTCCATGGAGGCCGGGGGCCAGATCCACCCCCTGCAGAGGCCTGGGGCTCCACACACACACACACACACACCCTGTGGGGGGGCTGCGTAGGGCCCCAGAATTGCTAGCCACGGCCCTCACGAGGTGTCATTTAGGACAAGAGATTAGTGGGATTCAAAAAAAGATTGGACATTTATGTGGGTAATAGAAAGATCCAGAATTGTTAGAGTACACTTATAAAAATACAATAACTTTGGAATAATTACGCTCCTGATTTAGGGCATAAACTCTCTTATAAAGTATTTTGGGATCGGAAGAAACTTACCTGAGGGCAGGATATTACATAGATACCTGCTGCAAAGTTTCTCTTATCGACCACTGGTGTTACTAGCCATTGATGGAAACAGGACACTGGACTAGATTGACCACTAATGTGATTGTCTGACAATTCCTATGTACTAGAAGATTCAGTGATCTTACACAAACCTGTGAAACAGACAAAATCAGCTATCTCAGAAGACGAAATTGCTGAAGAACCTGCAGTAGGACCCCCGACATTTTGCTTCTAATGTAATTGTGTATATTTTGGAGTGATTGTGGCTGTAATGCGCCACAGGGACCCAGATAATAAAATTATATTTTAAAGTAGTGACTTATCATTTATTCCATACACAATTCCTTATGTGGAGATATTTTCCGTGTCTTTTATCATCCGACAAGGCTTACTTGGTTGAAACATCCTGTGCAAGGAATTAAACTATTGCTCTTTCTCCTCAAAAAGAAGTAGGAGATACAGATATCTACTTTAAAAGCCAGCATAGTAAATTTATTCACAAGAGGAATACACATACATGCATTTTTGAGAATTGCAGGACCTGTTAGTATATATTGTTTCACAGCATGTCTATAGCTAGAGCTGTGGAATAAGTAGGCAGGTTTCTGGGCAAGTTCCTGACACCAGATGTGCTTTAGTCATACAGAAGAGGGTCATCCCTAAAGATGTAAGAGGAGGAGGATTTTGCTGGGCTTTCTTTTCTTGACAGTGTCATGGCACCATGAGTTTTGTTTCTGTAAACGGTGTTGTTTGGTAAGGTGAATAGGTGATTGAGACCTGGTTTTTATAAGAATGCATTTTGCCAGCAGGGTTTTGAAAGTGTAGGACATACCAGCATTGGCTCTGTTTTTATAGCTTGTTCTATCTTCCTGATTCAGAACCTACAGTCTGCTCTCCTGCAATGTGGTAATGAGATCTAGGATAATAATGTCAGGCTATATCTGAACAATTGGATTAAAGGAAGCCCTGGGTATAGGACAAAGATTGGTGTAACATACATTGGACCATGTGACCAAATGTTAGCCAATTCCCCAGGGACAGCCCTTGTACTCCTAGCAAGGTTTAACAGATTGCTTTTGGCTTTTCTCACAATCAGCACTTTGTAGTTAATATTTTAAAATGTTTGGAAAACGCAACATAACGAAAGTTAAAGGTGTTACCTTTAAGTGGACTAAATTTAAAAAATTAATATTGGGAAGTTTTCTCCTAGTTTCCTTTCTCTGTCATTGACCTGATGATGAGAATACTTTGCACTGTTCTGGAGCTTGCCTTGTTTTTAGAATAGGAGATTTCAACTAGGAAGCAAAACTGGGAAAGAAGACTTGTTGATAAAGCAGCTACTATATGAGGGGTGGGCAAACTTTTGGGCCTGAGGGCCACTGGGTATGGAAATTGTATGGTGGGCCATGAATGCTCACATAATTGGGGGTTGGGGTGTGGGAGGGAGTGAGGGCTCCAGCTGGGGGTATGGGCTCTGGGGTGGGACCAGAAATTAGGAGTTCAGGGTGTGGGAGGGGGCTCCGGCCTGGGGCAGGGGATTGGGATGTGGGAGGGGGTCAGGGGTGCAGGCTCTGGGCGGCACTTACCTCAAGCAGCTTCCGGATGCAGTGGCATGTCCCCTCTCCAGCTCCGACTCGGAGGCACAGCCAGGTGGCTCTGTGCATTGCCCAGTCTGCAGACACCGCCCCTGCAGTTCCCATTGGCCCCATTTGCTGGCCAGTGGGAGCTGCGGGGGCAGCACTTGTGGCGGGAGCAGCGTGTGGAGCATCCTGGCTGTCCCTACACGTAGGAGCCAGAGAGGGGACATGCCACTGCTTCCGGGAGCTGTGCTTTGCAAGCCCCCGACCCTGCTTCCTGGCAGGAGCTCAAGGGATGGATTAAAACGTCTAAAGGGCTGGATGCAGCCCCTGGGCCATAGTTTGCCCACCCCTGTACTATATGCCCACTGTTTCCTTCTTTCTTTTGGTAAGAGTAACTATTGACAAAATCTGAGTAGGAATAAGACCTTCTCCTTCTCTGTCTGTCATCTGTCTGTTGCTATGAGGCATAGCTCCAGTTGTCCTGAGTGGTGTGCAAATGTAGAAAATTTCTTTAATTTGCAGTTGTTGGTAATAGCATTATTATTAACCCTTTTCATTCTGAAACATGTACCCAGTTTTGAAATCTTGGATCTTCCACTACTAGTGCAGAAATTATATTGATGCCAAGGATGTAAGATTTTTTCCTTTTGGTGACTATTCTAGGTCTTTATTAAAACCTCACCAGGAAGAAGTTGGTGTATGGATTTATGTTTAATTAGAACATGCTATACAGTTTTCTTTTAAATGGGCTTTTTCAACAGGATATTCCAGTTAATACTATAATTTGTGTGTGTGTGTTTTTTCTTGGTATAAAGCCATCACATAGTTCTAAATTGTTGTGGTGGAATTTGTATGTCATTTAAAATCTAACCTGAGACACAATGGAGTCACATCTGCTTGCTATACTGCCCTGGATTACTTTGTGGATGTTGCTTTTTTTCCTCTCCTGTTGGTTCTGCAGAGCTGATACAGTTATGGGAGAGTGAGCTGGATTATTTTGTGGCTCAGTCATCATCATCCGAGTTGTTAACTAAATTATGATTGCAGAATGTGTGTCACTTGTGGTGTCACAGAACACAAAAGACTTTTAGATTCCAGGTTGAAACTGCAGAGCTAGCAGGTGGAAAAATCATCTTTTGGCTTATAAATTGAGCAAATTTGCTCTGGAAGTCATTAAGACACAGTAAACTGGGACCTCAAGATACTTTTATTACTATATCACTTATCAGTATATAATCACATTTTAAGAAATAATATTATCTACTTCTTTTGCAAGTCTGATTTTTCTCCTTCTTTTCACTTTGTCTTCTCATCTCCCTCTTGCACCTTTCTTTTGTCTCTTGGGCTAGAGTTGCACCAAAACCTTAGATATTCACTTCTGTGAATTATGCCTGAGCTTTTGCTTCTCAGGCATGCTGATCTTACTTTTCCTGTTCTTAAATTCTTTATTTTTGCATCTAGAATCTCTCCAAAACATACAAACCATGTTTGTTTGTTTGTTAGCAGAGAATTCTGCTTGATAGCCATTTTAACAATTTTTCCTTTTTTCTTGCTTAACAGACCTTAGAGTAGAATGAATAATGAATATTATAGGCCTATCTGGGGCTGTGAGATGATAGATGAATTAGAGATTTATACATTAATTAATAGAAATGACATCCCAGAGTCAAAATCAGCAGAGACCACAACAAACATTAGTAGAATGTTTCCCTTGAAAATTCCTTCTCAAACACAGTGTTCTACCATTTTCTGACAAAGTCAGGTTGAAGACATCTAAGTCCATCTGACATTACATTATCCTCCCTGCAGTCTTTTGTACTCTTTGCTTTATATTCTGCTGCATTGGGATCCCTGTAGGCTCTTGTGTTCCATATCAAGTGAGTGTGTAGTTTGTGTTACTTGTTTGAAAGTGTTCAGCAGTGGAAGAGTGTTTCTAATAACCAAATGTTTCTTCTTGAGTGTATGCATATGTAGTGTATATTAGAAAAACTCCCTCAGCTCTTTGCAGAGAATTTTTTCCAAAGAAGTCAGTTTAAACATGTTCTTTCAGGCTTTCTGCACCAAGAAATGAGCGAGTACTCAAAAGTGTGTTGATCAAACATAACACATTCTTGAAGAATCCCTGAAAACACATTGCACAAGTTTCCTTGCATGGAAGGAAACAAATCGACTTTAAAATTAAATGATCTGATCAGAACAGATCTCTCACAGACTTGATTTCATTACAGCTTGGTGGAAACATAAATATTTGGTGATTAATTTGAGGTGAGAGATAGTAAAAGGAATGATTTTTACTGCAGACAGAGATGGGATTGGCACTCCTCTTGTCCATAATAGTTAAGTGAATTTTCTGGTTTCCTTCTTTCCCAAACCCATATCTGGTAGGAGGAACTTTCCATTAACTGTTCAGAAGACTTGAATGGAAGTAGAGTACCAGCAATAATCTACTGCTGTGGGAACCCTTGGGAGGGGTGGGTGAAAAACTTGTACCTCCTCACCGCCCTTAAACTGCTTAGTTTTAAAATCTACAGGTGGGCAAACAGGACAGAGTCCAACCAGAGGAAAAACCATCTTGACTCTGCTTCCTAACATGAAGATGAATGCCTGACTCAACCACACTAAGGGGGTGGGGAGTCTTGAAGAATGGAGTAGTACCAAGGTATTAGAATTTTAAGAGGGCAAACTTCGAGAAATTAAGAAACCTGATGCAATGGAAAGAAATATTAAAAAGCATGAATGTGGTAAGACGGGAAGAACCTAAATATACCATAATAATTAAATTGCAACAGTTTATAATTTCTTTGATAAAGAAAAATACAGGGAACAAGAAGTGACTGATGGAGTACAAAGAGGCCTTTATCTGGAATGAAGATGGGGAAGAGAAACAAACAAAAATATTCAGAATCAGTTATGATTTATATGGAAAAGAGGGGAAGCAATAAAGCAGGCTGAGTAAACTCTGCCAAAGAGCTGAAGAGGAATAAAAGAGATATTACTTGCATTGTATATCAGTGTGTGAGGGTTGTGGGATGGGGGCAAGAAGAGAACTCCATTAATAAAAGGAGAGTCAGCGAGAAGTCTAAAATGGTTGAGCTACTGAACTGACTGTATAAATGGTTCTTTAACAAGAAAAGAAAGAAAAGTGGTACAGGCAATTAAAAAGTAATGAAGACTTTTCAAATAAAGATGTGGGATAAATCAGTTAAGAGAATATAGGAAAATTGACAATATACAGGTTTCAGAGGAACAGCCGTGTTAGTCTGTATTCGCAAAAAGAAAAGGAGTACTTGTGGCACCTTAGAGACTAACCAATTTATTTGAGCATGAGCTTTCGTGAGCTACAGCTCACTTCATCAGATGTTTACCGTGGAAACTGCAGCAGACTTTATATACACACAGAAATCATGAAACAATACCTCCTCCCACCCCACTGTCCTGCTGGTAATAGCTTATCTAAAGTGATCAACAGGTGGGCCATTTCCAGCACAAATCCAGGTTTTCTCACCCTCCGCCCCGCACACACAAATTCACTCTCCTGCTGGTGCTAGCCCATCCAAAGTGACAACTCTTTACATAATCAAGTCGGGCTATTTCCTGCATAGATCAAGGTTTTCTCACATCCCCCCCACCCCCATACACACACAAACTCACTCTCCTGCTGGTAATAGCTCATCTAAACTGACCATTCTCCAGGTTTAAATCCAAGTTCAACCAGAACATCTGGGGGGGGGGGGGTAGGAAAAAACAAGAGGAAACAGGCTACCTTGCATAATGACTTAGCCACTCCCAGTCTCTATTTAAGCCTAAATTAATAGTATCCAATTTGCAAATGAATTCCAATTCAGCAGTTTCTCGCTGGAGTCTGGAAATCCACCATGATTTCAACAATTTCCATCCCACCACCAACCTCAGCCTGGTCCAGTCCACACAAGAGATCCACTTCCTGGACACTACAGTGCTAATAAACAATGGCCACATAAACACCACCCTATACCGGAAACCTACTGACCGCTATTCCTACCTGCATGCCTCCAGCTTTCACCCTGACCACACCACACGATCCATCGTCTACAGCCAAGCTCTGCGATACAACCGCATTTGCTCCAACCCCTCAGACAGAGACAAACACCTACAAGATCTCTGTCAAGCTTTCTTACAACTACAATACCCACCTGCAGAAGTAAAGAAACAGATTGATAGAGCCAGAAGAGTTCCCAGAAGTTACCTACTACAGGACAGGCCTAACAAAGAAAATAACAGAACGCCACTAGCGGTCACCTTCAGCCCCCAACTAAAACCCCTCCAACGCATTATTAAGGATCTACAACCTATCCTAAAGGATGACCCAACACTCTCACAAGTCTTGGGAGACAGGCCAGTCCTTGCCTACAGACAGCCCCGCAACCTGAAGCAAATACTCACCAACAACCACATACCACACAACAGAACCACTAACCCAGGAACTTATCCTTGCAACAAAGCCCGTTGCCAATTGTGCCCACATATCTATTCAGGGGACACCATCACAGGGCCTAATAACATCAGCCACACTATCAGAGGCTCGTTCACCTGCACATCCACCAATGTGATATATGCCATCATGTGCCAGCAATGCCCCTCTGCCATGTACATTGGTCAAACTGGACAGTCTCTACGTAAAAGAATAAATGGACACAAATCAGATGTCAAGAATTATAACATTCATAAACCAGTCGGAGAACACTTCAATCTCTCTGGTCACGCAATCACAGACATGAAGGTCGCTATCTTAAAACAAAAAAACTTCAAATCCAGACTCCAGCGAGAAACTGCTGAATTGGAATTCATTTGCAAATTGGATACTATTAATTTAGGCTTAAATAGAGACTGGGAGTGGCTAAGTCATTATGCAAGGTAGCCTGTTTCCTCTTGTTTTTTCCTACCCCCCCCCCCGAACTTGGATTTAAACCTGGAGAATGGTCAGTTTAGATGAGCTATTACCAGCAGGAGAGTGAGTTTGTGTGTGTATGGGGGTGGGGGGGATGTGAGAAAACCTTGATCTATGCAGGAAATAGCCCGACTTGATTATGTAAAGAGTTGTCACTTTGGATGGGCTAGCACCAGCAGGAGAGTGAATTTGTGTGGGGGGGTGGAGGGTGAGAAAACCTGGATTTGTGCTGGAAATGGCCCACCTGTTGATCACTTTAGATAAGCTATTACCAGCAGGACAGTGGGGTGGGAGGAGGTATTGTTTCATGATTTCTGTGTGTATATAAAGTCTGCTGCAGTTTCCACGGTAAACATCTGATGAAGTGAGCTGTAGCTCACGAAAGCTCATGCTCAAATAAATTGGTTAGTCTCTAAGGTGCCACAAGTACTCCTTTTCTTTTTGACAATATACAGACTGCTGGTTCCAGGTGACCTATATCTCATGATGTGAAGAAAATTAGTTAATGGAATTTAGCAAAAACACTGGCAATTATATTTGAAAAGTAACAGAGAACTGGAGAAGTATCAAAGGATTGGAAAAAAGCAAATGTGGTATTGATCTTCAGAAATGGATGAAAGAATGATCCTAGCAATTACCATCTGGTTAGTATTACTTCAGCATCTAGTAAAATTTTGGGGCTGGGGGATAGTGATAGAAACAAATCTGTAACTATCTAGGGGATGAGGGAACCATATGCAATAAACAATATGGGTTTATAAGTAACAAATTCTGTCAGACAGACTTCATCAGTGATCTTGAAGAGGGTAAACAGCATGGGTGAGATTTTTCAGCCCTGCTATGGCCCCTGTACACCAGGTAAAGGGGTTGGAGCAGTGTAAAGGGGTTCTAAAGCATACCTGGCTACAGAAGACCCTCATGAGACACAACATAAGGAATGTGGCTGAGTGTGGGACGGCATTTTGGAGAGCAGGGAGTGGGGGGGACTTTGGGCAATACTGCTGGGGGTTTCTCCAGCCCCACCTAGCAGCCAAAAATTGAAAGGGTGGGGGCAAAGGTGGTATAAAGCTACCATAAGGCCTCATGGCTGGGAGTTCAGTGCTAAGCCTCTTTGCACTGAATAATTATGGGCGCCTAAAAATAAGAAACAAGACAAATTTGGAGGCATTTTAGTCATTTTTGTGAGTCTGCACTAAAGTACAGTTCTACTCTAAAAGGGATTGTGTGAAAATGGCACTTCCTTATTCAGGAGATCTGCTGTCCTGTGTATTTAAAGTCAGCTCTGCGACTTTACTGATTAATAAAGCACTGCAACTTACTTTACTTGCTTAGACTTGCAGAGGAAAGACTGAATGAGCTGGATTCTATTCTATTTTTGTGTATCCTCAACAGAATCATTTGTTAAATTGTAGTTAAGTCACAGCTGTGCAAACCCATGAAGGTAGTAGGTTGCACAGGTGTAAGTGAAGCAGAATTTGGCTTGCAGAATATTTTTATATTTTAGCACCTAAAAATGTGGTAGGTGCCACATCAAAAAAAAAAAAGTAGACAGAGCTCCTATCAGGGACTGTTAGTGTCAGATATGGTGCAGTAAGTGAGGAGAGGGGAGAGGTGATGAGGGAGGCAATAAGATAAGTTACTTACACATGTGAGGCATGTGCCTGTCTTGATGATTCTATTGTTTAGTTTTCTTCCCCTTCTTTCTCACTGGCAAGGTGGCAGAAAGGACTTTTTAGGAGGGACTTGAAGTGACAGATATGTCTAAGAGAACAGGTTTGAGATGGGCATTCAGAACACAAGGTTTTGAATGTTTATTATTGATAATGATACTCAAGAATAAAAGATTGTGGGGTGAGTTTGAGGCACTGGCAGCTAGAAAAACATCTGAAAAAATGTGATCTGGTAGTCATTGAGAGATAATAAACATAGATCTCCACAATGCTATTTTTAAAGTCACTTTTCTGAGTAGAAGTGCATTTAAGGCTGGAAAAAATGATTTATATAGAAAGAAGGAAAGAATTAAGTATATTTAACTTGCCAAAATTAATGAACTGAAAGGTGGTTGTTCCAATCTGCAAGCATTTCAAGAGTGTAAACGCCAAGGTAGGGAGAGCATTTATTTAGAATGGGGACAAAGAGGTGCAACTGGGAGCTATGGATTTAAAATATAACAAAATTTTAGACTTAATATCAGGAAATGTGTCCTATCAGAGTGATTTATTAGACTGTAGAAAAGTTTGTGAGGGAAATGTGGAAAGGCCCATTGACCGTGTCAATTAAAATTGCACCGGAGAACGTACCTCAGGGAATTCTGCACTAAAAAGGAAATGGACAAGATTAGCTAATAAACCTTTTCCCTTTCTAGAGTGAAATCCTGGCCCCACTGAAGTGATTTTTGTTTTGTTTTGTTTTTTAAAGTTTTGCTATTGACTTTAGTGGGGCTGGGTTTGCACCATTAGCTCTATGGTATCAGGCTGTCCATTCTATCTCATGGCGTTGTCTCATAAAGTAACTGCATAGTATATTCAAATAATAAGTTCATATTTTCCTGTTCATGCAGTTTAAGTTACTGAACTGTTGTAAAAAGAAAAGGAGTACTTGTGGCACCTTAGAGACTAACAAATTTATCTGAGCATAAGCTTTCGTGAGCTACAGCTCTCACAAAAGCTTATGCTCAAATAAATTTGTTAGTCTCTAAGGTGCCACAAGTACTCCTTTTCTTTTTGCAAATACAGACTAACATGGCGGCTGCTACTCTGAACTGTTGTAGTTTTCTTTGAGTTAATGAAATACCTGAGAAACCTCTGTTTAGCCTCCTTCCCCACTTTGTTGGTTGTGGACTTGTGTGTTCGAAACTCTATGGATCCACTCAGATGGAGTAGCCAGATTTACACAAGTGCATTGAAAATGCATTTTTCACTGCAGTTTTACAACCATAACAATGAAATATACAAAATTCCATTCACTTCCTGATTTTGGCCAGTCCATTGCCCTAGATATTCTGAAGGTATTTTGTTTATTATTATTTTAATACGGTGCTAAGCCTTGTTTTGAATGTTATAGAGAAAATCTTGCTCCTCACTGTGTTAACACAATATCTCCCCAATATTGTATTCAAATTGACTCATGCACACATCTGTAGCTGTACCCCCTCACCCAGTCTGTATGCAGAGTGATTTCAATGGACAGTGGGCCTCTGGAAAGAAGACAACAGAATTTAAAATTGTGTGCTTAATCTAATGATACCAAAGATAATGTGATCTAGATGGGTTGCTGATACAATTCAATTTGAAATATGTCCTTTCCTTCTAGCTAGAAACAGAAGCTCATATATTGTGTATTCTCTTAAAGATCTATATTCACACTCATAATGAAACCTAGAGAATTCAGTGTCACTTGTTAAAGGGAAATTAGATTTGGGGTATTTCCTCTGGGATATGGAGGAGACCACGGGCAACAACTTTCTTGGCGCTGCAAGAAAACAGTGGGCTGTGCATGAGATTTGTGGCAGCACATGTAGAGATGTTGTAGGAATATAGTACAGTGTGGGGGCAGATTTGTTGCAGTTAATCATACTTATTTGTCCCATGTCAATAGTGTCTGTTGAATATTCTAATTTATGATCAAAGTTACTGGCCCTGTAGTTACTACTAAAATCAGAGGACCTGAATGTGTATTGTGACAAATCCTCCAAGATCACTAGAAGGCAGTGTGATGAATCTGCTAAGGGTGAATCTCCTGCTGCTCTTGACTGGAGGAGGATAGCTCAGGCAGGAGGAAAAGGTTCCATGGCAGCTGGAATCCTGAGACGGCAGTAGAGGTTCCTAGTGGCTGCTCAGGGTGATTTAGCTGCGGTTTCTGAAGGTGCTTGTGTCCTGTTGGTCACCAAATGAAATTAATAGGCAGCAGGTTTAAAACAAACAAAAGGAAGTATTTTTTCACATAGCGCACAGTCAACCTGTGGAACTCCTTGCCAGAGGATGGTGTGAAGGCCAAGACTATAACAGGGTTCAAAAAAGAACTAGATAAGTTCATGGAGGATAGGTCCATCAATGGCTATTGGCAGGGATGGTATCCCTGCCCTCTGTTTTCCAGAAGCTGGGAATGGGTGACGGGATGGATCACTTGATTTCCCATTCTGTTTATTCCCTCTGGGGCACCTGGCACTGTCCATTGTTGGAAGACAGGAAACTGGGCTAGATGGACCTTTGGTCTGACCCAGTATGGCCGTTCTTATGTTAGTGTAGATAGACTAGTTCTTTTCTGAGTGGCTGCAGATATGAATTCCACACAGGTGTGCTTGTGCCAATGGCACCAGACTTGGAGACTTTCCCCCCACGGCAGTACCCGTGTGCGTGTGGCGGCAGAGGGCGGCACATGTACCTTCACTTCCTTGTGGCCACTCCTAAGGTAACATAAGGGTGGTGGTGCCCCAACCTCCCCTCAGATCCTTCTTACTGCCAGTGACCTTAGAGCTCCATATGTGGGAGTCTCCTCCTCATGCATATTTTCTCTGTGTCACACTTGTGTCTCTGGGACTTCTTCTGTAAACAGTTTAATAGTTAGTACCCATGGTCTAGTATAATTTCGAGCTAGTTAGTTTTTATAGTAATTTGTAGTACTGAGCCCCATGTGGGATGCAGCATTCTCTGGGCTTCAAACATTGCCCATCGTGTGGGGTCTCTATCCCCAACAGTGACCCCCATACTAGCTGCTTGCTGTGTCTAGGTGAAGGTCACAGTAAGGAGAGATGTAACCTCTGTTGATCCTTCAAAAAGGGAATGCAGATTGCAAGAGACCGTAATCTGTTGGGACAGCCTATGAGGCTTGTATTGGCACTGGGACCCACTTCAGCCAGTAGGACTAGCTGCCCTTAACCCTCTTCCACATTGTTTGTGGTAGCGAACAGAACCCTGGACTCTGATTCTTCCCTGAAAAGGGAAAGCTGTTGATCTGCATTCCCTTAGGTACCTTGGAAGAGGATCTCAAAATCGGATTGGGGATGTTCAGGAGAGATTCATCATCCTCTTCATCAAAGATGGGCTCAAAACATCCATAAGATTCAGGTCAAAGGCGTGGGATAGAGCTGAGCTGTGTCACCAGTTTCGTTTTTGTGCAGGTCACGGTCCAGGTTCAATGACTGATGGAGACTGGGTCTCGTGTAAATGTTCCCTCCAATCCCTCTATTTCCACAAGTCATTCACAAACTGAAACAGGAAAATGTGAAGTTTATCCTCATTTCACAGGCCCAGCCAAGGCAGTGCTGGTTTTTGGATTTCCTCAATCTTTCAGTTCATCCTCCTCACACTCTGTCTCTTCTCCCAGACTTCCTCTTGCAACTGAACAGTCGAACACTGCATCTGGACTCAGGTACCCTCCACCTCACAGCTTGGCATCTGGGTGGCTAGACCAAGAAGAAGAGCATACTGTGTAGTGGTTAAGGAGATCCTCCTCAATAATGGAAAGCAATCAGTGATATCTGCTTATCTGACCAAGTGGAAAGGGTTTTCCATCTGGTCCACTAGTTGTGGGATACAACCTTCGACAGCAAAGATCCAAGACATCCCAGAGTATCTTCGACACCTGAAGTAACCAGGCCTGTCTTTCAGTTCCATGAGAATGCACTTGCAGAGATCTTAGCTATCCACCCTCCAGTCCAGGGACGATTGGTATTTTCCAATCCTGTGATTCTTAGATTTCTTAAAGGTGTGACTTGTCGCTTCCCACCATCAAGGATTTGATGTCCTCTTGGGACCTCAGTATCATACTAGAAGCTCTAACGGGCCCACCATTTGAGTCTACGGCAACTTGTTCTTGGCCTCCGCTAAGTCAAAAGATTGCTTTCCTTATAGCCATAACATTGGCTAGGAGAACATTTGAGCTGCAAGCATTTTTTTGTTTTTTTTCAATATCTTCATAAATGATCTGGAGGATGGTGTGGATTGCACCCTCAGCAAGTCTGCAGATAACACTAAACTGGGAGGAGAGATAAATAAGCTGGAGGGTAGGGATAGGATACAGAGGGACCTAGACAAATTGGAGGATTGGGCCAAAAGAAATCTGATGAAGTTCAACAAGGACAGGTGCAGAGTCCTGCACTTAGGACAGAAGAACCCAATGCACCACTACAGACTAGGGACTGAATGGCTAGGCAGCAGTTCTGCAGAAAAGGACCTAGGGGGTTACAGTGGACGAGAAGCTGGATATGAGTCAGCAGTGTGCCCTTGTTGCCAAGAAGGCCAATGGCATTTTGGGCTGTATAAGTAGGGGCATTGCCAGCAGATCGAGGGACGTGATCGTTCCCCTCTATTGGACATTGGTGAGGCCTCATCTGGAGTACTATGTCCAGTTTTGGGCCCCACACTACAAGAAGGATGTGGAAAAATTGGAGAGAGTCCAGCGGAGGGCAACAAAAGTGATTAGGGGACTGGAACACATGACTTATGAGGAGAGGCTGAGGGAACTGGGGATGTTTAGTCTACGGAAGAGAAGAATGAGGGGGGATTTGATAGCTGCTTTCAACTACCTGAAAGGGGGTTCCAAAGAGGATGGCTCTAGACTGTTCTCAGTGGTAGCAGATGACAGAACAAGAAGTAATGGTCTCAAGTTGCAGTGGGGGAGATTTAGGTTGGATATTAGGAAAAACGTTTTCACTAGGAGGGTGGTGAAACACTGGAATGCGTTACCTAGGGAGGTGGTGGAATCTCCTTCCTTAGAAGTTTTTAAGGTCAGGCTTGACAAAGCCCTGGGATGATTTAATTGGGGATCGGTCCTGCTTTGAGCAGGGGGTTGGACTAGATGACCTCCTGAGGTCCCTTCCAACCCTGATATTTTATGATTCATTGATGGTGGGTCCTCCTTATACAATGTTCTTCAAAGTAGCTTTACGACCATACCTGAAGTTTTTACCTTGGACCAGCTTTTCATTTAAACCAGGCAGTATATCTTCTGGTCTTCTTCCCAAACCTGCATGCTAGCAGAGACTAGGAATGTCTGTGACTTAGGCCTGGTCTACACTACAAGTTTATGTCGAATTTAGCAGTGTTAAATTGAATTAACTTTGTACCCATCCACACAACGAAGCCATTTTTGTTGACATAAAGGGCTCTTAAAATCTATTTCTGTACTCCTCCCCGATGAGGGGATTAGCACTGAAATCGACATCGCCATTTCAAATTAGGGTTAGAGTGGACGCAATTAGACGGTATTGACCTCCGGGAGCTATCCCACAGTGCACCTTTATGACCGTTCTGGACAGCACTCTGAACTCGGATGCACTGGCCAGGTGTACAGGAAAAGCCTCGGGAACTTTTGAATCTCATTTCCTGTTTGGCCAGGGGAGCTCATCAGCACAGGTGACCATGCAGTCCCAGAATCGAAAAAGAGCTCCAGCATGCACCAAATGGGAGGTACTGGATCTGATCGTTGAATGGGGAGACGAATCTGTGCTATCAGAACTACGTTCCAAAAGACGAAATGCCAAAACATTTCAAAAAATCTCCAAGGCCATGAGGGACAGAGGCTACATCAGGGACACAACACAGTGCTGTGTGAAACTTAAGAAGCTCGGACAAACATATCAGAAAACCAAAGAATCGAATGGATGCTCCGGGACAGAGCCCCAGACATGCCGTTTCTACGCTGAGCTGCATGCCATTCTAGGGGGGGCCTCCACCCCTACCCCACCCCGTCCATGGACTCTGATGATGGGGTACTCTCTGCCATGCTTGAGGATTTTGCGGACGGGGAAGTTGAGGAGGAGGAGCTTGAGGAGAGCACACAGCACACCATTCTCCCCGACAGCCAGGATCTTTTTGTCACCCTGACTGAAATACCCTCCCAACCCAACCAAGCCAGAGCAGGGACCTCTGGTGAGTGTACCGTTTTAAATATAATACATGTTTTAAAAGCAAGTGTTTTTTAATGATTAATTTGCCTTGAGGACTTGGGATGGATTCGTGGCCAGTACAGCTACTGGAAAAGTCTGTTAGTGTGTCTGGGGATGGAGCGGAA
Source organism: Caretta caretta (assembly GCF_965140235.1). Classification (NCBI taxonomy): domain Eukaryota; kingdom Metazoa; phylum Chordata; order Testudines; family Cheloniidae; genus Caretta; species Caretta caretta. Next base: position 43,230,502 of record NC_134217.1, read on the forward strand.
ATCCTCCAGGGACATCTCGATGAAGCTCTTCTGGAGGTACTCTAAAAGCCTTTGCAGAAGGTTTCTGGGGAGAGCAGCCTTATTCCGTCCTCCATGGTAGGACACTTTACTTGCTACTAGCATGGTGTGGTAATCTGGTATCACTGTATGACAAAGCTTGGCAGCGTATGGTCCTGGTGTTTGCTCTTATTCAAGCAACATCCGTTCTTTATCTCTCTGTGTTATCCTCAGGAGAGTGATATCGTTCATGGTAACTTGGTTGAAATAAGGGAATTTAATTAAGGGGACATTCAGAGGTGGCCGTTCCTACTGGGCTGTTTGCCTGTGGCTGAAAAGAAATCCGCCCCGCAGTTAGCCAAGCAGGCGGGGGGGGGGGGGAAGACATTGGAGCTGAGCTGTTCGTGTTTGGCTGGCAGTGATCTTCCCTGATACCAACCATGCGGTGGGGGGAGGGGTAAAACGATCATTCCAGAGAATTGGATCGGGGGATGGTTAGTTTGGTTTCTGCTGCTGCACGTTAACATGAAAACCACAGCACTAAATGGTCAACTCAACGGGCTTTGCTTGGTATGGGAAAGGAGGGCGCTGCTGTTATGAAGGTTGCAGAAGCCAAAAGACTATGGCTTACCATGGCCGTCTGTAAGCCGAATTCTGTTGCCCGGCCCTGCGTGTGTGATTTCTAACTCAGGCACTCAATATAAGATGCAAAATGCAACCTTATACCGAAATCACATGTGCTATGTAATGTGAATAGTATTGTTTACCGTGAAAGAGTATAGCCATTGTTCTGTAAAATGTATCTTTTTAAATACTTCTTTAAATACTTTAAATATATTTTTTCCTCCCGCAACTGCAAATGTTTCAAGCCTCCCTCCTTCGTCCCAAAGGCTATCTCAAATAAGGCAGTTTAAAAAAATGCACACGCGATTAAATGTTCTCTGAGCTCATGCAGTTGTCCAGCACTGACAGAGCTCAGCAGAATGTGTGGAGGGATGCAGTAGCACAGTACAGGAAAGTGGCCAAGGAACGTGAGGACAGGAGGGACGATCGAGATGAGAGGTGGCGGCAAGATCAGAGGAGGCAGGATGCAACGCTGGGGCTACTGCGGGATCAAACGCCATGCTCTGGCGTCTGGTGGAGGTTCAGGAACAGCAGCAGGATCACAGACTGCCGCTGCAGCCCCTGCTTAACCGCCCTCCCTCCTCCCCAAGTTCCATAGCCTCCTCACATAGATGCCCAAGAAGCTCCGGGCACCCAACCACTCCACCCCAGTGGACAACCCAAGCAACAGAAGGCGGTCATTCAACAGGTTTTGAAGTGACCTTTTCCTACCCTCCTCCCACACCCCACCTGGGCTACCTTGTGAGTTATCTCCCTATTTTTGTAATCAATTAATAAAGAATACATGGTTTTTAAACGATAGTGACTTTATTTCCTTTGCAAGCAAGCTGTGATCGAAGAGGGGAGGGCAGGTGGCTTACAGGGAATTAGAGTCAACGAAGGGGGCGGGTTTTCATCAGGAAGAAACAAACAGAAGTGTCACACGGTACCCTGGCCAGTCATGAAACTGGTTTTCAAAGCTTCTCTGATGCGCAGCGCTTCCTGCTGTGCTCTTCTAATCACCCTGGTGTCTGGCTGTGTGTATTCAGCAGCCAGGCGATTTGCCTCAACCTCCCACCCCGCCATAAACGTCTCCCCCTTCCTCTCACAGATATTATGGAGCACACAGCAAGCAGCAATAACAATGGGAATATTGGTTTCTCTGAGGTCTGAGCAAGTGAGTAAACTGCGCCAGCGACCCTTTAAACGTCCAAATGCACATTCTACCACCATTCTGCACTTGCTCAGCCTATAGTTGAACAGCTCCTTACTACTGTCCAGGCTGCCTGTGTACGGCTTCATGAGCCAGGGCTTTAAGGGGTAGGCTGGGTCCCCAAGGATAACTATAGGCATTTCAACATCCCCAACAGTTATTTGCTGGTCTGGGAAGTAAATCCCTTCCTGCAGCTGTTTAAACAGACCAGAGTTCCTGAAGATGCGAGTGTCATGAACCTTTGCTGGCCATCCCACATTGATGTTGGTGAAACGTCCCTTGTGATCCACCAGTGCTTGCAGCACCATTGAAAAGTACCCCTTGCGGTTTATGTACTCGCCGGCTTGGTGCTCAGGTGCCAAGGTAGGGATATGGGTTCCATCTATGGCACCACCACAGTTAAGGAATCCCATTGCAGCAAAGCCATCTAGTATGACCTGCACATTTTCCAGACTCTCTACCCTTGATAGCAGCAGCTCAATGATTGCGTTGGCTACTTGCATCACAGCAGCCCTCACAGTAGATTTGCCCACTTCAAATTGATTACTGACTGACCGGTAGCTGTCTGGCATTGCAAGCTTCCACAGGGCTATTGCCTCTTGCTTCTCAACTGTGAGGGCTGCTCTCATCTTGGTATTCTTGCGCCTCAGGGCAGGGGAAAGCAAGTCACAAAGTTCCATGGAAGTGCCCTTATGCATGTAAAAGTTTCGGAGCCACTGGGAATCATCCCAAACCTGCAACACTAACCAGTCTGTGCTTGTTTCCCGAGCCCAGAATCGGTGTTCCACAGCATGAGCCTGCCCCATTAACACCATGATCTCCAACTTGCCGGGGACCGCGGTTTTAGAGAAATCTGTGTCCATGTCCTCATCACTCTCGTCACCGCGCTGCTGTCGCCTCCTTGCCTGGTTTTTCAGGTTCTGGTTCTGCATAAACTGCACGATAATGCGTGAGGTGTTTACAATGTTCGTAACTGCTGTGGTGAACTGAACGATCTCCATGCTTGCCGCGCTATGGCATCTGCTCAGGTAATCCAGGGAAAAGGGCGCGAAATGATTGTCTGCCGTTGCTTTCACGGAGGGAGGGTTGACTGACAACACTTACCCATAACCACCCGCGACAAATTTTTGGCCCCATCAGGCATTGGGAGCTCAGCCCAGAATTCCTATGGGCAGCTGGGACTACAGGAACTGTGGGATAGCTACCCACAGTGCACTGCTCGGAATATCGATGCTTGCCACAGTACTGTGGATGTACACCGCCGAATTAATGTGCTTAGTGTGGATGCATGCACTTGACTTTATACAATCTGTTCCCAAAACAGACTTCTGTAAAATTGGAGTAATTTTGTAGTGTAGACAAGGTTAGAGATTAGGAGAGTGCTGGTTTTTTATCTGGACAGGTCCAAGTCCTTCAGTCTCCTTGCCTTTTTGTGTCCTATACAGATCACATGAAAGGCTTGACAGCGTCAGAACAAAATCTCTCTCACTGGACCAACCTCTTGCATTACAGTGCCATATGATGTAGCCAATATTCCTCTTCTTCAAAGACTCTTACCCCCATTCTACAAGGGCCCAGGCTCCATCAATTGCTTTCCTCAAGGATGCTCCCATTCTGGACATCTGTAGGGCTGCTATTTGGTCCTCAGTACATACATTTGTTCAGCATAATGCAGTCACAATGGCCTCTGGGTCAGATGTGAACTTTGGCAAAGTTGTATTTTAATCATTGTTCAAGTAGACTCTGAACCCACCTCCAAACAGTACTTCTTGGGACTCATCTGAGTGGAGTACACATCTGCAATCACTTGAAGAAGTTGAAATGGTTACGTACTTGTTCTGTAACTTGTTCTTTGAGATGTGAGTGCAGACATGTATTCCACAATCAATCCTCCATCCTCTTTCCAAGGGAGTCATAGAATCATAGAATATAAGGGTTGGAAGGGACCCCAGAAGGTCATCTAGTCCAACCCCCTGCTCGAAGCAGGACCAATTCCCAGTTAAATCATCCCAGCCAGGGCTTTGTCAAGCCTGACCTTAAAAACCTCTAAGGAAGGAGATTCTACCACCTCCCTAGGTAACGCATTCCAGTGTTTCACCACCCTCATAGTGAAAAAGTTTTTCCTAATATCCAATCTAAACCTCCCCCACTGCAGCTTGAGACCATTACTCCTCGTTCTGTCATGTGCTACCATTGAGAACAGTCTAGAGCCATCCTCTTTGGAACCCCCTTTCAGGTAGTTGAAAGCAGCTACCAAATCCCCCCTCATTCTTCTCTTCTGCAGGCTAAACAATCCCAGCTCCCTCAGCCTCTCCTCATAACTCATGTGTTCCAGACCCCTAATCATTTTTGTTGCCCTTCGCTGGACTCTCTCCAATTTATCCACATCCTTCTTGAAGTGTGGGGCCCAAAACTGGACACAGTACTCCAGATGAGGCCTCACCAATGTCGAATAGAGGGGAACGATCACGTCCCTCGATCTTTAGCTACTCACTCCGGTGCAAAGGAACTGAGGGGTATTGGGGTGGTGCTGCCCTTATATTGTCTTGGAAGAGGCCATAGGAGGCATAGGGCATGGGATCCATGAGGAGGTGTAGGGCACATGCATCACACTGATGGGTACTGCTGTGGGGGAAAAGGTTTCCAACTAGTGCATTCATCACAGATGCACCTGAGTGCAATACGTCTGAACCCACATCCCAAAGAACAACAGTTACAGAACTGCTAAGTAACCATTTTTATACCATACCTGATTCTGTGACACCAGTTTCTCTCCAGCAGTGGAAATGGACCTAGTTCAAGACCCCATTATTGAGTATTGTTTTGCTGAGGTGAAACAGAACCCTTACAAAGAGCTAGGCTTGTGGAATATTCAGGTTCTGAGGTAAACCTAGAAAAGTTAAGAAATTCTTAAGAAAAAGTTAAGTATACTTCTTAAATATGACATGTGGGGGGAGGAGCAGGGGGGAGCTTAGTTATACATCCTTTCTTTATAGGTTATGTCTATGGAATAGAGTTACCAAGGTTAATATAACTGACCTCTGTATTTCCAGTAAACATAAGGAGAATATAAGGTCTTTCATGAGATATGGCATCACATACTTTTTTAAAGGCATTTATTACGTAAAACAACTGCAACTGGCTTCTACACAGCTTCAGTACCAGCCTTTGTCTTTGCTGTTTACCAGGAACCACATGTGGTCTGGATCTCTCTAAAGTTATAATGTCTTCTGCAGTTTCCACAGTATGCATCCGATGAAGTGAGCTGTAGCTCATGAAAGCTTATGCTCAAATAAATTGGTTAGTCTCTAAGGTGCCACAAGTACTCCTTTTCTAAAGCATACAGAGACATCCAGCGACTGAATAATATATGGCAAATAAACATATAATTAAATATGTAGGTAACAACACAACTGCCATCATCTGTCCTTTTTAAAGCTTCAGGTGGAAACCAGTTCTAGGTCATATCCCTTTCAGCAGCATTAAGATATCTAGACACTGGATTTGGTCATTGCTCCACACAAACAAAGTTTAAAAAACAGTTATCTGTCATTATACAACAGGCTGAAGAAATGCAGGTTTTATCTCTGAAGAAAACAGTAAAGCAGTCAACACAGAAAAGTAGCTAAATACATAATCCACGTGTCTGAATTAATCACTGTGGTGGAGATGAGGAATTGTTTTCTGAATGTCAACTTTTATATGATGAGCCCTTATAAAAGTTTAGGCTTCCCCACCACTGTAATCGTTCCTACACTTGTTGAGAGGGATATGGCACTTAAAAGGCCAGGAGTCCAGACAGTAGTTTTTCCCAAATAACAGCAGTTTCTTGTGAAGTTAAGTGGTGTACTGCACATTTGGATAAAAAGAGAAATGGAAAGAAATATACAACTTGCTTCAAACAGGAGATATTACCTACGGATCAAGACTGAACCCTTCGTGGTGTCGTCAAGGCAGTCCAGATTTCATACGGGTATTTTATAAGTGGGAACTATGGAAGACTGCATTAGAAGAAAATGGCTTACGAATCAGCTGACAAATGGTGGAATACATGCAATGCTTCATTGAGAGGGACAACAAGAAGTCAATAAAACTAGATGGCACAGGGTTAAAGACCATGCAACAGTTTAAATACTTCAGTGTTGAGCTGTGATGGGAATGTGGATGCGGGTGTTAGGAGCTGCATGAAGAGCTCTTTGCGTAACTGGAGGGAGTTGACAGGAATTCTCTGCAATAAAAATATGCCAAGTAAACTAAAGAGCAAAGTATGTAAGATCATGCTTAGGCCAGCCATGACATATAGGTTGGAATGCTGGCTAATGAGAAAAAGAGAAGAACAACTACTTCACACTGCCAAAATGAGAATGCTCAGGTGGATGCTGGGTAAGAGGAGAGCTCATAGGCTACACAATGAAATAGTATGAATCATAGTGCTCCCAGAATAGCTGAAGGAGTATCAACTGAGATGGCTGGGTCATGTGAAACAATGAGATGTGGGATATATTGGTCAGAGTACAAAAGCTAGTAGTCACAGGACAAAGGCCTAGAAAAAATGTGATTTGAGACACTGAAGTAAGACATCAAGGTTGATGGCTGCTTGGAAGATGCACTTGACAAGAATGCTGGGAGGCGAAGAGCAAGAGCTGTCAAAACCTGACTGAAGGGTGTGATGCTACATGATTGAAATATGACCATGTATATCATTGATATTGCTACTGTTAGACAATCGCAACAAATCTTGTACCAAGTATATCATGTAAGGTGTCAATGGAAAAGTTATTCGCTAAAGATGATTATCCTGTTTAATCGTTTTGTATCTGAAGTGATGAATATTGGCTATATATCTGTATCACCATTGTGTTTGTTCCTGGGGTAACACCCACAAAGTAGTTTACATCCAGTCTAGCCAGCATATTGTGAGTGGACTATTCAAGTTGCTGGGCCATCAAAGACACTTAACTCTCACAGTGGGCCATGGAAGAAACTCATTCCGCCCAGATGGCTCTTCCTGCCGATGCCTTAGCCTCCAAGTGGCCAGTGGCTGCCCCTGTGAGTCAGTAAGCCATGTAAAAGCATGTGACCCTGAACTCCATATTGTGCCAGTAATTTTCCACAAACTGTGTTGTGGGCTTTTGTTTGGGACAGTAAAATTCCAGGCACGTGGCAGAGGGTATAAAAGACCCTGTAAACATATTCATGGTGCCTCTTCTCTGCTCTGATTCTCTGGACTGTGGACTTACATCTAAAATGAGCATTGTGATCTATGGACTGAGGAGCTTCCAATCTTTTGGAAGTTGCCAGAGACTGTACAAGCCAGCCATCTGAAACATCACTGCTACACACCTGATATAAGAACTTTGCAATGATTATATGTGTGGCTGGTCTCTTGGGATCAGATGAACCCTTCGTTTGATGAAACTGGTTTTCAATAACCACTCATCATAGAGTCTAGTGTCTGGGTGGTGAAATAAGGGCTGTAATGCCTAAGGAGATTGCATTTTTGACTTCTTGTTAACCAATGTGGTGAGACAGAAGTTTACTTTTGTTACTGGCTTTGTATAATCTAATGATAGATTAACCGCCAGTGTGGGGTGAGTTTGCCCTATTTCTCAGCAGTTTGTCCTGAATCTGACATTCTCAGCTGTTGAACCACTGCTAAGCCAGCACTCTGATCACTTAAACACCAATTAATTCGCCTGGGTGGACCTGACTCTCCCGAATTGGCAGATTAGAATGGGCTGGGGAGGACTGAAGAGGTAATTAGCCCATTAGTGCAGAGGGTAGAGGGCTGCACAGGAAGGAAATACTGGGAGAGAGGCAGGCTAGAGACCTGAGGAGGAACTGATATTGTAAATTCTGTGGTGGATGGATCAGTAAAGGTGGTGGGAATTCAATTTAAGTAAACTAAATGGTGGTATTTAATACTTGAACGTCTCCAAACACTCTGTGTAAACAGAGGACAGGACAGGAGCAGGACCTTGCCCTGTCACACTCTAAGAGAGGAGAAATTGAAGAAGACTAAAAGAGAAAAACAAATGTGTAACTTTAGTAATAAGTCAGTGCATCCCAGACTCTCTCTCTGTTTCTGCTTTATTTGCAAAACCTGAACCATCCTCTGCAATGGACTGTGAAGCAGAACCTCTTCACCCACTCCAGCTTTTCCACAGCTTCATTTTCTGCTCTTAAGGGATATCCTCCTTAGCAATCCAAATGACCAAGGGTCATGTGTGCTGAGCTAATGCCAATGTTAAACATTTTCCTTTCTGCCAGATCTCAAAGCTCTCAGCAAAAGCCTGTCAGTGCCAGAGCCTTCCAACACCAACCTCCTTCCCAAAAGCCAGCTGCAACAAAAGAACAAATGTTTGTTTTTAAGGCTCTTTGTTTACCCAGTCAGGGTTAAACTGGCTTCTATCTCTGAGGTTCTGCTGATGTGTCGTAATATCTTAAGGCACCTGCTTTGAAAGTCCTGGTTCAGAGATCCACTGTAACAAGGTTTCCTAAACTGTGGTACACATACCCCGGTACTGAACTATGGAGTTCGTAAGTAATCTAATTGCTATGGTAGTTGCTGCTGGGGCACCAAGAGGTGCACAGGCAAAGCTGGATTAGCACCAAAAAAACCCTGCATTTTTACTGGACTCTCTTGTTCTAGTGTTTTGGATTTTTTCCCCTTGAATGATGTAGCCAGAGGGCCAAGTCACTGCAATAACCAAACCAGGCTGGAAGGTCAAGCGAGCCAACATGAATGAGGGGAAGCTGAGGCAGAAGCTAGCCCAAAGCCAGACCAGGTTGACAGCACTGCTACGGTGCCTTAGAAAAACTATAGTGAGCACAGTGTTTCACCATAGTACATCCTGTTAGGTTTCTATCAAGCTTTTCTTGACCAGTGCAGACACAGCCTAACCATACCATAAACTGGTTTACAAAGCTGTTAATTAGGCTGGTTTCTGCACTGTTTATTCCTAAATGTTAAATTACAGACTGTGGGACTGGCCCATTTAGATACCTAGTGATTTCCCGTTTGGAAGAGGAGTCCTTTTCTTCACAGCTACTAGAACAATACTAGTTCTTTATGTTTCCGCCAGGTGTCCCAATACTCGCTGTCCAAAGTTGGATATCTAGTACTTCAGTCCAAACTTCATTACATGATTGTGCAAACCTCTTTTTAGAGTATCAGGAGAGATCACTGCTTCTTATTACCACCTCTTTTTAAAAGACTCAGTCTCTAGTTGGTGCACGTAGCAAGTCTGCATAACCATGTGTTCCTGTCACAGTTATCTTCGTTCTTCTGTCCCTAGTCCCTTCGTTTGTCTCTCACGCTTGTTGTTGTGCCTTGTCTTTAGGTTGTAAGCTATTTGTGGCTGGGACTGTCTCATACTATGTGTGTATATAGCACCTAATACAAGAGGGCCCTGGTCTGGTTGGGGCATTTGCATGCAACTGTCAAATAGATATTCATGATAATTTACAGATGAGCTACTTTTTGCCTTTACAGATGAAGGTGGGGCTTCTCCAGTCCTACATAATGGACCTGAGTGACCAGAATAGTGTCTTAGTTCAGACGATGGAAAAGCTGGAGAGAGAGTCTGAGTGGAAGGTGGCTACGCTAGAGGCAGAGCTTCAGGTACTGTTTGCTATACATGGATGTACCAAAGAAAGTGTGTGTTGTGCTCCTCTGTTTGCAGAGCATTCTGTAAACCTGCCTAACAATGCCTATGGGACTACTTATCTCTTTCTCTTTTAATGCTACAGTATATGTGTGTGTTATGAGAAACTTCCTTTCTAGGCTTGGTCTTTGATGAGTTAACTACAGTGCCTTGACTGGACCTACTTTTCCTTTTAATCTTCACCCCATCCTGCTCCAGTTATTTTGCATACTGTATGTGTAACAAAATATGAGAATGGGGTCTGGTTTGGGTGATGGTTTATGCTTTTAACTATTTTCAACATTTCATATATTTTGGGGTGTATATGGTTGTCCCAGATTTTTCATGCTAAAATATAAAATGCAGACGACACCAAGCTAGGAGAGATTGCAAGCACTTTGGAGGACAGGATTAGAATTCAAAAAGACTTGACAAATTGGAGAATTGGTCTGAAATCAACAAGATGAAATTCAATAAAGATAAATGCTAAGTACTTAACTTAGGAAGGAAAAATAAAATGCACCATTACAACATGGGGAATAACTAACTAGTTGGTAGCAGTGCTTAAAAGGATCTGGGGTTATAGTGGGGCACAAATTGAATATGAGTCAGCAATGTGGTGGAGTGGTGAAAAAGGCTAATATCATTCTGGGGTGTAATAAGAGGAGTGTTGTATGTAAGACTCAGGAGGTAATTGTCCTGTTCTACTTGGCATTCATGAGACCTCAGCGGGAGTACTGTGTCCAATTCTGGACACTGCACTTTAGGAAGGATGTGGACAAACTGGAGAGAATCTAGAGAAGAGCAACAAAAATGAGAAATGGTTTAGAAAATCTGATCTATGAGGAAAAGTTAAAAAAAAAAAAAAAAAAACCTGAGGATGTTTGTGTGGGGAAAAGAAGACTCAGGGGGGACCTGATAACAGTTTTCAAATGCATTAAAGGCTGTTGTAAAGAGGACAGGGATCAGTTGGTCTCCTTGTCCACTGAAGATGGGACAAGAAGTAATGGGCTTACTCCGCAGCAAGTGAGACTTCTTAGATATTAGCAAAAACTTTCTAACTGTAAGGGTAATTATTTTCTGGAATAGTCTTCTAGGGGTGATCGTGGAATATCCGTCATTAGAGGTGATTAAGAACAGATTGGACAAACATCTGTCAGGGATGATTTAGGTTTACTTGGCCCTGCCTCAGTGCAGGGGTTGGAATTTGATGACCTCTCGAGGTCCTTTCCGGGCCTATATTTTTATTATTCTGTGTCTATAAACTCTGTAGTTACTGACATAGAACAGAGCCTAACCCAGAAGTTGATGACAATATCTCATAGCTATTGGATCAGTGGTAACTTGTCTAACTCAAACCTCTAAGTCAGTGATACTCAGACTGAGGCTCACGAGAGACAGCGGCTCTTTAATGTGTCTCTTACAGCTCTTTGTAGCACCTGATATTAAAACACTGTGTCATTTAATTGTTAACCAGTCAGAATGCCGTTACTATGTTATTAACCAATTGTAGTGGATAAAATAATAATACTTGGTCAGTCCTTTTGCTGAGAGAATTTTATTTATATATATATATAATATTAAATGAAACCATGAATTTACACTTTTGTGGCTCTTTTGGGTAATACTGATCACAAATTTGGCTCCTGAACCACTGAGGTCTAAGCGTCACTGCTCTACGTGATGCTTTTGGGGTCCCTGCAGACTGAACCTTGATGATAGGAAGGTGTGAAGAGAGACGAGGTTGGTGGACAGTGCCATGTCCTCATCAAGATGGAGTGGCCATCTGTGATTAACTTCTGGTCAAACCTTTTAGCAAGACAGCAGTTGATAGGTGTAGACCGAGAGAAGCAGAATGTAGGCCTTCACAATATGATAGGAAGACTTCATACTTATATAGAGCTTGCACTCAAAGATCTAAAAGTGCTTTCCAAAGTTGGGTCAGCAGAGTTACTGCATTTTACAGATGGGGAAATGGAGGCAAAAAGATTAAATAAAATTTCCAATGTCACACTTTGAGACAATGGCAGAGGCAGGAATAGAACATGGATTGGTTTTAATCACAAGACAACGTTGTCTCTGTAATGGCCTGAACACATTTGGGATTGATACCTGGACAAAAGCAATACTAAACAAGTCTTTTTTTAAACAATGGGCTGTGAATAGCTAAGATGGGTGCCTTGATGACTTAACAGGCAGATGCCATAAGACTGTATGGAAGTGATTAATCTATTTTGGACTGCTTGCAAGCAAATGAGTGCTGTAGTGAGTAAAGTATTAGGGATACAGTTTCATTAGACTCTAGGAATTAAGACTAGCACAATATTTCTTCATACATTAGAAAAAATAAATACTAGTCAAGAGGTCCTGTTATCATGTGTATGGCCCTGTAAAGTGATGAACCACGCTTTGCACTCCCACATTGCCAGGTGTGGTACTGCAGATACGCCTTGCCGTACTTCATCCCAACTGGTTGTCAGCAAGTGTTGCTGTTCAGATGTGGGCAATGAGAGATCAAATACATTAATTAACATAAGTATGTCTCCATTTAATGAAGCCCCATGAAAGGAGCATATGGAAAACAGATTAAAGGCCCTTACCTCAGAACTCCCCAAAGCAGCAGGGAGCCTCCTTGATTATATGCAAGTAGTTCTTATTGTGGCTCCTAATGGGGTAGTACATTCCTTGCCAGGCCCCATCACAGTCATCAATGTATTTATCTGCACAACACCTCTCTGAGGTAGAACAATGCTTTTATAACTGGGAACTGAGACACAAAGGCTAAGGACTTGCCAAAGATCACCTAGGGAGTCTGTGGTAGAAGAGGGAATGGAACCCAGCTCTCCCAACTCAAAGGCTTATTATTTCTCTGATCACTGGCCCACTCTTCCCTATAAATTAGTCCAAAGGAACATTCACAGGACTTTACTCTGAGACTTTTACTGCTCCCTTTGGAAATATTCTGTCATCCCTTTCATAATCTGAGATGGCCTCATCCAGTGAGCATTTCAGTTGCTCATTAATAGTGGCACACAAAGGCTACTAGTTGCCCAGGCTCATAGTTATTATCCATTAAGAAAAACAGGAACAATTCTGAGTTTGGTATCATTAAAAGAAGGAATTTCCTTTCCTTTCTGAGTCTGTGTAAATTTTTAAATGCTACCTGAAGGAGCAGAATCCTTTGTGCTTGGTGAATGAGATGCATCTGCCTTGGCCTGATTTTTAATTCTCAGTCTCCAGCCTTCTGGTGAGGGAACAAAGGTGTATAATCAAGTACCTAGTATACTCTTTTGCATTCTCCCCTGCTCTCAGAATGTGGAGATGTTAAACTTTTGATAGAATAGTGCAATTTTATATTTCAGTCAGCTACTTAAAAGGTTCATTGTTTTTTAATTAAACTGCATGGGGAAAAAGAGGAGATATTAAAAGGTGCAGTACCATAAAGGGGATAGGTTTTCACTGTTCCTACGTGAGCAGAGACACCCCAATAAAGCAAGATGGAGTGCAGCAACAAGTCCTGTGCCTCCCCCCCTCCATTGTGGTGACTGTGACTGTAACTGGAGTTAATTTGTGTGGCTTCTCAAATGGAAGACTTCATGTTTTATAGTCCTTATTCTTCCAATCTCCCCTTTCCTATGGTTGAGTGCAGCCTGCACAAGTTGATGTGATGATGAGATGAACCTGTTTAGAGGAGTAAGGCTGGCCCACCTTGTGATTCCCACTCATCATGCTGCCTGTAAAATGACTCCCTGTGGTCAGAGCACCTTTCTGTCTTCTTTCTCTTCCTTTTTCTGGAAAACTCAGCTCTTATCTCTTGGGATGGTGACTTTCTTGGCATGTAATCAGTGATTGTTCTCTTCTTGTGTAGATGTTTCACAGCCTTTTTCTTCACCAATGTAAAGTCCATTGTCCATTTAGTTGTTCTGTGTCCAGTTTTCTCCATGCACCCCCAACTACCAAATTCCTCAGGTCAGTGGGGCTGTAGTGACACCTGCTGCACAGTGCTGGGAGTGACTAACACCGGCACGTTTTCCGCAGTGCTGTCTGCCTGTACCCAGGGCTCCAGTTTATCTGCTGCATTCTGCGAGTGATTGAAGCTTGGAGTAAAAATAGTGTGAGAATGTTTCTTTGGAATAACTTACAAGTTCTTTTTTTTTTAAATCAGAAATATTGCAAAGTTGGACTAACAAAGACTCTTATTTGAAAAAAGGGCCTGGAGATGAGTTTGGTCCCGAATCTGACTCTGTTCATAAGTTTAGTACATGTCAACTTTCTATGCTCTGTTATCAGGCACCTCTCCATTATTTCTTGGTCCACATTTGTAGGGTATTACAGTGCACACCTTAACAGAAGTAACACCACCCACCATGAACATTCCTATCAGCTGTTCTCACCCACTCTGGCAGATGAAATCCTCTTTAGGGGGAAGGTGGAGCTCCTTTCACTGTCTGTGTCAGCCACTTTTGGCTTCACTGTGGACTGAGTCCAGTCTGATGGTGTTCAGAGCAATGTAAGACACTGGAGGAAGGTTTTAATGGAAGCCATGACAGTTATCAGTGAGAGGCTGTGACAGAACAAAGAGGTAAAAGGAGAAAAAAGTATGGGACCTTTTGTTTGTCTTATTTGGTTTGTAAGTTCTTTGGGGAAGGGAAGGTCTCCTATTCTTGTTCTGTGTGTATGGTCCCTAGCACAATGAGACTCCAAGCGTTACCAGAATACAAACGTATAAGAATAATGGGCAGCTGGAGAGAAGAAAGCACCTTTGGACAACACAAAAAATCCAATCTATTTGTGGTATAGAAATAGCATAAATTGCCATAGTAACAAAACAGTGTTTACATTACCTCAGTGGTAGGTGCCTTAAAAGGACCTAAGAGAGATTCTTTCCGACTGATTCACAAGCCATAGGGTGATGTCTGTCAGCTCAATGTTATGTGCTATCTAAGTCAGCCTTACAAAGGCAGCAGCATGTTTTTAACTCTAAGGGACTGCAGGATGTCTTTCTCTGGGACAATAAATAGTTTTGGAGTTGAGCATTGTCACCTGCAATTAAATGCCCAGGAGGGAAGGCATTAGCTGAAAATCATCATAGACTGGCTTCCAAACTGTCCACTCTTGAGATGAACTTTAAAATAGAGCAGAGGCAACATGGAGTTCAAAGGGAAATAGGCTCGAGGAGGAAGGGAATGGATGGGAGAGGCTGCTGTGTAAGTCTGCAACACTCAATAATGGCCTCTCCAAACTTCTTAGCCTCTCAGGCTCCTCCAGCCACAGGCTGAATGTTGGATCTTTCCTATAACTACTACTGTGTGGCAGGAGCAGGTCACTGACTGGCTTCCTAGCTGTGTATATAAGAACAATGGGCTCAAGTTACCAAAAATCAAAAAGCCAACTACCACCAAAAAAAAAAAAAAATCCCACAAACTGGAGAAAGCACCTGCTTTTATGGAATTAAAATAAAACCTGGAATGGGAAAGGAAAAGCATGAAAGAATTAGTGACAAGATATCATGTACAGCTGTGGTGATGATGATTTTATTGGTATTGTGGGAGAGAGGGGGAAGCTGGGACGCGGCAAAAACACAATTTGTCCTAGAATTGAATTTCTCTGATAAGGAATTTCAGAACCGCTGCCTCATTCATTCAGTGGCCAAATAATCATATGCGCTTTAATAATCTTTATTTTACAGGAGTAGGTTGCCAGGGTAACAGAGCATAAGCAGGAGAACAGCACCTTGCAGATCACAAAGGCAAATCTACAGAAAGAAATCTCACTGAGTTTCTCTCTCTCTGTCTCCCCTCTTTGCGGTGTAATGACAACTCTTATTTTTCATGCATTGGTTTAATAATCTTATTGAAATATCCTTTCCCTGTTTTTATTATTCTTGTCTGCCTGAGCACAGACAATGGCAGAAACTTGGAATTCTCAAGCCCACTGGGCTAAGCAAACTAACAGTTGTAATATGGTTAGCATTTTTATGTAATTACTTTTTATTGCTGTTTTACTCCCGTTTCTGTTCCTCCCCAGCTAGTTGCAGCTTCCTTTTCTCTCTGACCCAATCAGGGAATAGTAAGGGTTGAGGGAGAGGTTAGTAATTGATTGCATTAATCGGAAATTATTAGCTGAGCATGTTTTCAGGGGTGGGGAATGGGTCACAGAAGCAGATCTTTTAAGAAGGGGCAAATTGAATTATGGCCAATGAAATAATGAAGCCTCCAGGCCGTAAGTTGTAGAAAGGACAATCTCTTTCACGTATACTCTAGCATTATTCATAATGGGTTCTGCTCTCTGGCTGAAAAGCAATGTGTGGCCTTACTGACATCCAGCAGACTTAGACAGCTCGATTAGTTGGTCTGGGAAATTGGTTGATGAGAAATTTATTAAAAATGAAAATTCCTGAAGCTCTTTAGTGATATCTGTAACTCTGGCAGTGGTGCATTACTACCAATCCTTTGCCTGGATGGAGTTTATGACAGGTCTATGGCTTATAAATATTTTCCCTGTCATTCTCTTTGCCAAAGGCCATAGCCTCAGAAAGAGAGTGTGGGAAAAGCAGTAATCTTAGACTGCAGAACTGGCAAAAAAAGGAAACCCTTGTGAAATTAAATACAAAAATCGCATTCAAATGATGGTAAAGGTCTGACTGAAACCCACAAGTGCCAAGAAATAAGAACTAAGACTGTCACTTACATTCAGCTGTCGGTTATGTGCTGTTCAGACAGTCCTTAGTCAGGCACTGAGGAACAGTGGACAAACTGAATTTGTCTTTGGTATACTGACATGCCAAGCCTCAGGAAGAAAAATTTTAAGGACAAAGTTGCAACCTTACTATGAATTTTGTGGCTTTTGTGGGTGGAAATCAGGCTGTTAATGTAGTTTTAATAAAGATTTTTGTATATTTCCCTTTTTTTCAAGCTGGTACATATTTTCAATGCAAGGAAGATCCCAGGTTCACAGTGGGTCCATGGATACTGGCACAAAGTACAGTAATATTTAGCACTAAATACCCCATGGTAAGTATATAAAAATATATATATAATATTGTTACTGTTTCTCACTAGGTAACAATATTAGCCAGCCTTTATATACTTACCATGGGGTATTTCCTACTAAATATTACTGTGCTTTTGTGCCAGTATCCGTGGCATTGCTATAGTGTTAAGAGCATGCTGCTTTTCTGCAGGGGTGTATTAGTAAAATGCTTGGGAGCAGAAGCTGTTGGGGTACAGGGACAGTCACACACCACAGGTGGCAAAAATAATTCCTTGTAACACTACAGGCAGGATGATGTTGAACTTAGATAACTGACACCCATATTCTGTTCATTCAGTGTATTTTCTGTGCCTCATTGTTAGCAGAATAGGAGTTAGAAGTCTGAACAGTGCTGTGAAAGGCGAAGGGTGCTCTTGTGAAAAAGGTTTAAATACACTGTTGATAAGCCAGAAAAGGCTTAATCATTTAGTAAACCATTTTTATTCATTAGAAAAAGAACATTTGCACAGATATCTTAACTAAGTCTTAGGCCAGTGCCATTTGAAATAGGCAAAAAAAGGCACTTAAAAACGCTTGACAGATTATTATGCACTTCAGAGACTCAATATGATACTGCCTTTGTTGGAAAAAATGATATGAAAACAAAATTCTATGAGAGATAAGTAGGTGACAGATTTTAACTTCAGGGCCATTATAAAACTTGTTTTCTTCAAAATATTAAGAGGAATTAGATGAATTAAAGGAGTACTCTTTTTACAAAATTCTATATTTCCCAACTGAGAACGTCCGTAGTCTAGAGATTCGTTTTTTGTGTTTTTTTTTTTTTAAATCTTTAGCAATCAATAGAAATTGCTGGCTGTAACCATGTCTGTCTGCAGCAAAGGACTGAACCCACCTCTGTAATTGTATGTCAGAAAATGATGTGCAAGTTGTCAGTTCGGCTGCAAAATCTCAGCTCATTCTTTCTTCCCACCAAACCAGGATTTACTGTATACTGGAGATGAAGTCAGTGCCTTTATACTGCAGTGCTTATGTATGCTGTTATAATATGACTCAGGATATGTCTACACTACGAAATTAGGTCGAATTTATAGAAGTCGGTTTTTTAGAAATCGGTTTTATATATTCGAGTGTGTGTGTCCCCACAGAAAATGCTCTAAGTGCATTAAGTGCATTAACTCGGCGGAGCGCTTCCACAGTACCGAGGCAAGCGTCGACTTCCGGAGCGTTGCACTGTGGGTAGCTATCCCACAGTTCCTGCAGTCTCCGCTGCCCATTGGAATTCTGGGTTGAGATCCCAATGCCTGATGGGGCTAAAACATTGTCGCGGGTGGTTCTGGGTACATATCGTCAGCCCCCCGTTCCCTCCCTCCCCCCCCCCCGTGAAAGCAAGGGCAGACAATCATTTCGCGCCTTTTTTCCTGAGTTACCTGTGCAGACGCCATACCACGGCAAGCATGGAGCCCGCTCAGCTCACTTTGGCAATTAGGAGCACATTAACCACCACACGCATTATCCAGCAGTATATGCAGCACCAGAACATGGCAACGCGATACCGGGCGAGGAGGCGACGTCAGCGCGGTCCCGTGAGTGATCAGGACATGGACACAGATTTCTCTGAAAGCATGGGCCCTGACAATGCATGCATCATGGTGCTAATGGGGCAGGTTCATGCTGTGGAACGCCGATTCTGGGCTCGGGAAACAAGCACAGACTGGTGGGACCGCATAGTGTTGCAGGTCTGGGACGATTCCCAGTGGCTGCGAAACTTTCGCATGCGTAGGGGCACTTTCATGGAACTTTGTGACTTGCTTTCCCCTGCCCTGAAGCGCATGAATACCAAGATGAGAGCAGCCCTCACAGTTGAGAAGTGAGTGGCGATAGCCCTGTGGAAGCTTGCAACGCCAGACAGCTACCGGTCAGTTGGGAATCAATTTGGAGTGGGCAAATCTACTGTGGGGGCTGCTGTGATGCAAGTAGCCCACGCAATCAAAGATCTGCTGATATCAAGGGTAGTGACCCTGGGAAATGTGCAGGTCATAGTGGATGGCTTTGCTGCAATGGGATTCCCTAACTGTGGTGGGGCTATAGACGGAACCCATATCCCTATCTTGGCACCGGAGCACCAAGCCGCCGAGTACATAAACCGCAAGGGGTACTTTTCGATAGTGCTGCAAGCTCTGGTGGATCACAAGGGACGTTTCACCAACATCAACGTGGGATGGCCGGGAAAGGTGCATGATGCTCGCATCTTCAGGAACTCTGGTCTGTTTCAAAAGCTGCAGGAAGGGACTTTATTCCCAGACCAGAAAATAACTGTTGGGGATGTTGAAATGCCTATATGTATCCTTGGGGACCCAGCCTACCCCTTAATGCCATGGCTCATGAAGCCGTACACAGGCAGCCTGGACAGTAGTCAGGAGCTGTTCAACTACAGGCTGAGCAAGTGCAGAATGGTGGTAGAATGTGCATTTGGACGTTTAAAGGCGCGCTGGCGCAGTTTACTGACTCGCTTAGACCTCAGCGAAACCAATATTCCCACTGTTATTACTGCTTGCTGTGTGCTCCACAATATCTGTGAGAGTAAGGGGGAGACGTTTATGGCGGGGTGGGAGGTTGAGGCAAATCGCCTAGCTGCTGGTTACGCGCAGCCAGACACCAGGGCGGTTAGAAGAGCACAGGAGGGCGCGGTACGCATCAGAGAAGCTTTGAAAACCAGTTTCATGACTGGCCAGGCTACGGTGTGAAAGTTCTGTTTGTTTCTCCTTGATGAAACCCCCTGCCCCTTGGTTCACTCTACTTCCCTGTAAGCTAACCACCCTCCCCTCCTCCCTTTAATCATTGCTTGCAGAGGCAATAAAGTCATTGCTGCTTCACAGTCATGCATTCGTTATTCATTCATCACACAAACAGGGAGATGACTACCAAGGTATCCCAGGAGGGGTGGTGGAGGAGGGAAGGAAAATGCCACACAGCACTTTAAGCACAGCACTTTAAAAGTTTACAACTTTAAAATTTATTGAATGACAGCCTTCTTTTTTTGGGGCAATCCTCTGTGGTGGAGTGGCTGGTTGGCCGGAGGCCCCCCCACCGCGTTCTTGGGCGTCTGGGTGTGGAGACTATGGAACTTGGGGAGGAGGGCGGTTGGTTACAGAGGGGCAGCAGTGGCAGTCTGTGCTCCAGCTGCCTTTGCTGCAGCTCAACCATACACTGGAGCATACTGGTTTGGTCCTGCAGCAGCCTCAGCATTGAATCCTGCCTCCTCTCATCACGCTGCCGCCACATTTGAGCTTCAGCCCTGTCTTCAGCCCGCCACTTACTCTCTTCAGCCCTCCACCTTTCCTCCCGGTCATTTTGTGCTTTCCTGCACTCTGACATTATTTGCCTCTACGCATTCGTCTGTGCTCTGTCAGTGTGGGAGGACAGCATGAGCTCGGAGAACATTTCATCGCGAGTGCGTTTTTTTTCTTTCTAAGCTTCACTAGCCTCTGGGAAGGAGAAGATCCTGTGATCATTGAAACACATGCAGCTGGTGGAGGAAAAAAAAAGGGACAGCGGTATTTAAAAAGACACATTTTATAAAACAGTCGCTACACTCTTTCAGGGTAAACCTTGCTGTTAACATTACATACATAGCACATGTGCTTTCGTTACAAGGTCGCATTTTGCCTCCTCCCACCGCGTGAACGGATTTTGGTTGAATGCCAGCAAACATACACTGCAATGCTTTGTTCTACAGTGATTCCCGAATACGTGTTACTGGCCTGGAGTGGTAAAGTGTCCTACCATGAAGGACGAAATAAGGCTGCCCTCCCCAGAAACCTTTTGCAAAGGCTTTAGGACTACATCTAGGAGAACCGCAAATGCCAGGGCAAAGTAATCCTTTCACATGCTTGCTTTTAAACCATGTATAGCATTTTAAAAGGTACACTCACCAGAGGTCCCTTCTCCGCCTGCTGAGTCCAGGAGGCAGCCTTGGGTGGGTTCGGGGGGTACTGGCTCCAGGTCTAGGGTGAGAAACAGTTCCTGGCTGTCGGGAAAACCGGTTTCTCCGCTTCCTTGCTGTGAGCTATCTACAACCTCATCATCATCATCATCTTCTTCGTCCCCAAAACCTACTTCCGTATTGCCTCCATCTCCATTGAAGGAGTCAAACAACACGGCTGGGGTAGTGGTGGCTGAATCCCCTAAAATGGCATGCAGCTCATCATAGAAGCGGCATGTTTGGGGCTCTGACCCAGAGCGGCCGTTCGCCTCTCTGGTTTTCTGGTAGGCTTGCCTCAGCTCCTTCAGTTTCACGCGGCACTGCTTCGGGTCCCTGTTATGGCCTCTGTCCTTCATGCCCTGGGAGATTTTCAGAAAGGTTTTGGCATTTCGAAAACTGGAACGGAGTTCTGATAGCACGGATTCCTCTCCCCAAACAGCGATCAGATCCCGTACCTCCCGTTCGGTCCATGCTGGAGCTCTTTTGCGATTCTGGGACTCCATCGTGGTCACCTGTGCTGATGAGCTCTGCATGGTCACCTGCAGCTTGCCACGCTGGCCAAACAGGAAATGAGATTCAAAAGTTCGCGGTTCTTTTCCTGTCTACCTGGCCAGTGCATCTGAGTTGAGAGTGCTGTCCAGAGCGGTCAGAATGGAGCACTCTGGGATAGCTCCCGGAGGCCAATACCATCGAATTGTGTCCACAGTACCCCAAATTCGAGCCGGCAACGTCGATTTAAGCGCTAATCCACTTGTCAGGGGTGGAGTAAGGAAATCGATTTTAAGAGCCCTTTAAGTCGAAATAAAGGGCTTCACTGTGTGGACGGGTGCAGGTTTAAATCGATTTAACGCTGCTAAATTCGACCTAAAGTCCTAGTGTAGACCAGGGCTCAGTAACCACTTGAGATAAGGATTTGTCTAGTTTTCCACTGATTTTAAGAATCATAAAAACCTATTTGGATTATAACCTCTCCATGGTCGGGACTGTCTTTTTGTGTGTTTTGTACAGCATGTAGCCTAATGGGATCTTGATCCTGATCAAGGCGAGTGACAGGGTATCTAGACCTTGTCCCTGGGCTGGCAGGGAACAGCTGACTGTCATTACTGCAGAGACACTCACAGGGACAGAGGCAGTTGTCGAGAAGGGAAGGCCCTCCTCTTCCTCCCACTCTATATAAGAGCCCTCAGTGCTGGAAGGGGAAGGAGGGGAATTCTCTGTGTGTGGAAATGACTGAGGAAAGAGCCACACCTGCTAGTGTCCTCAGCTCCGAGACAGACTGAGACTGGGTGACATTTCCTTTGCTGGACTAATAGAAGCCACCCAGCCTTTGGAATCCTCAGATGGGTGGGAGAACAGAATCTCTGGTGGTTCTGGGGGCTTGCTGCAGGTGTGCTGCCATGCTTTATTTTGAGCAAAGATTGGGAAACGTTTGTCATGGAAAACAGGTGTGATACCAGAGACTGGAAAAAGGCAAATATAGTGCCCATCTATAAAAAGGGAAATAAGGACCACTCAGGAGTTACAGACCAGTCAGCTTAACTTATGTACCCAGAAAAATAATGAAGCAATCAATTTGTAAAAACCTAGAAGATAATAAGGTGATAAGTAACAGTCAGCATGGATTTGTCAAGAACAAATCATGTCAAACCAACCTAATAGCTTTCTTTGACAGGGTAAAAAGTCTTGTGTATGGAGGGGAAGTGGTAGATGTGGTATATCTTGACTTTAGTAAGGCTTTTGATATTGTTATGCATGACCTTCTCATAAACAAACTAGGGAGATACAACCTAGATGGAGCTACTATAAGGTGGGTGCATAACTGGTTGGAAAATTGTTCCCAGAGAGTAATCATCAGTGGTTCACAGTAAAGCTTGAAGGACATATCGAGTGTGGTCCCACGGGGACCATTTCTGGGTCCGGTTCTGTTCAATATCTTCATCAATGATTTAGATAATGGCATAGAGAGTAAACTTATAAAGTTTGTGGACGATACTAAGCTGGGAGGGTTTGCTTGTGCTTTGGAGGATAGGATTAAAATTCAAAATGATCTGGGCAAACTGGAGAAGTGGCCTGAAGTAAATAGGATTAAATTCAGTAAGAACAAATAAAAAGTACTTCATTTAGGAAGGAACAATCTGTTGCACACATACAAAATGGGAAATGACTGCCTAAGAAGGAGTACTGCGGAAAGGGATCTGGGGGTCAGAGTGGATCACAAGCTAAATCTGAGTCAACAGTGTAATGCTGTTGCAAAAAAAAAAAGCTGTTTTCAAGTACATAAAAGGTTGTTACAAAGAGGAGGGAGAAAAATTGTTCTCGTTAATCTCCTAGGTTAGGACAAGAAGCAATGGGCTTAAATTTCAGCAAGGGCAGTTTAGGTTGGACATTAGGAAAAACTTCCTAACTGTCAGGGTGGTTAAGCCCTGGAATAGATTGCCCAGGGAGATTGTGGAATATCCGTCATTGGAGATTTTTAAGAGCAAGTTAGACAAACACCTGTCAGGGATTGTCTAGATAATACTTATGGGTCAGAGGTCTGGACTAGAGGACTTCTTGAGGTCCCTTCCAGCCCTGTGATTCTATATTTTGGCCACTGGAGGGCCCTGTTAGGGCAGCAAGACCCCCCCTTATCCCTGGGCTGACTCCTTCTACTGGTGAGTCAACTAGTGTTTGCCATCCCTGTGCAGAGCTGCTTGCCTCACTGCCTTTGAGCATTACCACTACAACAGTTAGTACTAATAATCCACAGAAGGAAGACTGTCTTCTTCTGTGTTGCCTAGGAGAAACTAGCTGATTATGTCAAGACTGTGGAGTAGAGAGTGAATTCAGGGACTCAGGTAATGAATTACTGGCTGCCAAATGCAGAGAAACATTCCTGCTTTGTGGCAGGCCTGGAAAAAATGCACTGAAGCTGAATTCTTAAGCAAATGCCCAGCAGGAAACCCTACTGGATGGAGATCGCATTTGCACGTTATTTTTACCTACACTTTTCTGTTTCTATAATAGAAAGTTTTAAAATGCTGAAAGCCCAAGAGCAGGCCCTTTTCCTTTTGTTTGCAGGAACAGTCTGAGGGTCTGGGTGACACAGAACAGTCTGTGCTCACTACTAGGCTGCTGGATTTCTTGTATACTCTCCCACCTAGGACTTTTTGTGAGTCATGAGAACATGGGAGGGCTTCACTCAGGGCTAATTTTCTTTATTTTATCTTCTTTAGAAGGGGTAGGATTTGGTAAAGTTCTTCTCTGAGAGCTTGTCCATTTATATTTTCCACTGTTGGAGTGCATACTATTCATGCACTCAAGGTTGGATACTTTTGGCCAGCAGTCCACTGGAGCTATGCATATGCCCTGAATGTTCTTGTGCTCCTGACCTGACAGCATGAAGAGCACTGTGAGCCCAGCTGCCACTCATTTCCTTCTCACTGTCTGAGGGTGTGAGAGAGAGCTCCTGGTTGTTGCATCGTTACTCATCATTTTCTCAATCTCTAAATTTTAATAGTGTTAGTTAGGTTAGTGTGGGTTTAATTGTCCATTGGCACATTTTGCATAAGGTATTTTTAAAATCTCTCTACTTGAGTCTCCTGGTTTTAAACATGGCTTCTCTTGCAAGATGGCAGGTACTATAAATGATGGGCATACCGGATGCCTTCTTTGTTCAGGGAATTCCGTATCTCCAATACCTGCTACGTGTGAATGTTCCACTGCAGTCCCGAAGTGCCTGAGAGTTATGGGTCCACTAGCTCCTGGGCTCCATCTTCGGAAGCTCTGGCTTCAGACTCTGGAAGGACGGTTGCTATTTTAAGTGCTTAGAAGGAAAAGAGCATCGCTCCTCTTCTACAGTTAGGAGCATATTGTCTATGGGAACTTCTGTCAAAAAGGCATGTCACCTCATTGTTCCTATTTTGAAGAGACTTCGTAGCCTAAATCAGGTACAGTGGGAGCTTGGAGGGAGTTTGGTGCTGAGACCTGAAATTGGCTGTTTCTGGTACCAAGGCTAGAGCATCAGGAATTACTGTGGTTACTGAGTGCTTTGGCACTGGTGCAAAGGAAGGCACTGCACCCAATCTCTTCTGGTGCTCTTTGGTGTTGCGTATATGAGTATTAGGTACACTGACAACTTTGATGCACTCTGTTCCCTCACCAAGATTCATGCCATCATCCAACTTGGTATTGGGAAAGTATATGATACAGAGCAAACAAGGGTAGAGCCAAATACACTACTTTTCAGGCTCTCCACAATTTTACTGACAGGACCGGCAATACTGCTGATCTGGCTCTTCTATTTCTTCCTCCCTGGGCCCCTGGAGGAGCTCAAGTTCTCTGGAAGGAAAAGGCTGATGTGTGTCTCGATGGGACTGTACCGATTCAAGATATTGCATGCATGGGTCCCATGGTCCCCAGTAAGGCAGTGAGAGGGGTCCAGTATAAGTTTAGGAGGTCCCCATGGCATAGAATACACCACTTTGTGACATCATGGGGTGGGTGGGAGGAGTTAGGAGATTATGGATAATCTATAAAGGCTAGTGTTTCTCAGTGGTAAGTTATTGGTCTCCCTCTGATAAGAACATAGGAATGTCCATAGTGGGTCAGACCAGTTGTCCATTTAGCTGCTGATACACGATGATTAAGGAGACAAGGTGCGTGAAGTACACAGAGCTTTTCCTCATGTCTGGGAAAGGTTCTCAGAGTGTCACAGCTAAATACAAGGTCAAACAGATAGTTTAGCATAAGTAGTACTCTGAGTACCTTTGCCAGACTGAATAGCTCGAAAGCTTGTCTTTGTCACCAACAGAAATTGGTCCAATAAAAGATATTACCTCACCCACCTTGTGTCTCTAATCATCATGCATCAGCAGTCCTGGCTTCATTTTCAGGGTTAGAAATTCAATCCACAGTGGAGGATTTGTCCTTTGATGGGGACGGTTTATATAGTTAAAGATGGATAAGTCATTACACTAATTAAAAGATTCAAGGGCAACCCTCCTCTTCCTGGAGAAATACACTCCAGCACCAAGTAGGAAGTATCATAGACAACCATGCAAGCGCAGAGCAGCATTACAACCCTTCTACCCACAAAGAGGATATGAACCACCATGAAAGTGACAGAGGATGCAGTGGAACAAATGCAATACTGTTCCTTCCAACCACAACCTCCCATCAAGAAATACTTTTGACAGGATCACAGAGAGCTGTGAACCAACTCAGATGTCATGTACTCCTACCTCAGAAATCCAAATTGGTGGCTGGCTACCGAATTTTTCCCCTGCATGGTGGATAACGGACAAATGGGTTCTTTACATCATTCGTTTCAGATATGCCATAGAGTTCCTTTCCCCTCCCCCTCCAAAACCACCTTCCCCAGTCCTTTTCAAGGACCACTATCAAGAGATACTAGTTCAGAGAGTAGACTCCCTACTTCAGTGGGGAGCCATAGAGCCCCATCCGGAATGGGATTTTGTTCCAAATATTTTCACATCCCCCCCAAAAAAGAGACCAATTTTAGACCTCCCAGTAACTAAGTGTCTTTATCCAGGTTGAGATTCAGGATGGGAACCCTGGCATCGATCTTTCTGCCCCTAAGCAGCGATGACTGGTTCACAGCTCTTGATATGAAGGATGCCTGTTTTCATAGACATCCACCCCTCTCACAAGATATTCCTGATGTTCACTGTAGATCAAATCCATTATCAATACAGGGCGCTCTCCTTTGGCCTAGAGACGGTGTCTAGAGTATTTACAAAGGTGCTATCAGTAGTGGCTCTACGTTTCTAATTACACCGCTTGACAGTCTTTCCTTATCTAGACAATTAGCTATTGACAGGGAAATCTCATCAGGAGCTACTGACATCAGCCTCATCTCTGCCCAGTCATCTAGCATCACTGGGAATGTGCGTGAACACAGAAAAGTGCATTTTAGTTCCAATTTATCAGAGCAGCTCTAGACTCTGTCAGGGCCAGAGCTTACCTACCTCTGGACAGATTCCAACGGATGACCAATTTGATCAATCAGCTCAGAAAGAGCCCATGTGTCAGATGCTGCCTCCTGATAGTCAGGCCTAGTAGTCACACTGGTGGTTGAAGCTGGATGTAGGGTCAGGACTAGGCAGAGGGACAGGCTGGGGGCAGGCCCAAGATCAGAGTCTGTAGACAAGCCAAAACAGCACCTTAGTTGGAGCCCAGGTGCAGCCTAGAGGTCAAAGGCTGTGAACAAACCAAATCAGTACCATAGCTGGAGTTCAGACACAGGCCAAAAGTTGAAGCTGGGTAGTCAGGGTCCGAGGGGGTCAGGAGGCAGAGGCAAGGCTGGAGCAGGTCAGTATCGGAGCAAGGTCAGAGTAGTGCAAGGACAAGACTGGAACAGGGCTTAGGCAAGGCTGGGGCAGGAACAGGAACTGGATCAGGAGCAGGCTGGGAGGTGAGAGAGTCTGACACACTGTGAGACAGCAAGAGGGTTCCTGGCCAGGCAGTGCTGTTGCACAGACTGATCGGCAGCTCTGGCAGAGTTGCGGAAATACCTGATCCTGGGGGTCATCTGACCCAGGCTGCACACTGCTTGCCTGAAGGCAGGAAGGGTCAGGTAGTGCAGCTGGATTGTTGCATGCCTGAGTGGTGACTCACCACAGCTCTGCGGGAGGGCAGCTGAGCGAGCAGCCCTGGTTTGCGGCAGGTTTGCTTCACACCATGAATGTCAGTTTGCTCATGCCTTATCCTCAGTGATGAGCTGCCAAAATCTTAACAACCGGTTCCCTCCTCACCCCACGAGGGGGTTGTGGACCGCCCCCACCCCCCGGGACTCCTGCCCCATCCAACCCCCCGCATTCCTTGATGCCCCCCTGGAACTCCTGACTGCCCCCAGAACTGGGCAGGAGGGTCTTGTGGGCCACCGTAGTGGGTGCCCACTGTGCCCTGCCCCTAAGAGCCTGCGGCACCTGCCGGGGGGGCGAGGTGGGGAGTCCCGGCAGTGCTTACCTGGGGCAGCTCCCAGGAAGCATCCGGCAGGTCCCTCTGGCTCCTAGGAGCAGGTGAGCGTCACTAGGGGGGGAGCAGGGGGAGCGGCCGCTCCCCCACTGATCACATCAAAAGTGGTGCCTTAGGCACCGACTCCCTGGGTGCTCTGGGGCTGGAGCCCCCACGGGGAGAATTTGGTGAGTGCAGAGCCCCCAATGGCAGCTCCCCACCCAGCCCCAGCTCACCTCCGTTCCGCTTCCTCCCCTGAATGTGCCGCCCCGCTCGGCTTCTCCCCCTCAGGTTTCCCGCGAATCAGCTGTTTGCGCGGGAAGCCTGGGAGGGCTGAGAAGCAAGCGGCGGCTTCCTGCTCAGGCCGAGGGTGGCAGAGGTGAGCTGGGGCTGGGAGCTGCCACTCATCCCACGGCCAGTCTAGGATCCCGGCCCCGCCCACATAGAGCGGGTACCTACCTTCTTCCTGGTTCTGGCCCTTCTCTTCCTCGCTCTCTCTGCACTGAGCTGAGGGTGGGAGTGCACTGAGCACAGGGCTGGGGGTGAAAGAGCAGGCTGGGGCTGGGGGTTGGGGTGCAGAGTCTGGCCAGGAGCTAGAATGAAAGGGGGGCTCAGGGTTGGGGTAGGAGGTTTGGGTGTGGAGTGCTTACCTGGGCAGCTCCCATTTGGTGTGAGGGGTGCAGGTAGGAATGTGGGGGAGGGGTGCAGGAGCTCCCAGTTGGTACTCAGGGTGGGGGTGAGAATGTGGGGGGTGCAAGAGTCGTGGGGTGTGCGGGGGCTGGGTATGTGTGGGGGGTGCTGGAGTAAAGGCTGGGGTCGTGCGGGGGTGCAGGGGTCAGGGCAGGAGGCTGGGGGTGTGGGCTAGGGTGATGGGGGTGCTCCGAGTCCCCTGCCCAAAGCGGCTCACGGCAGGGGGCTGGAGAGGATAACTCTGAGTCCATCCTCACCTCGCCAAGGCCCCATCCTCACCTCGCCAGCGCACTGCGGCTCTGCTTCTCCCCCTCCCCCGCAAGGGCCATCAGCTGATCGGCAGCAGGGAGGGAGAGGAGGAGGGGCAGGAACCCAGCACACTGGGGGAAGAGGCGGGGAAGGGGAGACCTTGCCTGCCCTACAGCAGCAGCCAGTAGGACCAAGCTTCTTCACCCTGCCCCTGCGGGGTGGGGGTGGGCAGGATTTTTAATGGCATGCTGCTGCCTGCCGAGGTCCCGGCCTGGGTTTGGCAGCAGGCTGAACGGGGCCGGCAGGCAGGCGCCTGCCATTAAAAATCGGCTTGCATGCCGCCTTTGGCACGCGTGCCATAGATTGCCGACCCCTGCCCTAGTGCAAGCCTCTGGAATTGATGCATCCTTTGTCTCAGTAGTCCCTTACTCATCAACACCACACAAGTCTTTGCACCCTTCTCCCCAGTAGAAAGAGGAATACAGGTAGGGGCCAGCACTTGAAGAATAAAGGTTACTTAGCTGTATGGTAACTGGAGTTCTTTGAGATGTATGGTCACTATCTGTATTCCACTGTCCACCCTCCTTCCCCTCTCCTTCGCATCTTTACTCAAGATTCATCGTAGCAAAGGAACTGGAGATGATGGTAGGTTCATGCTGTCCCTTATACCCTTGGTTTGGAGCTTGAGGAGAGGAAGGGCACAGGCACTGATCAACAGACACTGCTAGCAAAAATCTTCCTGTCTCAGGTGCATGGAGCGCATGCACGCATACCCATAGCGGAATACAGGTAGGGACCACACATCTCCGAGAACTCCAGTTACTATACAAATAAGTAACCTCTCTATCTGGGGATCTGAGGACTCCAGGTTATTGCCAGAGGTGCTTGTGTTAGCTTCTTTTCAAGCTGGGGTGTGGGGTGGGGAGAGGAACTTTACATGCACATATCCAAATGATCAGGGGACAGGACCATTACACACCTCCATACACACCCCAAAGTGAGGCAGGACTGGCGTACTGTTTTCTGCTTCCAGTCTGTTATTTTCTGCTTGTTAGCGCTTGAGGTGTCTGGCTGCATTGGGTATCACACTGTTTATCTTTCTGTAATGTCACAGCTGGTAAAACACCCTACCAGAGTAAGGAGCCAGCCTGCTAAGATTCTGGCTTTGTACAGGTTGTACTCTTCCCTGACTATGTTAAAAGAAGTAATAATCAGATTTGGAAAACTCCCTCTCTACAGTATTTCCAACCTCAAGTTCTCAAAAATCACGAGATATTAAAAATACCTTGTAGATCTTTTTGTTTTGTGCCTGGGGTTTGAGCCTTAAGGTTAATGTTTTAAAGCTTTCCTTTGCAACCAGGAAGCCTAGAAAATTATGTTTTCAAACGGAAGCTGATATTCTCACATTACTGCATGTCTCCAGGGCCTGAGGTTTTAACAAAACCACCAAATATTCAAGGGTTGTGATAAAATCATGAGATCATGGCAACGCTGCCCCTGTGAAATAGGCTGCATCTAGGCTCTTTTAGGGCAGACCCCAGGTGTGTCCAGGCTGAGAGAGCCATATGTATAAGTGTAGGGAGTGTGGTAGGCTGTAATTTATGTCCTACATTACCTGGACACAGGGAGTGGGAAAGTATGTGATGCTCCCAAAGGTATAGTGTAGGTGGGGCAGGGTTTGGTGGTGGTTTGGAGGGTTGAATGTGCTTACTATGAGCATGAGATCCTTGACATTTAGTTGATTTAGTTGGCATTGGTCCTGCTTTGAGCAGGTGGGACTAGATGACCTCCTGAGGTCCCTTCCAGCCCTGAGATTCTATGACATAGGAGTGGGAGGTTGTAATGGAAACATGACATTTTTAATAGACGGAGGCAGCTGGTAACGTCTGTGTGATTGGTGTGTATGTAGGGAGGAAGCAGTAATCTCTGTTTGAGATTGTGACCATACTAGGGAGAGGAGGAAGGAGGGGCCAGGTGAGGATGTGATAGTAGTCTCCTTATTTTAATGTCAGTCCTCTGAACCGAGGGGCCCGAAAGGACATGTGATTCAGGCTATGTTTAGGGCGGGATGGGGGAAGCATTTCTGTAAGAAAAGGAAACTGTTAAAGTAACCAAAGCCTGTCCTCAGGGGAACCATAGTATGTATGTGTAATGGTGAATGAGCTGGGATGTGTACCTGGCTAACTAGCAATCCACTTCCAGGACTGGAGTAGCCTTTCTTGGTCTCCTCATGAAAGAGTATTCTAATCCTTTGATCCACTGACTAGGACATAGGGATGAGACTTTGTTTTTATTGATCACTTCTCAGAGTTAAAGGGAAAATTGTTAACCCAAAATGCAGTTTCCTAACCATCCAAACTCTTCAAGAATCCCCTTGTTTTCATTTGTTCTGATTCCTGGGCCTGCTCTAGAATACTCTTGGTGGGGGTTCACAGTATTCTCAAGTGATATGTTTAGGGGTATTTGCAAATTCATATTTGTGGAGTAACCTGTGGAGATTACAGCATGAGCTTTGTTCTTGCAGCAGCGGCTCAGTAGTGATAATTCCCTTTTCTTCTTGCATTAGACTGTGGATTCCCTGGAGGAAGAACCTGATTACCTGCTTTGCTGTGTTCAGCTTAGGGAGGATGGAAGCATCTGTTGTGTGAAGCTATGATTCTTGGCCTGTTCAGCAGCTGTAGGATCGAACTGGTAATTTAAGGCCAGTTACAGTTGAAAGGGAAGCTGTTCCTGGTGGATGTGAGGGCACTTTCACTGTGCGGTACTTAAACCCAGCCAACTGGAGACCGAGGTGTCACTCACTTCCAGTTTTGATGCACTAGTTGGGAAGAATGCATCAATGCATAAACATCAGTGCCAGAGTGTGGTTATGTGGATCAATAAACCACAGGATGTTTCAGATTTTGGAATACTAAGAAACAGTGAGGCCACTCCATGGAATATCATGTAAGTGTACCTACCCAAAACTATATCTGAGAGGCACAGGTACCAAGGAGTCCACCACATTGTATGTACCAAAATACCAAAGAGAGGGAGGAGGTGGGGTCTGAATACTTGAAGCTGTGTTTGGGCGGGGAGGGACAGAGACGGGGCTCTAGCGCATACCTGAAGTCATTTACCAAAAGAGGAGGGATGAGATGCTTATCCTTGCTCTAGATCAGCCTTGTGCCTTCACAGGATATTGGAATTTAAAACATGCCTAGGCTCCAACTCTAGAGGTGCTCTGAGGCTGGAGCACCCATGGAAAAAAATAGAGGATGCTCAGCACCCACTGGCAGCCCTGCAGGTCAGCACTTCCGCCTCTTGCCCGCCGACAGCCCCACTGATCGGCTCCCCTCCCTCCCTCCCTCCCAGCGCCTCCCGCTCACCATGATCAGCTATTCCACCATGTGGAGGAGGAGCGGGGGCAGGAAGAGGCAGGGGGAGGGACGGGAAGAGGTGGGGGTCGGGGGGATGGGAAGAGGTGGAGCTGGGGTGGGGGTTGGAGAAAGGGGTGGAGTGGGGACGGGGCCTGGGTTGGGGTGGGGGTGGGAAGGGGCAGGGTGGGAGTGAGGGCTTGTAGGAAGGGGTGGAGCGGGGGTGGTGCCTGGGGCGGAGCAGGGGTCAAGCACCTCCCGGGATCTGAGTAAGTCGGCACCTATGAAAACACGGGTTGCTTTTCTAAGTATTTCTTACCTCCCTTTCCTCCTCCCTATCCATAGGGTCACTTACACTGACATGCTGATTTCTGGTGAAAGAGGGTTACTGCCTGCTTGGCCTGGGCATGCGCCATGCTCTGGTTGTATAGTAATGCTCCAATAAAAATGAATCTGTGTTCCCGTGAGGACCTCAGGGGCCTGAAATGTGACTAACCTTAAATCTGTAGTGTTGAACATTGTCTGGATTTTACTTGGATTCTTGTTTCCCCACCCCAACAAGTGCTGATAACTTTGAGGGGGAAAAGATCCTGTTGTGGGGCAAACTCTACCAGTTGCTTTGCACAATTGGTTAGTCAGCACTGTGCCCGGAGGCTTACACGCTCCTGCCAGTCTCACCGGGGTGCTGGTGCTCTGAGAAGTAAACACACAATACACAGCCGTAGGTTGAGGGCAGCGACTCTGGAATAAACTTGGGCCATGACTACACCAGGAGCTTAGGGGGGAGCTGCCGCTAGTTCAGGTGAGGTTAAATTGACAGAGTGATGAAAACACCGGAAGTTGCAGGGGTCTGGACTGTGGTAGGGTTCCCCAGAGAGGTGCGACCTCTAGAGCAGCTGAACTGCTGATTACACCTGTAGGAATTTTATTTCTAAAATTTCTTTGTGAAGACAAGGCTTGAGAGAAGAAATTTCTCGCTGCTTTTTGGCATAACCTGGGTTAGTTAAGCGCTTAGGAGTTGTACATTGAAGTGATGTAGTGATAGTGCTATTTGGATATGGGGGGAGGGGCTGATTAAGTTCCTGAGAGTTAATTCATATCTCACAGATGCATCTCATAAGCAGCAAAAGCTGACGCAGATACATCAACCGTGTTTAACCCACCACCCTTGTGCTTCAGAAACTACTGGCTCCCTATTCTCACTAAAACTAAATTCACAGTCTGGGTCCCAATTTACGATGGCCTGAATGGTCTGGGACTAGCTACAAGCCCCCACCCCCACCCTCTATGAGCCTCAGGAACAATACAGATGAAAAAATCCAGGATTAGATTCTCATGTTGTGAGCAGAGCTGTGGCAGCAGCTTCATCAGAGAGAGCAATGGCTATCTCCAGAAGAGACGTGCCACACAGCTGTGTTACTGGTGCCTGGACTTCACTGATCACAAGTTTCAGAGTAGCAGCCATGTTAGTCTGTATTCGCGAAAAGAAAAGGAGGACTTGTGGCACGTTAGAGACTAACCAATTTATTTGAGCATGAGCTTTCGTGAGCTACAGCTCACTTCATCGGATGCATACCGTGGAAACTGCAGCAGACTTTATATACACACAGAGAACATGAAACAATACCTCCTCCCACCCCACTGTCCTGCTGATAATAGCTTATCTAAAGTGATCACTCTCCTTACAATGTGTATGATAATCAAGTTGGGCCATTTCCAGCACACATCCAGGTTTTCTCACCCTCCACCCCTCCCCTCCCCCCCACAAACTTTCTCTTCTGCTGGTGATAGCCCATCCAAAGTGACAACTCTCTACACAATGTGCATGATAATCAAGTTGGGCCATTTCCTGCACAAATCCAGGTTCTCTCACCCCCCTCCAAAAACCACACACACAAACTCACTCTCCTGCTGGTAATAGCTCATCCAAAGTGACCACTCTCCCTACAATGTGCATGGTAATCAAGGTGGGCCATGTCCAGCACAAATCCAGGCTTTCTCACCACCACCCCCCTTTTTTTTTTTCCTGGGGACACGGACACACACACACACAAACTCACTCTCCTGCTGGCAATAGCTCATCCAAACTGACCACTCTCCAAGTTTAAATCCAAGTTTAACCAGAACGTCGGGGAGGGGTTAGGAAAAAACAAGGGGAAATAGGCTACCTTGCATAATGACTTAGCCACTCCCAGTCTCTATTTAAGCCTAAATTAATAGTATCCAATTTGCAAATGAATTCCAATTCAGCAGTTTCTCGCTGGAGTCTGGATTTGAAGTTTTTTTGTTTTAAGATAGCGACCTTCATGTCTGTGATTGCGTGACCAGAGAGATTGAAGTGTTCTCCGACTGGTTTATGAATGTTATAATTCTTGACATCTTATTTGTGTCCATTTATTCTTTTACGTGGAGCCTGTCCAGTTTGACCAATGTACATGGCAGAGGGGCATTGCTGGCACATGATGGCATATATGACATTGGTGGATGTGCAGGTGAACGAGCCTCTGATAGTGTGGCTGATGTTATTAGGCCCTGTGATGGTGTCCCCTGAATAGATATGTGGGCACAGTTGGCAACGGGCTTTGTTGCAAGGATAAGTTCCTGGGTTAGTGGTTCTGTTGTGTGGTATGTGGTTGTTGGTGAGTATTTGCTTCAGGTTGCGGGGCTGTCTGTAGGCAAGGACTGGCCTGTCTCCCAAGATTTGTGAGAGTGTTGGGTCATCCTTTAGGATAGGTTGTAGATCCTTAATAATGCGTTGGAGGGGTTTTAGTTGGGGGCTGAAGGTGACGGCTAGTGGTGTTCTGTTATTTTCTTTGTTAGGGTGGAGCGTGAGAAAACCTGGATTTGTGCTGGAAATGGCCCAACTTGATGATCACTTTAGATAAGCTATTACCAGCAGGACAGTGGGGTGGGAGGAGGTATTGTTTCATGTTCTCTGTGTGTATATACAGTCTGCTGCAGTTTCCACGGTATGCATCCGATGAAGTGAGCTGTAGCTCACGAAAGCTCATGCTCAAATAAATTGGTTAGTCTCTAAGGTGCCACAAGTACTCCTTTTCTTTTTGCGACTTCACTAATGTCATCACTGAGTGCTAAAAGTTGCACGGATTCATCTTTGGTAGGAAAGTTCATCCCTAAACCAAGAAAGACTTTTTTTTTCTATCAGGAAGGGGGAAATAGTCTGATTTTTCTCTGTCTTCTCCCTCATTTCTCCATACTGCTAACTGCGTCCCTCTGGGTACAGGTTGGGCCAAGAGGTCAGGAACCAGAATGGAACTGTCTTACCTAATAAGGTCCTTTCTGGCACTGATCTCTTCACAGTCCACAAAGATCAGAGTGTCTTGTTCAGATTAAACTGAGAAGTTCTTTGCATATCTGTCCACGTGTATCCCACTCTAGGTGCACATGCGTCCCATGCGTGTGAGATTGGACTCTTAACCATCAATGGCTGGTCTGTAGGGACCGTGCATATGCCCTGCCTGCCCTTGCACTCCCTGCAGCCCCATGCGGCATAAAGAGCAGAGCAGCCCCAACCACCACTCTGTTCCTTTTTACAGCCTGTGGCAGCGAGTCAGAACAACCTCTGTGTCCCTTTAGCTTCCCTGTGGTAGAGTGTTCGTTGTTAGCAAATTAGCTGTAGTTGTTAATATGGTATTTTTTTCCACTTGTGTTTTAGCTCACTGTCCACTATACCCCCCTGTGTTATTATCCAGGGTATAATCTGGACTGTTGAACAGCTGTGTCCCCTCAATTCTTCACCCTGGGTGCCTTCTACACTGTTTTGCTGTGTGAGCAACCACTCCTAGTCTGCTTACACACAGCCTCCAGCATGTAAGCTACTCCCAGTTATGAGTGCTATGGCCAGCAACTTTAATAAGTCTTAAAGTCTTGATATGCTGCTGTGTCGGCACCTAATTATGCTAAGCATGCTAATTATGCCCTAGTACCAGGTCTGCACTGATCATATGTTGCCAGTTTTCACCCTGTGGTCCATGAAACTTGATACTGTCTATCTCATTTAGCTCAGGACTGGCTAGAGAAAGGAAAATTTCTTTTGCACCAGCTTCAACATTAGTAACAACTCAGTACCAATTATCTCAGTGCAGACATCCTTCTTTCCAGTTTCATTTAAAACATCCTGGAATTTGAGGGACTGTTCTGAATCTGAATCTCCTTTGCTGGAAGTTTCACCTCTATCTGCAGTCTATAAAACCGTTATGGTATGACCCTAAGGTACTGATCATGAAGATTTTATTACATTCCTCTGCATCAATACTGACTTCTCACTGGGTGCTCTTGAGTCCTCTGCAACTTTCTGTGAACCCGTGTGGGACAGTACATCCCATAGAGGAGGAGTCTTCTACAATTTCATCATCATCTGCTTCTAATAGAAGTCCCTTTTGGTTCCATTTCATTTGAACTGTCTTGGGAAGAAAAAATAACGACATCCCAAATCTGACTCTCATCATAGGAGATGTGCGTTGGACAGATCTCAAACCTCATGGAGACAGCCTCCTTGGCACCAGATATGCCCCATCTGTATGGAATACAATCATAGCCGTGCCGGCCATCTTGGACCCCTTACTCTCATGACTCAATTCCATATAACGTGGATCACGCCATGCCTGGGGGTGAATCTCCAGTGGAACCTCATAGAGGAGTTCAGCGACTTCAACCTGAGGTTGCTTGCACAAAGAGCAGGAAATACGAAGTGAGGAAGAAGGTAATTTTTAAGAGGAAGACTCGTTGACAAACATGGCATTGTCGTCTTCCTCAGCAATGAAGCTGCCATTCCAACATCTCCGACTTCAATGGATGCCTGTGATAGGGTTCGACTCACCACCACAGCGCCTTCTTCTGGCCATCCTGGGCATTAGCTCTGGTTTACCGGTGCGCCCTCATCTCGTGGTGTCTCGCCGCCACTGCTTCTGTCGTCAAGTCCCCTGTCGCTCTCGTGACCGCAGTGTCCTCTTCTGGACACAGCCCTCCAGCTATCCCCCACTTGGTTCTTTCCCCGCTTCCGGGGGATCGACAGTCCTCAGACCTACCACTTGCCTCAGTGGCAGACTGCAGTCCGTGTACTGGCCATTCCCCTCAGTGGCCAGTGCGGGAAAGGAGGGAGTCCAGGCCTGCCCACTACTCCAGGCCCCGACCTAGGGCCCCTATAGCCAGCAGCCACATACTGCCCCTCCTCCAACTCTACCGTCTCCTTTCCTGGGCCACTTCCCTGCAGCCCCAGCACCTCCTCTGACCTTGTATCAGGGCCTCAGTTAGGCAGTTGTCAGGCTGGAGCTTTCTCATACTCTGCTGACTCTGCCCAGCACTGCTCTGTCCATGGTGCTCCAACCCTTTAAGCAGCCAGTCCTTCTCCCTCAAACTCCAGAAAGTGACTGCCCCTGCTCTGCTCAGCAGCCCCTTCTTATATGGGCCAACCTGTCCCTGATTGGCTCCTCCAATAAATCTTTCCCTAATTGGCTGGCACTACAAGCCTTTTCCTTATTGGCTGCCTCCTGCACAGCTTCCCCAAGGTTACTTTAACCCCTTACATACCAGTGAAGGGCAGTCGCCCCATCACAATGCCTGTAAAGTTTTCCAAGACCATCTTAAGAAGATAGCAGGTGCCCTGGAGATACTGCTAGAGGTGATACAAGAAAAATCATATACATTTTTTGATATATTATATCTGGTTTCCCAGGGTCAGTTACTAAAGAGCATTACTGAAGGCATTCTAAATCCTATCAAGGATCTTTGGCAGACCCCAGCTTTGATCATTGCCACATCTTAGTGAGCAGACCACAGATACCAAGTCCTCCCAGGGGGCTTTGAATATTTTTATAATCACTGTATCTCAGGTTCTTTAGTTGTGTGAGTGGCAAACAATCTGGTCCACCCAAATCAACTCCAAAGGTAAAGAAACGGAAAAGTTTGAGTCTTTTATAAAGAAAATTA
Organism: Caretta caretta; assembly: GCF_965140235.1. Lineage (NCBI taxonomy): Eukaryota > Metazoa > Chordata > Testudines > Cheloniidae > Caretta > Caretta caretta. Next base: position 43,268,140 of record NC_134217.1, read on the forward strand.
TATTCTTTGGCTAATTTGAGACAGAATCGCCAACTGTTGGGCTTTGCTAGCCAAGTATGATCATCTCCAATGTGATAGTTTAGTGCAGTTGATTGCCATCTCTACAATCAACTCTTGATACTGCAGATACAGCCACAAGATCAATGGCTTCTGGTGGCACAATGAGAGAGAGCATGTGGGTTGATTCAAGCTTACATCCCAAAAGAAGTCCAGTCCACAACAGAAGACTTATCTTTTGTAAGACATTACTTATTTTGCTCAAAGACTGATGAAGTGCTACACTCATTGAAAGATTCAAAGTCATCTCATTGGTCTCTAGGCCTATATACCCCAGCAAACAGGACAAAGCAATTCAAACCTCAGGTTTCCTTGAGACAGAGACCATCCTCTTCCTACTTCTATCATCAGAGAGCAACTGAACCTTTTAAGAAGAGATCCTGATTATAAAAAGAGGGATCATCTCTAACGTCCCACGCTGGATCTAACCAAAGGTAACACTGTGGTCAAGAGTTCTATGATCAGCCAATACAACCAGGTGTTTCTCCTCCCATGTCATTTCCAACTGATAAGTCTCCAGCTTACAGCAAAAATTCTTGTTGACAGAGACACTGCTTCCCAATTTCTGGGACAGAGAATTCTATTATCCAGCTTTCCTAATTCCAAAGAAGAATCAAGGTTGGCATCCTATTCGGGACCTCAGGAGGCTCAGCAAATTTATCTACCACATCAAGTTTCTCATGGTTTACTCTTGTTTCCTTAATCCCATCTCTAGATCCCATGGATTGGTTCTTAACTCTTGATTTACAGGATGCTTATGTTCCTATGTCCATCCATTCAGCCCACAGGAATTCTCAGTAGCAGAGATACACTACCAATTCAGACTACTCCCTTTCGGGGTCTCTGTGCATCAAGAGTCGTCCTCTTCTTCTCTGACACTTTCCTATTTGAGGTTGGCAACTTTTATAGCCTTCTTCCAAAACTCTTGATTGTATGCCAGGTTGCCATATAGATTGGTCTCTTTGAGGTTCACTGATATCTGGTCCATGTACTGAGTCTTTGATCTCCCACTTGGTTGTCTTCAAGCCACAATCACTTCAAGAGCAATTCTACCAATATAACTCTCAGGTCTCCGCTGGATATGCCCATACCAACATAGTCTAGCTGCCCTCAACTTGTCTTTAATTGGAGCAACCTGAATTAGGCCCCTTACAACCTCATTTTGTTTCCTGTCATGAACTGGCCAACCATTTGATTATCTCAACATCTTAATTTCCATGGTGAAGAGCATACTGAGTTTCTTTCCTGTCGCTAGCCAAGTCTCTGTTCTGTATGTTAAGATGGGTAGAATGACAATTTTATACACTTTACCTTTTAACTTTATTGGCAACATTTTTGTCACTTAGAAGTGGGGTCAGCTCTCACCATTTGCACCAAGCAGCTTTAGTACAATGCCAGCATCATTCAGGAGGGCACCATCATTAGAGCCCTGCAAATCTGTGGATATTGACTTTATATTCCTGGACCATGTTTGCGGTTGGATGTGAATGCAAATTTCATATCTGCACAGGGCTGAAACCATCATGACCCTTGTTGTCCCTTCGAATCCTATGTTTCTAGGATTCTATGATCATCAGCAACCCCTAATCCTAGGTATTTAAATTCTTCCACTTTTCTAAGCTCTCTGCCTTTGATATCCTTTGTGGTGAGTCCTCCTCTCTGTTATGATAGCCTTGGTGTTCACTTTAAGTCCAGCCCACTCACAACTCTGTTGCCACTATTCAGAATTGGTTTGCAGGATCTCTCGATCTTCCACACATATCACTAAGTCATCTGGTCTCCCATGTTTAAGAAGGATGAATTCAAACTGGAACAGGTACAGAGAAGGGCTACTAGGATGATCCGAGGAATGGAAAACCTGTTTTATGAAGGGAGACTCAAGGAGCTTGGCTTGTTTAACCAAAAAAAGGCTTGTTTAACCAAAAGAAGGCTGAGGGGAGATATGATTGCTCTCTATAAATATATCAGAGGGATAAATACCGGAGAGGGAGAGGAATTATTTAAGCTCAGTACCAATGTGATCACAAGAACTAATGGATATAAACTGGTCATCGGAAAGTTTAGACTTAAAATTAGACGAAGGTTTCTAACCATCAGAGGAGTGAAGTTTTGGACTAGCCTTCCAAGGGAAGCAGTGGGAGCAAAAGACCTATCTGGCTTTAAGATTAAACTCGATAAGTTTATGGAGGAGATGGTATGATGGGATAATATGATTTTGACAATTAATTGATCTTTAAATATTCATGGTAAATAGGCCCAATGGCCTGTGATGGGATGTTAGATGGGGTGGGATCTGAGTTACTACAGAGAATTCTTTCCTGGGTATCTGGCTGGTGAATCTTGCCCATATGCTCAGGGTTCAGCTGATAGCCATATTTGGGGTCGGGAAGGAATTTTCCTCCAGGGCAGATTGGAAAAGGCCCTGGAGGTTTTTCACCTTCCTCTTTAGCATGGGGCACGGGTCACTTGCTGGAGGATTCTCCGCAAAACCATGATTTGAAGACTTCCATAGCTCAGACATAGGTGAGAGGTTTATCGCAGGAGAGGGTGGGTGAGATTCTGTGGCTTGCATTGTGCAGGAGGTCAGACTAGATGATCGTAATGGTCCCTTCTGACCTTAATATCTATGAATCTATTAGAGAACAGCATGTTCCAAGGTGGCTTCCTTCATCTAGTCTCACATATCGCATCCAGGACAACTACAAACCACTGCACCAAGTGTGTTTGCAAAATATCTCTCTGTGATGGCTGCTCATTCAGAGACTCAAGGTCTTTATATTTACCCTTATATTTATGATCAGTTAAATTGGGGAAATGTTCTCTCTATGTCACTGAGGCAGTGTACGTAATTCTTTGGGTCTTTGTTTTTCCTTGTTGAGTCTCAAGGTCGGTTCCTATTTCTGCCCAGTCAATGGAGTTAATCAGAGGAATCCTCAGCTCAAGAGAAGCATAAGCTTTTCTTCCTCCCAATAGGTTTTGCATGATTCAGCACATCATATCAAAGCTTCAGGTACATCCAATAATTTTGGAAAGAATCTGCCTCAGACTAGTAGGACGTGTGGCCTCATGCATTTTCATAGCACCGGATGCCAGACTTCACCTCAGACCCTTCCAAAGGCGGCTGAAGTCAGTCTATCAACCAGGTAGGCACAGCATGAACTTGAAGGTGATGGTTCCAGTATGCATCCTCTTGGAATGATGTGCAAAACATTTGTCAATGTTGCCATCGGTTTCCCTATCTCTCAGTGAGACCTTGTTTACAGAAGCTTCCAGGACTGGTTGGGGAGCACATCAGGATCAACTTCAGACTCTAAGACTATGGTCCCTGGTGGACTCCCAATTACGTATAAACATGTTGGAACTCAGAGTGATAAGACTAACATGCAGGATGCTTCTATCTCTCCTAAAGGGAACAATCACTCCGGTCCTGACAGACAATACTACAGCAAAATATTACATCAAGTGACAGGGAGGGGCGAGATCAGAATCATATCAACTTTGTAGCTCTATGTCTAATGGACGTACAAAATGATCTAGCAGGTCACCTCAGCAGAAAGGACTCCTCCATGCACAAATGGGCTCTGAAGGATGTGGTGAGCGGTTGGGTACTTCAGGAGTGCAAGGTTCCCCTCATAGATCTCTTAGCAACCAAGGACAGCACAAATTGTCACGTTTTACTCTTGGAAAGCATAAGCCCGACCTCCATATTGGTTGTTTTCCTGGATCATCTGCTGTATGTCTTCCTGCCATCTGCACTAATTCCGAGAATCCCCCAGAAGGTGAGAAAAGACAAGGCCTGATTGACAATCCTAGCACTAGCTTGGCCTCTCCATTTCTGGGTCTCTGAGATGACGAATCAGTCTCTTTAACCACCACCATGCTACCAGCCCTTACAGACATAGTTTCACAGATTGGACCAGGACAGAACCTTGGTCTAGTCCTTTACTCAGATCCTCTGACTCTGCATCTCATGACTTGGTTGCTGGTTGTTTGACCTCTGTGGATAGAAGAGGTTCGGGACATTCTAATTCAGAGTAGGAAAGACTCCACCCTCAGTCAGCCTGCTCTAATAAAGAGAAGTTGCATGTATTTTTATAAAATACAGTAAAACAACATATATTTTAATCCTAAACAAGCACAGATGTGTTTGAACCAATCCTGACTCTCATTCCCTTCCAGCCTTATATTGGATATTCAGCTCTCTCCACTCTTCCCCTAACTTACAGCAGTTGCCTTTCTGCTGAACTCAACGTGCAGCCACCTTGTTAGATTGCTTTTCTGTTGGCCCTCTCCCTGACTTTTTATTCTGTTGCAGTTCAGCAAGGGGGAGAGCAGAAACTAGAGAGATAGGAGCCAGAGAAGGCATGTTCCTGGATATTTTCCTGCCTGCTCTATTGAAGCCAGAGTAGAAGCTTAGTTATACAAAATCTGCTCAGGCCATTCTATTTTCAAACCAGAACAATACAAGAAAATTGAGCCATCTGGTTTCCCTACAGTGGTGGCTTCAGGGGGTATTGACTCAAAGATCTGAGGTTAAAAGGAGCCCATACTGGAAATGGAAAGGGAGAGAGAGGATCCAAATAATATACAATTTGGCTGTAGGCAGAGATGGTAAGGAAAAAGCAGACTGAGTTAATGGTGCCAACATGTTGAGAGGAGGGCACATTACAAACATGCAGTGATTTGGGGGGAAGCACAAAGAAATGGCATGGAAAAACAGACCCATTCATAAATGAGGAAGGAGGCAAAATCAAAAATGATTCTAAAAGGGCTGAGCTACCTGCCACAGCTACTACTGAGCCCTCCTGGGTGAGAGTATTGGCCTGCAGAGGTCCAGGTAAACGGCTCTCCCCTCCCTCCCCCCTCCCCTTCAGTTGTAGGGTATGACTTTGCATTTTCTTATTTTCTATCCCAAAGTGTATAGAACAATAATGCTAAAATTTTTTTACCCTTTTCTGAACACTGTGATACACAGCACTTAAAATTGGTCCCTTCCGTACCTGAGCTCCTGTGGTTTGACTTTATTGCTTCTTAGGAGTTTCTGACGTCTGGGAAGGATACATTTGAGGGTGCTTCTCATCAGGGTTTTAGTAGATCAAATAAGAATCTGCATAAAAAAGTAAGTTTGTTGTAAAATTACTCACCTGTGAGCAGAGTAAAGCCCCATATTTCTTCTGGGTGCCTGTAAAATACGTCTTTTTAGATCTGTAAAAGAGAATAAGGCATTTACTTAACAAAAATAAATCAATACATAAATCTGTGTAATGCTTCTTTCGGCCTTGCTACTTAGGTCATTCAGCCAGAATCTAGGGTAATTCTCCACATCACCTTTAATGCTACCATACTTTTTTGAATATTTTGTTTGATTTATTTTTCTCGTTTAAAATCTGTTTCCTTATTGTTTCTTCTTCAATCTCTTCTCCTTTCACAGCCCTGTATGTAGGTAAGCAGAGTCCCCAAGCTAGTCCAGCCTAACTTGTAACATTCTTTTAAATATAAAAGTTCAATGCTGATGGTGATGATACCTGGGGTTATTTATGGGGTTTCATAAAAAAGAAAGAAAAAAAATACAGACTTGCCTGGCTTCTCTCTTCCTTTCTCCCCTCCTCCCCTTTCCTTCTCCACAGAGGAGTTTAATTTTAAATGATAAATGTGGAAATTAGAGACTGTCGAGAAAATCCAATTTGGTGAGGAGTTTTAAAAATCCCATAATAAACGCAGAGTGAAATGTATGATTTAATGCGGGGCGCCAATGGCTGCTATTATGTGCTATTAGCAAATCGGGGATGAGAGTGAATCTTTATCACTTGGTGAGTGCGGGCTGGTCCTGCCTTTCCTTCTGCTATTGATTTGTAGCCGCTTGTCATAATGACATCGGGAAGCAATGAATGGAAGATGTGCTTTTGATAGGATTGAGCGGGTGCGAAGGGGGAGAGAAAATTCAGCAAGTTTTCTATCTCTTCTTCTTGATTAGATTTTTTTCTTCTTTTAAGAGCTTTCACATTCCAATAAAAATGCTAAATCAGCTCTGAAGCAGAATTGTTAGGGAGTAAATAGCTAGTCACATTTAAAGGAGGAAAAGATCTGACTTTACAGCTTTGACTTTATAGCATTGGATGAATTTTAAGAATAGTTCTTTTGGCTTCATATTGGGTGGTCTGGGTGTGAGTAAGAGGTTGGTTAGAACATTTATGCTGATGGATATGTAGACAGATGCCAGGGGTGGGTTTCTGTATGCTGATGTCTGCAGAAAATTCTACCGATTTGCAATGCAGAACTACTAAATGTCTGAGAGGTCTTTACTTCCATGTCCTTGCTTTTTAAAACATTTATTATATTTCTTGAGTTCTGAGTCAGATACCCAAAAGTGAGAAACCCAGACCTTGTAGTACCAAATAAAAAGGTCTCCTGTGGATCTGGGTTACCTACCCATGGGTACAGGGGAGAGCCTTTGTCACCCAGAAGCATTTCCTCTCAGAAAACAAAAAACTAGTTTTGCCTAGGGAAGTATGATTAGTGTGGTGTTTGGAAATGGCTGTGATCCTGTCTTAAAGGGTTTCCTTGTATGTTATTATGGTGCAGGAATTGCTTTGCTTCCAGGGTTCTCTTGCCCTGATGTGTGGTGGCATGAGCCAGGAGCCTTATATATGCAGAACATATATCAAAATGAGGATCTGTAACACCCTGTGTGGCTTGTCATTTGCTATAGGATTCTGTGCAGTTTTCACCGCACACTCTCCTTCTCACCATTACACTACCCTCGTTTGTTGCCAGCTGAGCTCAGTTGTTCCTCCCGGTTAGTTGGGGGAGCGGGCCGTTAGTTATGGCCAGGCCCATGCCATACCCATGTCAGTACCTCATAACACAAGAACGAGGTGTCACCAAATGAAATTAATAGGCAGCTGGTTTAAAACAAACAAAAGGAAGTATTTTTTCATACAACGCACAGTCAATCTGTGGAACTCCTTGCCAGAGGCTGTTGTGAAGGCCAAGACTATAACAGGGTTCAAAAAAGAACTAGATAAGTTCCTGGAAGATAGGTCCATGAATGGCTATTAGTCAGAATGGGCAGGAGTGGTGTCCCTGACCTCTGTTTGCCAGAAGCTGGGAATGGGTGACAGGAGATGGATCACTTAGAATCACAGAATATTAGGGTTGGAAGAGACCTCAGGAGGTCATCTAGTCCAATTTCCTGCTCAAAGCAGGACCAACACCAACTAAATTATCCCAGCCAGGGCTTTGTCCAACCAGGCCTTAAAAACCTCTAAGGATGGAGATTCCACCGCCTCCCTAGGTAACCCATTCCAGTGTTTCACCACCCTCCTAGTGAAATAGTTTTTCCTAATATCCAACCTAGACCTCCCCCTCTGCAACTTGAGACCATTGTTCCTTGTTCTGTCATCTGCCACCACTGAGAACAGCCTAGCTCCATCCTCTTTGGAACCCCCCTTCAGGTAGTTGAAGGCTGCTATCAACTCCCCCCTCACGCTTCTCTTCTGGAGACTAAATTACCCCAGTTCCCTCAGCCTCTCCTCGTAAGTCATGTGCCCCAGCCCCCTAATCATTTTCATTGCCCTCCGCTGGACTCTCTTCAATTTGTCCACATACCTTCTGGAGTGGGGGACCAAAACTGGATGCAATATTCCCAGTGTGGCCTCACCAGTGCTGAATAGAGGGGAATAATCATTTCCCTCGATCTGCTGGCAGTGCTCCTACTAATACAGCCCAAAATGCCATTGGCCTTCTTGGCAACGAGGGCACGCTGCTGACTCATCTCCAGCTTCTCGTCCACTGTAATCCCCAGGTCCTTTTCTGCAGAACTGCTGCTTAGCCAGTCAGTCCCCAGCCTGTAGCGGTGCATGGGATTCTTCCTTCCTAAGTCCAGGACTCTGCACTTGTCCTTGTTGAACCTCATCAGATTTCTTTTGGCCCAATCTTCCAATTTGTCTAAGTCACTCTGTACCCTGTCCCTATCCTCCAGCCTATCTACCTCTCTCCCCAACTTAGTGTCATCTGCAAACTTGCTGAGGGTGCAATTAATCCCATTGTCCAGATCATCGATAAAGATGTTGAACAAAACCGGCCCCAGGATCAACCCCTGGGGCATTCTGCTTGATATTGGCTGCCAAATAAACAGTGAGCCACTGATCACTACCCGTTGAGCCCCACAATCTAGCTAGCTTTCTATCCACTTTATAGTCCATTCATCCAATATATAGTACTTTAACTTGCTGGCAAGAATACTGTGGGAGACCGTATCAAAAGCTTTGCTAAAGTCAAGATATATTACATCCACCGCTTTTCCCATATCCACAGAGCCAGTTATCTCATCATAGAAGGAAATCAGGTTGTTCAGGGATGACTTGCCCTTGGTGCATCCATGCTGACTGTTCCTGATCACCTTCCTCTTCTCAAAGTGCTTCAAAATGGATTCCTTGAGGACCTGCTCCATGATTTTGCCGGGGACTGAAGTGAGGCTGACCGGTCTGTAGTTCCCCGGGTTCTCTTTCTTCCCATTTTAAAATATGGGCACTGAATTTGCCTTTTTCCAATCGTCCGGGACCTCTCCTGATCGCCACGAATTTTCCAAGATAATGTCTGGTGGCTCTGCAATCACGCCAGCCAACTCCCTCAGCACCCTTGGATGCATTAGATCTGGACCCATGGACTTGTGCACCTCCAGCTTTTCTAAATAGTCCATAACCCATTCTTTCACTTGATGATGACCTGTTCTGTTCATTCCCTATGGAGCACCTGGCAGTGGCCACTGTCGGAAGACAGGATACAGGGCTAGATGGACCTTTGGTCTGACCCAGTGTGGCTGTTCTTATGTTCTTATCTGCAATAGGTACATTGCCCTCATTTTTGAGAGAATGTCCACATGTTCCTGTATGAGCACAGAGTTCCCTTTTGCTCTCTCTTTATGGAAGTTCCCTTGTCCCTCTTTCCTTTTGATTTTTCTTCAGCTCCTGATGGCTTCACTGAAACAGCTGCCGACTGTGGAAAAGCTGTGGAAAGGCTGTGACTCTGCCATTCTCTTTTTCCATGTGGGGCCTAGCCAGCCTCAGCCACTCTTATTTACTGAGACCTTCACTGAAACAGTTGACTGGGCCTGGTTTATGGGGCTCCCTGTCAGGGAACGAAATGGCAGATTAGAAATCAATGCAGAGATTCCAAGTGCCTACTTCATCACTCAGGGGGAAGAAATACAGCATTTCTACTCTAGGCCTTGCGCTCATTAAAATCAAATAATTTAAAAGCCCTTTAAATTGAAAAGGAAGGTGGGGGAGGAAGATGAACTTCACGAGGAAAAGTCTTGCAAACAGGTAAAGGCAAAAGGCAGCCTGTAGATTGAATACTGTACTGTGCCCACTGGCAGCTGCCAGCTATGCCCTCCACTTTATTTACACTGCTCTCGAGGTGTGCACAGTGCTTTACAGGCCCTTTCCCCGAGGAGCTCACAATCTAAAGTAGACATAAGATAGCAAAGGATGATGTCAAATAAGATTTGGGGAAGGGGATGGAAGCATGAGGGTGACGGTGGAAGGTCATGGGATGTGCTTATTGCCAACTATATTACATTTGAGGGCAGCATCTGGAATGAAGGCTGGGATCTTCAGTGACTGTTGTTGAACAGAAAGAAAGAGATCAAAACCCGATTCCAAGATTTAGGGATGAGGGCGACATGGTAGGAATGGCAGGCAAGGAAGGTGATTTTACTGGCAGGATGTTGGGTGGACCTGAGAAATGCTGTGTGAGAACAGGGGCAGCAAGAAATACAGAGGTTTCAGCACAACAAAAGAGATGACCGGAGCATGGAGCAACGTTTCAGCAGAAAGGATGGAGAGGAAGGAATGGCTTTTGGAAATATTGTAGGGGGAAAATTTAGCAATGACCTGGATACAAGGAGATGTGTAAGAAGGGAGAGAACTGAGCTTAATGACCCCCAGGTTGTGAGTGTGGGTGGCAGGAAGGATGATGGGAGGGGATGGGAGGGAGTGAAGAGAGAAGGTTAGGAAGAAAAGAGAAGTTCCATTTTTGCCTCAGTGAGTGTGAGCTGGTGGCTGGATATCCAAGAAGAGATGTCAGAGTTGCAGCTGGGGACTGTACATACTATATCATGGCACGCAGACAGTGTATTGGTCTCATCAGAGTGGGGGAGAGAGCATAGATATTACAACTCTGTAGGTATTAAGAAATTTTCAGTGTCTGACTTTTTTGGGGGAGGAGGGGAGGGAAGGAAAGGGATAACTTGTTAAAAAATTGGCTGGCTTGTTACCCTTCTAACTTTCTATATAGCTGAAACTTATTAGCAAGTATGTGTGAATATGCATTGCAAGAAATTTGCTTGTAACTTAGCAAAATTATTAATAATTGTTCCCATCTTTCCCATTATAGCCACAATTTGTCCTTATTCAAAATAGCCACCATTTTCTGTCTTATAAAGGCACTTAAGCAACACAGTTGTTTTGAAGCTGCTCATGTCTCCAGTAAAGATGGTCACCTTTTTACCTGGGGATGGATGTGGGGGGGCACGGCAACTAATGAAGATGGCCACCATTTCCCAGTTTTCAGTGGGACTGAGGCCACAGGAAAGAAGGCCACCCTTTCTTGAAAGCCTGCCGTCATACCGCTCAACCTTCAAACCTGCCTCAGTGCAACACAAACCATTGAAATGTGCAACAAACAAGTGAAATGTGGAACACCTGTGTCTTTGTTGGTCTTTGGGCCATATTTGACAGTTGATCCTGGCTCTTCACTATAAAACCTGTTTAAAAGGATATTTTTTCACTCTGTAGATTAAATCAACTTTAAAAAAAAAAGAAAACTTGAATTCTCTCATACAATCATAAGGACTCTTACTCGTGGATCATCAACAGGGTTGGAATCCTTGACCTTCAGATCACCCACCCGGATCATTACCACTCTTACTACTTGAGTAATCATTATCTTCCCCCTGGTTGGACAATGGGAGCATGGCACATATTTAACACACACTTTGCAAGTGAATTACAAAGCTGTGACGGGTTGGACCCCTTAAGATACCACCTGATGTGCTGAGATGCCACTGAGCCCACCTGTTATGCCAGCCTGGGCACCTTTTTTACCTGTCTTGCTGGTCCAGGCTATTAAGCCTTCTCCAGTACAGACATAGGCAGGGTCACACCCAACTTCAGAATGAAACAGACACTGAGATCAGCTCTGGGAAGGCTCAGCTTAAGGGACTTGCCCCAGCACTCAGATATCCAACTCCCTTGGAGTGCAGACCCAACGGTATATTATGAAATCCGCCTCCTCCCTCAGTGTGGAGGAAGGTATGCACAGCTTCTGATTCCTCTCCCCTCCCCCCCCCCCGCCAGTAATTATGAATTGCACAAACTGGGTTATATTATAAACAAGAAATACATTTATTAACTACAAAAGGTGGATTTTAAGTGACTATAAGAGATAACAGGACAAAACAGATTACTAAGCAAATAAAACAAAACATGCAAGCTAAGATTGTTTAACTAAAAACATTGGTTACAAATAGTAATTTCTCACCTTAGATATTGTTGCAGGCAGATTACAGAAAGTCTTGAAAGGCAGCTACACTGGTTTCCAGCTTGAGACCTCAGGTATTATTACTCACAAGCTAGACACCTTTCCAGCTTGGGCTCAACCCTTCTCCCCCCAGTTCAGTTCTTGCTTCCAGGTGTTTTTCAATGTCTCTTTGTGTGAGGAGGCAAAGGAGAACCAAGATGATGTCACTCCTTTGCCTTATATAGCTCTTGTGTATGGCAGGAACCCTTTGTCTCCCCGTGGAAGAACACTGGCATTCCAAGGGGTGGGTCCAGTACCAGGTGACTCACACCCATGTCTCTGCAGGGCTGTGGTAGCCATTTTACTTGTAGACTGTCTGGACCATCCACAGGAAAACTAAGCTCTTTCACAGTCTATTGTTTCTGCTAATGGCCCATTAGCCCTGTCTGGCTATTCCATTGTTGTACCTGAAGGCAGGGCTGGTGCAAGCATGTTTTGCGCCCTAGGCGAAACTTCCACCTTGCGCCTGCCCCCCAGCCCTGTGGCAGCTCCCTGCCCCCCCTCGCCCTGAGGCAGCCCCCCTGTGGCAGCTCCGCGCCTCCCCCTGCCCTGAGGTGCCCCCCATGTGGTAGCTCCCCGCCGACCCATCTCTCCCTCCCTCCCCTCAGCTCGGGGAGCCGTGCGGCAGCTCCCCCCCACCCCCTCCCTCGGCCTGTGGAGCCGTGAGGCAGCTCCCCGCCGCCCCCTTCCTCGGCTCGCGGAGCCGCATGCGGCAACTCCCCACCCCAGCTCACCTCTGCTCCGCCTCCTCTCTGAGCACGCCGCCGCTTCTTCCGCCTCCCAGGCTTGTGGCGCCAATCAGCCGTTTGGCGCACAAGCGTGGGAGGGAGAGAAGCAGAGCGGGGCGGCGTGCTCGGGGGGGAGGCAGAGCAGCGGTGAGCTGGGGCGGGGAGCGGTTCTCCTGTGCGCCGCCCCTCCCCCCCCCATTTTTGCTGCAGGCAGCCCTCCCCACGCCCCCCTGCCCCAGCTCACCTCCGCTCCACTGCCTCCCCAGAGTGCGCTTTTGGCCGCCCCCAACCACTTGGCACCCTAGGCGACCGCATAGTTCGCCTAGTGGTTGCATCAGCCCTGCCTGAAGGGCTGGTTGCAGGTGACACCCAAAGTAACACATTTGAAATACAGATACATAGTCAATATTCCTAACTTCAGATACAGAAATGGTACAAGCATAGAAATTGGATAATCACATTCAGTAAATCATAACCTTTCCAATGACATCTCACATGAGCCATCTTGCATAAAGTGTATTTCAGTTATGTCATATTCATATCATAAGCATATTTTCATAAAGAATAGGGAGTGAAATGTCACAAAAACTATTTGCTAAACAACTGTACAGTGTTGTAAATCAGGATTCCTGGGTACTATTCCTGGTTCTGGGATGAAGTGTGAGCTAGTGGTTAGAGAGAGCATGGTCAAGCAGCTAGGTTTGGCAGATTCTTTCTGAGAGGCTGAGTGAATGAGACTGGGGTCTGCCATACTATAGGAAAGACTTCTGTGCCCAACTCTGCTAGAAAGGACCTTGCTGAACCTTTCACTTGACTCATTTGTAAAAGCGTGTGGCTAGCATTAGTGTGTAAAGCTAGAATTATAGAAATGTAGGACTGGAAGAAGAGACCTCAAGAGGCCATCTAAACAATCTCCTGCCCCGAGGCAGGACTAAGTATTATCTAGACCATTCCTGACAGGTGTTTTGTCTAACCTGTTCTTAACTGTTTTGTCTAACGGAGATTCTATAACCTTTCTTGGTAATGTGTTCTGGTGCTTAACTACGCTTACAGTTAGAAAGTTTTTCCTAATGTCTAAGCTAAATCTCCCTTGTTGCAATTTAAGCCCATTACTACTTACTTACTTGAAGATTATCATCCCTCTCTCAATCTTCTCTCCAGACCAAACAAACCTATTTTATTCAATCTTTCCTTAGAGGTCATGTGTTTTAGACCTTTAATAATTTTTGTTGCTCTCCTCTGAGCTTTCTACAATTTGTCCACATCTTTCCTGAAGTGTGGTGCCCAGAACTGGACACAATTCTCCAGTTGAGGCCTTATCAATGCTAAGTACAGTGGAAGAATTACTTCTCATGTCTTGCTTACAACACTCCTGCTATTACATCCCAGAATGATGATCACGTTTTTTGCAAAAGTATTGCAATGTTGACTCATATTTAGTTTGTGATCCTCTATAACCCCCAGATCCTTTCCTTCAGTCCTCCTTCCTAAGCAGTCATTTTCCATTTTGTATTTATGCAATTGATTATTCCTTCCTAAGTGTAGTGCTTTGCATTTGTCTTTATTGAATTTCATTCTATTAATTCAGATGATTATTCCAGTTTGTCACAATCATTTTGAATTCTAATCCTGTCCTCCAAAGCACTTGCAAGCCCTCCCAGCTTGGAATAGTCTGCAAACTTTATAAGTGTATTCTTTGTGCCATTATCCAAATAATTTGTGAAGATATTGAATACAACTGGACCCAGGACAGAGCTCTGCTGGAACCCACCCAATATGACCTTCCAGCTTAATTGTGAACCATTGCTAACTGCTCTCTGAGTACACTTTTCCAACCAGTTTTGCACCCACCATATATGTAGTATGTTCTGTTAGACTGTATTTCTCTAGTTTGTTTATGGGAATGCCATATGAGACGTATCAAAAGCCTTGCTAAAGTCGAAATACGGATGGGTGAGGCCTTGCTTAATAATCATGGCTATGCAATGCACACAAATATAAACAGCAGCTAGTGGAAGAGATGAGATTTGAAGTCATTGTCTTCGGGCTGCCATCTAAGCTTATCTTCTTCCCCTTAGCTTAAATGGTGTTTGGACAGGGAATTACTCTGCTTCCCCTAAAGTGGAAGTGTGATTCAGCGCAAATAGAATACACTTGAAAGCTCTGCTTGCTACGTGAAAGTCAGACTGCCCCTAGGGAAGCTGGTTGTTTCTTTGCTTTTTTGTTTTCAATGGGACTTAGCCATCGGTGCCTTCAGGGAAGAAGCCACCTCCAGTGCCCTGTGGTTAAGAAACTGGAGAGCGAGTCTACAAGCTTCACTGCTGGGTGCTCTCCAGTCTTATCTGAAGTCCTGCAATTTCAACAAGATTATCTGCACTCTGAAGAGGAGTTGTTGGCTTGGCAGAACAGATGCAGTGCTTAAACTCTGTACCAGATGTCTGGAGGATACCTAATATAACACTGATTTTTAAAAAAGCCTCCAGAGGCAGTACTGGCAATTACAGACTGATAGACTTAACTTCAGTACCAAGCAAATTTGGCTGAAACAGAAGTAAAGAACAGAGTAAAGAACAGAATGATCAGACACGTAGATGAACATAAGTTGGGGAAGAATCAACATGGCTTTTGTAAAGGGAAATCATGCCTTACCAATCTGTTGGAATTCATGGAGGGTCAACAAGCATGTGAACAAGGATGATCCAGTGAATATAGTGTATGTGGACTTTCAGAAAAGCCTTTGACAAGTGCTACCCCCAAACCTCACAAGCAAAGTGTGCAGTCATGGGACAAGAGGGAAGGTTTTCTAATAGATCAATGAGTTATAGTACTACTTCTTCTAGTCTTGGACTCATCTACCTGGGGTCAGCTCTTCGAATTCTTCTTCTCCATTCCAGTATGTCTTGCAGCAGTTCCTCAGATACTCCGCAGCTAATCAAATCCATTTGTGTGACATCCATCCAACTAGTTTTGGGTCTTCCAAGCCTTTTCTTATCTTCTACTTCTAAGTTTAACACCCTGTTTTCTGTATATTCTTCTGATCTTTTCACATGCCCAAAATATCTAAGCCTGGATTCCTTCATCTTTTTTATAATTAGTACTACCTTTACACACTCCTCATTAATTCATTCCCAAGATGATCTATCCTTGTAACTCCAAGCATCAATATTAATGTTTTAATTTCTACTGTATTCAAGATCTGCTCCTGTCTCTTCTTCACTGCCCAGCATCTGGAGTCATCTAAAACTACAGGCCTGTCGTGTAGATCTTACTTTTCAGTTTGATAGGCATTCACCTATTGTAGATCATTCTGCTCACTTCTCTCCATTTAGTCCAGGTCTTTCCTGTGCCGCTTATAAGTTCGCCATTATCCTGTCTTATCAAACCTAGGTACTTGATCTTCTGTACCTTTTGTTTAGAGGCTGGCATCCCAGACTTACCATTTTGTTGTCTTAGAATCATAGAATATCAGGGTTGGAAGGGACCTCAGGAGGTCATCTAGTCCAACCCCCTGCTCAAAGCAGGACCAATCCCCAATTAAATCATCCCAGCCAGGGCTTTGTCTTCCTACAGGGTATCATCGAATCTACAGGCCACATACTCTGTTTTATTTCTGGTGATTTTATGCCATTTCTTTCAAGTATGCACCTCCATCTCTCTAACTCTTCTTCCGCTTCCTCTTTGCTGTCCCTTACTACTAGTACTACATGATCTGCAAAAAGCATTAATCAAGATTTCACTCTCCGGGAGTTTCCTGTGAGTGCATCAAGCACCAACGTGAACAAAAATAAGAAATAATTTAAATTAAATTTAATAATTATAACATTATAAATAATTTTAATAATAAAAGTAAGAAATAATAGAATAAGAAACCTCTTAGCCCTCTTGACATACCAGCAGAAGAAGGAAGTACCTGGGGCAATTGGATGTGAACATATTGACAAAAAACTGTTTAATTTCATCATGAGGACTGAGAAGATGCCTTAGGCGTGGAGAAAAAGCATATTAGTACCAATATTTAAGACAAAAGGAGACATACAAGTCTGTGGTACCTACTGCAGCATTAAACTCATGAGCCACATGATGAAGATCTGGGAGAAAGTTGATGATAAGAGGCTATGAAGAGAAGTAAAGTTACGTAACAATCATTTTGGATTTGTGCCAGGCAAGTCAACAATGGATGCTATCTTCGCATTAAGATTGCTTGTGGAAAAATATGAGAAAAGAGGAAAATCCTGCACATAGTATTAATCAGTCTTGAAAAGGTTTATAACCACTTTCGGAGAGAAGTCATCTGATTGTGAATGAGAATGAAGCAGATACTTGAATACTAACTATAACAGACTCATCCAGGACACACAAGTGGGTGCTGGTAGCACAGTCAGAAGCCCATGTGGAGAAAGTGAACAGCTTCTAATAAGAGTCATACTACATCAAGGCTTGACACTAAGCAGTTTTGCTCAGTAAATTGCATTTTTCCAAGTTTTCATTTTGGTTTACAGTCAGCACCCTTTTAGTGACACACTGCAACTTTTTCTCCTTTTTTGTTAACAGCACTCGGTGTTGAAGTGGGTGGGAATAAGAATTTGAAAGTTATCAGGGACTTTCATTCAGTGTTCTGGTAAAATGCATTGTGCTTTAGCCAAGGTAAAAGGATATGAAAACTGCAGTTTGAACATGCAAGGTAAGTTTATTTTTGTATTTTTAAATAGCTGTTGTCTGATGTTCTAAACGAAGGTGGACTGCACTGCATATACATGAATGGCTAAGTTGGATGTAGTGAATTTGTGCACTGAATGAGGCAAGGGCTCCATGGGAAGATGGAAAACAGTAAACAATATAGTCGGGTGCAGTCTCATCATTACGATGCACAATCAATGAGACAGAGTTACGGGGTGCTCACTGTGCAGTGAATTAGTCAGGAATGCTCAATGCGCATTCTCCTTTACTCTTAAATGTGCATTTGCTTTTTGTGTTTTATGGTGTCTAGCTACATTTCCTGGAGAAACAGTGACAGTCCTGTTTCTTTTCTTTTAAAAAATTGCTGGACAATTCTGTAAAACGAATTGTGTTTTTCTCAAACCCTGGGACCTGCCAGCGTTAAGGTTGCATGCACACTCTTAACTCCCCACCGCATACATTACAATCGAGTCTTCAGAGAGGCGGTCACCTGATATTATTTCCATAGGGCCATGCCTCATTCATTGCTCAGAAAGGATGGTGTGCAATGAATGAGACAGTGGCCTTGAGGATCCCTGGTTCATTTTAGGACTAATTCTAGTCACAAATTACAACACTCTAAATGGCAGTTGTACCCTGTTGAAATGAGAACTGCAGGCCCAATCCTGCAGCACTGAAGTCAATGAGAATTTTGCCAGTGACTTTCATGGCAGCAAGAATGAGACCTGAATGAGGATAGTAATAGTAAGTGGTCATGTAATTAGAGACTGGTTGGAAATAAATAACCAAAATGGGGCATCGTGAAAGCAGGCATTTCCTTCATGTTAGAGTGATTAACCATGCAACCACATTCTCTTAACACATTTTTGTATGGAAAAATTACACCTACACACACACAAAGGTGAGATACATGAAATGAATCACATATCCATACACTACATTAATTTATTATGAACTTCTGACCACCTCAACTGCCATGTGGCCACTAGTTCACTTCTACAGAACTCATCCTAATATGGAGGAGCTTCAGCACTGTCAAAACTTTAACTAACAAACAATCTGACCTGTCAGACAGAGGTTTCCTTCTCCTCCCTACAAGTGTAGAACTCCTAACACCACCCCCTACCAAAATTAACTCTGCCCAAAAGTCAGTCCTGGGTCAGCAATTGTTTTCTATTCATAAAAGTGCCATGAAGTACCATAAAAGTGCTTCTTCCCATGTCATTCTGATAGCTTTCAGTTCTGCTTCTATTGTGGGTTTCATGTTATCCTTGGTCTATCTTGTCGCCTCTTGCCCTAGGGATTCCAGTCGGATGCCTATCTTGTTACATTATTATGGTCTTTTCTCCCAGCCATTTCCATGTTCATTCCATAATTTCCTGTCCTATCTGTTTCTGTTTTGTCCTCCTCTAGAGTTCTTCATCTGTGCTTTTTTTCTGGCCATCTAACATTGAGGATTTGTTTAAGGCAGCTTTTTATGAAAACTTGAAATCTTATTGAGTCTCCAAGTTTCAGCACCATATAGTAAGATTGACTTACTGAGGGAACTGGGATTGTTTAGTCTGTGGAAGAGAAGAATGAGGGGGGATTTGATAGCTGCTTTCAACTACCTGAAAGGCGGTTCCAAAGAGGATGGATCTAGAGTGTTCTCAGTGGTAGCTGATGACAGAACAAGGAGTAATGGTCTCAAGTTGCAGTGGGGGAGGTTTAGGTTGGATGTTAGGAAAAACTTTTTCACTAGGAGGGTGGTGAAGCACTGGAATGGGTTACCTAGGGAGGTGGTAGAATCTCCTTCCTTAGAGGTTTTTAAGGTCAGGCTTGACAAAGCCCTGGCTGGGATAATTTAGTCGGGGATTGGTCCTGTTTTGAGCTGGGGGTTGGACTAGATGACCTCCTGAGGTCCCTTCCAACCCTGATATTCTATGATTCTATGTCTTATTTTCATAGAAGCTCTGACTGATGATCACATGTTCTGAGGTTTCGATAGTGGCGTAGCAGCTTCCATAAAACTCTTCTATCTATTGTATCAAAGGCTTTTTGGAAAGTCATAAAATTCATAGAAAGTGGTGACTGCCATTCGTTTGATGGTTCTGTGATAATACATAAGGTTACTATTTGATCTATACATGATTTCTCTTGTCTGAACATTGCCTGTTCTTGTTGTAACCTTGAATCTACCGCTTTCCATGTTCTATGTAGAATAATACGTGTAAATACCTTGCTTGGGATAGAGAGAAATTGAATGCTCCTTCAGCTTTTACACTAGCTAAATTCATTTACTTAGGACTTGTCTACACTGCTCTGCAGTTTGGACGATGGAGAACTGTAAATAGCCATGCACACCAAAGTGCTGTGCTGTAATTCCCCCATGTGGATGCTGTGGGCACAAACTAAATGGTTGCTAGTTCACATTAACGTTGTCCTGTTGGAAGAGAACTACATTAATGTGAACTAAGAACCTTATAGCCCTGGTCTACACAAGGAGTTGAGGTCGAATTTAGCAGCATTAAATCGATTTAACCCTGCACCCGTCCACAAAATGAAGCCCTTTTTTCCACTCAGAGGGCTCTTAAAATCGATTTCCTTACTCCACCCCCGACAAGGGGATTAGCGCTGAAATTGGCCTTGCAGGGTCGAATTTGGGGTACTGTGGACGCAATTAGACGGTATTGGCCTCCAGGAGCTATCCCAGAGTGCTCCATTGTGACCGCTCTGGACAGCATTCTCAACTCAGATGCACTGGCCAGGTAGACCGGAAAAGGCCCTCGAACTTTTGAATTTCAATTTCCTGTTTGGCCAGCGTGGCAAGCTGAGTGCAGAGCTCATCAGCAGAGGTGACCATGATGGAGTCCCAGATTCGCAAAAGAGCTCCAGCATGGACCGAACGGGAGGTACGGGATCTGATCTCTGTATGGGGAGAGGAATCCATGCTATCAGAACTCTGTTCCAGTTTTCGAAATGCCAAAACATTTGTCAAAATCTCCCAGGGCATGAAGGACAGAGGCCATAACAGGGACCCAAAGCAGTGCCGCATGAAACTTAAGGAGCTGAGGCAAGCCTACCAGAAAACCAGAGAGGCAAACGGCTGCTCCGGGTCAGAGCCCAAAACATGCCGCTTCTATGATGAGCTGCATGCCATTTTAGGGGGTTCAGCCACCACTACGCCAGCCGTGTTGTTTGACTCCTTCAATGGAGATGGAGGCAACACGGAAGCAGGTTTTGGGGATGAGGAAGATGATGATGATGAGGTTGTAGATAGCTCACAGCAAGCAAGCGGAGAAACCGGTTTTCCCCACAGCCAGGAACTGTTTCTCACCCTGGACCTGAAGCCAGTACACCCCGGACCCGCCAGGCGGAGAAGGGACCTCTGGTGAGTGTACTTTTTTAAATAGCATACCTGGTTTAAAAGCAAGCGTGTTTAATGATTAATTTGCCCTGGCATTCGTGGCTCTCCTAGATGTACTCCCAAAGCCTTTGCAAAGGTTTCTGGGGAGGGCAGCCTTATTCCGTCCTCCATGGTAGGACACTTTAAAACTCCAGGCCAGTAGCACGTACTCGGGAATCGTTGCAGAACAAAGCATTGCAGTGTATGTTTGCTGGCGTTCAGATAACATCTGTTCTTTATCCCTCTGTGTTATCCTCAGGAGAGTGATATTATTCATGGTCACCTGGTTGAAATAGGGTGCTTTTCTTAAGGGGACATTCAGAGGTGCCCGATCCTGTTGAGCTGTTTGCCTGTGGCTGAACAGAAATGTTCCCTGCTGTTAGCCACAGGGATGGGGGAGGGACTAGCCATGCGGTGGGGGAAGGCAAAATGCGACCTTGTAACGAAAGCACATGTGCTATGTATGTAATGTTAACAGCAAGGTTTACTGTGAAAGAGTGTACCCATTGTTCTATAAAATGTCTTTTTAAATACCACTGTCCTTTTTTTTTTTCTCTCCACCAGCTGCATGTGTTTCAAGGATCACAGGATCTTCTCCTTCCCACAGGCTAACGAAGATTAGAAGGCCAAAAAAGCGCACTCGCAATGAAATGCTCTCTGAGCTCATGCTGTCCTCCCACACTGACAGAGCACAGACAAATGCGTGGAGGCAGACAATGTCAGAGTGCAGGAAAGCACAAAATGACCAGGAGGAGAGGTGGCGGGCTGAAGAGAGTAAGTGGTGGGCTGAAGCTGAAAGGTGGCGGCAGCGTGATGAG
Source organism: Caretta caretta (assembly GCF_965140235.1). Classification (NCBI taxonomy): domain Eukaryota; kingdom Metazoa; phylum Chordata; order Testudines; family Cheloniidae; genus Caretta; species Caretta caretta. The sequence goes on from NC_134217.1 coordinate 43,289,388, forward strand.
AGGAGGCAGGATTCAATGCTGAGGCTGCCGGAGGATCAAGCTAATATGCTCCAGCGTATGGTTGAGCTGTAGGAAAGGCAGCTGGAGCACAGACCGCTGCTACAGCCCGTGTAACCAACCACCCTCGTCCTCAAGTTCCATAGCCTCCTCACCCAGATGCCCAAGAACGCAGTGGGGGGACCTCCGGCCACCCAGCCACTCCACCACAGACGATTGCCCAAGCAAGAGAAGGCTGGCTTTCAATAAGTTTTAAAGCTTTAAACTTTTAAAGTGCTGTGTGGCCTTGTCCTTCCCTCCTCCACCACCCCTCCCGGTGCTTCTCTCCTCCACCACCCCTCCTAGGCTACCTTGGCAGTTATCCCCCTATTTGTGTGATGAATTAATAAAGAATGTGAAGCAACAATGACTTTATTGCCTCTGCAAGCGGTGATCGAAGGGAGGAGGGGAGGGTGGTTAGCTTACCGGGAAGTAGAGTGAACCAAGGGGCGGGGGGTTTCATCAAGGAAAAAGAAACAGAACTTTCACACTGTAGCCTGGCCAGTCATGAAACTGGTTTTCAAAGCTTCTTTGATGTGCACCGCGCCCTCCTGTGCTCTTCTAGCTGCCCTGGTGGCAGGAAGAGGGGAATCGAGGCAACACAAAGCTTGATGAAGAGGGATAAGTGGGAAGAGGCAGAGCTTTGCATGTGGTGGTAAGGGGCTTACATTTGATAATATATCAGAAGGGAAGCCTCTGGGGGGGATTCAAAATGGGGAGTGACGTGATCAGACCAACAAGCAGGAAAGATGAGCTTAGTAGCAGGATTTTGTATGGGCTAGACAGGGGTGGTATGTGCGTTTGAGAGTGCTGGATGTTGCAGTAATCCAGGCAGGGCAGAGAGGATAGAGAGACAAGGAAATCTTGGAGCTGTTAAAGAGGAAGAAGCAGCAGCATTTGGAAATGGCTTGGATGTGCAGGGCAAGGTGAAGAGAAAAGTCATGAATCAGCCACAGGTTGCAGGCATGAGTGATAGTGTGGATGGTCTGGTGATGGTGATATGAATAGGAGGAAAGATAAGCAATTTGGTTTTGACAGTGTTCATTTTAAGATGACAACAAGACACACAAGAGGAGGTGTTTGGAAAAACAAGCTAAGATGCACAGCTGGATGGAAGGGAACAGGTCAGTGGAAGACTTGTGCACTGTTGAGATGCCTAGAAACAGGATGTAAAGTGAGAAGAGAAAAAGGCCCTAGAGAAAGCCCTGGGGAACCCCACAGAGAGAAGGTGAGGGGAGGAGTTTCCACTGAAAGATGCTGGAAGGATGGTCAGGAGGTTGAAGGAAAACCAGCCGAGGATATCTTGAAAGGCCAGTGAGGATGAGATGTCAAAAAGGAGAGGATGACCAACAGCACTGAAAGCTGCAGAGGATGAGGACAGCCCAGGAACAGGTCATTAGAGACCCTAGTGATGGAAGCCTCAATAGACTGGAAACAAGGGATCCAAGACAGCTGGAGGAGGGGGCACTGGTTGCAAACTGCATTGTCAGTGATTTTAGAGCTGAAGTGAAGGAGAGAGGTGGAATGATAGTTGGAAAAGCAGATGGGGTTGAGGGATGATTTTCTTGAGGATAAGAGACCAGGGTATGCTTATATTGAAAGAGGTCAGAAAGGGAGGGCAGGAAGAGGTTGAGGGAGGGGATAAACACAGGGGGAAAGGAAGTCCGCCTAGTCTAGTGGACTACTCCCGTCTTCATTCTTTTTCTTTGTTGGAGTCTATTGCACAACTGTGGTGACTTGAGACAATGATGCAGATGACCATGCCTTTTGTACAATGCCTTTGGACAATGCCTTTCGTACAATGCCTTTGGACAAACGCTGTTCAGAGTGCTCCAGCAGGTCAGTGATAGCGTTCTCCTGAGGCTGTACAGTATTCTCTAGCAGTGACTTCTGATTCTAACTGACTTTGTTCATATTTGAGGATGGACCATCAAAATGTGTCCTCTGCCCCTGTGGAGTAGGTGGGCCTTGACATCACCATGTGGAACCTAATGATCTGACTGTGACAAGGCTGCAGTTTTCACCTCCTCTGCCTCCCACTCCAACCCCAAAAGACTGATTCTTACCCTCTTGAGAGAAATTCCTGGCTAAGAACACGGGGACTGATATTAAACTGAAATTTAGGCTTGTATACCTTCTCTGATGAATTCGCTTTCATACAGTTTGTGAAGGGAAGACTACTGCTCCCTATTAATTGGAGAAGTCTCTGTTTTAGTCATATTATATAGAAATATTCATAGATTGCAAGCCCAGAAGGAACCATCATGGTCAAATCAATAATCACCGCTGCAGCCTTGTTTGGATACTGAGAAAGCAACTGACAACCTTAGATGGCATTGTCTCTGTGCAGCCATGATGTAGTTTGGGACTGGTTAGAACAGACTCTCTCTGACCCCTTAGCCTCTGTGCTAGTTAAAAAATTGTCCTTCAGAAGGTTTCAGTGGGTGTAGCAGTGAGGCAGCAGTGTCTGCTGTCTCCCACGTTCTTATATCCCCTCCTCTTTGTGTTTAGCAGTATAAACTTTGCCTAATTGCTTAGGAGGCTAATAGCTATTAAGGTGATTCTTTGAGGAAACAGAATTCATAATGGGTGGGATATTCTCAAGGGCCTAAGGGACTTTGGAGCACAATCCCATGGAAAGGTAATGGGACTTGGGTGCTTTTGAAAATCCCACCAGAATTGACATCTGTGGACACAATTGTAGCAAACCTTTGAAACAGAGATTTCAGTTATGCCAGCATCAGAAATAATTAAAATGTGTAGGGCTTGATTTGGCTTCACAAAAATAATGAACCATTTGGAGCTTCTTTCATTAGTTATTATAAAAAAAGTTGTGCTCTCCCAGTGTCACATAGGTGATGCCAGCACTGAGTGAAATACTGTGAATTAGAATTTCCACATAGACAAACAGCACACTGCTAACACCACTTCTGATTACTGCAAACTACGAGGATTCCTTGTCCATGAGAGCTGGAAACAACTTGCTCCAGCTCTGTGTCCTCTGGAGATTTTAATTCATCTGTATGACATGCCAATGGCCTGGGATGTGAAAAGGTGTTTTTCTCCCAGTTTGGGCTTCAAGGCCAACTTAGATAAATGTGTTTGGAGCAGGGAAGCTGCTGTTTAGAGTGTCTCCACCTCTGTTTGGGGGGGGCTCCCAATGGAATGGGTATTTCAGTCTGAATCACAAACACTCTGCGAATTACAAAGGGAAAAGAAAATTGTGGGAGCAACTGGGAATGGAATTGCCTGGAACGGTCTCAAAAATCCTGAACTCCCTATTAACAGATCTCCTTTAAAAATAATGTTAAAAAATTAAACCTCTCTGGGGCATTGATTCATAGCCAGGCCCATGAGCGGTCTGCACATGTCTCTGGGACAAGGGACGTATCTCTGTTCAGATCTCTTCCCTTCCATATTGGCTGCATGCACAAGCTGCAGTAGAAGTGCTGGCAGCTATTGCAGTGTCTCATTTTGCAGCTTTGGAGATTCATAGCTAGCTTCATGATTTTATAAAACATTTGTGTTCTCCATACGTTATCAGTCATTGGCAGACTCATTGTTTTATAATGTACTTCTCAGCAAGCTGTTTGCGACTCATCACCCTGCTTGCTTTATAGTCTATAAATATTTAATTCTTTAATAAACTGCTTATATGTAATATCAAATGACTGATGCATTCTCTCTCCCCCTTTCAATAGTTCTCCTATTTGCAAAACAATTCTTTCTTTTTCTAAATAGCAATATGTTTCATAAATGTTTGAATTTCCTTTTTCTAAGTAGCAGTTTCTTCAGGGTGTTTGGTAAAATGACAGGCAGAGCAATGGCTCCTGCAGCATTAAATCAAGTGCCCCATGCTTGCCCTGTAGTGGGGAGAGCTGCTTCAGAATGGTCACCTGTTTGTAATTAGAAACATTGTGCTGGGATAGCCGCTGATCACATTTCAACTCTATGCATGTAAAAATAGCATTTATAGTCAGCAGTGGTGGCCTCCATACTGTTGCAGTTGGAAGTTTGTGTCACAACCCTAATCTTATTCTAAGAATGGACAGGAGTTCTCGTGCATGGATTTGGTTTTGGTTTACATAAAAAAGATAAAACACCAGCTCCAGTGAATTCCACAGTCAGTATCAAAAGCAGTGAGATTTCTCCTTTGCTATAGGCTCCCAAGACTTTTTGGGGAAGATAAAATACAGGGAAGATTTTTTTTTTAAGTGTGTATAATGCCCTGAGAGAGGTTCAGCTAGGACAGAGATCCAAACCTAGGCTCAACCACTTGCCTCTTCAACCTCCTCAAGCAACCCTTTGGATTTAGCAGCCATTCCCTTCTGAAAGAGCTACCTCTTTCAGACTTAGCACACCCTGCTCATGCATCCCAGTTTGAGGCTCCATAGCCACTATCATTCCATGACTGCTCCAGCCCCACAGCCTGGGACTGCCAACCCCCCAGCTCAGCCTTCATGTCCCTTACTACAGGGCCACCCTTCCTTGACTTGCAACTTGCCACCCCTCCCAAGGCTCAGTAGTCACCTATTCTTTTCCCTGAAGCGCTATCTTCCCTCTGTGGAATGAGGAACTAGTTACCTATAGATGCTGAATGTTTTTAAACACCACTAATCCATGTTCCCTGGGAGGCTGAAGGAGGGAGTGGAAGTGCAGTATCCTAGCTTTTTTAGCTTAATTCTTTCTCCTCTCCTTAGAGTTCCTTTCTCCATCCACTGGGCCTCCTAACTCTTCAGCTACCTCAAGTGCCTTGTCTGCATTTGGAGCAAGAAACTGGCTTGTTCAAAAGTGTCATATGTAATCTTAGTGAAACAACCTCCCATTCACTCAACATGACCCCTTTCACTCTGCACTGACATGCCCACACACCACAATGCATTAAACCCAGACACAACAGTGCCTTTGGGACAGTCTGTATCCCTATAGTCACCCTTTTTACAAGACTATGATACATTTCGTACAAAGTATGCCTGGTGAGGTATCATTTAAAAACTCATAATTTGCTGATCATTATTGGTCTGGTAAAATGTGTTGCAACATCATACGTAAAGTTATAAGATTCTACTGTATGATATTAAGACATGGTCCAAGCCTGAAGAGCAGTCACAAACCAGTTCTCCAGCAACAAAAGATTAGTCGACGACTCAGCCAGGTGTCAAACACATGAAATGGACCATCACCTGGTTAAGTGGCCATTCTTTGGCACTAAAGAAGATGTGGGCGAAAATCTATATCTTGACAAAGAAACAGCTGTAGGTTTCCGTTCACACAGACTTTCTGTCCCCTGAACCTCAGCTGGAGATGATTCTCAAAGAAGAGAAAGAGCTATAAGAAATGAGAGTAGATGCTCCAAATTTTCTCTCCCTTTCTTTCTACCCACGGCATCCACAATTGGACTGGGGGAAGGGATCCTGACTGAAAGAGTTTCAGACAGTGAAACTGCTGAAGCATGTGGTGGGAGAGACTTTGCTTTGAATTCACTTAGCTTTTAAGTTAGGCATTAGTTGCATTTTACTTTTATTTCTTGTAACCAGTTCTGACTTTCATGCCTCATTACTTGCAGTCACTTAAAATCTATCTTTCTGTAGTTAATAAACTTGTTGTACTGATTTATTTAAGCCAGTGTGTTTGGATTCAAGTGTGATTGGGAAACTCCATTTGGGATAACAGGATTTGTGCATATCATTTTCTATTAATAAAATAACAGACTGTATGTGAGCTTTTGTTGTCCAAGAGAGGGTTGGGCAGTACAAGATGCACATTCTGGGGCAAGTATGGAGCTGGGAATTTGCTGAAGTGTAATTCAAGAGTGGCTGGCTATAGCACTGATATACTATAACTGGGAGTAACTTACAGGCTGGAGGCTGTGTGTGAGCAGACCAGGAGTGGTTACTGTCATGGCAAAGCAGTGTAAAAGCATCCCCTCAGTTCTCACTTCAGGTTGGAGAACTGAGGGGATGCAGCTGTTCTTCAGTCCAGATTGTACCCTGTAATGTCACAGCCTTACACCTGCCCTGTCTGATGTGACCCCTTTACCCTGAAATGATAGCCCCAGCCCCTAGTACCAGCCATTTCTCCTTCACATTATGTGATCCCTTCATCTGAAAAAGGTATGTCCCTGATGTGACATGACACCTCCAACCCAACACAGCACATCTCACCATGATATGATGATGACCCTTCACTGTGTTGAGATGGCAAATCCCCTCCCCTCTAAGATTCCCTTGAAGTGACTTCTGAGATTCTCCTGCTGTGACTCATTTCATAGTGACCCAGCATGATCCCGTTTAGATCCCAGCAACCTAGCAAAACCTTCCTCACTGATTTGTCAAATGAGTTCCCTTTTATCACATCACAACACAACCTTTTCCCTGCCAGGCTCAGCTGGCATGCCATCTCCTGCCTTTCAGTGACATAACCTCCCTGCCTTTTGGATGGCAAAAATTCTCCATGTGAAGGAGAATTTGACACCCAAGAAGCATATTTGTTTTCAGGTATCTGCTTTCTTAACCATATACATACCAATGATGGGTTCTAGTGGTTGTGCTCATAGACCCTGGTCAGGATCAAGGACCCATTAGGCTGATCTCTGCACCAACACAGGCAAACAGATGGTTTGAGTCTCAAAGAGTTTACAGTCTAAAGAAGAAAAAGCCAGACAGAGGTCAGGTCACCTGAGCACAGTGACTAGATGCTGGCATGCACACATCCTATTAGTCATCTCTCTCTTCATTTGTTTTTATATTTTTGCTTTATTTATATTATTCTATATTTTCCTGGCCGCAGTGGGTGTTTCAAAAGCGGCTTGTCTTGTGTGCAGGGTGTACTCACAGGCTTTCACCTGGATCCAGGGAAGTTATGTTTGGTTTGGTGATCCTTGCCTAGAGGCTGGTACTCTTGTGATCCATTCTGCCTCAGAAATTGATAGTGATAACCTGCACTGAGGTGTGGCAGGGCTCCTGTGCTTACCACTTCGTCTAATCTATCCTAGGCATGTCTGTAGATCCCATCAGTAATAATCTTATTTAGTACTTAGATAGTGCTGACCTTCATAGCATGGTACAGCCATTAGCTAATCCTCACAGCACTCCTGGATGGTAGGTTGGTAAATATCCTCCCCATTTTACAGAAGGAAAGCTGAGGCATAGAGAGGTGGAGTGACTTGTGCTAGGACATAGAGTGAGACTGAGCCAGGATTAGAATTTAGGACGACCTGACCTCAATTGCTTTCTACTCAGTTCTCCAGACCACGTTGCCATCACCATAGTACCTGAGCAGAGACCAGGTAAATTAGACCTGCATCATAGAGCTCCAGTGGACTTTATAGGGGTTCTGCCCATCACCCTTTTCAGCTTCTAGGAAGATAGGGTGTGTGTGTGTTTGGCTGATACATCCATTTCTCATGCATGATGAAAGTGGCAGCAAAGAAAGATAGATGAGTCCATGAGCCTGAGTACATACAAGCAGCAGCATCTGGGAGTTCTCCTCTTTGCCACAGCACCAACCTGTACCCCAGTGTCCCCCCTTGGAATAATTGTAGGAGAAGAGAGCACTAGCCTGTCCATCCTGCTTTTCTTCTGTCTGGATCACCTCAGCACCTGCTCTCTGCTTGGAGGAGACCTGGCTTGACCTCATACCCCAGTTACGGTGGCCTTAAGAACGCTTCAGTAGAGCGCTATGGAACTTCTTTCAAACGTACAATTAGGTCTGATCCTCCGCTGCTATGAGGATAACTGCACTGCGGCCAATGAAACTATGCTGGCATACACCAGCTGAAGATCTGGCCCTTAGTTTCCTGGAAGACCGACTAAGTCTCTCCTCATCTGTGTCTGCAGTGTGAGATGAGAGAGGAATTCTTTTCATGGTAGAGCCCACCTGAACTGCTCTTGTCTCAGAGTACCACCTTGTAGGCAGGGAAGAGACCAATAGCCCCTCTCTCTCTGGAGATGAGCTCTGGCTGCAGCTTGAGCTGTGCCAATGGGCCAGAGTGCTGCTGAGGACGTTGTCTTGGCTGGAGCTGTTTGCACTCGGTATGTGGCTAGACATGTCTAGACATGGGTTTTTCTGACGTAGCTATCAAGCACAGTCGACCACAGCTGAAATGACCACATTTCTGTTTGCCATTGGTTGTTTATGCCCCCTATACTTCTTATTAACCCCTTGTTCTCATCTGTAGGTCAACCCAACTGATCCAGAGGAATATTCCTAGCTAAACATACTTGCAAAATATCCAGTAATCCCTATCCTATATATACCTTTATTTTTTGCACTTGTAATATTGAGCAATAACTGAAATTGATACAGGAACAAATGCCCTGAAGTCATGAGCTTAACTGGCAGGAGGATTTGGCCTGTGCTGTGCCATGACTGTTCTATCTGCTCTTCAGCAGAGCCTGTGATAGTGACAGCAATGAATACCCCTGTTCCACAGCTACCTGAGCTGGAAGGAGCTACACTTGACCCTGCTTTTGGTTTTCAGTGGTAGTGAGACAAAGCCAGTAGGGCAGAGACCTATCTGCTGTTGCCCCAGGGCTCCTGTCCTTGAAGAACACATTTGAGGCTGGTATTAGCAGTGGCCAGCCTGGGCTGGTGGAGCCCTGCACCAGCTGCACACTGCTGTGTTTTCACCCCCTCCTTGAGGCTGTTTCATTGGCATGCTCCGGTGCTACAGATTTGTGGTATGAAGCAGCCCTTCTCTGGTTCCTCTTCTCCCCTCCCTTCTGCCAAGCATTCTTGATGCAATTTCTGAATTAAAACTGGGAATTATCTGGGCAACCAGCTTCCAGACCTAAAAGAGGCTCCAGGCAGCATGTGTACCTGGTGCTGCAGCTGAAATAAGGGTAAAGGTAAATAAGTAAATCATGCAGTGGGCTGTGCCATTCCCTAATGAGCCTGTTTGTCCCAAGCACTGTGCTGAGGAGCCTCTTCTCCTTGGTGATAACCTTTCTGCATATTAATATTATGCATGTATTCCATGTGACTTCTTCTGACTTGCCACCTCCTCCTTCCCACTCATTTAAATAAAAATAATTTATGTGGACATTCCTTCAGTCAGGATTTTCTCTTTCCCCCCCTTTAATATTTCGCTGATGCTTTGCGCACAAATGAGGTCATTATGCTTTTGCATATCATTAGGGCTTTATAAAGAACAACAGCGACATCTGCATGTGCCACAGCGCCACAGAGTTGGGGGAAAATACAGAAAAAAAGCCCCGAATGAGCTCTGAGCATGTCGGCTCTCTTTCCTCAGCTTCCTTCACCACCACCACGTACATGAGTAATTGTACAGTGTAATCACATCATGGCTCATCTGAATATTCATAGCCGAGACAAAGCTTTGGAGGAGAAGAATTATGGGGAAAGGGGAAGTGGAAGGGGGAGAATTTAAATATAAAACAGCATTGCATTTCCAAAAGAAGGTGTGCATTCTGCACAAGGAATTCATTTGAAATCCAAATTGTCTGTCTGCACCATTCAAAATCTGGGGGCAGTAGGGTAGCATTGCACACATACCCTCTCCATTCCAGAGGAAAAATAAAACAAAACAACAAATAGTTACAGAAAAGCCCCCAGTAGAAGTGATATTTGAAGAGTCACCAACAGTAGCTAACCAGCTGCTGTTTTACCAGGAATGAAATAGTCCACTGAGGGAGCTTTAGAAAGACCCCAATTAATATGTTGTGCATGTATAAGATCTACAAAGAGCCAACTGTATTCCTCTCTCCCCCCAACCACCACCTTCCTTCCCTGGCCAGTGCCAGTGGAGATTGATCTTAGCTACCAAATAATTGATTAATCACTTCACCAGTGACAACACTCCTCTCCAAAAAGCAAGAAAGAAAAAAAAGAAAAAACAAACATAAAGAGGCAACTGTTCACTAATTAGGGTATAAATTACCGCTGGTTCCATCCCTCTCTTTATCTTAATAAAAAAAAAGAGAGGGAGAGAGAGAAATATAATTCCCATGTTAATGTGTATGTTGCCTTCATTGTTTTACTTTTACTATGTATATCCTTTATTAATATTAACGAGATAGGGTGGTGGTGTTTGTCAAAGCTGTGGCTGGCTCTGCCAGTGCATTCCCCAAAGAGATCCTATTTCCATACCACTGGAGTTTATATTCCTTTAAATGTCTAGCGCAGCACCATTTCCCTCTTTTTAATACACCACTCTGCTGGAATTAGAAGAATCCAAGGTTATATCCAACATCAAAGGTTCCCCAGTCGTCATGATTTTAGTAAAAGTGAAGACAGCTCATGGAATGAGTCCCCGGCTTTTGAAGATAGGCATCAGAGGGACCTTTCTCTCCCTCCTCCCACAACTTTGTACCTCTCCTGGCTCTGCATGTCCCACGCTAACGCGGTTTAATGATATGCAAATGAAATATGCATAAAACCATTCTACTGTATGATGATTAAACACTGGAGACATTAACAGCCGACGCTTCACTGTTTGACTGTAATAATCTTTCCTGAACATCCACTTTGATTGCGGAGTTATGGAAACCCATAGCAGTTGGCAGAGAGAGAGCGAAGGAAGGAGAGATGCAGGGACGCATCACCCATCTCTGCGTTTATCCCACTCCAGGAGACGTTCCCCCTTTGTACTGCATTCCTAGTGCTGTCTTTTGTAATCCACCCATGCGGTCGCATCAGGGCGATTAGCGGGAAAAAACCTCTTTTCTCTTAATGTTTCAAAGCTCATTAGCCAAACGATTATTCCTCATTAACAGCAAAAGCTCATTCATTAAAAGGGAAAATATGCCCAAAAGATGCCAGCGCGGTTCATCCTGAGCCCTGTAGCTGGGCTGTAAATCCCGTGCTAGTATTTTCCATGCAAAAGGGATGCGCGCCAGTCCACATTTTTTTAAAAAAGGAAAAGAAAACAGTTCGTGTGTTTTGTAAAATCCGCAAGAGAGGCCATCAGAATTCCCATTGTATGACTTTATTTTTGTCTCTCCCTTTTGATTCCAGCGCCCGTCCCTGGCTCAGCGCCCGGTGCCAACAGAACACCTTTCAGGATCCACAGCAGCGCAGATAATGTAAGTAGCCAGCTGTCCCTGAAACCCGCTTCCCAAACCCCACAAAGCGTGTGTATGGATTTTCTCTTTCTCACCCCTCCAGTATGCCACCCGGGCTTCACAAGTAGCACCTTCCAAATCTCGCCGTCTTCAAGTTTGTGCATGTCTGTGTGGCATCCCTCCTCCTCCTTCACTCCCATAGTGGATCTTGTAAAGGGCTTCAGATCGGCCCCATTCATCTCCCTGGTGATAGCAGTGAATGTAGATAAATCTCTGCCTGCCTGCTTGCTGCTGGAGTATGATTTTTATTTTGTCTTCTGTGTATACCTGGGTCAGAAAATGGGATGTACATGCACATGCACACTCGTGTGTGGGTGTGTGTCTCATATACACACGTGTGTATGTATATAGAGAGAAATAAATACACACACACAGGTGTGTATACATAAACATACACATACCTCACATACATACACATGTGCTTGAAAATGTCTGAGGCAGTGTGTGCATATGAGTATGTGTGTATATATACACAGATAAGCATCTCTAGCTATATCTAGATAAACATTCCCCCTCCTCCCAGCAGAGGCTGTGTGCATCTATGCTCCTGCCCTATAAGAGCTGTATTCCAGGCTTCCTTCGGAATTCTGTTTGGAGACCTTTATGCTCCCTTCTCTGTCTCTTCCGAGCTGCAGAATTGGCATCTTTCCCTGAGGTTCTCCGAATGGCAAGTGGCATCGACTGTAGCCTGCATTCTTGCAGCTTCCTGTGGCATTTCTCTCTCGATGTCGGCTACTCCCTTTTGTTTGTTGATGACTGGGCTGGGGGTTTTGGTTTTATTGTTTTGTTTTTTTCTTTAGTTAATTTATAAATGAACCCGAATGTCAAACAAACCAACAGCTTGTGCAAAAAAAAAAAAAAAGCCCCGCACAAGCGCCTTCTGCTGCGACAGATGCCCAGATTGCCCCTGGCACGGAGGATGGGCACAAGGGGTTTGTTGTTGTGGTTTCTCTTTTGCTGTTTTTGTTGTTCCGTTTATTTTAAAACTCCAGGATGCCGGCCTCGGCGTGGAATGCCGCGGTGTCATGGCGGAAACGACGGCCTTTGTTTCCCAGGGTGCGAAAGCATCCCTTGTGCTGGATCCACTGCGGCAGAATGACGTGAACGGGGGAACGGGCTGCAAGTCAGATTTGTGCCTCATCGGCGGGGGAGTCCCCCGGATCCCAAGTAGCTGAGTCCCTGTGTCCGAGGACGGGCTGTCCGTGGAAGAACCTCGTCTGTAATCCTGGCACTTGCGCCTTTGGTTGCTGCTTGCTGCTCCTGGGGGTCTGGATAATCTCCCTTAGCTTTACCGCACTGTCTGGCCCGCATACAGGGCCCCTGTAACACATACCCGCTGCTGTTATCACACGAAACCGTGGCGTTGCCACTGAATGGATGGCACTGTGCCAACTCTTCTGCCATCCGCCCTTGCAGCTTCTTTCCTCCCTCCCTCCCTCCCTCCCTTCCTCCTCCTCCTCCCCCCATCGACTTGACGTTAATTAACACACGGGTTAATTGATTTTAAAAGCTGAAGAATTACAGTTAACTTTTCCCACAGGGTACAGACGCCAGCCGCTTGGCACAATTCTGCCTTTCACACTGGTGCAGGGGGGCAGAGAAAAGCCCTCAGCAAAACTAGCCTCTGCTGAGGGAACATTGTCTGCTTATTGAAGTACAGCTGATGGAAGCCGACAAGCTACGGTCTCATCCTTTGCAATATGTTGCCATTATATTTCCTTATAAGTAATCAAAGCAACTCCTCCTCCCCTCCCTCCATCACCCGCCCCCTTTTAAAAATGAAAGTGCTGCGGAAGTTTTAGTAGGAAAAAAATGGCTTATTATAATAAACAAAAAAACCATCTTTGCTTTATTTAATTAAGTAGTTACGAAGGAGAGGGCTCGCCACCCCAAGCACACTGAAGCGATGGGGTAGGCAGTTTGAATATTGCTGCCTTTTATACATTTGTCCTGTATCCCTGTATTTTTTGTCTCCCTAATTGGCTCAGATGTGTTGCTAGTGGTGAAGAATCTCAACCGGGGGAAAGTTGGCTCCTTGTAATTAAGAACAAAATTTACCATGTGAGAGCTTTGTTTTTTGATTTCTCTCTCCTTCACCCTAAATCTCTGCTGCAAATGAGGGCAAATTACAGTGCAGATGGGAGGAGACATGGCAATCCTGGGAACTTGCTGCTTTCACTTTTTTATGCTTTCATTTGATTTCATTTTGTTTTTTAAAAGCATGAAGCAAGTGAAGCGACAAGAGGAATCCATTATGCAAATCATGTCACATTTGCATAATGTCTCATGACTGGAATATGCAAATGGGCTGTATAATTTATGAGTGCCAGTGTCTGTCTAAAAGTGTTTCCCATAATTTAAAAAAAGTGAGCCTGTGAGACATGGGGAAGGCGGCTTGGCTTGCTGCCCTACCAGGGAAGCTCTGAGCTTTCTCCTCAACGTGCTCCCTGGCAGCAGCAGCAGAAATTAAACTTCCAAATGCTCATTAACTCATCAGAGGCAAAGACCCCTTTCACTCTCTCTCTCCCCACCCTTTATTTTCTGTCCCTCCCTCCCAGTCCACCCACCCCCACTTCTAACTTCTCCACAAACCACATGACTAATACATAGGATTTCACGACTCGTTGGAAAAGAGAGACGGTTTTGGGCAAGCTTGCTGTTTGCTTGCTTCCTTGTTTGTTTGTTTGAATCAGGATGACTCTGAGACAGTGGATGAGAAGAAGAGTCTACTCCTTCCAGCTGTCTTTGAGACAGACTGGCTTTGAAGATGCAGTGTGTATCAGGGAATAACATTTAAAGTTTCTGTACATGGCAGGCATTGTGGCATGTGTCAGTGAGATTGCTCAATGTTTGAAATGCGTTGTGTCTAACTCATTATTTCAGTAAGGGATCTGTGTCCGACTTCTTGAAGAGCTATGAAGGTCGATCTAGTGATGGCACTATCCAGCGAGAGCGAGTTCATGGCTGGAGCTGGCAATCTCCAGTTCCAACCATAAGAAAGTCTTTGAAATGCTCTGAAAATGCAGGACTGGTATCAAGGCTCTTTATGCCCTTTATTTTTTACCCAGCACTTGTGAGAGTCCTGTTTGAGCCTAGAGTGGCTGCAGAGCTTGGGATTACAGTAAATAAAGGCGCACCCAGGTACTTTTCAGTGGTATAATGGCACCCAGATGCTACATGGATGTCTGCCTGAGAAAGACCTAGAATAATAGTAAGTAATTATTGCTAACGATATTTGGGAAGGCTGATTTTAAATTTTGACTCTGCTGTACAGATATGGGGAAGTTGTTTTGATGCCAAAGTGAACTCAGTGGTTTGGAGTTGTCTCTAAACATGTTACAGCCTGTGGATGTCATTGAACTCATAGTAGTGGCATTCTGGGAGTGGGTGCTACGCTTGGCCTAAGTGTATGGCAGTGGTTGTCAGTTTTGAGTTGAAAAGGCCCCGTTCGGTTATGAAGCTGTTTTCTGTGTGGGAGAGAAGGGTCAAAAAATTTTCACAGGAGTCTCAATTTTCATTTAAAAATGAAGCAAGTTTCTAATCTTTCTGGTTTCAAAGAAAAGTTTCTGAATGTGAATGAAGCTGCCTTAATTGATGAACGTGTAATTAATGACAGCTTTCATATGAAAGCATAAATTCATACTTTATGAATTGTGAATGTAAAGTTACCATATTTATATGCACTGTAAGTGTTGGCTTTGGCCATATGTGGCATAATGAGCTTTTAAAATATTAACAACTTATTATGTGTTACCATGTTTTTGTGTGTGGCTAAAACAGCACAATGGATTTCAGGACATGCGCACAACATGATTTTGAGGTGTGAGGTCACAAGAAGAAAAAGTAGGTGTTGTGACGGGGCAAGGCCGGATGGCCATAGAAAAGCAGTGGGAGATAGATACGTTAGCTCCAGGCTAAACAAATCCCTGGTACCAGGTTAAGTGAAATGGCAGCTGCTCCAGGTCATTAAGACACCTGGGACCAATTAGGAACTTTCCAGAAGGCAGGGAGAATGCTAGGTTGATTGGGACACCTGAAGCCAATCAGGGGCTGGCTGAAACTAGTTAAAAGCCTCCCAGTCAGTTAGGTGGGGGTGCACATCAGGAGCTGCGGGAGGAAGTTGTGCTGTTGGAGAGGCTTGAGTAGTACACACCATATCAGGCACAAGGAAGGAGGACCTGAGGTAAGGGTAAAGTGGAGCTTGAGGAAGTGAGGGCTGCTGTGGGGAAAGTAGGCCAGGGAATTGTATATGTCATGTTTCTAAAAGGTCAGCTACCATAGCTGATACTATTAGGGTCCCTGGGCTGGAGCCCAGAGTAGAGGGTGGGCCCGGACTCCCCCCCCCCCGCTCACCTTTGCCCCCTGATTAATCACTGAGACTGGGAGACAACAGAGACTGTGCAGAGAACGATAATTTCTCCTCACCTCCCTCACTGGCTTATGATGAAAATGGCTCAGTAGACTGTGACCCTTGTCTCTAGAGAAAGAAGGGTTATGTGGAGGGTCACAGTGAGCCTCTGAGGCTAGCGAAATCCACCAGGAAATGCAGGACCCACGGAGGCAAGGACAGAGCTTTGTCACAGTGTGTTTTGAATCTTGGAAGGGAAGGTGAGAGTTTTTGAGGAAACTGTGAGAAAGCAGTGACAACCTTACACATCTAGACTTCAGAAGGTTTTTTTTGTTTTGTTTTTTTCCACCCAAGTACCTGGAAGTTTGCTGCCTTCTTCCTGTTCTGAGAAGAGAGGCATCTGATGAGCAGCCCCTGCAGTGCATCAGACCACACAGTTCCTCACTGGGTAGAGCTCAGGCTAACTTAGAGTGTTCCGACAGGAAAGGACTAAGTCTATGTATAGTGAGGATATGTGACCTTACACCATGAGCACTTGGACAAAGAGAATGGGGGCATCCTAGCAAGTGGCAGGGCACCAGCACAGTTGGGAGTCAGGAGTGGAGAAGCAGCAGCTGGCCAGAGAGGATGAGAAGGGAATGGAGAACAATGATGCTGTAGCACTTGAAAGCGGGGGAAAAGCTGTTCTCCTGAGGAACAGTGAGGGAAGAAAGGCTTCCTTAGCAGGGTGTGGGGTGGTAGCACAACGGTAGGGTTTTAGCGTTGTGTTTCCGATGCTAGCAGTGAAGAGAATATAAGACCTTAAAATGGAGGAGTCATCTTGCACACTAGCTAATCTATCATCGCATTATGTTACTTCTGTAGCAAGGCACTTTGTAGGCCGAGTACATTGCACACACCAGGGGATCCATGCCCACCACAAGCTCTATGTTGCTGTCCTCCATTTCAGACTTGCTGAGTCCCCCACTCCCTCTCTCATATGGGGGTTCTGCATGCCCCCTCATCCTCAGTGACCCCAATTCCTCCCTCTCCCCCCAGCCAGGAGCTCTGTGTGGCCCTTCATTTTCACCTTTACGCCACCATTCTTATTTCCTTTCTGTCTGGGAGGCAAGTCATTCAGGGTCTCAATCATTGAAACTGTATTGGGCGGATGGGCAGAACAGAGATGTAGGGTATTGTGCTGTCAATGGCTGCCGTTAGACAGACAAGCAGAGAAGTGTTGTGGAGCTGAGTGTAAGACCTTGGTTCACTCTGCCAGTTATTTATCATTGTTGTTTTTATAGCACACAAATATGTGCTCTGCCTTGCCTGGAAGTATAGAGCATAATCAAAATGAGCTATGATACACGATGGGGTTAACAAATGGTAGGTAGGGGCAGGGCTGAAGGACAAGTTAGAGCAGTAAGTTCATGCAGTTACTCAGGTTAGCCATGTACACATCCTGGGGTTCAATTAAAACTTATTTTTTAAGATACTGATTACTGTTGGCTCATTTCTTGGGCATCGTGGAAGAATTATATCTTAAGGACAAGCCAAGTAAGTCCTATCATTCGATGAGATGGGTTTAGGTAGGTATAACTATGCATTTCTAAAATGCCCACTGTATTATTTGCGCACCAAATACAATAATTAAAGAGCAGCACATTGCTGTCACCTAGTGACTGTTGTCTTCACTCTTCTCTTGGTTGGGCTGTGGTTCTTTGGGTTGTTTTGGAGGACATTGCCACAGAGAGAGGGAACCTCACTGGCCATGTTGTAGCCTTGTTTACAGAGGCAAGGTCTGTGCAAAGAATATGTCTTGTATTGTGCTCTAACCTTTGTTGACAGAGCATTCTGCAGCTGGGGACCCTCAGTTGAAAGGCTCTGTGTTTGGATCACAAGAGTATCTCCCTGGAGTCTCACAGCCATAATGTCTTGTGCATTATAGTATTGTAGGTGGTGTGTGCAAAGACAGGTGGTCCCTGAGGTGGTCGAGTCGCCTCCTGCTGGCTGAGAGCTGTGAAGATTAGGACAAGGACCTTGAAGGTGGAGGTAGCACAGAAAGTGGAGAGCTCAGTGACGTGCTCTGTTGGCTTGGTCTCTGGGGGGAGACCAGCTTGCGCACACTGGGCCAGCAGGAGCTTTTTCAGCCTTCGGCTTTCAGGGGTGGGTAAACAGAGTGGTGGTAGTCTGGCCTGGAGATGGCAAAGGCATCTCTCACCTGAGATGGGTCGATTTGGCAAAGGGGTACAGTCTTCAAGTAGCCTGCTTGGCATAGGTGGAAAATGCATTTCTGCCTACTGATGACATTCGAGTGTGTCTTTTTTCAGAACCCTGAGGCAATGCATTTGACAACTGTGGGGCGGGGGGGGGGGGTTCTGCTTGTTTCAGTTCATGGAAGAGCTTCCGCCTTCCAACTAGCATTGCCTTGATCTCACCAAGTTACTCTTGAGTCAGCAGTTTGCTTCCTGAGGTCACTGGGTGGCCTTGCTGACAGTACCATCCACTCCATACAAGGAATTGTGCAGCAGGATGTCATACAGTGAATGTTTGAGCACATGGCGTTATATGCAAAAAGAAAAGGAGGACTTGTGGCACCTTAGAGACTAACCAATTTATTTGAGCATGAGCTTTCGTGAGCTACAGCTCACTTCATCAGATGTTTACCGTGGAAACTGCAGCAGACTTTATATATACACAGAGACCATGAAACAATACCTCCTCCCACCCCACTCTCCTGCTGGTAATAGCTTATCTAAAGTGATCACTCTCCTTACAATGTGTATGATAATCAAGTTGGGCCATTTCCATCACAAATCCAGGTTTTCTCACCCTCCGCCCCCCACACACAAACTCACTCTCCTGCTGGTAATAGCCCATCCAAAGTGACCACTCTCTTTACAATGTGTATGATAATCCATCTGGAAATGGCCCACCTTGATTGTAAAGAGAGTGGTCACTTTGGATGGGCTATTACCATCAGGAGAGTGAATTTGTGTGTGCGGGGCGGAGGGTGAGAAAACCTGGATTTGTGCTGGAAATGGCCCAACTTGATTATCATACACATTGTAAGGAGAGTGATCACTTTAGATAAGCTATTACCAGCAGGACAGTGGGGTGGGAGGAGGTATTGTTTCATGGTCTCTGTGTATATAATGTCTTCTGCAGTTTCCACAGTATGCATCTGATGAAGTGAGCTGTAGCTCACGAAAGCTTATGCTCAAATAAATTGGTTAGTCTCTAAGGTGCCCCAAGTCCTCCTTTTCTTTTTGCGAATACAGACTAACACGGCTGTTACTCTGAAAATTGGCGTTATATGTTCTCCCTGAGCAGCCTGGCAGAGCTGTTGAATAGGAGGGGGAATAAAACTGAGCCTGGTGGGACTTGGCACACTGAAGCTTTTGGGGAGGAAGAATAATTTCTCATGATAACTCTGGTATCTGCCCTAGGGAATTCCTGATACCAGCTCAGTGCACCTCCCATGATTCCTGCCGCATTGTGTAGGTGGGCTTGTGCTGAAAGTCACTGATAAATGCAGCAGGATCAGCAAGTCTGTCTGTCTACTCTAAATGAACTGCCCATACCAACCTGCATTTTGAAATTTGCCACTATCCCCACATTGCCCAGCTGCCTCAGATTTAAACCTCACCTCTAAGGCCCAGCCTACATCAAAGGACACACTGGAGACAACAGGCTTGAAACATTTCACATTTTGAAAACGAGGGTGTTTTAGAAGAAGGGAGGCTTAGCAGAAATGTCCAGCTTTGCCAGTAGCACAGGGTTGTAGCAGCATGGGCGTGGGCCGAGGCAAAGTTGTTGCCAGTGTGCCTGCTCCAAAAATAATTGTGCAATTTCTGTAACAAAAGCAAACCCTGCTTCTCTTTTTCATTCCCTGCCCAAACCCGGCTAGCAGTTTGGGTCCCTGTGAGTGATACAGACCTGTGGAGTATTCCTCTTTGGTGATCCATGGCATGACTCTGGCTGGAGAGGCAAATAAAAGGCATTCAGTCAGAATCCTGGCATTCACGGGAGCCAGCCTGAGGTCACTCCAGCTTCCTGAGCTCTCCCAGGCAGCCACTTGGAGTCGTTGTCATGCTCTCAGTCACTATGTCATGCAACGATTCAAAGCCCTGCCTTTCTGAGCTGAGAAAGAATCCTGGCATTCACGGGAGCCAGCCTGAGGTCACTCCAGCTTCCTGAGCTCTCCCAGGCAGCCACTTGGAGTCGTTGTCATGCTCTCAGTCACTATGTCATGCAACGATTCAAAGCCCTGCCTTTCTGAGCTGAGACACTACTCTGGTCTCTCTCTCTTTGAGTATTCCTAATTTTAAAATACTTTTGTCATGCTGTACCATGACAAACAAACCAGGTGGTAGATGCTGGTGTGTGAAACTGGGATTGGACTAACAGGACATCTGCTCTAATAGTAAGCACAGGTGGTTGTGGAGGTGATGCTCTTACATTTGAAGAGCTAGACTGACCCTTTTAAAGAAGTTACCAGGCAGAACTATCTGTAGCCTTGGATGGAACTCACCAGGTGTCCGTAGGACAGGTGGGTTCTTACAGAATTACTGATAATAATGGAAGAGTTCCCTTGTCCTGTTGTCCAAGAGCAAAGCATCTGTGGGAGGTATTGCGGCAGTATGGAGGCCCATGGGAGACATCACTGAGAAGTGTCGGGGAAGAGGGGGACAGCAGATCTGTGGGAGGCATCACTAAGTTGTGGTGGAGGGCTGGGGCCCATGAGAGGCTTCAGCACTACAGCCTGTTGGGGGGATGGCCGACCTATGAGAGGCATTGCTACAGGCTGCCAGGGGGAGAGTGGGCCCACAGGAGGCATGGTGTATGGCCTATTCAGGGCTGATGGCAGGCCTGCGGCAATTGTCTCTACAACCCGTGGGTGGGATAGTGGATCCATGGGAAGAACTCCAGAAGACTGGAAGAAAGCTAATGTTATGCCAATTTTTTAAAAGGGTGGATGGGACAACCTGAATAATTATAGGCCTGTCAGCCTGATATTGATCCCAGGCTGATGCAGGACTCAATTAATAAAGAATTAAGAGGGTAATATAATAAATGCAAACCAACATGAGTTTATGGAAAATAAATCTTGTCAAACTAACTTGATATCTTTTTTTAATGAGATTACAAGTTTCATGGATAAAGGTAATAGCGTCGAGGAATATACTTAGACTTCTCTTGGTACTGCACAACATTTTGATTATAAAACTAGAAAAATATAAAATTACATGGCACACATTAAATGGATTAAAAACTGGCTAACTGATAGGTCTCAAATTGTAATTGTATACAAGGAATTGTCATTGAGAGGGTGTGTTTACAGTGGGGTCCTGCAGGGATTGGTTCTTGCCCTATGCTATTTAATGTTTTTATCAATGACCTGAAAGAAAACAAAATCATCACTGATAAACTTTACAGATGACACAAAAATTGGATGTGTGTAAATAATGTCGAAGACCAGTCACAGATGCAGAGTGATCTGGATCACTTAGTAAACTGGGAGAAGCAAACAATATTCATTCTTTTCTGACTGCTTGCTCATGTCCATGCCATTGTAGGTGTGTGCGCTTGCCACATGCACCAGTGCCCCAAGATTTTCCCTCAGCAGTGCTCGTAGGGGGTCGGCTCCGGTGCCCTCTGAAGTGGCTCTGTATGGCAGAGTATAAGGGGCGCCGCCGGCTCCCCCACCCTCAGTTCCTTCTTACCACCAGTGACGGTGCTGGAACATCTTGCTTCGGCAAGCTTTCTCGCTCTTAGTCCGTTGATACGAACTTTTGCCTGTATATAGTTAAGTTATTAGTTTCCCTTAGTGTAGTTCGTTAGTTAGTCCCGGACAGGACTCAGCCTATGGACAGCTCGGGCCTCCGGCACCTGGACGTGCCATTGACACCTGAGGCCCTGCAGGTGCCAGCCATGGCGGTGCCCCATTCTAAGGGCAGACCCTCCCGGTGACCTTTCCAGCAGTCCCCATCTGTGCAGCACCACTCCCCACCTCAGGGAGTGTCCTGCCAGCGCTCGCCCGCACGGAGCTGCCAGGCCTCAGACGTAAGGAGGCCGGCCCAGAGGGCACCGGATTCAGGGCATCGCTCGCTGGGCTTGAGGTGCAAACTGCAGGTGATTTGGTGCAGGCCCATGGAGGTGCACCTGTCCCTGCAGTCCCGATATCAGGACTGGCCTACCTGCTCCCCTGGTGTGCGGCACCACTCCAGGGACACAGGCCAACGGTCCCAAGAGCCTTGCCGCCGGTCGCCAGAGCCCTGGTACAGGTTGCCACGGTTGGGTCAACGCTCCACACCTCACTGGTTGACTCGCTCCCATTCCCGCTCGATGGACTGGCACCGCTCAAGAAGCGTGAGGCGTCGATCGCTGGGCTGCTGTCGCAATTCCGCTGAATGCCATTGGTCTCCGGGAGCTTGGCATGGGGATTCATCGCCCTCTGACAGATTCCTGTCGCAAAGCCGGGATTGGCATCATCGCGAATGGTCAGCACCATCCTGGTCTCTGAGACACGATCCCTCCTCTTGGGACTCCAGCACTGAGCAGGAGTCTATTCCTGCATGCCAGGGTCCTGCACTGGAGGTACGCACTCTGCCAGCGGCACTGCCCTTTGCATTGTGTCCGCCGGGCCAGTGGCCTACCCCCTGGAACCTTTGGAACCCTTGGGGGTTCCCACAGCCCTCGCAAGGGCCCAGGTCAGCCTCAGAGGCCTCAGATAAACCATCAGCCACGGTCTCCCACCCGCCCCCCGACACAGAGAGCTCTGTGGAAAAGACCCCTCAGCTCCACCCTGCTCCCATGGAGGAACCAGCCGAGCAGCCTTCAGAGGCGGCAGATCCTCCGGTGCCGGCTTCCTCCTCATCCTCACCTGACGAAGCGATTACAAGGCCCCTCATCCAGTCCCACAGGATGATGCTAAGGCCCATCAGAAGCTGCTAAGAAAGGGCAGAACGCAAGTACCTTGTGCCTGCTAAAGGTTGAGTACCTTTACACGCACTCTGCCCGAGCTCCCTGGTGGTCTTGGCCATTAATGAATGGGAAAGGCAAGGCCAGCCAGGCACCACCCCGAAAAATAAAGGCTCGAGGAGGCTCAGTTTGTTCCGAAGAAAGATTTATTTGTCCTCAAGCCTCCAGCTGTGGGTGGCCAACCACCAGGCCGGATCCAGGGTGGGAATGATGGAGGGCAGGGAGACCATGCAGAGCTTCAACTTCTTGAGATACTTGTTGAGGTCTCACAGGTCCAGAATGGGTCTCAGACACCCCTTGGCTTTGGGGATCAGAAAGTACCCGGAGTAGAATCCTTGCCCCTGTACTCCTGAGGGACTTCCTCCACGGCCCCCACTTGCAGAAGGCTCTGAACCTCCTGGGCGAGCAGTTACTCGTGAGAAGGGTCCCTAAAGAGGGACAGGGAAGGGAGGTAGAAGGGGGGGAACGGAAAGAAACTGAAGGGTATAACCCTGCGTCACGGTGTTCAGGACCCAGCCGTCCAAAGTTATAGAGGCCCATGCAGGGAGGAAAGGAGACAGGCTGTAGGAGAAACACAGGGAAGCAGGATCCGGGGAACAGGCTGGTAGGTCACCCTCGGGCACACCCTCAAAATGCCTGCTTACCATCCTGTTGGTTGTGGATGGAGCTCGACTGGGCAGAGGGCGCTGTCTGGTGACCTTGCCGGCTTTCTCGCTGGACTCAAGATGCAGAGGCCCAGGGTCCATAAGGTCGCCCAGGAATCCTTGAGCCCGTGCAGTTTTGTGTCTGTTTGTTCAACAAATAGAGCTTAGCCATCAAATGGGAGGTCCTGTATTGACTGTTGGACTTCCATCGACAGGCCCAGCCACTGCAGCCCTCCTCATCGAGATGGCCGAAGCCAGGGTTCTGGCCGCAGAGTCTGCTGCGTCTGAGGCCGCCTGGAGGGCCGCTCTGGATACCGCTTTGCCGTCCTCTAGGATTGCTTGGAACTCCTTCTTGGGTTCCTCAGGCAGCAAATCCCCTAAGTTCCCTCTAAGTTGCGCAGCCGCACAGCTGCCTATTAAGCGCCGCGCAGGCCCCAGACCAGCCCCAGACCAGCCCCAGGGCCCTAACCCAGCCCAACCCCAGACCTGCAGCGGCTAGGGGACAGGCACCCCTCCCCCGGCCCTGAGCCCGCAGCTGGAGCCCTCACCCCTATGCACCTGAATCCCTCTTCTCTAGCCCTGAGCCCCTCATCCCTGGCCCCATACCAGAGCCCTCACCCCCCTGCACCCCAACCCTTTGCCCCAGCCCTGAGCCCTGTCCCGCACTTCAAATCCCTCAGCCCCGCTCTGCCACATTAATTTTGTTATGTGCACCAATATGGAGGTGATGTGGGGAAAAATTCAAGGGAACACTGTGGGCCACACCTGACAAAGGTGCCTGCAGTTAGAAATGGCTTGTCTGCCTGACACTGATTGCTTACAACTGTTGTTCTCTACAGATATCAGGCAAAGTGTGTGAAATCTTTAAATCTTTAACAAATCTCTCATTAATCCCAGCTAAATAGATTAAAACCTACTGCAGGCTTTAATAGAAGCAAGCTGCTCAGTTGTAGGGCACTGAAAATATAAATGGTGGAAAAACAGGAAAAACAGCTTGGCTTACAAATACCAGGAAGTGAGCAGTTTTCATGTAAGTAGTACCTAAGGAGGAACAGAGCAGGATGTTCCCAGTGCTCGGGCTACTTTCTGATTGGTGAGTGCAATGGGTAGTTAAATACCTAAGGACTGTAAAATGCACCCAGCTAAGGAAATTGCTTCTGTAATTGAAAATCAAGCTGAGATTTTGTGGGATCAAACTCCCAGTAGGATTTGTTTCAATTATAACTGAAGTGGTGGATTTATTCATTACAACCTGCTGTTCCTTTTCTAAGTTTAGACTGTTTATTACAGCTTTTTAAGAAGAGATTCTGAATGTAAATTCTCTAAACATTTTTATTTTTACATTTAATAAATTCAGGGGGGAAACCCCCTCATGGCTCATGTTTTAGAATCCAGCTGTGTAGTTTTGGGCATGTTGTCCTTCAGCGACCCCTTTCTCTCCCTCTTTTTTCACCTGTCTGTCTATGTGTCCCTGCCCTTTCTCACACTGTATGTTTGCTGGTTCTTCTCCCTTAGTGGGAGAACTAGAACTGTGAATGTTGGCACTTATATATCTTAAATCTGCCCAGAGTCCTTAGCCCCGGGATTTCAAAGAAACCACCATGACTGTTGGCAATGAGAATTCTGGGTTGAGGTCTGATACCACGGAGTGTCATGTGGCTGAACAGAAACAATGAAGATTGCTCCTCAGGATTAAAGGTGACAAGCAAGGGAACTAGCAGGTTTACTGAGCTAAGTGAGAAGAAAGGGAGATCAGGAGACTGTTTGTGGGATGTCACTGGAATTTGAAGAAGCAGTGTTGACTGACTGACTAGGTTGAATGCATCAGACTCATTTCTGCGTGACCATACCCACATCTGAGCCCAGCTTCATAGAAATTGTAGGCTCCTGCAATCCTCTCTTCTGCTGCTCACCTTCTCTGTTCCCAAGAATGCAGAGTCTTTAGCGTAAACTGCCTTAGTTCACAATCTCATGAGTCTGCACCGCTCTGGTTGATAGTGTTCAGTCAGCGGGGCCAATGGTAGTGGTTCTGTTTTGTACCATATGCTCTGAGATGGGCCAGAACAGTGATCTGAATGTAGATGATACAACTAAGCTCTTGATTTGCTGCACATTTATTTCCTATATGTTGGAGGAAGAGAAGCTCGTTGAAGGTTCTAATCCTGCAACAGCAATTGTTCTGTTAAAAACACTGGCACTTCTTGTTAAACAAAATGACCTTTTCTCCAGCCACATCAAGGAAATGGCTGAAAAATGTTCCTAATACGGTAAATAGCTCTTGTCATTTTCCTCAGATGATCACAGGATATTGTAGTTAAATGCTGAGATCTGACCAGTCTGTTCCCCAAATGCTCAGTTTCCTGGCCCTGCAAATTGCCTAAGGGTGCAATAAGTAGGTTAATACTTGCTTTAGGGTTAGCCTGAGGGTTGGCATTCCCAGTAGGCAGAGCTGAGTTCTGTTTGTGGTGGTTTTGTGTGTGTGAGCTCATGCACATATAAGCCTGCAAGGTGATTTTCATTTGCTCCCATTTTGTTATTGTATGTTGTTCCCTTGTCATTTTTACCGCAGCAGTGGTGACAGCGATGTTTGTTACAAACAGGCTCCCTTCCCCCCTCTCCCCCCCGCACACACAAAGGCTTGCTGATTATTAAATCGTTGATTTTTGCTGTAGTTTGCTTTTTGTATCTCCTCTATGTTCACTGTTTGTACACCAATGCGAGGAGCCTAGGTAACAAAATGGAGGAACTAGAGCTACTGGTGCAGGAAGTGAAACCAGATATTCTAGGGATAACAGAAACATGGTGGAGTAGTAGTCATGACTAGACTATAAGTATTGAAGGGTATGTGCTGTTTAGGGAAGACAGAAATAAAGGCAAAGGTGGTAGAGTAGCATTGTAGATCAGTGATGAGGTAGACTGTAAAGAAATAAGAAGCGATGGAATGGATATGACAGAGTCCGTCTGGGCAAAAATCACATTGGGGAAGAAAGCTCCTAGAGCCTGCCCTGGGATAGTGCTTGGGGTATGCTATACCGCTGGGATCTGATTTGGATATGGATAGAGCCCTCTTTAATGTTTTTAATGAAGTAAATACTAACGGAAATTGCATGATCATGGGAGATTTTAACTTCCCAGATATAGACTGGAGGACAAGTGCTAGTAATAATAAAAGGGCTCAGATTTTCCTGGATGCGATAGCTGATGGATTCCTTCACCAAGGAGCTGCTGAACTGACAAGAGGGGATGCCATTTTAGATTTGGTTTTGGTGAGTAGTGAGGACCTCATAGAAGTAATGGTTGTAGGGGACAACCTTGGTTCGAGCGATCATGAGCTAATTCAGTTCAAACTAAATGGAAGGATAAACAAAAATAGATCTGTGACTAGGGTTTTTGATTTCAAAAGAGCAAATTTAAAAAAATTAAAGAAATTAGTTAGGGAAGTGGATTGGACTGAAGAACTTGTGGATCTAAAGGTGGAGGAGGCCTGGAATTCCTTCAAGTCAAACTTGCAGAAACTATCAGAAGCCTGCACCCGAAGAAAGGGGGTAAATTCATAGTCAGGAGTTGTAGACCAAGCTGGATGAGCAAGCATCTTAGAGAGGTTATTAAGAAAAAGCAGAAAGCCTACAAGTAGTGGAAGATGGGAGAGATCAGCAAGGAAAGCTACCTTATTGAGGTCAGAACATGTAGGGATAAAGGGAGAAAGGCCAAAATCCATGTAGAGTTGGACCTTGCAAAGGGAATTAAAACCAACAGTAAAAGGTTCGATAGCCATATATATTAGAAGAAAACAAAGAAAGAAGAGGTGGAACTGCTAAACACTGAGGATGGAGTGGAGGTTAAGGATAATCTAGGCATGGCCCAATATCTAAACAATTACTTTGTCTCAGTCTTTAGTGAGGCAAATGAGGAGCTTAGGGATAATATTAGGATGACAAATGGGAATGAGGGTACGGAGGTAGATATTAACACGTCCGAGATAGAAGCAAAACTCAAACAGCTTAATGGTACTAAATCGGGAGGCCCAGATAATTTTCATCCAGGAATATTAAAGGAATTGGCACATGAAATTGCAAGCCCATTAGCAAAAAATTTTAATGAATCTGTAAACTCTGGGGTTGTACCGTATGATTGGAGAATCGCTAACATAGTTCCTATTTTTAAGAAAGGGAAAAAAAAGTGATCCGGGTAACTACAGCTCTGATAGTTTGACATCTGTAGTAGGCAAGGTCTTGGAAAAAATTTTGAAGGAGAAAGTAGTTAAGGACATTGAGGTCAATGGTAATTGGGACAAAATACAACATGGCTTTACAAAAGGTAGAGTGTGTCAAACCAACCTGATCTCCTTCTTTGAGAAGGTAACAGGTTTTTTAGACAAAGGAAATGCAGTGGATCTAATTTACCTCTATTTCAGTAAGGCATTTGATACGGTTCCACATGGGGAATTATTAGCTAAATTGGAAAAGATGGGGATCAATATGAAAATTGAAAGGTGGATAAGGAACTGGTTAAAGGGGAGACTACAACGGGTCACACTAAAAGGTGAACTGTCAGGCTGGAAGGAGGTTATCAATGGAGTTCCTCAGGGATCGGTTTTGGGACCGATCTTATTTCATCTTTTTATTACTGACCTTGGCACAAAAAGTGGGGGAGTGCTAATAAAGTTTGCAGATGGCACAAAGCTGGGAGGTATTGCCAATACAGAGAAGGATGGGATATCATACAGGAAGATCTGGATGACCTTATAAACTGGAGTAATAGTAATAGGATGGTTTCAGAGTAGCAGCCATGTCAGTCTGTATTTGCAAAAAGAAAAGGCGGACTTGTGGCACCTTAGAGACTAACCAATTTATTTGAGCGTAAGCTTTCGTGAGCTACAGCTCACTTCATCGGATGCATTCAGTGAAAAATACAGTGGGTAGATTTATATACATAGAGAACATGAAACAATGGCTGTTACCATACACACTGTAACCAGAGTGATCAGGTAAGGTGAGCTATTACCAGCAGGAGAGCGCGGGGGTGGGGGGGGACCTTTTGTAGTGATAATCAAGGTGGGCCATTTCCAGCAGTTGACAGGAACGTCTGAGGAACAGTGGGGGGTGGGGATAAACATGAGGAAGTAGTTTTACTTTGTGTAATGACCCATCCACTCCCGGTCTCTATTCAAGACTAAGTTAATTGTATCCAGTTTGCAAATTAATTCCAATTCAGAAGTCTCTCGTTGGAGTCTGTTTTTGAAGTTTTTTTGTTGAAGAATTACCACTTTTAGGTCTCTAATCGAGTGACCAGAGAGATTGAAGTGTTCTCCGACTGGTTTTTGAATGTTATAATTCTTGACGTCTGATTTGTGTCCATTTATTCTTTTACGTAGAGACTGTCCAGTTTGGCCAATGTACATGGCAGAGGGGCATTGCTGGCATATGATGGCATATATCACGTTGGTAGATGTGCAGATGAACGAGCCTCTGATAGTGTGGCTGATGTGATTAGGCCCTATGATGGTGTCCCTGAATAGATATGTGGATACAGTTGGCAACGGGCTTTGTTGCAAGGATAGGTTCCTGGGTTAGTGGTTCTGTTGTGTGGTGTGTGTGGTTGCTGGTGAGGATTTGCTTCAGGTTGGGGGCTGTCTGTAAGCAAGGACTGGCCTGTCTCCCAAGATCTGTGAGAGTGATGGGTCGTCCTTCCGGATAGGTTGTAAATCCTTGATGATGCATTGGAGAGGTTTTAGTTGGGGGCTGAAGGTGATGGCTAGTGGCGTTCTGTTATTTTCTTTTTGGGCCTGTCCTGTAGTAGGTGACTTCTGGGTACTCTTCTGGCTCTGTCAGTCTGTTTCTTCACTTCAGCAGGTGGGTACAGCTCTCATCCCCTAATGCCCCTACTCTACTTGCGCTACATTGATGACATCTTCATCATCTGGACCCATGGAAAAGAAGCCACTGAATGCATCAGATGAAGTGAGCTGTAGCTCACGAAAGCTTATGCTCAAATAAATTTGTTAGTCTCTAAGGTGCCAGTAATAGGGTGAAATTTAATAGTGAAAAGTGCAAGGTCATGCATTTAGGGATTAATAACAAGAATTTTTGTTATAAACTGGGGATGCATCACTTGGAAGTAACAGAGGAGGAGAAGGTCCTTGGGGTATTGGTCGATCATAGGATGACTATGAGCCGCCAGTGTGATATGGCCGTGAAAAAAGCTAATGCGGTCTTGGGATGCATCAGGCGAGGTATTTCCAGTAGAGATAAGGAGGTGTTAGTACTGTTATACAAGGCACTGGTATATTCTTCTGGAATATTCTGGTCTCCCATGTTTAAGAAAGATGAATTCAAACTGGAACAGGTACAGAGAAGGGCTACTAGGATGATCTGAGGAATGGAAAACCTGTCTTATGAAAGGAGACTCAAAGAGCTTGGCTTGTTTAGCCTAACCAGAAGAAGGCTGAGAGGAGATATGATTGCTCTCTATAAATATATCAGAGGGATAAATACCACGGAGGGAGAAGTATTATTTAAGCTCAGTACCAATGTGGACACAAGAACAAATGGATATAAACTGCCCATCAGGAAGTTTAGACTTGAAATTAGATGAAGGTTTCTAACCATCAGAGGAGTGAAGTTCTGGAACAGTCTTCCAAGGGAAGCAGTGGGAGCAAAAGACTAAGCTTGATAAGTTTATGGAAGGGATGATATCATGGGATAGCCTAATTTTGGCAATTAATAGATCTTCAACTATTAGTGGTAGATATGCCCGATGGCCTGTGATGGGATGTTAGATGGGGTGGGATCTGGATTACTACAGAGAATTCTTTTCTGGGTGTCTGGCTGGTGAGTCTTGCCCACATGCTCAGGCTTTAGCTGATCGCCATATTTGGGGTCAGGAAGGAATTTTCCTCCAGGGCAGAAAGGCCCTGGGGGTTTTTTGCCTTCCTCTGCAGCGTGGGGCACAGATCACTTGCTGAAGGATTCTCTGCACCTCGAAGTCTTTAAATAATGATTTGAGGACTTCAATAGCTCAGACACAGGTTAGAGGTTTGTTACAGGAGTGCATGGGTGAGACTTCATGGCCTGCAGTAGGTCAGACTAGACGATCCTAATGGTCCCTTCTGACCTTAAAGTCTGTGATTAGTTCCTACTACTGTCCTGCCCAATTTTTGACTCCTGGGTTGGGAACAGGCGGTGGGAGCAAGAGACAAGGAGAGAGAAGTGGAGGAAATGCAAACGTGGAATTTGCATCTCTGATTGTGACTTGCTCACTGCACGGACAACCTTATTACAACTAGAGGAAATGGATGCTGGTGTGTCTTATGCTTCCTAGCCATAGCCTGCATGCTGGATTCTCTCCTGGCTAACTAATGGCAGAACCCAGCTACAATGCACTGGCAGCAGAAAGTCTGCCTGGAAGAGGGTTGCAATAGCACAAGGCACCTGCAACCCCCATTATTTTGCTTAGGGACCCAGAGCCAGCCAGTGCTGTCCCAAAAGTGGGCAGCACCAGCCAGGAGCCCAGGAAACACATCAGATCTGCATATCCCCTAGGCATTATCCACCAGCAAGGTGTCTGTGGAACCTAGAATGTAAGTTAAAGCTCTTTCCTGCAGAATCCCTGTGAATAGCTCTATGAAGAGCAGCTTCCTCCACTGGCTTAGGGGATGCAAATTGCATACCCAGCCAGTCTTAACAGAGGTGAATCGAGTACCACATATTCCCCTCCTGTGTAAAGTCTGTGGGAGAGGAAAACTCACCTGTAAATCTCAAGGGGTGTGTTAGATTGACAGTCTGCTGAATCTTCACCTTGGAGAGGAGGGGCTGGCAGCTCTGCAGACAGTACAAGGCGCATGGCTTGACAAATGCTTTATTGGGCTGAGATCTGTAGGAAAACACCCTACAGATCCCTGTCCCACAAGAGATATTCCCTCCATGCTACCTCAAGTCCCCACCACTCCATCTCCAGTCACCTGGCACACCATCCTACTGTACAGCCATTGATATGCCCTTGACAGCCCATCACCCCTCAGTGATATCCTATTTTGCACCATAAGCTACTGTGCCCTGAAAGGGGACCATTAATCCTTCCTTTCTCCTGGGCACACTGTCTTCTGAGCACCCACATAGCAGCCAAAAAGATGGGGTGACTAGGTGGTGGTGCAGAATGCTACCACGTAGCTGTCTTCCCCCTCCCCCAACCTAGTCTTGTAGATTTTTTGTGATTTTGCTCCCCTTTGCACCATGCATTGGATGGGAGCATCTGGATTCCTGTGTGGACAGTCACAGCCATGTAGCTGGTGTCTCTTTACCATGCCCTACATACTGAAGACAGTGCCTGTGTGTATAGGGCTTTTGGTGTCCCATGCACAGGGTCCTACATCCTTTCTGCACCCTGCCTAACTAGTGTCCTTAGGAAGAGGCTCTGCCAAGCCAGACAGTGGCATGGGGGGTAGGGATTGGGGCTAAATCCCAGCTGGGATTCTTCCTGACCTATGCAATCAGGAGCAGCTGAACATAAGCTTCGAAAGGGCTGTTGTCATGAGAGGCCAACCCTGGGGTTTGCTGACCAGAAGCAGGAGCTCTGAGATGTAAGAGCTACTCTGTTTATGGTGGGGTTTTTTATTGTTTGCCAGAGTTTAGACTGTTCAGCTGCAGGAAGGAAAGGTGGCCTGAGACTTTATATTTTGTCAGTTGAATCCTGTAAATTATCAGTAGCTTTTAGAGAGGATGTCTTATTGTTTAACCTGGGCCACCTGTGCACGTTCTCTCTGGCTGCTAAGACTCATGTCACAAGGACATGTCTCTGATTTCCATCTTTCCTCTGCCGGGAGTCCTTTTTTACTGGTATTTTAATTTGTTTCAGTGTCACTCCACCACAGCAAATAATGGAGCAAGAAGAACTGAGGGTTCAGCTGGCATCTAAAGAGCAGCTTATTCATCAGTTAAATGTCCATCTGATGGAGGCAAATCACAGCAAGGAAAAATCAAAAGCAGAGGTAGGTTCTGCCTTGCTTGCATGTACCATGTGTCTGCTCTGAATGAACCATGCAGGAAGGTGTCGGCATAGCTGTTTCTTGCAACTCAACTGCTTGTAGCACTGCTGGAAAGCCTAGCTTTGTGAATCCTAAAAGACTCCAGCCCATCACAGATGATGGCCACTTACAATTTGCATTGGGAAAGGAGTAGCTGGTGGAGGTGAAAGATTCAGATTCCAGGCCACTGATTTACAGTGAGAC
The DNA here is from genome assembly GCF_965140235.1 of Caretta caretta. NCBI lineage: Eukaryota > Metazoa > Chordata > Testudines > Cheloniidae > Caretta > Caretta caretta. Next base: position 43,321,689 of record NC_134217.1, read on the forward strand.
AAGATGACACTGTGCTGAAAGGATTCCCCAAGAGACTGAGTGACCATAGATTGTGGCTAGTGGTGACTGGGTTGATGGGGGGTAATCATAGAATATCAGGGTTGGAAGGGACCCCAGAAGGTCATCTAGTCCAACCCCCTGCTCGAAGCAGGACCAATTCCCAGTTAAATCATCCCAGCCAGGGCTTTATCAAGCCTGACCTTAAAAACCTCTAAGGAAGGAGATTCTACCACCTCCCTAGGTAACGCATTCCAGTGTTTCACCACCCTCTTAGTGAAAAAGTTTTTCCTAATATCCAATCTAAACCTCCCCGACTGCAACTTGAGACCATTACTCCTCGTTCTGTCATCTGCTACCATTGAGAACAGTCTAGAGCCATCCTCTTTGGAACCCCCTTTCAGGTAGTTGAAAGCAGCTATCAAATCCCCCTTCATTCTTCTCTTCTGCAGGCTAAACAATCCCAGCTCCCTCAGCCTCTCCTCATAACTCATGTGTTCCAGACCCCTAATCATTTTTGTTGCCCTTCGCTGGACTCTCTCCAATTTATCCACATCCTTCTTGTAGTGTGGGGCCCAAAACTGGACACAGTACTCCAGATGAGGCCTCACCAATGTCGAATAGAGGGGAACGATCACGTCCCTCGATCTGCTCGCTATGCCCCTACTTATACATCCCAAAATGCCATTGGCCTTCTTGGCAACAAGGGCACACTGCTGACTCATATCCAGCTTCTCGTCCACTGTCACCCCTAGGTCCTTTTCCGCAGAACTGCTGCCTAGCCATTCGGTCCCTAGTCTGTAGCTGTGCATTGGGTTCTTCCGTCCTAAGTGCAGGACCCTGCACTTATCCTTATTGAACCTCATCAGATTTCTTTTGGCCCAATCCTCCAATTTGTCTAGGTCCTTCTGTATCCTATCCCTCCCCTCCAGCGTATCTACCACTCCTCCCAGTTTAGTATCATCCGCAAATTTGCTGAGAGTGCAATCCACACCATCCTCCAGATCATTTATGAAGATATTGAACAAAACCGGCCCCAGGACCGACCCTTGGGGCACTCCACTTGATACCGGCTGCCAACTAGACATGGAGCCATTGATCACTACCCGTTGAGCCCGACAATCTAGCCAGCTTTCTACCCACCTTATAGTGCATTCTTCCAGCCCATACTTCCTTAACTTGCTGACAAGAATACTGTGGGAGACCGTGTCAAAAGCTTTGCTAAAGTCAAGAAACAATACATCCACTGCTTTCCCTTCATCCACAGAACCAGTAATCTCATCATAAAAGGCGATTAGATTAGTCAGGCATGACCTTCCCTTGGTGAATCCATGCTGGCTGTTCCTGATCACTTTCCTCTCATGAAAGTGCTTCAGGATTGATTCTTTGAGGACCTGCTCCATGATTTTTCCAGGGACTGAGGTGAGGCTGACTGGCCTGTAGTTCCCAGGATCCTCCTCCTTCCCTTTTTTAAAGATTGGCACTACGTTAGCCTTTTTCCAGTCATCCGGGACTTCCCCGGTTCGCCACGAGTTTTCAAAGATAATGGCCAATGGCTCTGCAATCACAGCCGCCAATTCCTGCAGCACTCTCGGATGCAACTCGTCCGGCCCCATGGACTTGTGCACGTCCAGCTTTTCTAAATAGTCCCTAACCACCTCTATCTCCACAGAGGGCTGGCCATCTCTTCCCCATTTTGTGATGCCCAGCGCAGCAGTCTGGGAGCTGACCTTGTTAGTGAAAACAGAGGCAAAAAAAGCATTGAGTACATTAGCTTTTTCCACATCCTCTGTCACTAGGTTGCCTCCCTCATTCAGTAAGGGGCCCACACTTCCCTTGACTTTCTTCTTGTTGCCAACATACCTGAAGAAACCCTTCTTGTTACTCTTAACATCTCTGGCTAGCTGCAGCTCCAGGTGCGATTTGGCCCTCCTGATATCATTCCTACATGCCCGAGCAATATTTTTATACTCTTCCCTGGTCATATGTCCAACCACTGAATCTGATCACAGGTAAGGAAAGGAAAGTATCTCCAGAGGCAAGTTAAGAGGAGTCATAACCACATAGACACTAGCGCTGCGATTGAAACAGACCCTCACAATTCCCATTGCGAAATCAAGCTGGTCATTTTGATAGATCTTCCTTGGAGGGAACATGAAAACATCTGCTCAATGCGGAGTGGCAGTCAAAAAGGCTAACAATGTTAGGAACCATTAGGAAAGGGATAGATAAGATAGAAGATATCATAATGCCACTATATAAATCCATGGTACACCCACACATTGAATATTGCATGCAGCTCTGGTCACCCTCTCTCAAAAAAGATTGATTAGAATTAGAAAAGGTGTAGAGAAGGGCAACAAAAATGATTAGGAGTGTGGAGCAACTTCCATATGAGGAGAGATTAAAAAGACCGAGACTGTTCAGCTTAGAAAAGAGACAACTAAGGGTGAGGGAGACCATGATAGAGGTCTATAAAATCATGAATAGTGTGGAGAAAGTGAATAAGGAAGTGTTATTTCCCAAAACTCAAGAACCAGGGGTTACCCAATGAAATTAATAGGCAGCAGGTTTAAAACAAACACAAGTTCTTCACTTAGTGTATGGTCAACCTGTGGAACTCGTTGCCAGGGGATGTTATGACAGCTAAAAGTGTAACTGGGTTCAAAAAGGAATTAGATAAGCTCATGGGGGATAGATCCATCAGTGGCTATTAGCCAGGATGGGCAGGGATGGTGTCCCTAGCCTGTTACTGCCAGAAGCTGGGAATGGGTGACAGAGGATGGATCACTTGATGATTACCTGTTCTGTTCATTCCCTCTGGGGCACCTGGCAGTGGCCACTGTCGGCAGACAGGATACAGGGCTAGATGGACCTTTGGTCTGACTCAGTATGGCCGTTCTTATCTGCAATAGGTACACTGCCCTCATTTGTGAGAGAATGTATTAGCTAAGATGATCAGGCATGTAGCCCCATGCTCTGGGTGTCCCTAAACCTCGAACTGCTAGAAGATGGGACTGGATGGATCACTTGCTCTGTTCTGTTCTCTCCCTCTGAAGCATCTGGCACCAGCCACTGTTGAAAAACAGTATAGTGGGCTAGATGGACCATTGGTCTGACCCAGTATGGCCATTCTTATGTTCTTATTTTCTTCTGCATGCTTACATAAGCATATAGCTAACTACCAAGCGGTGATGGCCAGGTGTCATTTTGAATTGTGGGAGAAGATGGCTCTTTGCACAAGCATCTACCAGAGGACTAAAGGAAGTTGACATCATCCATTATTAATGAAGGCCAAAATATAGCCAGACATGCCCTTAGGGCATCATTTGTCATGTCTGATGCTGTCTCTAGATCATTGGCAACAGCAATAACTCTATGTAGACATGCTTGGCTATATTCCTCTCCTCTCCCACCAGATACCAGGCCCAAAACAGAAGATTTACCCTTCGACAGAGAAGGCTTATTTAGTGTTAAGATTGATGATACATTGGTAAGCTGAAGGACACTCTGTTACAGCTAGGTCTCAAGAACTCATGCCACCTTACAGAAGAACTTCTACCCCAGTGTTCAGATATCACAGGCAGCATGTGCCAACTTCTTCATCCACCTCTTATCAGAAGAGGCAACTGTACCATCAGCAGCACCATCAGCCACAAACATTCTCAGATGCGTGACAGGAAGAAACCCTTCAAACCTCATATGAGCACAAAGAATCCCTCAGCCGCATCTGCTTTGCCACATGCCAACCCTCAGGTCTGACCTGTTAGTTGACAGCTTCAAACCAATTTTAGTAAATCAATCTGGGAGCCTTCTGTCCAAATTTTACAATGCTTGGACAGCTATCATCTTGGACTTAATGGGTTTTAGATATAGTAAAAGAAGGTTTTACTATCCCATTCAGATCACTCCCTCTGTACAAATCCCTCCCTCCCTCCCTCTTCAGGGACCCCTCCCACGGGAGTGTGTTATGAATAGAAGTACAAGCTCTTCTGAGCATGGTTGCTATAAAACAAGTTCCCTTGGCTTCCAGAAACAAAAGATTCTACTCCCATTCCTTTCCAATTCCCAAAAAGAAGGGAGACCTCAGACTGATTTTAGGTCTCTGGGATCTAAACAAATATATCAGGAAGTTTCCATTCAGGATGCTTTCCTGGGATCTAATTATTCTGCTCTAGATTGGTTTGCTGCTCTTGAACTCAGAGGCATATTTCCACATTCCCATTAGATCATCCCACCAAAAGTACTTATGCTTTGTCCTTCATTTATACCACTTTCAATGCAGTCCCACCTTTCAGTCTCTCCACTTCACCCAGAGTGTTTACAATGTTTAGCTCCAGTAGTGAGAAAGCAAGTTTCTTCTGTATTCCCGTATTTAGATGATTGGTTGCTAAAGGACCAATGCAAAGAAGAATTAGAGGCAGCCATTCAGAACACTTATTCTCTGTTTGGAACCCTGGGTCTCATCAAAAACAAACAAAAATTACTTCTCATTCCCTTCATAGGGGAGACCTTCGACTCTGTCAAAGGAAGGGCCTTTCTGCTGGAGGAGAGGGGTCCTAAAATAACAGATTCCATACCTTCACTGAAGACTCCCAGTTCACATGGCAGAGCTTTTTCTGAAGCCACTGAGACTAGTGGCATCGATGACATTTGTAGCACCTATGCCAGACTCAGAATGAGGCCTCTTCAGTCTTGGTCCTGAAGAATTCCTACCCCAACATTGTCAGGAGGCTGAAGAGGGTTATAGAACCGCCCAAGACTTTTCGTTCTCCAGCACAGTAGCTACATCCGCAGACTGTGTCCAAGGAAGTATTCAGCCCATGTCAGCCACAGTTAATAGTAACCACGGATGCATCCAAGGTAGGCACATCTTTACACTCAGGTAGTAAAGGGTCTTTGGAGCCTCAAAGAATCCCAGGTTTCAGAGTAGCAGCCGTGTTAGTCTGTATCCGCAAAAAGAACAGGAGTACTTGTGGCACCTTAGAGACTAACAAATTTATTAGAGCACAAGCTTTCGTGGGCTACAGCCCACTTAATCAGATGCATAGAATGGAACATATAGTAAGAAGATATATATACAGAGAAGGTGGAAGTTGCCATACAAACTGTAAGAGGCTAATTAGTTAAGATGAGCTATTATCAGCAGGAGAAAAAAACTTTTGTAGTGATGATCAAGATAGCCCGTTTAAACAGTTGACAAGAAGGTGTGAGGATACTTAACTTAGGGAAATAGATTCAATATGTATAATGACCCAGCCGCTCCCAGTCTCTATTCAAACCCAAGTTAATGGTATTTAGTTTGCATATTAATTCAAGCTCAGCAGTTTCTCGTTGGAGTCTGTTTTTGAAGCTTTTCTGTTGCAAAATTGCCACCCTTAAATCTTTTACTGAGTGGCCAGAGAGGTTGAAGTGTTCTCCTACCGGTTTTTGAATGTTATGATTCCTAATTTCAGATTTGTGTCCATTTATTCTTTTGCGTAGCGACTGTCTGGTTTGGCCAATGTACATGGCAGAGGGGCATTGCTGGCACATGGTAGCATAGATCACATTGGTAGATGTGCAGGTGAACGAGCCCCTGATGGCATGCCTAATGTGATTAGGTCCTATGATGGTGTCACTTTAATAAATATGTGGACAGAGTTGGCATCGGGCTTTGTTGCAAGGAGAGGTTCCTGGGTGGTGTGTGGTTGCTGGAGAGTATTTGCTTCAGGTTGGGGGCTGTCTGTAAGCGAGGACTGGTCTGTCTCCCAAGATCTGTGAGAGTGATGGATCGTCCTTCAGGATAGGTTGTAGATCCTTGATGATGCGTTGGAGAGGTTTTAGTTGGGGGCTGAAGGTGATGGCTAGTGGTATTCTGTTATTTTCTTTGTTGGGCCTGTCCTGTAGTAGGTGACTTCTGGGTATTCTTCTGGCTCTGTCAATCTGTTTTTTCACTTCAGCTGGTGCGTATAATAGTTTTAAGAATGCTTGATAGAGATCTTGTAGGTGTTTGTCTTTGTCTGAGGGATTGGAGCAAATGCGGTTGTGTCTTAGAGCTTGGCTGTAGACAATGGATTGTGTGGTGTGTCCTGGATGGGAGCTGGAGGCATGTAGGTAAGTATAGCGGTCAGTAGGTTTCCAGTATAGGGTGGTGTTTATGTGACCATCATAGAATTATACAATATGCGGTTTGGAAGGGACCTTAGGAGGTCATCTAGTCCAACTCCCCGCTCAAAGCAGGACCAATCCCCAATTTTTTCCCCAGATCCCTAAATGACCCCCTTAAGGATTGAACTCACAACCCTGGGTTTAGCAGGCCAATGAGCTATCTCTCCCCTCACTGAGCTATCCCTCCCTAATCGCTTATTAGCACAGTAGCGGCCAGGAAATGGACCGCTTGTGTGGATTGGTCTAGGCTGAGGTTGATGGTGGGATGGAAATTGTTGAAATCATGGTAGAATTCCTCAAGGGCTTCTTTTCCATGGGTCCAGATGATGATGATGTCATCAATGTAGCACAAGTAGAGTAGGGACGTTAAGGGACAAGAGCTAAGGAAACATTGTTACACACAAATGTATTGGAGCTACGGGCAATCCCTCTGGCCCACAAAATGTTTCTCATGCAGATACACAACACAGTTATCCAGCTTGCCACAGACAACATGGCTGCAGTTTATTACGTGAACAAACAAGGAAGGACTTATTTGACCCACCTATTCAACAAAGCGATAGAGCTATGGGATTGGTGTATATAGTGCAACATTTACCTGATTGCCTTACATATTGTAAAAGAACACAACAAGTTAGCAGATTGCCTCAGCAGAGAATTGTCACAAATGCACAGATGGTCCCCAAACAATTCATTAATTCAGGATATCTTCAAACATTGGTGATTATTAACTGCAGACCTGTTTGCCAGCACACTCAATGCAAAATGCCCTCTTTTCTGCTTACAAACAGGAGTGGACAGGCTATGTTTGACAGACACATTTCTCCTAAATTGGGGAATGGATCTCATGTATGCATTTCCCCCATTCCCTTTAATTCCCAAAGTTCTAAACAAAGTAAAGCAAGATTCTGCCAGGATGACTGTAATCACTCTAGCATGGCTGAGACAACAGTGGTACACCGACCTACTCCACTTATCCCAAGGCAATTACAGGACTCTGCTATTATTGATGGACCTATTTTCACAGCCACAGGGGAAAGTGCTCCACCCAGACCTCAAATTGTTACCTCTAACAGCTTGGGTGAAAGGATGTGGATGGGAATAGAGCGCTCATGATCCACTGAGGTTCAGTGAATTTTATTAATGCTAGGAAACGCTCTGCTAGAAAGTGTGATGACTTCAAATGGAAAAGATTCATGATATGGGCAGAAAATAGAAGTGTAGATCCAGTTTCAGCCCCCATTTAGATGGTCTTAGAATAACTGTTACATTTAGAAACAGAGGGTCTATCATTATCACCTGTTAGAGTACACTTAGTGGCTATTTCATCATGCATACACGTATTAGGGACAAACCCATTTTCTCACATGACATAGTGAAGAGATTTTTGAAGCATCTGCTGAACCTTTATCCATTCACCAGAGACCTTGTCCCCTTGGAATTTGAATTTAGTACGGACTCAAATGAGGCCTTTTGAGCTATTATGAAATTGCTATTATAAAAGCTGATTTTAAAGAAAGGTAAAATAGGGAGCAATCACTTCTGCTATACAAATTAGTGATCTGCATGCACTCATGGCAGATGTCCCGATGGAAAATAGAATAGGGGGGAAAGGTGGTCCTTAGGCTATATCCTAAATTCATTCCAAAAATTGTTTCCGATTTCCATGTAAATCAATATATAAATTTACCTGTATTTTTTCCAAATTTCATATAAGTAAGGGAGATGCTAGATTACATTATTTAAATGCAAAAAGAATGCAGTCATGTTACCTGGATAGAACTCAGGACTTTAAGTTGTTTATCTCTTATACCTCCTATTCAAAGGGTAGGACCATTTCAATGCAATCATTGTCTAGATGGGTCAGACTTTGTATAAGGGAGTGCTATAGGGCAGCTTTGCTTTCCCCTCCCGGTCCCGTTAGAGCTCAGAGTATCGGGGAATGGCTGCATCTCCAGCAGTTTTCAAGCACGTTCCCATTATTGACATTTGCAAGGCCTCTTTGTCTCACTTCCGTATTGAGGTACTGCTCACCAAACGTCCCAAGAATGGGAGGATGCAGAGGGCACTGCTCTAGAAGGTTCCACTGTCCTAGCTGCACCAGGCTGGTGCATCCCAAGGGTGGGAATATGCAGAGGGCACTTGAAGAACTACTCCAGGTACAAGTAACCTCCATTTTCCAGTCTTGTTGATGACCCTTATGGGGCCAATATGTTTTCATGTGTTGGAATTTTGGGGTTTTCATTTGCTTTTTTTTTTTTTTTAACTACGATGTTTGTGCAACTTTACTTTGTCCCCGTTGTGTGTATGAATCACAATAGTCTTTAATTACACCATCATGTACTATTTTTTCCACAGGATCCCTGCTCCAGTCAGTGTACGGGATAGACGGTGATCTGGGAAAGAATCAGGGTAGTGCAGTTAATGACACTGATGTCTGTAGGATTCTGCCTTGTTTGTTGCAGAACTTGTAAGGTGTGGCATGAATGAGGGAAGAGACTGCAGGAGGGTCTCATGGTTCAGGCAGTTGAATGTCAGCCTCTGCCATATGGTACCTGTATGATTCTGGGCAAGTCACTTAAATCACATTTTTCACAGTTGCCCTCTAATTGTGTGTTCCTCATTTTCTACACTGCCCAACCTGAAACACCTGAAATCTGATTTGCAAAAATACTGAGCACTCACACTGCAACTGAAGTCAATGGGCGCTGTGCTTTGAACATAAAAAGTGCTATAAAGTGAAATATTAGGCACTAATGTCTCAAATTGAACACCTATAATTAGTGGAAGTTTATGACAATTTTGGTCTTAATTTCTCTCTGCCTCTATTCCCCATCTATAAAATGGGAATAATTATACCCCTTTTCCCTCACAGGGGCGTGGTGAAGATAAATTGATTGATTAATGTTTGTGAAACACTCGGATATTATAGCAATGAGCACTTGTGATGGGATGTACTTAGGGTTACCACCTTTGAAATGCAAAAAACCCAGCACTCTCAACAAGGCAAGCCCGACAAGGCAAGCCCACCCCAACCCAAACCACAAGGTAACTCTGCAACTCCCCACTTTCAACAGCCACTTATAGTATCTAGAGAGATAACACATATAGATAAGATTGATAATATAATTGATGATAAACGGACTTTTGTATTATAGAATCATAGAATATCAGGGTTGGAAGGGACCTCAGGAGGTCATCTAGTCCAACCCCCTGCTCAAAGCAGGACCAATCCACAAATAAATCATCCCAGCCAGGGCTTTGTCAAGCCTGACCTTAAAAACCTCTAAGGAAGGAGATTCCACCACCTCCCTAGGTAACGCATTCCAGTGCTTCACCACTCTCCTAGTGAAAAAGTTTTTCCTAATATCCAACCTAAACTTTCCCCACTGCAACTTGAGACCATTACTCCTTGTTCTGTCATCAGCTACCACTGAGAACAGTCTAGATCCATCTTCTTTGGAACCCCCTTTCAGGTAGTTGAAAACAGCTATCAAATCCCCCCTCATTCTTCTCTTCCACAGACTAAACAATCCCAGTTCCCTCAGCCTCACCTCATAAGTCATGAGTTCCAGTCCCCTAATCATTTTTGTTGCCCTCCGCTGGACTCTTTCCAATTTTTCCACATCCTTCTTGTAGTGTGTGGCCCAAAACTGGACACAGTACTCCAGATGAGGCCTCACCAATGTCGAATAGAGGGGAACGATCATGTCCCTTGGTCTGCTGGCAATGCCCCTACCTATACATCCCAAAATGCCATTGGCCTTCTTGGCAACAAGGGCAAACTGTTGACTCATATCCAGCTTCTTGTCCACAGTCACCCCAGGTCCTTTTCTGCAGAACTGCTTCCTAGCCATTCGGTCCCTAGTCTGTAGCGGTGCATGGGATTCTTCCGTCCTAAGTGCAGGACTCTGCACTTGTCCTTGTTGAACCTCATCAGATTTCTTTTGGCCCAATCCTCTAATTTGTCTAGGTCCCTCTGTATCCTATCCCTACCCTCCAGCGTATCTACCTCTCCTCCCAGTTTCGTGTCATCTGCAAATTTGCTGAGAGTGCAATCCACACCATCCTCCAGATCATTTATGAAGATATTGAACAAAACCGGCCCAAGGACCAACCCTTGGAGCACTCCACTTGATACTGGCTGCCAGCTAGACATGGAGCCATTGATCACTATCCGTTGAGCCCGACAATCTAGCCAGCTTTCTATCCACCTCATAGTCCATTCATCCAGCCCATGCTTCTTTAACTTGCTGACAAGAATACTGTGGGAGACCGTGTCAAAAGCTTTGCTAAAGGCAAGGAACAACACGTCCACTGCTTTCCCCTCATCCACAGAGCCAGTTATCTCGTCATCGAAGGCAATTAGATTAGTCAGGCATGACTTGCCCTTGGTGAATCCTTGCCCTTGGTGAATCCATGCTGACTGTTCCTGATCACTTTCCTCTCCTCAAGTGCTTCAGAATTGATTCCTTGAGGGCCTGCTCCATGATTTTTCCAGGGACTGAGGCTGACTGGCCTGTAGTTCCCAGGATCCTCCCCCTTTTTTAAAGATGGGCACTACATTAGCCTTTTTTCCAGTCGTCCGGGACTTCCCCTGATCGCCATGAGTTTTCAAAGATAATGGCCAATGGCTCTGCAATCACATCCGCTAACTCCTTTAGCACTCTCGGATGCAACGCATCCGGCCCCATGGACTTGTGCACGTCCAGCTTTTCTAAATAGTCCCGAACCACTTCTTTCCACCTACTCCCCATGCTGTGCTGCCCAGTGCAGGAGTCTGGGAGCTGACCTTGTTCGTGAAGACAGAGGCAAAAAAAGCATTGAGTACATTAGCTTTTTTCACATCCTCTGTCACTAGGTTGCCTCCCTCATTCAGTAAGGGGCCCACACTTCCCTTGACTTTCTTCTTGTTGCTAACATACCTTATCAGCATGTTTGCCAGCCAAACTTTGTAGTGTTTTGTTTAGCCAGTTTCCATTGAATGTGCAGTTTTTGATGCGAGTATTTTTTTTTTTCGGGAGTGTAGTAGGATCACTCGCACCATCGCCCTGATCTTTGATTATTTAATACACCTCAGGTGTTTCCTCACTCTCACATGCCTCAAACCCTCTCTCACATGCACACACAATGGTGGGCAGACAGCTGCTGTATTTTCAACAGTTTTGATCTGTCATTGCTTAAACTGGGAAGCTGGAACACTGCAGCATTTTTAGCTGGACACAGAAACTTTTACCATTCACTATCCCTGTGTATTGTGATGATGATGCAAATCTTTAGAGCCATGTAAAAAACCCCAGCAGATTAAATTATTTTTCTGGCAACTAGCAAATCCATAAAAAAACTGACAAGGCCAGTCAGCTGGTTATAACCAGCTGGGTTATAACCCTAATTGTACTGGGGTCTTTGAGGCCCCCTGCTGGAGGCCTCATGGTCCTATCATACTCTGCCCCAAAAAAGGAGCAGTGAAAGTGGGTCCTCCAGTCCTGCCTAGAAAGGCTTCAGGGAAGCAGCCAATTAGAGCACAGCAGACTCAGTTAAAAGGAGCTGCAGGGCCTGAGCTGATTAGTTGCTGGCTGTGACCAGAAGGGTAAGGAAGGAGTGGAAGGCTGTAAAATGCCACGGGTATCATAGAATCATAGAATCATAGAATATAAGGGTTGGAAGGGACCCCAGAAGGTCATCTAGTCCAACCCCCTGCTCAAAGCAGGACCAATTCCCAGTTAAATCATCCCAGCCAGGGCTTTGTCAAGCCTGACCTTAAAAACCTCTAAGGAAGGAGATTCTACCACCTCCCTAGGTAACGCATTCCAGTGTTTCACCACCCTCATAGTGAAAAAGTTTTTCCTAATATCCAATCTAAACCTCCCCCACTGCAGCTTGAGACCATTACTCCTCGTTCTGTCATCTGATACCATTGAGAACAGTCTAGAGCCATCCTCTTTGGAACCCCCTTTCAGGTAGTTGAAAACAGCTATCAAATCCCCCCTCATTCTTCTCTTCTGCAGGCTAAACAATCCCAGCTCCCTCAGCCTCTCCTCATAACTCATATGTTCCAGACCCCTAATCATTTTTGTTGCCCTTCGCTGGACTCTCTCCAATTTATCCACATCCTTCTTGAAGTGTGGGGCCCAAAACTGGACACAGTACTCCAGATGAGGCCTCACCAATGTCGAATAGAGGGGAACGATCACGTCCCTCGATCTGCTCGCTATGCCCCTACTTATACATCCCAAAATGCCATTGGCCTTCTTGGCAACAAGGGCACACTGCTGACTCATATCCAGCTTCTCGTCCACTGTCACCCCTAGGTCCTTTTCCGCAGAACTGCTGCCTAGCCATTCGGTCCCTAGTCTGTAGCTGTGCATTGGGTTCTTCCGTCCTAAGTGCAGGACCCTGCACTTATCCTTATTGAACCTCATCAGATTTCTTTTGGCCCAATCCTCCAATTTGTCTAGGTCCTTCTGTATCCTATCCCTCCCCTCCAGCGTATCTACCACTCCTCCCAGTTTAGTATCATCCGCAAATTTGCTGAGAGTGCAATCCACACCATCCTCCAGATCATTTATGAAGATATTGAACAAAACCGGCCCCAGGACCGACCCTTGGGGCACTCCACTTGATACCGGCTGCCAACTAGACATGGAGCCATTGATCACTACCCGTTGAGCCCGACAATCTAGCCAGCTTTCTACCCACCTTGTAGTGCATTCATCCAGCCCATACTTCCTTAACTTGCTGACAAGAATACTGTGGGAGACCGTGTCAAAAGCTTTGCTAAAGTCAAGGAACAATACATCCACTGCTTTCCCTTCATCCACAGAACCAGTAATCTCATCATAGAAGGCGATTAGATTAGTCAGGCATGACCTTCCCTTGGTGAATCCATGCTGGCTGTTCCTGATCACTTTCCTCTCATGCAAGTGCTTCAGGATTGATTCTTTGAGGACCTGCTCCATGATTTTTCCAGGGACTGAAGTGAGGCTGACTGGCCTGTAGTTCCCAGGATCCTCCTTCTTCCCTTTTTTAAAGATTGGCACTACATTAGCCTTTTTCCAGTCATCCGGGACTTCCCCGGTTCGCCACGAGTTTTCAAAGATAATGGCCAATGGCTCTGCAATCACAGCCGCCAGTTCCTTCAGCACTCTCGGATGCAACTCGTCCGGCCCCATGGACTTGTGCACGTCCAGCTTTTCTAAAAAGTCCCTAACCACCTCTATCTCCACAGAGGGCTGGCCATCTCTTCCCCATTTTGTGATGCCCAGCGTAGCAGTCTGGGAGCTGACCTTGTTAGTGAAAACAGAGGCAAAAAAAGCATTGAGTACATTAGCTTTTTCCACATCCTCTGTCACTAGTTTGCCTCCCTCATTCAGTAAGGGGCCCACACATTCCTTGGCTTTCTTCTTGTTGCCAACATACCTGAAGAAACCCTTCTTGTTACTCTTGACATCTCTGGCTAGCTGCAGCTCCAGGTGCGATTTGGCCCTCCTGATAACATTCCTACATGCCCTAGCAATATTTTTATACTCTTCCCTGGTCATATGTCCAACCTTCCACTTCTTGTAAGCTTCTTTTTTATGTTTAAGATCCGCTAAGATTTCACCATTAAGCCAAGCTGGTCGCCTGCCATATTTACTATTCTTACGACTCATCGGGATGGTTTGTCCCTGTAACCTCAACAGGGATTCCTTGAAATACAGGGTAATGGAAGAGAAACCCTGCTCAAGCAGGGACAGGTCTGGGAAGCTCTCCAGGCACAGAGACTTAAGAAATTAAAAAGGGGGCAGAGACTGTTACAAGCTCTCCAGGCAAAGAGGCCTGGGCAAAGACCCTGAGAAGTCAGGACAGGGATGGAGCAACTCTTCAGGCAAGGAGGCCTGGGAGAGGCCCTGCTCAAACAGAGAACAGACAGAGTAGCCAAGCAGGTGATGGGACAGGGTGGGAAGCAGCCCAGGTGGAGTGACCAGATGGCAACTGTGAAAAATAGGGACAGGTGGGGGGTAATAGGTACCTATATAAGACAGCCCCAAATATTGGGACTGTCCCTATAAAATTGGGACATCTGGTCACCCTAAGTCCAGGCAATGCAGTAGCAGCAGCTATGAAAGAAAGCAGCCCATGGCTGCTATTTGCAGGGTCCCTAGGTTGGGACCCAGAGTAGTGGGCGGGCTCGAGTCCCCCTACTTGCTACTGGGGAAGTGACCTAAGCCCCAAGAAGGTGATAAGACTCAGCACTAAAAGCGCAAGAAAAGAGCTAGAATTTAAACAGACCTACAGACAGAGAGAGCACCAACCATTTGTTGGACTGTGTTACCCCAGAAGGGGTTCTTTCATGTATGTGACACTGAGCTGGGGGGGGGGTAGATACGATGGAGGGTAGGGATAGGGTCCAGAGTGACTTAGACAAATTGGAGGATTGGGCCAAAAGAAATCTGATAAGATTCAACAGGGACAAGTACAGAGTTCTGCACTTGGGAAGGAAGAATCCCATGCACTGCTACAGGCTGGGGATCGACTGGCTAAGCAGCAGTTCTGCAGAAAAGGACCTGGGGATTACAGTGGACGAGAAGCTGGATATGAGTCAGCAGTGTGCCCTTGTTGCCAAGAAGGGGAATGGCATATTGGGCTGTATTAGTAGGGGCATTGCCAGCAGATCGAGGGAAGTGATTATTCCCCTCTATTCGGCACTGGTGAGGCCACACCTGGAGTATTATGTCCAGTTTTGATCCCCCCCCACCCCACTACAGACAGGATGTGGACAAATTGAAGAGAGTCCAGCGGAGAGCAACGAAAATTGTTAGGGGGCTGGGGCACATGACTTACGAGGAGAGGCTGAGGGAACTGGGGTTATTTAGTCTACAGAAGAGAAGAGTGAGGGGGGATTTGATAGCTGCCTTCAACTACCTGAAAGGGGGGTTCCAAGGAGGATGGAGCTTGGCTGTTCAGTGGTGGCAGATGACCGAACAAGAAACAATGGTCTCAAGTTGCAGTGCGGGAGGTCTAGGTTGGATATTAGGAAAAACTATTTCACTAGGAGAGTGGTGAAGCACTGGAATGGGTTACCTAGGGAGGGGGTGGAATCTCCATCCTTAGAGGTTTTTAAGGCCCGGCTTGACAAAGCCCTGGCTGGGATAATTTAGTTGGTGTTCGTCCTGCTTTGAGCAGGGGGTTGGACTAGATGACCTCCTGAGGTCTCTTCCAACCCTGATATTCTATGATTCTATGTGACTGTGTGTGACTTGGCCAGAGGGCTGAGCCACTGACGGGCAACAGCCAACGAAGGGAGGCACCCACAAGAGGTTATGGAGCAAATACATGAGGTATCTGAAGGGAAAAGCTCAGACTTGCAGATGGAAGCAGGACTGGGGAATTCTGAGGGGAGACTGGGTAAGGAAAGTGGTCAGTGGAAGCATGTGACTAAAAGAACCAGGCAGAGGAAAAGACAGGCTAGTGAAGGAGAAATAGAGCTCAAGAATAGGTTTGCAGAGTTGGAAAATGAAGAAGGGGCTCAGCAGGTAGTCACTGAAGGTGGAAGGGCAAGGAAGAAGAGAAGAGCAGCTAGTCCTATAGGAAAAGGGGAAGAGTTAATGGAGACTACACCAGATATGAGCCCCAGGAGGATACAGGCTGGGTTAAAGAGGATTGCAAGGGAGAACAGGTATGGAAAGATCTTGCAGCCAGAGGGAACAGGGGATAGACTGGAGAATAGCACCGTCACCAGGAAAAGGCAGGTCTATGTGATTGGGGACTCTTTACTGAGAAGAATAGATAGGCTTGTAACCAGAGCTGATCCAGAGAAAAGGAGGGTATGCTGTCTTCCAGGTGCTAAGATACGGGATGTAGACCTGAGGTTGAAAAGGATTCTAAAGGGAGCAGGAAAGAATCCCCTAATTATCCTTCATGTGGGAACAAATGATATGGCTAGATTCTCGATGGAAAGTATCAAGGGAGACTATGCTAGGCTGGGGAAGACGCTTAAGGAAATCGAGGCTCAGGTTATCTTTAGTGGGATTCTGTCTGTTCCTAGAGAAGGGCAACAAAGGTGTGACAAGATTATGACTATCAACAGATAGCTTAGGCAGTGGTGCTATAAGGAGGGCTTTGGGATATATGGCCACTGGGAGGCATTCATGGACAGAGGACTGTTCTCTCGGGATGGACTTCGTCTGAGTAGGGAAGGAAATAGACTTCTAGGATGGAGGCTGGCACAACTGATTAAGAGAGCTTTAAACTAGGAATTTGGGGGAGATAGTTCGGAGATGTCCAGGTAATCTCCTCGCCGGATTTTAGCATTGAGAGGAAAGAAAACGAAGTAAGAGAGGATACAGCCATGGGTAGGAGGAAGGGCAGTGTAGGTACCAGTCTAATAGGTTATACTGGTAGTAAAATGACTGTGCTTAATAGGGTACAGAATGTGAGTGAGGCCAAACAGCAAAAATTAAGATGTTTCTACACCAATGCGAGGAGCCTAGGTAACAAAATTGGAGGAACTAGAGTTACTGGTGCAGGAAGTGCAGGAAACCAGATATTCTAGGGATAACAGAAACATGGTGGAATAGTAGTCATGACTGGACTACAGGTATTGAAGGGTATGTGCTGTTTAGGAAAGACCGAAATAAAGGTAAACGTGGTGGAGTAGCATTGTCTATCAATGAGGAGGTAGAATGTAAAGAAATAAGAAGCAATGAAATGGATAAGACAGAGTCTGTCTGGGCAAAAATTACATTGGGGAAGAAAACTATTAGAGCCTCCCCTGGAATAGTGCTTGGGGTGTGCTATAGACCGCCGGGATCTAATTTGGATATGGATAGAGTCCTTTTTAATGTTTTTAGTAAAGTAAATACTAATGGAAACTGTGTGATCGTGGGAGACTTTAACTTCCCAGATATAGACTGGAGGACGAGTGCAGGTAATAATAATAGGGCTCAGATTTTCCTAGATGTGATAGCTGATGGATTCCTTCAGCAAGTAGTTGCTGAACCGACTAGAGGGGATGCCATTTTAGATTTGGTTTTGGTGAGTAGTGAGGACCTCATAGAAGAAATGGTTGTAGGGGACAACCTTGGTTCGAGCAATCATGAGCTAATTCAGTTCAAATTAATGGAAGGATAAACAAAAATAGATCTGTGACTAGGGTTTTTGATTTCAAAAGAGCAAATTTAAAAAAATTAAGGAAATTAGTTAGGGAAGTGGATTGGACTGAAGAACTTGTGGATCTAAAGGCGGAGGAGGCCTGGAATTCCTTCAAGTCAAATTTGCAGAAACTATCAGAAGCCTGGACCCGAAGAAAGGGGAGAAAATTCATAGTCAGGAGTTGTAGACCAAGCTGGATGCGCAAGCATCTTAGAGAGGTCATTAAGAAAAAGCAGAAAGCCTACAAGTAGTGGAAGATGGGAGAGATCAGCAAGGAAAGCTACCTTATTGAGGTCAGAACATGTAGGGATAAAGGGAGAAAGGCCAAAATCCATGTAGAGTTGGACCTTGCAAAGGGGATTAAAACCAATAGTAAAAGGTTCTATAGTCATATAAATAAGAAGAAAATAAAGAAAGAAGAAGTGGGACTGCTAAACACTGAGGATGGAGTGGAGGTTAAGGATAATCTAGGCATGGCCCAATATCTAAACAAATACTTTGCCTCAGTCTTTAATAAGACTAAAGAGGATCTTAGGGATAATGGTAGGATGACAAATGGGAATGAGGATATGGAGGTAGACATTACCATATTTGAGGTAGAAGCAAAACTCAAACAGCTTAATGGTACTAAATCGGGGGGCCCAGATAATTTTCATCCAGGAATATTAAAGGAATTGGCACATGAAATTGTAAGCCCATTAGTAAGAATTTTTAATGAATCTGTTGTACCATATGATTGGAGAATTGCTAACATAGTTCCTATTTTTAAGAAAGGGAAAAAAGTGATCCGGGTAATTATAGGCCTGTTAGTTTGACATCTGTAGTATGCAAGGTCTTGGAAAAAATTTTGAAGGAGAAGGTAGTTAAGGACATTGAAGTCAATGGTAAATGGGACAAAATACAACATGGTTTTTCAAAAGGTAGATCGTGCCAAACCAACCTGATCTCCTTCTTTGAGAAAGTAACAGATTTTTTAGACAAAGGAAACGCAGTGGATCTAATTTACCTAGATTTCAGTAAGGCATTTGATACCGTGCCACATGGGGAATTATTAGTTAAATTGGATAAGATGGGGATCAATAGGAAAATTGAAACGTGGATAAGGAATTGGTTAAAGGGGAGACTACAACGGGTCCTGCTGAAAGGTGAACTGTCAGACTGGAGGGAGGTTACCAGTGGAGTTCCTCAAGGATCGGTTTTGGGACCAGTCTTACTTAATCTTTTTATTACTGACCTCGGCACAAAAAGTGGGAGTGTGCTAATAAAGTTTGCGGATGATACAAAGCTGGGAGGTATTGCCAATTTAGAGAAGGACAGGGATATCCTACAGGAGGATCTGGATGACCTTGTAAACTGGAGTAATAGTAATAGGATGAAATTTAATAGTGAGAAGCGTAAGGTCATGCATTTAGGGATTAATAACAAGAATTTTAGTTATAAGCTAGGGACACATCAATTAGAAGTAACGGAGGAGGAAAAGGACCTTGGGGTATTGGTTGATCATAGGATGACTATGAGCCGCCAATGTGATATGGCTGTGTAAAAAGCTAATGCGGTCTTGGGATGCATCAGGAGAGGTATTTCCAGTAGGTATAAGGAGGTTTTAGTACCGTTATACAAGGCACTGTTGAGACCTCACCTGGAATACTGTGTGCAGTTCTGGTCTCCCATGTTTAAGAAGGATGAATTCAAACTGGAACAGGTACAGAGAAGGGCTACTAGGATGATCCGAGGAATGGAAAACTTGTCTTATGAAAGGAGAGTCGAGGAGCTTGGCTTGTTTAGCCTAACTAAAAGAAGGTTGAGGGGAGATATGATTGCTCTTTATAAATATATCAGAGGGATAAATAGCGGAGAGGGAGAGGAATTATTTAAGCTCGGTACCAATGTGGACACAAGAACAAATGGATATAAACTGGTCAATGGGAAGTTTAGACTTGAAATTAGACGAAGGTTTCTAACCATCAGAGGAGTGAAGTTTTGGAATAGCCTTCGAAGGGAAGCAGTGGGGGCAAAAGATCTATCTGGCTTTAAGATTAAACTCAATAAGTTTATGGAGGAGATGGTATGATGGAATAACATGGTTTTGGTAATTAAATATTCATGGTAAATAGGCCCAATGGCCTGTGATGGGATATTAGATGGGGTGGGATCTGAGTTACCCAGGAAAGAATTTTCTGTAGTATCTGGCTGATGAATCTTGCCCATATGCTCAGGGTTTAGCCGATCGCCATATTTGGAGTCGGGAAGGAATTTTCCTCCAGGGCAGATTGGAAGAGGCCCTGGAGGTTTTTCGCCTTCCTCTGTAGCATGGGGCACGGGTCACTTGCTGGAGGATTCTCTGCTCCTTGAAGTCTTTAAACTACGTTTTGAGGACTTCAATAGCACAGGTATAGGTGTGAGGATTTTTGCAGGAGTGGTGGGTGAAATTCTGTGTCCTGCGTTGTGCAGGAGGTCAGACTAGATGATCATAATGGTCCCTTCTGACCTAAATATCTATGAATCTAAGAGGTGAGCGCGCCCCATCACAGCACCACAGAAAATCACATGAGGAAATTAATAAATATGTATTCAGTGCAGGGTTTGGTGTGTAATAAAGAAGGCTGGAGCCACACATTGAATGATGAGAATTAAAAAAAAGAAAAAAAAGAAACCCATTCTCTGAGCATTATTGATCCTGTACACTCATAGACAGGTGTCCTGTGGAAAAATATGATCATGTAATTAAAGACTGTACCATAATGCATATGCACCAGGGGACCAAATTAAGGTCACATGGGCAACCTTAATGCTGGCATTTGCAAACTTTCTGTGTGCTTGACTTTGCAACCTTAGTGTTTTTTTAAAATAGCTCCGTTGTATGTAATATTTTTTGAAATGAAGGAATTACCTCTGTTCTCATGAATGTTTTCATTCTCACTCCAGTTAATGAAAACTGCACTGGTCACGCATTCTTTGAAAGCCTTTCTCAATAGTTAATGTTCATAGAGACACCAGAGCATTCTTTCGGCTATTAATCTGAAGATAATAATAGGCCCATTTCTTAAGTACACACAGAAGAAGGAGAAGAAGAAATACTGGCTGTGACACTAAATGAATTGTCTTCCTCCATGCCCTTGTAACCTAGGGCATGTAGTGCAGGCTGGCAGCCATTGCGTTACAGATTTAAAAGTGCTGGAATCTCTCAGTTCCGTAGCATGTTGCCTGATGGATTGGTGAGTAATGTACTTGAGGAGTGCATTACCAAGCCTCAGACTAATGGCTAGCTGTTGCCCATGGCTCTTGCTACAGATCATTCATTGTGCTATTTATAAGCTCTCTGCCAGTCTGTGTCTGGCACTTATGCTGTCTGTGCTGAACACCACCTGTCTTCCTGCTTAACCCCAGGAAAGTATTTCCCAAGTTTTCTCATGACTGATAGGCTCCATTGCACCTTAGCCTCCTGTTTTCTACTTTCTTCTCACACGCACTTCTGGAGACTATGGTAGAGGATGGGAAATAAACCTGCCACCAGCTCTTTCCAGGATATATTCACGCAATTTGGTGGGAAATTTGTATCCACCAAATTTCCTTTTTCAAGGAGAATGAAGTTCCAGAATACAAAGAAAAATCTGAGGGAAAGGGACATCATGTGTGGTGTGTCTGAATATAGTTTCTGAGAAAGGAACTGGCCCCTCTCTCTTTCTCTCTCTCTGATGGCTTATCAACTAATTACATGCTCCAGTGCAGCCTGGTAGAAATGCCTAAATACAGGCACCAGCATATACCTCTTCGGTGAGAGAACTGTGGCATATGTATAGCCAAACCTGATGACAAACCTGCCTCCATTTCTGGGTTGAATTTTGTTGTATCAAGCAGATGTTATGTGTTTGAACCTTGGATGTTCTGAATGAGTAACCCATAGAAAATATATTCCTGAGTATTGACCCCTGCCTGGTTTCCTTTTCTTTTCTTTTTAAAAATTGTAATGCCAGCGAGGCTCCCGAGGACAGCATAGGAGATGTATGTCTCTGTTCCTCCCCCAAGGAGATTCCAGCTTCCTCACGCTGCCCTGTTGTGTAGTCTCAACCTGATGTGGAAGAGGGATATTCAGTGTGAAAGCATCCTGCGTTTCCATGGCTCATTACATCCTCGGTGCCTTAGGGCATGTCTACACAATCCGCAGCAGCGAACCTCGACAGACTTGGGTTAGCAAGACTCGTGCTAAGACTCTAAAAACAGCCATGTAGGCAGCACTCGAAGCTGCAGCTTGGGCTCTGGTGCCTAGGGAGGGAGGAGGCGTCTGAGCCAGAGTTGCCGTTTCCCAGCGTGCTGTGTGAATGGCTGTTTTTAGAGCACTAATGCAAGCCCCGTTAGCCCATGTTCGTCAGCCCAGGCTGGGAGGCTCGCTGCTGCAGGCTGTGCAGGCATGCCCTCGGTGTGTCAGCAAGCATGCCAGTGAGTGCTGCTGGTGGGGTTGAGAGTCCAGCTGGACTGAGACCCCTCCCAGCTCATTTCACAAAGGCCACTGAACGGCCTTCAGAGGGTAGCAGCTTTCAGTCATTACCGGTTTGAACTGGAGACCTGGAGGTAAAAAGCTGTAATATCTCATTTCCAGTCACCTGAGCCATCCAGTGCCCCTGTTGGTCTCTGTCGCAGGCCTTTCTGAACCAGAAACTTTAACTCTTGCTCTGCTGGCCTGTGCTCTCAGGCTGTGTAATCATACAGTAAGTTGTTATAAAGCTAAACTTTTGAACTTTAATTTCTTTCTGCCCAGCCTATGGAGGGGAGAAAAGCCTACCTTCTAAGGAGTTCCTCCCAGAGGGAGGATCACTGTTGTTTGTCTACTATTAAAACTGCATTAGGGAACCAAAATGGTGTAAACAACGTAAATGCATAAAAATCCTACAATATATAAAAAGTTATAGGACTAGAGACCTCCCTGACTGATCAAGAAATGTTTTATTCCACCCATAGAAATATTTTACATTTTGAGGGGGTAATTCTAATTACCTTAAAGTGTTTTGGGCTCCTAAGTATAATTCAATGGTAAGAGAAGGTTTTCTTTTCAGTGAGGGCTATTTTCTTTGTGTTCTCCTACAGATATACTAAGTATAGTATATTGCCCTGAGCAGAAAGCAAATCCTGGTTCTTTTCAACCTTCTCATTAATTGTGCAACCAAAAGTCTCGAAGCACTTTGCACATAGAAACCAGGTGAGGGATGTGGAGAGTTAGACCAAAAGAAACGCCATTAAAATGAAAATTCCCAGTATGTATTGTCAGTCAGATTATTTGCATGCTCTTTTGGAACATGCTTCCGGTAATAGTCATCACTCTATTATTTCTCCTGACCGCTCTTTCTGTCTCTCTGTTTTCCTATACAAAATCCGACAATGGCTTATATTTAACTGAGAATATTCTTTGCTTGCTTCCCTGTCTTCTTGCTTGAGTTTTCTTTCTTTAACAAGCATAACAGCATGCTGCTGTATCTTCAAAGAGGAAATTAATTCTGTCCGCAAAAGGGTCAAGTGCTAGAAAGTGCATAGCAATGCAGTTTGCATGGCAGGATACAGAAGATATGATGCTAATAAGATTCTAAGATGAGAACAGCAGACTGGCTCTAGGGATTCAGATGAAGCGTTCTGTAAATTTTAAAAGAAATGGTCTCCAAAAACTAATGATGTCTGCTTTCCAATTCATTAGTAATGTGGAGCGGGGAGATGGGAGTGAGAAGCGGGCCATGCTTTGAAATATCAAAATGTAACGAGGATGAAAACAGTGAGAGCTCATCTCACTGGGGTCATAAAACTGAGAGAAGGAGGCAGGCTGTAGGGAAATGTAGTCAGTGTCGAGGGGGAAGGGAATTGTACCATGGTAGACTGTATGTATATTTACATGCAGTCACTGTACCAATGTAGATACAAAGTTCTTATGCTGAAAAAGTGTTGCAATATTTATAAGACTTTTTTCAGTTTTCCTGTTTAAGATTACTTACTGTACAGAGTGTATGAAGGATTCTAAAAACACAAGTGAATTGTCTTAGCATATTTACAAACGGCTTTTGGTAAACCTTGCCCTTCACCTTTTTGCATTGTGTGCACGAAACTGAGTAACAAGAACCTGAACCTTGTTTGTAGTTAATAGTGGGAGAAAACCCCTCCGGCAAAGCCTAATGACCCAAGAGCAATTCTGAGCTCTTCTCTGTAATATCTGCAGAGACTGTGCCTTTCCAAGAGCTGTCTGGACACATTGTGTGACCTTGCTGCTTTACATCATTAAGATTTCCCATTACTGGGATAGTGTTTGCATGGAGGTGCTGTTGTGCAGATATTCTGCCGGAGTCTCTCTCCTGGATGCAGAGTTTGTAGCTGACAGAGAAAATGTCTCTCCGCTTGGACAGGTTTCAGAGCTGGGAGGTGTGCAGCAGAAGAGTTTAGCTGTGGCTTTTATTTTGACAAAGCTCTTACATTTTGCAGAGCGAGGTTAAGGTTTTCCTCCTATCTTATTTTATCTGTGTGATATTTTCTAATCTGCCCTCTAACCCTCAGTGACGACTGGCGAGGTTCTGGGGGAGCAGAGTGTGCCTCAGAGCCTCTCCACCGTCACTAGTGCTCTCAAGCCACTGGGCAGACTGAGTGGCTCAGTAGTGCTCAGCCGCAGAGTCCTTCCCGTGGCAGTGGCTCAGAAGGGCAGGCCCTGGGGTGCCAGATCTGAGGCCTGCACCGTCACGGCCACTGCTCTGAGACTGACAGCCTTGGCAATTGAAGTGCAATCATGCTCTCAGATGCAGTGAGGTGTGCCTGCCATATCCACTGTGTTGGCCTCAGTAGTCCTCAACACTCAGTTCAAGCTTTGGTTTTGACTCTGGCAGGTCATTTCTTCACCCGCCGTGAAAGTGGGTTATCTGTTTGCTCTACTGTACTTCACTGAAGCTTCTGCTGCTCTGGAGGTTTATTCTTAAAGTGTACAGATCCCAGAACTCAATTGTGTGATTAATTTTGGTCATATCATCTCAGCACCAAGCCCTACTCCAGATAATGAATCTTTCTTCTTGGCAAAGGTCAGGTTTCAAATCCACGTATAACAGGCTGGCAGTGTGTGCCTGCAACACTGCCACCCTATTGGTTGGTGTGTTTCCTTGGTGGAAAAGGTTTCAGTGGGTCCTGGTGGTTTACTGAGGTGAGTGAGGAGCTGCCTTACCTGAATATCAGAGAATGGGAGTGGACTTCTGAGAAGAGAGGACCTGGGGTCTGTGGAGAAAGTTTGGGTGAATTGTTGTTACTTTATTACATCCAAAGCCCAGGAAGTGGGGGAACTTAAACTGTGTTTGCAGAGCAAGTTGAGAAAGGTACCTGCTCATATGGTGGTTATAAATGCTGCACATTTCTCTGCCCAGATAAAAAGTGAGGTTTTTCTGGGCTGGAAGAAGATCATAGAATATCAGGGTTGGAAGGGACCTCAGGATGTCATCTAGTCCAACCCCCTGCTCAAAGCAGGACCAATCCCCAACTAAATCATCCCAGCCAGGGCTTTGTCAAGCCTGACCTTAAAAACTTCTAAGGAAGGAGATTCCACCGCCTCCCTAGGTAACGCATTCCAGTGTTTCACCACCCTCCGAGTGAAAAAAGTTTTTCCAAATATCCAACCTAAATCTCCCCCACTGCAACTTGAGATCATTACTCCTTGTTCTGTCATCAGCTACCGCTGAGAACAGTCTAGATCCATCCTCTTTGGAACCCCCTTTCAGGTAGTTGAAAGCAGCTATCAAATCCCCTCTCATTCTTCTCTTCCACAGACTAAACAATCCCAGTTCCCTCAACCTCTCCTCATAAGTCATGTGTTCCAGTCCCCTAATCATTTTTGTTGCCCTCCGCTGGACTCTTTCCAATTTTTCCATATCCTTCTTGTAGTGTGTGGCCCAAAACTGGACACAGTACTCCAGATGAGGCCTCACCAATGTCGAATAGAGGGGAACGATCACGTCCCTCGATCTGCTGGCAATGCCCCTACCTATACATCCCAAAATGCCATTGGCCTTCTTGGCAACAAGGGCGCACTGTTGACTCATATCCAGCTTCTCGTCCACTGTCACCCCTAGGTCCTTTTCCGCAGAACTGCTGCCGAGCCATTCGGTCCCTAGTCTGTAGCGGTGCATGGGATTCTTCCGTCCTAAGTGCAGGACTCTGCACTTGTCCTTGTTGAACCTCATCAGATTTCTTTTGGCCCAATCCTCCAATTTGTCTAGGTCCTTCTGTATCCTATCCCTCCCCTCCAGCGTATCTACCACTCCTCCCAGTTTCGTGTCATCTGCAAACTTGCTGAGGGTGCAATCCACACCATCCACCAGATCATTTATGAAGATATTGAACAAAACCGGCCCAAGGACCGACCCTTGGGGCACTCCACTTGACACCGGCTGCCAGCTAGACATGGAGCCATTGATCACTACCTGCTGAGCCCGACAATCTAGCCAACTTTCTATCCACCTTATAGTCCATTCATCCAGCCCATACTTCTTTAACTTGGTGGCAAGAATACTGTGGGAGACTATGTCAAAAGCTTTGCTAAAGTCAAGGAACAACACGTCCACCGCTTTCCCCTCATCCACAGAGCCAGTTATCTCATCATAGAATGCAATTAGATTAGTCAGGCATGACTTGCCCTTGGTGAATCCATGCTGACTGTTCCTGATCACTTTCCTCTTCTCTAAGTGCTTCAGAACTGATTCCTTGAGGACCTCCAGATCAGTGGTTTTCAAACTGCAGGTCGTGACCCAGTATTGGTCACCGGACCATTAAAAGTCCCGTCTGCGGTGCTGCCCGGCTAAGGCAGGCTAGTCCCTATTTGTTCTGACACCATGCTGTGCCCCAGAAGTGGCCAGCATGAGGTCCGGCTCGTAGGCGGGGGGGCCACGGGGCTCCGCATGCTGCCCCCACCCTGAGCACTGGCTCCACGCTCCTAGAAGGCGGTGCCTGTGGGTGAGAACCACGCGGAGCCGCTTGCGCGCCTCCACCTAGGAGTCGGACCTGCTGCTGGCCACTTGCGAGGCGCAGCGCGGTCCATGGTGCCAGGACAGGCAGGAAGCCTGCCTTAGCACCCATGCTGCACCGCTGATTGGGAGCCATCCGAGATAAGCCCATGCCCCAATCCCCTGCCCCATCCCTTAGCCTCCCCAAACCCAGAGCCCTGACTGCCTGCTGCATCCCAACCCCCTGCTCCAGCCCAGAGCCCCCTCCCACACCTGAATCCCTCATTTCCAGCCCCACCTCGCAGCCCTCACCCCCGCACCCCAATCCTCTGTCCCAGCCCTGAGCCCCTCCCACACCCCAAAACCCTCATCCCCAGCTCAGTTGGGTCACAGGCATCAACAGTTTTCTTCAACAGGGTCACCAGAAAAAACGTTTGAAAACCACTGCTCCAGATGACCCTAAAGCAAGCCCTGGCATCTGACTTCACTCTTAGGATATGGCTTTTGTTGTTTTTTCCATTCGTTTCCCTGTTTCCAGTTAACATAATCAATCCTTCTTTATGGACTTTTCTATGAATTGTGAGGATATCGCCATGTGTCAAATACTGCATTCTTTCACCTTCTCTCCTAAGTGAAATGCTTCCTTGGAGAGAGGAGATGGGGAATTTATTTCCCCAGGAAACCTCAAGACAGATGCAGCAACAATTTGCTTTGAAGTTCAGTGGAGCTCCTGCGTGTTACCCAGTTTTTCAGCTGGATGATTGAGGCCCAAGGATATTAGACTGACTTGCCTAAGGTCATACAGTGTGTCAGTGGAGCATACAGAAGCAGGGCTGCCTGGCTGTTCTATAAGGTACAACCTGTGTGTATCCTGACTCTCTTGGGCCATATATAAACATAGGGAAAAACAGCAAAAATTTGGATGCCCTTTTCGTCAAAGAGCTTGACCAAGACTGAATTTGCAGTGGTAGTTTGATGTGTCAAGCTCCCTTTATTCTACTGATGAGAGTATTACTTTCTGATTTGCAGCCATTTGCTGCTGGACAGTTGTTTCCAAACTTCTAATGCTGGTTGAATCTAAAAGATGAAAAGGCAGTAGTATCTGCTGGAGAAGCTAGACAGTGGTTTCTGGAGACCAGCTGAAGTTTGCAATGAAAAGGGACTAAAACTGGATGAAAGGGTTGCAATATTACCGCAGAATAATCTTTCTATATTTGGCTTAAAAGGAAGAATAAACATCTTATACCCATAAAGCACATATGTTGCTTTCTGCAGCACTATACGAGTATGCTCTTGCATATGATTTGTTTATCATATGATATCCTGTTTGTCAGAGGGTGGAGATGGATGGCAGGAGAGAGGTCACTTGATCATTACCTGTTAGGTTCACTCCCTCTGGGGCACCTGGCATTGACCACTGTCGGCAGACAGGATACTGGGCTGGATAGACCTTTGGTCTGACCCAGTATGGCCATTCTTATGTCCTTCTGACAGTGGCCAATGCCAGGTGCCCCAGAGGGAATGAACAGGACAGGTAATCATCAAGTGATCCATCCCCTGTCACCCATTCCCAGCTTCTGGCAAACAGAAGCTAAGGACACCATCCCTGCCCATCCTGGCTAATAGCTATTGACGGACCTATCCTCCATGAACTTATCTAGTTCTTTTTTGACCCCTGTTATAGTCTTGGCCTTCACAACATCCTCTGGCCGAGTTCCACAGACTGACTGTGCGATGTGTGGAAAAAATACATACTTTTTTTTTTGTTTAAAACTGCTGACTATATATTTCATTTGGTGACCCCTAGACCAAGAGAACATCAGTCCCTAGAATCAAAATCAATTCAAGTCAGCACTAAGGAAAGTAACCCTAGCTACTGCATTCACTGTGGACAGCTCTAGGAACTCTCTGAGGCTGGCAGTGAGAGCCAGGGCAGCTAACTCTGTCCAGACCCATAACGCTGGTTTATGCTCTAGACTCATAAACTTTAAGGTCAAATTTTGTCTAATTTCTAGCTTAAATTTATTGATGGCTAGTTTATATCCATTTGTTCTTGTGCCAATATTGGCTCTTAATTTCAATAACTCCTGTCCCTTCCTGGTGTTTATGCCTCTTATATATTTATAGAGAGTAATCATCTCTCCCCTCAGCCTTTGTTTTGTTAGGTTAAACAAGCCAGGCTCTTTAAGTCTCTTCTCATAAGGTAGGTTCTCTATTCCGCTGATCATCCTAGTTGCCTTTCTCTGCACCTGTTCCAGTTTGAATTAATCTTTCTTAAATGGGGGGACAGAATTACACACAGTATTCCAGGTGAGGTCTCACTAGTGCCTTGTATATTGGTAAAAAGAAAAGGAGTACTTGTAGCACCTTAGAGACTAACCAATTTATTTGAGCATGAGCTTTCGTGAGCTACAGCTCACTTCATCAGATGTATACCGTGGAGACTGCAGCAGACTTTATATACACACAGAGATCATGAAACAATACCTCCTCCCACCCCACTGTCCTGCTGGTAATAGCTTATCTAAAGTGATCATCAGGTGGGCCATTTCCAGCACAAATCCAGGTTTTCTCACCCTCCACCCCCCCACACAAATTCACTCTCCTGCTGGTGCTAGCCCATCCAAAGTGACAACTCTTTACATAATCAAGTCGGGCTATTTCCTGCATAAATCCAGGTTTTCTCACATCCCCCCCACCCCCATACACACACAAACTCACTCTCCTGCTGGTAATAGCTCATCTAAACTGACCACTCTCCAAGTTTAAATCCAAGTTAAACCAGAACATCTGGGGGGGGGGGGGGGTAGGAAAAAACAAGAGGAAACAGGCTACCTTGCATAATGACTTAGCCACTCCCAGTCTCTATTTAAGCCTAAATTAATAGTATCCAATTTGCAAATGAATTCCAATTCAGCAGTTTCTCGCTGGAGTCTGGATTTGAAGTTTTTTTGTTTTAAGATAGCGACCTTCATGTCTGTGATTGCGTGACCAGAGAGATTGAAGTGTTCTCCGACTGGTTTATGAATGTTATAATTCTTGACATCTTATTTGTGTCCATTTATTCTTTTACGTGGAGCCTGTCCAGTTTGACCAATGTACATGGCAGAGGGGCATTGCTGGCACATGATGGCATATATCACATTGGTGGATGTGCAGGTGAACGAGCCTCTGATAGTGTGGCTGATGTTATTAGGCCCTGTGATGGTGTCCCCTGAATAGATATGTGGGCACAATTGGCAACGGGCTTTGTTGCAAGGATAAGTTCCTGGGTTAGTGGTTCTGTTGTGTGGTATGTGGTTGTTGGTGAGTATTTGCTTCAGGTTGCGGGGCTGTCTGTAGGCAAGGACTGGCCTGTCTCCCAAGACTTGTGAGAGTGTTGGGTCATCCTTTAGGATAGGTTGTAGATCCTTAATAATGCGTTGGAGGGGTTTTAGTTGGGGGCTGAAGGTGACCGCTAGTGGCATTCTGTTATTTTCTTTGTTAGGCCTGTCCTGTAGTAGGTAACTTCTGGGAACTCTTCTGGCTCTATCAATCTGTTTCTTTACTTCTGCAGGTGGGTATTGTAGTTGTAAGAAAGCTTGACAGAGATCTTGTAGGTGTTTGTCTCTGTCTGAGGGGTTGGAGCAAATGCGGTTGTATCGCAGAGCTTGGCTGTAGACGATGGATCGTGTGGTGTGGTCAGGGTGAAAGCTGGAGGCATGCAGGTAGGAATAGCGGTCAGTAGGTTTCCGGTATAGGGTGGTGTTTATGTGGCCATTGTTTATTAGCACTGTAGTGTCCAGGAAGTGGATCTCTTGTGTGGACTGGACTAGGCTGAGGTTGGTGGTGGGATGGAAATTGTTGAAATCATGGTGGAATTCCTCAAGGGCTTCTTTTCCATGGGTCCAGATGATGAAGATGTCATCAATATAGCGCAAGTAGAGTAGGGGCTTTAGGGGACGAGAGCTGAGGAAGCGTTGTTCTAAATCCGCCATAAAAATGTTGGCATACTGTGGGGCCATGCGGGTACCCATAGCAGTGCCGCTGATCTGAAGGTATACATGGGTCCCCAAATGTGAAATAGTTATGGGTAAGGACAAAGTCACAAAGTTCAGCCACCAGGTTAGCCGTGACATTATCGGGGATAGTGTTCTTGACGGCTTGTAGTCCATCTTTGTGTGGAATGTTGGTGTAGAGGGCTTCTACATCCATAGTAGCCAGGATGGTGTTTTCAGGAAGATCACCGATGGATTGAAGTTTCCTCAGGAAGTCAGTGGTGTCTCGAAGGTAGCTGGGAGTGCTGGTAGCGTAGGGCCTGAGGAGGGAGTCTGCATAGCCAGACAATCCTGCTGTCAGGGTGTCAATGCCTGAGATGATGGGGCGCCCAGGATTTCCAGGTTTATGGATCTTGGGTAGTAGATAGAATATCCCAGGTCGGGGTTCCAGGGGTGTGTCTGTGCGGATTTGATCTTGTGCTTTTTCAGGAAGTTTCTTGAGCAAATGCTGTAGTTGCTTTTGGTAACTCTCAGTGGGATCATAGGGTAATGGCTTGTAGAAACTCGTGTTGAAATCCATTACAATCTACATACCACACAGACTATGCTGACAGCTTGTGCCACACGCTCTCAAAGAAACTGCGGAATCACCTGATCAAGATCCTCTACAGCAAACAGGGAAAGATTAAGAATGAGCTCTCAAAAATGGATACTCTCATAAAAAACCAACCTTCCACACAAACTTCCTCGTGGCTGGATTTTACTAGAACTAGACTAGCCATTTACAATGCACACTTTGCTTCTCTACAAAAGAAAAAGGACACTAAACTTTCTAAACTACTACATGCTACAAGGGGCTACTGCAATGGTTCCCTCAACCCACCTAGCAATATTGTTAACCTATCCAACTATACTCTCAGCCCAGCAGAAGCAGCTGTTCTATCTCGGGGCCTCTCCTTCTGCCCCTCCACCCCCACGAACATGATACAGTTCTGTGGCGACCTAGAATCCTATTTTCGACGTCTCCGACTCAAGGAATATTTCCAAAATACCTCTGAACAACATACTAATCCACAGAGGTCTCCCTACCAACACTACAGAAAGAGGGATTCTAGATGGACTCCTCCTGAAGGTCGAAACAGCAGACTGGACTTCTACATAGAGTGCTTCCGCCGACGTGCACGGGCTGAAATTGTGGAAAAGCAGCATCACTTGCCCCATAACCTCAGCCATGCGGAACGCAATGCCATCCACAGCCTCAGAAACAACTCTGACATCATAATCAAAAAGGCTGACAAAGGAGGTGCTGTTGTCATCATGAATAGGTTGGAGTATGAACAAGAGGCTGCTCGGCAGCTCTCCAACACCACTTTCTACAAGCTGTTACCCTCTGATCCCACTGAGAGTTACCAAAAGAAACTACAGCATTTGCTCAAGAAACTCCCTGAAAAAGCACAAGATCAAATCCGCACAGACACACCCCTGGAACCCCGACCTGGGATATTCTATCTACTACCCAAGATCCATAAACCTGGAAATCCTGGGCGCCCCATCATCTCAGGCATTGACACCCTGACAGCAGGATTGTCTGGCTATGTAGACTCCCTCCTCAGGCCCTACGCTACCAGCTCTCCCAGCTACCTTCGAGACACCACTGACTTCCTGAGGAAACTTCAATCCATCGGTGATCTTCCTGAAAACACCATCCTGGCTACTATGGATGTAGAAGCCCTCTACACCAACATTCCACACAAAGATGGACTACAAGCCGTCAAGAACACTATCCCCGATAATGTCACGGCTAACCTGGTGGCTGAACTTTGTGACTTTGTCCTTACCCATAACTATTTCACATTTGGGGACAATGTATACCTTCAGATCAGCGGCACTGCTATGGGTACCCGCATGGCCCCACAGTATGCCAACATTTTTATGGCGGATTTAGAACAACGCTTCCTCAGCTCTCGTCCCCTAAAGCCCCTACTCTACTTGCGCTATATTGATGACATCTTCATCATCTGGACCCATGGAAAAGAAGCCCTTGAGGAATTCCACCATGATTTCAACAATTTCCATCCCACCACCAACCTCAGCCTAGTCCAGTCCACACAAGAGATCCACTTCCTGGACACTACAGTGCTAATAAACAATGGCCACATAAACACCACCCTATACCGGAAACCTACTGACCGCTATTCCTACCTGCATGCCTCCAGCTTTCACCCTGACCACACCACACGATCCATCGTCTACAGCCAAGCTCTACGATACAACCGCATTTGCTCCAACCCCTCAGACAGAGACAAACACCTACAAGATCTCTGTCAAGCTTTCTTACAACTACAATACCCACCTGCAGAAGTAAAGAAACAGATTGATAGAGCCAGAAGAGTTCCCAGAAGTTACCTACTACAGGACAGGCCTAACAAAGAAAATAACAGAATGCCACTAGCGGTCACCTTCAGCCCCCAACTAAAACCCCTCCAACGCATTATTAAGGATCTACAACCTATCCTAAAGGATGACCCAACACTCTCACAAGTCTTGGGAGACAGGCCAGTCCTTGCCTACAGACAGCCCCGCAACCTGAAGCAAATACTCACCAACAACCACATACCACACAACAGAACCACTAACCCAGGAACTTATCCTTGCAACAAAGCCTGTTGCCAATTGTGCCCACATATCTATTCAGGGGACACCATCACAGGGCCTAATAACATCAGCCACACTATCAGAGGCTCGTTCACCTGCACATCCACCAATGTGATATATGCCATCATGTGCCAGCAATGCCCCTCTGCCATGTACATTGGTCAAACTGGACAGGCTCCACGTAAAAGAATAAATGGACACAAATAAGATGTCAAGAATTATAACATTCATAAACCAGTCGGAGAACACTTCAATCTCTCTGGTCACGCAATCACAGACATGAAGGTCGCTATCTTAAAACAAAAAAACTTCAAATCCAGACTCCAGCGAGAAACTGCTGAATTGGAATTCATTTGCAAATTGGATACTATTAATTTAGGCTTAAATAGAGACTGGGAGTGGCTAAGTCATTATGCAAGGTAGCCTGTTTCCTCTTGTTTTTTCCTACCCCCCCCCCCCCAGATGTTCTGGTTTAACTTGGATTTAAACTTGGAGAGTGGTCAGTTTAGATGAGCTATTACCAGCAGGAGAGTGAGTTTGTGTGTGTATGGGGGTGGGGGGGATGTGAGAAAACCTGGATTTATGCAGGAAATAGCCCGACTTGATTATGTAAAGAGTTGTCACTTTGGATGGGCTATCACCAGCAGGAGAGTGAATTTGTGTGGGGGGGTGGAGGGTGAGAAAACCTGGATTTGTGCTGGAAATGGCCCACCTGATGATCACTTTAGATAAGCTATTACCAGCAGGACAGTGGGGTGGGAGGAGGTATTGTTTCATGATCTCTGTGTGTATATAAAGTCTGCTGCAGTCTCCACGGTATACATCTGATGAAGTGAGCTGTAGCTCACGAAAGCTCATGCTCAAATAAATTGGTTAGTCTCTAAGGTGCTACAAGTACTCCTTTTCTTTTTGCGAATACAGACTAACACGGCTGTTACTCTGAAACCTGTATATTGGTAATAACACTTCCCTATCTCTACTGGAAATACCTTCCCTGGTGCATCCTAGCATTGCATTAGCCTTTTTCACAGCCACAATCACATTAGCAGCTCATAGGCATCCTGTGATTGACCAATACACCCATGTGTTTCTCCTCCTCTGTCACTTCCAAATGATACGTCCTCAGTTTATAGCAAAAATTCTTGTTGTTCATCCCTAAGTGCATGAGTTTGCACTGTTAAATTTCATTCAATTTCTATTACTCCAGCTTTCATGGTCATCCAAATCTTCTTGTGTAATATTCCTGTCCTCCTCCGCATTGGCAATACCTCCCAACTTTGTGTCATCTGAAGGTTTTATTAGCACGCTCCCACTTTTTATGCCAAGGTCATTAATGCAAATGAAAAACTATCCTTGAGGAACTTCACTAGTAACCTCCCTCCAGCCTTTCAGCATGACCATGGATAGACAGTGGAGAGTTATTCAAAGCAAATCCTCCTATACATCCTTCATCTTCTCCAGCCTGTAACCAGAGCACTTTTCCATCTATGCATGAAGAGAAAATGTAGCCTTTATTCTTTGATGCAGGATCTTGCTGCTGTTACTTCTGCTTTTGTTACTCAGATTAGGGGGTTGTAATGCACTCTACATGGACCAGCCAGAAAATAAGCTGGAGCAGAAAGTGTCTGCCCACTTATTAACTAGGGTTTCTGACCAGGACCGTGTTGCACCAGTGCTCTGGGCTCCAGGCTGGCTGCCAATGCATTTCCGACTAGATTTTTAGATATTGGTGCTCACCTATGAAGCTCCAAATGGTGAGGGACCTGGTTACTGAAAGGCACACTTACTGTCACGTTGGCCATCAGCAGCTGCGCTTCAGGCTGGAGTTCCCTTGTTATAACGGGGGGGAGCTGCCAGCAGGGCATTCTCCGTGTGAGACCCTTTGGAACTTGCGTCCCCCTTGGCTGCCAGAGCCCAGATTTGTTAACCTGCCAAGTCCATCTTTTTTCCCAGGCTCCGAAGGAGGGGGTGCGGGCGGGGTTTCAATGTATTTTGTTATCCTGTTTTTAGCTGGTGCATATTTAGTGCATTTTATTATTGTGAATTACCAATTTAGGGGAGCGGTGCTATTTGTGGAAATTGTCAGTGGTGAATGCTGGAAGTTTTGGCTGTTGGGTAGGGGCATTTTAGTCCTTTTGGAATGTGAGAGCTTGTTCATGGCACTTTTGCACTGTGGACTTAACACATTAGCTGGATATAGCTGCTAAAATGATCAGCAGTGAAATAACTAATACTGTTGACTTTTAAAGTGGTATCTTTAGGTTACAGAATTAACAACCCATTATGCCAAATGGGATAGCGCACACTTTTCGGGACACCATTTTGCGTTATCTATAGAATCAAGACACAATTCTGGATTGATTTACACTTGATGTACATTTTAAAAGTCTCCTCAAAACCATGGGGCTAGAAACACTGGTAAAATTAGAGATTCTGGAGCACAATGCTGTAGCCAGCAGGGAATTTCATGGCAAATTCTGTGGCCGTGGAATTGCAGAACACAGACCTGTTACTAATGCTCCTTTTGCCTCCCTGTTTCCCATTCCGGTGCATTATGCTTTCAGTTTGTATTTCGTAGGTTCTGGAGAGGGAAACTAAGATTCAGGAGCTGCAGGAGATAATCACAGACCTTCACCACGAAATTTCCCGGAAGGACTCGGAGGCAGTCAATCAACTGCAGGAGAAGCACCTTCTGGAGACTACAGTGCAATCCCTCAGGCAGATGGTAAGGGAAAGCTTTCTCTGCACTCCATTGTCTTTGATTGCATTTATTTGCAGTGTGGCCCCAATCAACTCCCTTCATGGTATGGCCCGTCACTTTCTCACCTCTTTTACCTAGACTTTCATCTTTTCCCTGTAGAAGCAGGCTTGAATTTAACTCCATGCAAAGAAAGTATCAGGAGCTATAGCATTCTGCAGCTTGGGCCTTCCCTCTCTGGAAACCTAGGGTCTCATTTTCAGAGGTGCCGAGCAGCCATAATTCCAGATGAAATTTATAGGATCTGCAACTTTGCATCACTGCCTTTGAAAATCAGAGTGTCTGTCATCTTCAGAACACCCCTCATCTTTTCTAGCTTAAACCCCTCCTAGACTATATACATGCTACATAGCCTAATGCGGAGGCTGCTGTGCTTAATAGCCTGGGCACACTCCGTAGTGATCCTTTTGGCAGTGGCCAGGAAGACAATGAGAGTAATGCTGATCGTCCTGGTTTCCTGCAGCAAGAGGGAATTTCCCCATGCTCCTCACCAAGTTAGACTGTTTCAGTACTGCTCAGCCCATCCTTATTTAGTTATACAAAAAGAGATGTGTGTCTGAAAACCCTGGGTGCCCCGCTGCATTAGCCAAATATGTCAACTACTTGCTAACCAAGCATCCCCTCCCCAACAGCCACAGCAACTCCTCAGTAGCAGACCAGATCAGAACGCCCAGTCATCATGCAAATCTTCAGCTCCATCAAGTGCCTTTTTCAAAAGACTTGGCTCCATTCTAGCTGATAATGACAAACCTCAAAGGCCAGAGTGTGAGTTCAAGAGCCTTAAGTTTGCATGTCATGGTGAGGAGGGGTATATGTGCATGCGTGCATGCATGTCATAACAGTATATTTATTTAAGTCAGGTCATTATTAACTATTACTCAGGTGTAATCATAGAGCTGCACAGCACCTCACAGAACAAAGACCAGCTCTGGGCCTGAGTCTGCCCTCCTTACTACCAGATCAAAAGGACTCTACAAAAGATGGGTATTTTACACCCATTCTGCACAGGAATACATGACTGTATAAGCATGAAGAATCAGGCCCAGAGCCCTTGCCCCCAAAGAACACCAGCAGAACACAACGGGTTCTGGGACAGAGAAGACAAATGCACCTTCGCATCAGAGGGAAATCCAGTGCTGGGTTTTAGTTTTTTTTATTCTCTAGTTTTTTTAAGCTTCTGTCACCTTGGGCTTTAGGCAGTTAAATTAGAGCTAATGTATGGTATTGGGCCTCAAGAGACATGGATTGCAGCCGTCTGTTGGCGCTCTCTAACCTCGGGTTTCTAATATTATCACAAAAAGCTTAAATTTGCCAGTGAGAGGAACTTCAGAAATTTGCCAAGATGGTTTGTATGTCTCTGTGGCAGCCATTGTCTTCCTCTCCTGTCCCTGGATCATTGCAAACAAGGTACCTCTTGCACTGCCCATCTTCCTCCTTCCCTGGACCAGCACGCCCAGGACATGTTTTCCACCAGTCACCCAACCCAGAAGTCTTACTAGACAGGCACAACGGGGAGAGACAGGTGAAAGGATTTTCGTGGGAGACCATGCAGGGTAATGGATTAGGCTTGGGGTGGTACTGAATTGTTATATGACCCTGAACAAGTCACTCATCCTCTCTGAGCCTGCATTTCTTCATTTGTACAAAGGAGCTAATAATATTGTGGTACATGGTTACATGTTTGAAGTATCAAGGTCAATGGCGTGGAACTAGACCTCAGGAGTTCACAGCTCCCAACCCTAAGCTCAAGCAATTGGTTAGCGCACAGTACTTATAATGCTGAGGTTGTGAGTTCATGCCTCACCTGGAGCACTGGTTTGGGGGGAGGGATAGCTCAGTGGTTTGAGCATTGGCCTGCTAAACCCAGGGTTGTGAGTTCAATCCTTGAGGGGGCCATTTAGGGATCTGAGGCAAAAATTGAGGATTGGTCCTGCTTTGAGCAGGGGGTTGGACTAGATGACCTCCTGAGGTCCCTTCCAACTCTGATATTCTATGATTTTAGGGAGCCCCATCACTCCTGGAAAAGAAAGCTTACAAAGCATGTGCCATGTGTGCTCTGGGACTTCCATGGAACTCCGGACATGCACGTTAGCCACGAAATGTCCACTGAGCCAAAGGTACCAGGCCCCACCCAGGCTGACAATTAGTAGTTTATAGACCAGTCCATGTTTGGAGTGATCTGATGGAGGCCCTATCTTTGTGGGCAGACTGACTGCCTCTTCCGTTCCTTCTTAGTGCCGCATGGCCCGAGTCCAGTGTCTGGAGCTGATCCTCTCTCTCCTTTCTGCAGATATTCAAAGCTATATATTATTCATGGTGACTGGCTTTGTTCAACGGTCCTTGCAGTGCCAATTTTTATATTCATTTCATTTTGTTCTCATCATGTTTTCAGCTTGCCGTTGATTTTATATTGAATAGATGTTCATTATACAGATTTATCCGGGGGAGAAAGTGGGAATAAGGAGCAGGTTAGGTCCGTTGGGTTTTGGATATCTAGGAAGATGTGGCAATGGTTTGGAGATGGGATGGTTGGGGTTGTGTGGAATAAGCACACTAGATTGCTGTTTCTCGTGAAAGCATCAATACTGAAATAAAGTTGTCATTAGGTTTCAAAGTGAACAAACCAGTGATATTAATGAGGCAATTCATATCTCTTGAAGCTATGGTTTCCAGCTGTCTGCAAACCCCAAAAAAGGAAACTATCTCAGTTTATATTCAGCCCACATTGTTATAGGTTTCCTCACAACCAACAGACTAGAAACATTTCTCTTGGACTGACATCAACTTGACAGCATTTCTCTGCTTGTCTATCTGGAAAATGATTCCTTTTGAACGCCAAAGCTACGCAAATCCAAAATTTTAGGAAATGTTCTAGTTATCAATGGGAAGATCCCTGTTGAATTGGGGGAAAATCAGAAAATTGAAAGAGGGAAATGGGGGAGCCCCTGGCATCTGGTTACTAGAGCTGTCGGCTTAACTATGTTTGTGATTGTCTGTACATCACAGATCTGTTGTTGGAGAGACAAGGTGGGCAAGGTAATAGCGTCTGTTGGTGAGATGGATGCGCTTTCGAGCTACAAGGAGCTTCTACAGGTCTGAGGCTGAAGAAGAGCTCTGTGTAGCTCCAAAGCTTGGTCAAATAAAATCGCTAAAGATGCACTAAAGATTCATATGTCCCTTAATGCTGCAACCACCATTCCAGGGGACATGCATCCATGCTGATGATGGATTCTGCTTGATAATGATCCAAAGCAGCGTGGACTAAAGCATGTTCATTTTCATCATCTGAGTCAGATGCTGTGATAAATAAAGTGGGGGGGTGAGGTAACTCCCTTTGATGGACACCCAGCCAGCCAGTTAGCTGTAAAATCCCTCCTGGTAGCTGTTCTCTACTTGCTTCACCTTTAAAAAGTCCCCCAGGTAAAGAAGAAAAAAGGGTGCACCTGACCAAAAGAGCCAATGGGAAGGGAGAACTTTTTAAAATTGGGAAAGAAACTTTCCCTTTGTCTGTTCTCTCTGGGCTGCAGGGACACGGAGCAGCCATGCTGTAAGCAGGAATGCTACATAAGATTGAACCAGATATGAAAAATTATCTTCCATACCTAGAGGGAATCATTTGGATAGGGAATGTTTAGGTAAACGCGATCAGATTTATTTCTTTATTTTGGCTTGTGAATCTCCTCTGTGCTAACCCCAGATGCTTTTGTATGCTTGTAACCTTTAAGCTGAACCCCCAAGAAAGCTAGTTTGGGTGCTTCATTTTTGGAATTGCTCTTTTTAAAAATCTAGCAAAAGCCTAAATTCCAGATGTATTTTCTTCCTTTTTGTTTTTAATAAAATTTACCTTTTTTAAGACCAGGATTGGATTTTTGATGTCCTAAGAGGTTTGTGCAGATGCTGTTTGATTAGCTGGTGGCAACAGCTGATTTCCTTTGTTTTCTTTCTCAGCTCTTCTCCGGAGGGGGGCGGGGGGTGAAAGGGTTTGAGGGTACCCCACAGGGAGGAATTCCCAAGTGTTCCTTCCTGGGTTCAAGGGGGGTTTTTTGCATCTGTGCAGTGGCAGCCTTTACCAAGCCAAGGTCAGAGAGAAGCTGGAACCTTGGGAGTTTAATACAAGCCTGGAGTGGCCAGTATTACTGTTTAGAATCCTTGCGGGCCCCCATCTTCTGCACTCAAAGTGCCAGAGTGGGGATTCAGCCTTGACAGATGCCACCACCAGAAAGTTGATTTTCTTTTTTGGTGGTTCGGGTTCTATAGTTTCCACATTGGAGCGTTGCTCTTTTAAGACTTCTGAAAGCATGCTCCACACCTCGTCCCTCTCACAGTTTGGAAGGCACTTCAGATTGTTAAACCTTGGGTCGAGTGCTGTAGCTATGTTTAGAAATCTCACATTGGTACCTTCTTTGCATTTTGTGAAATCTGCAGTCAAAGTGTTCTTAAAACGAACATGTGCTGGGTCATCATCCGAGACTGCTGTAACATGAAATATATGGCAGAATGCGGGTGAAACAGAGCCAGGGACATACAATTCTCCCCCCAAGAAGCTCAGTCACAAATTTAGTTAACGCACTATTTTTTTAATGAGCACCATCAGCGTGGAAGCATGTCCTCTGGAATGGTGGCCGAAGCATGAAGGGGCGTACGAATGTTTACGAAATCTGGCACATAAATACCTTGCAATGCTGGCTACAAAAGTGCCTTGCAAACATCTGTTCTCACTTTCAGGTGACATTGTAAACAAGAAGTGGACAGCTTTATCTCCTGCAAATGTAAACAAACTTGTCTGAGCGATTGGCTAAGCAAGAAGTAGGACTGAGTGGACTTGTATGCTGTAAAGTTTTACATTTGTTTATTTTTGAACGCAGTAATTTTTTTTGCCATAATTAGAATCATAGAATATCAGGGTTGGAAGGGACCCCAGAAGGTCATCTAGTCCAACCCCCTGCTCGAAGCAGGACCAATTCCCAGTTAAATCATCCCAGCCAGGGCTTTGACAAGCCTGACCTTAAAAACCTCTAAGGAAGGAGATTCTACCACCTCCCTAGGTAACGCATTCCAGTGTTTCACCACCCTCATAGTGAAAAAGTTTTTCCTAATATCCAATCTAAACCTCCCCCACTGCAACTTGAGACCATTACTCCTCGTTCTGTCATCTGCTACCATTGAGAACAGTCTAGAGCCATCCTCTTTGGAACCCCCTTTCAGGTAGTTGAAAGCAGCTATCAAATCCCCCCTCATTCTTCTCTTCTGCAGGCTAAACAATCCCAGCTCCCTCAGCCTCTCCTCATAACTCATGTGTTCCAGACCCCTAATCATTTTTGTTGCCCTTCGCTGGACTCTCTCCAATTTATCCACATCCTTCTTGAAGTGTGGGGCCCAAAACTGGACACAGTACTCCAGATGAGGCCTCACCAATGTCGAATAGAGGGGAACGATCATGTCCCTCGATCTGCTCGCTATGCCCCTACTTATACATACCAAAATGCCATTGGCCTTCTTGGCAACAAGGGCACACTGCTGACTCATATCCAGCTTCTCGTCCACTGTCACCCCTAGGTCCTTTTCCGCAGAACTGCTGCCTAGCCATTTGGTCCCTAGTCTGTAGCTGTGCATTGGGTTCTTCCATCCTAAGTGCAGGACCCTGCACTTATCCTTATTGAATTCTACATTTGTAAGTTGCACTTTCATGGTAAAGAGATTGCACTACAGTACTTGTATGAGGTGAATTGAAAAATACTATTTCTTTTGTTTTTACAGTGCAAATATTTGTAATAAAAATAATATAAAGTGAGCACTGTACACTTTGTATTGTGTGCTGTAATGAAATCAATATATCTGAAAATGTAAAAAACAGCCAAAATATTTAAATAAATGGTATTCCATTATTGTTTAACAGTGCAATTAATCGCGATTACGTTTTTTAAACTCTTGACAGCCCTAGAGCAAACATGTCGCTTCTAAGGTTATGGCCACTGCATTGCTCGTAACATATAGTCTTGTGCAGAGGCTGCCAATTCTAGGCAGGGCCGTTTTGAGTGCTGATCCCTGTGCGTATTCCATTGTGGGTAGTATCTGCTCCATGTGCCTGAGACGGAGAGTTCTTGCAATTGGTTAGTCTTGTCCGCTGGTCCACGTGTACTCTTCTCATGCTCCTCACTGAGGCTATAAGGGGTGGGGCAGACTGACCACCTCCCCAGTTCCTTCTCAGCATAGTATGGCCTGAGTCGGAACCTCCAGTGTCTGGAGCTGATCCTTTCTCCTCTTCCCACAAATATTCAGTTATATTTTATTCTTCTTTGTTGTTAATTAGTGTTTTGATAGTTCCCAAATTAGTGTTAGAATCCCCACCCCTGGAAACCCTCCCAGCACAGGACTTAAATTGTGCCCTGGATACAGGGCTTCAAAAACTGCATCTCCTGACTCCGCTCTTTCTCAGTCAGTGATGACCACCAGCACTGCCTCTACTGCCTTGAAGAAGCTCATATCTTTGCTAAGTATGGAATCTGCTGCTCTTCTCCCAGCCAAATCTGACAGATGTAAGAACTCCAGCTTCAGAAGCACCCTATGGAGCGCCCAGTGAAGCCCCAGTCAGACCCAGGCCAGAGAGACCCCCTTCTACATCAGAGAGACCCCCTTCTACATCAAGGTGCATGCCACCTCATACTATGCTGGACTTCAGAAGGAAAAGGAGCAGAGGGAAAGACCCTTCATCTGGGCCCTCTCATGAGAGTAAAGGGCGCTCTCACAAACATAAAAGCCAATCCCCTCTAGACCCTCTAAGAGGAGGGATCCCTCCCAGACCCAGTCCAGATTAGGTGAGCCTTCATGCCTAAGCCACAAGGACTTAGGCCCCCCAAGCCTTATGGACATGATCAGAAAGCACACAGGAGCGAGGCTTCTTCTGTATTAGCCTCGGTATCAACTTTGCTGCCTGTGGTACCAACTAAAATGAAACTCTGGGACCTGAGGACCAGGAACTGCTGGGAAACCACCAGATCAGAGGCACATGCGCTGACAGTACGGTCACAGCCCCATAAGGAGCCGCCGTCTACACCTACTGTGGCAGCATGCGACGTCTGAAGGGGCGGATGACTTACCCTGTTCTGGAGGTAGAGCAGAACTGATACTCACAGGGAGATTCTAATACCAGTGAGAATTGAAACGCCTGAGAGAAGTCTGTCGCCCATCCCGTCCACTAACCGTGATGTCCCCTCTGCAGAACCAGCAGCACTGCCGATAGAGCCATATGGGACTTTTTCATTACTGGGCTAGTCAGACATACTGGTGGAACCAGCTTCACCTCCACCTAGAGAGAGCAGCCCAGACAGGGGATCAGGAGTCTCCTGGAACCAGGCTAGGCCATGCAAACATGCAGACCCTCCTTGGGACTGGTGGTACCCCACACCTTGGGGACCATTGCAACCTGCTTTTGAACTCTCAGACTGGCCCTACTGGGGACTTGCACAGTACTTGGAATCTATGCAATCCAACAGAGTCTTACCCACCCCCCTTCTTCAAGGGGTCAACCAGAACCTCCCTGTGAGCCCATGGAAGAGGAGCAAGATGAGCCGGACCCACTGGTACTATCAGTACCAAAAGGAATTATCACTCTCATCATCCAATGAGGAGGTTGCTCCAGCCTCACCATCTCTCCCAGATGATCATAGCCAATTTCAAGAGATGTTACAGAGTGGCAGCAGAACTCCAGATTTCCTTAGAGCAGGTCCAGAGATCTCCACATAAGCTCCTGGCTATCCTACAGCCTACAGAATCCCGTTGGGTCCCTCTCCCATTAAATGAAGCCATACTAGAACTGGCAAGGGCTGTATGGCAAATGCTGGCTACCTATGCCCCTACCCTCAAGGACAGAAAAGCAATATTTTGTCTGGGCTAAGGGAACAGAGTTCTTGTTCAGCCACCCTGAACAAGACAACATCCAAGGGCCATCCCTGTAGGTAAGGAGTCCGGGCATGTAGATCTAAGGGAAAGAAGGTGTTTACATCTGCCAGCCTTCCGTGTAGAATCTCAAGCTATCATGCCCTTCTCACCAAATATGATTTCCTGAATTTCTCTAAAGTTCCTGAACTTTTGGGACAAAATATGGAGAACCCACTCACTCCTGCCTCTGCTTCAGTCTACAAACCGCTCAGACCTGATTGCTGGTAAAGCACCCTGTGCAGCTGATTTACAACGTGGGATCCCACCACACTTGTACAGTACACAGCTCTGCTCCAGTGGTCCTAGGCAGTCCTCCGCTCCTGCGGCAGGTGAGGAGGAGCAATCTCTCTCTCCTTCTCACTGCCTGCTTTCTTCCTTCTGCGTCCTTCTTATGTCTCTTTGTAGCCTCTGCCAAATGGCTTAACTAGCCTTTCAGCTCTCCTCCACCCACCAGTTAGGCCCAGCTCTGCTTAACCAGGTCTGTTCTGCAGTGTTTAATTGGAGCCGCAGTGACCAGAGTGCTGGCTCAGGTGTTGTCTAGCACTCTGTCACAACAGGGCTCAAAACCCTTGCTGCCGACATAAAAACATAGAGAACCAAAAGAAGTGCAACGGCTAAACAACACAGTAAAAGAAGCAGTGAAGTTCTTTGAGATGTGTGGTCCCTATCTGTGTTTCACACCCCATGCTCCTTCCCCTCTGCTTCAAATCAGGACAAGCTTCATGGTAGAGAAGGAACTGGAGAGGTGGCCAGTCTGCCCCAACCCTTATGCCCTGGGTGCGGAGCACAAGGAGAGCAGGGGTGCAGGTGTGGACCAATGGACACAGCTTTCAAGAATTCTCACATCTCGGACACCTGGAGCATGTGTGTTCTCGCAGTAGAATACACACAGGGACCACGCATCTGGAAGAACTGCAGTCACAATAAGGTGAGTAATTTCCCTTACAGAGCTCCCCCAGGAGATGTTTCTCCTGCTCCCAGGGCAACATTCA
This sequence comes from Caretta caretta, assembly GCF_965140235.1. Lineage (NCBI taxonomy): Eukaryota > Metazoa > Chordata > Testudines > Cheloniidae > Caretta > Caretta caretta. The sequence goes on from NC_134217.1 coordinate 43,366,237, forward strand.
TGCAATCATTTCAAATCTAATGCTCAGGCCTTCCCTTGACTGTTCCCAGGCTCACTTCCTAGCCACTGTGTCAGGACACCACTGTCCAACCTAGGCCTGTGGGGTCCCTAGCCTTCGTGCCACAGAGGTAATGCTGAACCATGACCCCTGACCAGCAGCCTTCGGGCGAAGAATCTACAGCTCCACAACAGCCAAGCCCCTGATTGGCTGGACAGGCAGCATTCCCATTGGATACTTGGCCTATATGAAGACCCCAGCAGGAAGAAGAAGCAGTCTCAGCAATAGGCCATTGCAGATTACACTCCTCATCCGACCTCACCTATCTATCAGGCCAACGTGGCCTCTTGGATTGGATCTCATGGCTACCAACCCCTGCGAGAAATCTGATTGTTACCTCGGATTGCCTCTAGTACCCATTGACCTCCCAGCTACCAAATCACCTGCGTACCACTTCACTACACCTCTGGGTTGCCCCAGCCCTCTTCAGCCACTGGGCATTGCACCCTTCTGGCTTCAGCACCAGCTAGAATTTGATTTATTGGCAGTTTGTGTGATGCAAGGGGATCTCAGCTTCTTTGGTCTAATGTGAAGCCTTCAATAACTGAGTGCATGTTTGTAAGTTGTCCATCTTTAGCCCATTTCTGGAGGGAGAAAAACCCATTGACTTTACAGCGGGAGTGACTGCTGATCAGCAGTTCTGTGTTTTGATTCCTGGAAGATCTGTATAATTTTTTTTCGAGGTGAGTGAGTGGAGAGCTGAGCTGTACTACAGAGCAGTTAGAGGAGCTTCACTCTAGAGCCCGCATAATGCAAGATGTAGCTGTGAGTGTATATAGTTAAGGAAGCTACACTGATGCCATCAGTGGGCAGTAGCTGGGGTCTGGGGTCACTGTCCCTCTAGAAGACAGGTTCTGCTCCTGGTCATATGATATAAATCTGGATTAAGTCATTGCTGCTGTTCAGCACATTCATGAGATTAGAAGGACGGTGGTGGAATCTGTTGTGATCCTTACAGGCTGGGTGTAACACACACTATACTTCAGGGTCTTAAAATCTCTCCTGTAAGGAAATAGAAGCTCCTGCTTTGCCAACCCTAGCTGGACTCTGGTACCAAGGAGCTGATTCAGGGCAGGGCCCTCCAAACAAATGTTGAGTAGCTGTGGCCTCTGGGCCTGGCCCGCAGCCTGGTGACAGACAGGTGGGCAGGCACTGGAGGAGGCTCGGAGATCTTTTGAGGAGTCAGAGCTCTAAGGTTGGTAAATAGTTGGCAGGGCAGCTGCCAGACAACTGCACGGTGTCTTCTCTAGTTAATTCCTCTGTCTCCCAGCCCCTGCACCTCCCTTCTCCTTGCCTTGTTATTCCTTTCGACCACTTTGCTATGTTCTCAGGTCAAGGGCTTGCCTTACAGAAAGGAAAAGCTTAGCTGAAAATTAGGAGGTTTAATCAAAGCTTTTCCAGATGGCAGAACCAATCCGCAAACATTGAACTGGACAGAATGAAATGCCATTCAAATGGAAACAGGGGCTTGCACATTTTCCCTAACAAAGAACTTGACTCCAGCACCCCCTCCCCACCCTGAGTCACTCTTTCCTGCAGAGGGTGGGAATGAAATCTGGGGGAAGCCAGGCTGGGGGTGCAGTCACACAACATTATTTGTCTGTGCAGCCCAGCATCCAAATCATTACTCTTCGGTGACAGTAGCAGGAGACCATTAGAATTTGCAAAGCTCCCCTTTCTCTTTATGGCAGTGGTTTTCTACTCTCAGAAGTTGCCTGGCACTTCAGGTGACAGCCAGGTCCCAGTGTGTAATTTCCAGACTCTGACCCCAAAGGGGACAAAGTGTGGATCTGAGTGGGGAAAGGAAAGCTGACAGCCGCTCAGTCTGGAGTACCCTGTTTAGTTCCCTGCCCATGGGGTTTGTGCATGTGCCATCTCCTTGGTGTGACAGGTGCATGGCAAAGAAGCACATCAGCTTCCTGCTGGTTCTGAAAATCTGCCCTTCCCCCATGCTCTCAGTGCATTGATAGGTTTAAAAACAGCACAAGTGCAAAGTGGATTGGAAATGCCACCCCCCCCCCTTGCTTCTGTCGCAGAGCCCTGCAAGCACCGATGAGGGGGCAGGATTTGCTCCTCGGGAAGGGCTTGAGTACATAGAAGAGCCTTGTCTTGTGCCTTGCCAGGGAATGGAGCCAGTGGGAACCTTCCCTGCCCCTCACTGCCCAGGAGGTGGGAGGAGTGCAGTGGTGCTCTGCCCCACCCCTCCACCACCCACGACGTGGGCTGGATTTTCAGCTTTGCCAATTGTGCCCAACACTGGGGGAGACCCTTGTTGTGCCCGCACATTTGACTGTGAATTGTTGTGTGCTGGGGGTTGGGAGGGGCTGTGCTCTGTGCACGCTCCAGTGCTGTGTATGCAGTGCCAGACCCAGGATATTAGAGAGACGACGGGGGGAGGGAATATCTAGATAGAGATAGAGGTGGTTAGGGACTATTTAGAAAAGCTGGATGTGCACAAGTCCATGGGGCCGGACGAGTTGCATCCGAGAGTGCTGAAGGAATTGGCGGCTGTGATTGCAGAGCCATTGGCCATTATCTTTGAAAACTCGTGGCGAACCGGGGAAGTCCCGGATGACTGGAAAAAGGCTAATGTAGTGCCAATCTTTAAAAAAGGGAAGAAGGAGGATCCTGGGAACTACAGGCCAGTCAGCCTCACCTCAGTCCCTGGAAAAATCATGGAGCAGGTCCTCAAAGAATCAATCCTGAAGCACTTGCATGAGAGGAAGGTGATCAGGAACAGCCAGCATGGATTCACCAAGGGAAGGTCATGCCTGACTAATCTAATCGCCTTTTATGATGAGACTACTGGTTCTGTGGATGAAGGGAAAGCAGTGGATGTATTGTTTCTTGACTTTAGCAAAGCTTTTGACACGGTCTCCCACAGTATTCTTGTCAGCAAGTTAAGGAAGTATGGGCTGATGAATGCACTATAAGGTGGGTAGAAAGCTGGCTAGATTGTCGGGCTCAACGGGTAGTGATCAATGGCTCCGTGTCTAGTTGGCAGCCGGTATCAAGTGGAGTGCCCCAAGGGTCGGTCCTGGGGCCGGTTTTGTTCAATATCTTCATAAATGATCTGGAGGATGGTGTGGATTGCACTCTCAGCAAATTTGCGGATGATACTAAACTGGGAGGAGTGGTAGATACGCTGGAGGGGAGGGATAGGATACAGAAGGACCTAGACAAATTGGAGGATTGGGCCAAAAGAAATCTGATGAGGTTCAATAAGGATAAGTGCAGGGTCCTGCACTTAGGATGGAAGAACCCAATGCACAGCTACAGACTAGGGATCGAATGGCTAGGCAGCAGTTCTGCGGAAAAGGACCTAGGGGTGACAGTGGACGAGAAGCTGGATATGAGTCAGCAGTGTGCCCTTGTTGCCAAGAAGGCCAATGGCATTTGTAAGTATAAGTAGGGGCATAGCGAGCAGATCGAGGGACGTGATCGTTCCCCTCTATTCGACATTGGTGAGGCCTCATCTGGAGTACTGTGTCCAGTTTTGGGCCCCACACTTCAAGAAGGATGTGGATAAATTGGAGAGAGTCCAGCGAAGGGCAACAAAAATGATTAGGGGTATAGAACACATGACTTATGAGGAGAGGCTGAGGGAGCTGGGATTGTTTAGCCTGCAGAAGAGAAGAATGAGGGGGGATTTGATAGCTGCTTTCAACTACCTGAAAGGGGGTTCCAAAGAGGATGGCTCTAGACTGTTCTCAATGGTAGCAGATGACAGAACGAGGAGTAATGGTCTCAAGTTGCAGTGGGGGAGGTTTAGATTGGATATTAGGAAAAACTTTTTCACTAAGAGGGTGGTGAAACACTGGAATGCGTTACCTAGGGAGGTGGTAGAATCTCCTTCCTTAGAGGTTTTTAAGGTCAGGCTTGACAAAGCCCTGGCTGGGATGATTTAACTGGGAATTGGTCCTGCTTCGAGCAGGGGGTTGGACTAGATGACCTTCAGGGGTCCCTTCCAACCCTGATATTCTATGATTCTATGATTCTATCTCGCCAGCAGCACTTGGTCCAGTAACAGAGATGACCTCCCCCGCCTCGCCTCCGCACTTGTCAGGGGTGTCAGGCATGCTCCTATGAGCAGAATCAGGGCCCTACTTGTCTCTCTGTAACACAGGCAGGCAAGGGGCTGTCGCACCTTGTGCTGCTCCAGAGGGATGTCCATACCCCCTCCTTGGCAGAACCTCTCCGCTGGCACGCTCCCCCATTCAGGCACACACCTGCCGCTCATTTACCTGGCTGTGCAAGTGGGGGCTGCTGTGAGAAGCAAATAATGAGGCCTTTGGGATCTTCTTGGTGTGCATGCTAGTGCTGCTCCAGTGACACGGGGCTGCATGAGCGGCCGTGTGCACAAGGACTCTGGCTGGGCAGGTCAGGCAGGGAATAGCTCTGTCACTGGCCATTTAGATTCAGCCGTTTCATCTGCAGTTCCCTCAAGTGCTGAATTGAATAAAACCAGCAGCAGCAGTGGGGGAGGGGCTCTGAGCTAAATGAAAAGAGCAGGCAGCTTGTAAAAGAGAATCACATCATTCCACTGCAAATCCAGCTCCAGCAGGAGGCGTGGCAGGAGCCTGGCAAACCCATCCAGTGCAGCAGGGAGGGCTCTGTGCATGTCTGCCACTAAAGAAGGGCATGGTCCTCCAGGGGTGCCAGCCCCAGGGCTTTAGAGGGAGCCTCACACCAGCTAGAGTCACGTGGCAGTGGCAGAATCTCAGCCCTAACCAGCAAGGAAAAGGCCATTCCAGCTCTCCTGGCTGTGGCTCAAAGCCAGCAGGGAAACAAAAAGATCCCCCATTTATTATTTTGCAAATACTCAGTGCTGGGGCTTGACTGCTGGCTTCTGATACATGACCGGGGCAGCTGGAGCATCTCCCCTCTCCATAACCAGCTTCTGTGGAGTAGCTTTTGAGGAAGGGGTTGTGACTCCTTCCCCTCTGCTCTGCCCATCATCTCTACTCCAAGTGCATTTTCCTTCTGCGCCAGGCTCCTGGCAGGGCCTGTCCTCACTGACAGTCACTCAGCTCAGTGCAGGCATTGAAATAGAGCAAAATGTATTGGAGAAAATCACAGAATGAAGCAGAACATAAATTCGTAGGGCCTGATTTGCCTCCCACGAGTGCAGCTTCATTCTCATCCAGGAGTTACTGCGATGAACCCCCAAGTAACTGACAGAAGCATCAGGCTCCCTGGCCCTACGCTCCGTCTCAGAAGGAATTGCCTCACGATGCAGAAAGCCCTTTGGTTTGATCCCCACCATCGAAACTATAACCCTTTAGATTCTGTGCATGTGTCTACCTTGGGAAAATGAGGGCGCCCCCCAACCCTAGGGCTGAACATATCCAGGTCACGCCTCTTATAAATATTGATGCCATTGTTTGTATGGTACAGGGCAAGCCACATCTCTGCCCCCGCTTACCCTCCCACCGTCTCTCTGTATATGCCTCCTCCAGTGTCAGGCCTCGGGCCTTTATATCTGCTGGGGTGGAATCATGCCATTCTTGCACGCATCCAGTGAATCCACCAGGCTTATCCACCATGTCTGACTTAGGTCTGACACCTGCAGTCCTTCCCTTCGGGAGTCTGGGAGCAGTGGGGCGACAGGGACCAGCCAGCCTGCTTAAACCACAGCATGGATTATTTTAGCAGTAGGAACAAAGCATTTAGAGAGGAGGATTTAAAAACAGTCTGCACGCCTGTCTATCTCATCAGAAGGGTTATTGCCATCCTGTGCTGGCAGGCCCAGCGGGCCAAGTTTCTTCAGACGCCCAGTGGGTGCCAATCTCTATCTGAACGGTTCCCCAACAGCTACTGCGCCCTAGAGAGAGTGTCACTTCTTCGTCAGCCAAAGCTGTTTGTTCTTCTCCATTCCCAGCTGTTGGCCCTCTTTGCCCAAGCCAGTCTGGTTGGCTCAGGGGGAGTGGCTTTCCCATTAACAGCCTTTGTGTGTTTGCTGACGGGGATCTTATTTGGAGCCATTGTGTTGCCTTTCTGCTTGTTTCCCAAGAGTCCTGTTAATTTAACCCAATATATTCATACAGCAAACATCCCAATAAGCAGGCCAACATACAGGATTAGTAAATTATTCTACAGCGGCTCCATGTCCATCAGTCTGTAGATGGCACTAAGGAGTGTTTGGAAATGCGTTTGCTATCACATTCTCGGACACCATTCCTTTTCTCAGTGTAGACGAAAGTGTGTGCGCACATGTACAACTGTGTGTTCCTCCCAGTTTGTCACGTGAGGCTCACATCCAGGTCTGAGCTCAAGTCCTTTATTAACCACGTCTACATGAGAAAGTTGCACCACTTTAAGTTAAATCGGATTTTTAAATCATTTTAGTTAAACTGGTACAGACCCCTATGTGGGCACTCTTATTTCAGACTGGATCCACACAGGGTTTGCTCCACTATAAGTAAAAACCAAATTAAATCAGTGCAACTTCCTCATGTGGACAAGGCCTTAAAGGGGCTCAATTCTGTAACTCCCCACTTTTGCATTATCTCCATCAGCAGCAGTGCTGGTGTAGATGGGACACAAGCATTTTTACCATGCTGACATTGTGACCTTCTCTGAGCGGAGTTAGATGTCGCTGTGGTAAAACATCCGCACCATGCAGCAGCAGAAGATATTAAAGAAAATGTGAGTGTAGCTACAATCTTACAGACTCTTCCCAAGGGCCAGTTTACATTAGCATTTCAGCATGGCATAGTCTGAGACCAGACTCCGGAATACTAGAACTGGCCCAGTTTGTATAGCTCAGATATCTTTTGTTCTCCCAAAAGTCCTTCATCCACACACGGCAGTTGATTGTCTTTGGAATGACGTCCTTCCAAAGTCATATTCTTCCCACACCCACAAAGGTAGGGTCTTTGGTGTCTTTTCTCTCTGATTTAATGACCTTAACACATCACTTTGGTCATAGACCTTTGGTTAGTATGTACCAGGTAGCTCCTCCTCAGACCATGTGTAAACATGCAGTGCAGAGCTCACTCCTCCTCGATAACCAATGCACACGGATATCACATGGATTTTAGGATACAGTGCTCTCCAAGGCTTAGTGCATCAACATGCAGAAATTAGATACATTCCTGTGTAACAGAGAACTAGAAATCAGGAATTCATACTCTGCAGTCAGCCTGCGCGCGTCTGTGTGTGTGTGTGTTCAGCAGTCAGCCTGTGTGTGTGTGTGTGTTCAGCAGTCAGCCTCTGTGTCTGTTTGTTTGTGTGTGTGTGTGTGTGTTCAGCGGTCAGCCTGCATGTGTGTGTGTGTGTGTGTTCAGCAGTCAGCCTGCGTGTGTGTGTGTGTGCGTGTGTGGTGTTCAGCGGTCAGCCTGCGTGTGTGTGTGTGTGGGTGGGTGGGTGTTCAGCAGTCAGCCTGCGTGTGTGTGTGTGTTCAGCAGTCAGCCTGTGTGTGTGTGTGTGTGTGTGCAGCGGTCAGCCTGCGCGTGTGTGTGTGGGGGGGGGGGGTGTTCAGCAGTCAGCCTGCGCGTGTGTGTGGGTGTGTGTGGGTGTTCAGCGGTCAGCCTGTGCGTGTGTGTGTGTGTGTTCAGCAGTCAGCCTGCGTGTGTGTGTGTGTGTGTGTGTGTTCAGCGGTCAGCCTGTGTGTGTGTGTGTGTGTGTGTGTGTGTGTGCGTGCGTGTTCAGCGGTCAGCCTGCGCGTGTGTGTGTGTGGGGGGGGGTGTTCAGCAGTCAGCCTGCGCGTGTGTGTGGGTGTGTGTGGGTGTTCAGCGGTCAGCCTGTGCGTGTGTGTGTGTGTGTTCAGCAGTCAGCCTGCGTGTGTGTGTGCGTGTATGTGTGTTCAGCGGTCAGCCTGTGTGTGTGTGTGTGTGTGTGTGTGTGTGTGTGCGTGCGTGTTCAGCGGTCAGCCTGTGTGTGTGTGTGTGTGTGCGTGTGTGTGTTCAGCGGTCAGCCTGCGTGTGTGTGTGTGCGTGTGTGTTCAGCGGTCAGCCTGCGTGTGTGTGTGTGTGCGTGTGCGTGTGCGTGTTCAGCGGTCAGCCTGTGTGTGTGCGCGTGTGTGTGTGCGTGTGCATGTGTGTTCAGCGGTCAGCCTGCGTGTGTGTGTGTGTGCGTGTGTGTGTGTTCAGCGGTCAGCCTGTGTGTGTGTGTGTGTGCGTGTGTGTGTGTTCAGCGGTCAGCCTGTGTGTGTGTGCGTGTGCGTGTGTGTGTTCAGCGGTCAGCCTGCGTGTGTGTGTGCGTGTGCGTGTGTGTGTTCAGCGGTCAGCCTGCGTTTGTGTGTGTGCGTGTGCGTGTTCAGCGGTCAGCCTGCGTGTGTGTGTGTGTGCGTGTGTGTGTGTGTGTTCAGCGGTCAGCCTGCGTGTGTGTGTGTGTTCAGCGGTCAGCCTGTGTGTGTGTGTGTGTGTGCGTGAGTGTGTGTTCAGCGGTCAGCCTGCATGTGTGTGTGTGCGTGTGCGTGTGTGTGTTCAGCGGTCAGCCTGCGTGTGTGCGTGTGCGTGTGCGTGTTCAGCGGTCAGCCTGCGTGTGTGTGTGTGTGCGTGTGCATGTGTGTTCAGCGGTCAGCCTGCGTGTGTGTGTGTGTGTGTGCGTGTTTGTGTGTTCAGCGGTCAGCCTGTGTGTGTGTGCGTGTGTGTGTTCAGCGGTCAGCCTGCGTTTGTGTGTGTGCGTGTGCGTGTTCAGCGGTCAGCCTGCGTGTGTGTGTGTGCGTGTGCGTGTGTGTGTTCAGCGGTCAGCCTGCATGTGTGTGCGTGTGCGTGTTCAGCGGTCAGCCTGCGTGTGTGTGTGTGTGCGTGTTCAGCGGTCAGCCTGCGTGTGTGTGTGTGTGCGCGTGTGTGTGTGCGTGTGCGTGTGTGTTCAGCGGTCAGCCTGCGTGTGTGTGTGTGTGCGCGTGTGTGCGTGCGTGTGCGTGTGCGTGTTCAGCGGTCAGCCTGCGTGCGTGTGCGTGTGCGTGTTCAGCGGTCAGCCTGCGTGTGCACATGCGCATGCACCAGCCACTGTGTGCGTACCGTGTCTGTGTGCATAGTTGAACTGGGCGCTGGATTCTTGTCCTCGGTTTTAACCCTATACCTGCTGTATGTAGTTGAACTGACGGCGTGTGAAGTGGGTTCCAGGGGCTTAGGGAGAAGCCAGCGGCAGCTGGCGCACACGCACTGCTCCGCCGTAGTTCCCTGCGTGGACTCTTGCTGCGCACAGGGCCTTGCTGCACAGTCGCTGAGTGAACGTTGGCCACGTACGAGGCTAATCCCCCGGGGGCACCGCTTGCGCGCTGTGTGGGTGCCCCCGGGAGTGACCGCGGGGGAGCCTGCTTGCTTTGAGTCCACCCCTCGCTCCCTGGGCACTACCTGCCCTGGGTGGACAAGCGCTTAGACTAACCCTCTATGGCGCCACAGAGTGGACTCTCGTGGCGTGACCTGCAGCGTGCACCACAGTGTCCCACGAACCCGCTGCTGGCATGCGCTAGGACTATATTAGTGCAAACTAGGTGCCTTTTATTTCACACCAGTAGTGTCCACGTGGGGCAGGGAGAGCACACCACTTTGTGGTTTCTGCAGTTCACACCCCTGCAGTCCACACTGTAGACAAGCCCTAAGGCCTGGTCGGCACTCGGTACGTCTACACTGCAGTCAGGGGTGTGAGTGCAGCATGTACAGACATACTCGAGCTAACTTTGATCTAGCGAGCTCAAATAACAGTAGCTTTGAAGCCATGGCAGCATGGCCTAGCCATTCAAGCATAACGCCAGCAGACCCTGGTTGGTGGCGGGCAGGATCGAACCTGGGACCGCTGAAGCTTAGTATATGAGCCTCTACTGCATGAGCTAAAAGCCACAGGTCTCTTAGCCAAGGCTGTAGCAGACTCTCCAATCTCTAGATAGTCTAGGGGCCACTAGAGGGGGACAGGGCCACTCCAAGCAGGCAGGGGCGGCGAGTTATACGGGCCCATGGTGCCTGTGCTCCAGGAATATTCAGGGCCTGGGTGCCCAGCTCCACCAATGTTCGGGGCCGGGTCTCTCCCCGGCCCCACCTGCCGCCCACGGCCAATTTAAAAGGGCCCAGGGGCCCCCGGCCTCCACCGGCAGCACAGCGGAGTGAGCTGCCCAGCCTCACTCCATGCTGCTTCCAGAAGCGGTCAGCACATCCCAGTGGCCCCAGGGGAGGTGAGAGCGTCTCTGCGCGCTGCCCCCACCCAGAGCACCGACTCCGCAGCTCCCATTGGCCAGGAACTGTGGCCAATGGGTGCTGCAGGGGCAGTGCCTACGGGCAGCCACCCGCAGAGACTCCCCTCCCCTCCCCCCGTCTAGGAGCCGCTACCAGAGGGGTGTGCCAGTCACTTTAGGGAGCCACCCGAGGTAAGCACTGCACCCCTCACCCTCTCCTGCACCCCAAGCACCCCCTGCCCCAGACCAGAACCCGCACCCAAATTCCCTCCCAGAGCCTGCACCCCACAGCCCCTCTCGCACCCCCTCCTGCACCCAAACGCCATCCCAGACCCTGACCCCTCACCCCTCCCGCACCCAAACTCCCTCCTCGAGCTTGCACCCCGCATCCCTCCTGCACCCAAACCCCTTCCCAGAGCCTTCGGCAGGTGGGGGGGGATGGGCACCATCAAAAGCTATACAATCCGGCCGCCCCTGCAAGCAGGCATGGGTTACACAAGCACACAGCCAGGGTCCTGGATAGGTTTACGCAGCCCCTGCTTCTGCCATTCAAGCTGCCTAAGTCACAGCTAGCTCAGGCCTGTCTGCCCGTGCCGCAGTCACACCTCGCACTGCAGTGTAGACAGACCTTCGGAAAGCTTCCCATTTTTGACACTGGGTGGACACACTGCTGCAGCTGCATGGCTCCGCTCTACCCACACTTTCTGCAGTGGTGCTGAACATGGTCTGTGCCCTCTGCTTGCCGTTAAACTGTCCTCAGCACTGACTGAGCTGCACCCTTTGCTGAAGCAAGTGTAAATGTGATCTAGTGCTTCGATAGCAGGGCTGGGAGTCAGGACTCACGGGGGTAGGACACTGGCCGTGCCTCACGCTTCTCCTTCGGTAGTGACTCTGACCTACTTCACATGGTTTTGGGAGGCCTAATTTTCTACCGTTAATGAAAGGGCTCTGTGTTCCGGTGACTCTGGATCCAAGGGGTAGAGCATGAGAGAGGCTGCTGCTGTGAGCTTGTGTTTTGCAGCTATGGTTTCCCCCCTGCATTGCTGCTCTGGTTGCTTGCCTGCTGTAGTGGCTTATTCATTTTAAAACATGGTTATTTTTCATGTTGTGGTCTCCGTGTGTTTGGGGTGCTTCTCATTGTCCTTGCTTCACCAAAACTGAGCATTCCTGTGTGTATTTCCTTGTGTGAAATGCTTGCACGTGTGTGTGTGTGTGTGTGTGTGTGTGTGTGTGTGTGCGCACGCACAAGGGAGATGGAGCTGCAGCTTCAGCTACACTAAGCAATTAAACTCCAGCAGCTCAGGGATGAGCAGGAGGCCGTGATTTTCCTTCCCTTTGCAGTAATTGCCTCAGCAATCAGCTTTGATCACCCGAGAGCAGAGGAGATGAGGGTTGCAAGTTGACATCAGTGGTTTTAATATATCCATTTACATATACAGCAGCATACAGCTTTCCATAGCATCTCTGACCTGAAACCATTGCAGCCCCATAGACACCTCATTGAATTTAATACTTCGCTGCTGCGGAAGCCACAGGACGAGGGTGGGGATGGATAATCAAGCCCTCGCTCGCTCGCTCTCTGTGAATGTCTATAGAAATGACATGAAAGTAATTGCTTTTGAAAAGCAAAGCAGAAATGGCACAATTGATTCCACTTAAACGAGAGAGGAAGGGGAGTGGGGGGAATGTTCGCCCTAAACACGTCGCTGACTCTCCTGCAGCAAGCAAATGGACTCCTGTTTCTGAGGGGAAGAGGGGAAGGTGGGCAACATGTGGCTGTTCAGGTCTCTGGCTGGCAGGAGAGGGGCAGACTGTCCCAGGCTGGCAGTGCTGCAGGATGCACTCTTTAGTCTAACTCTGACCAAAATGGTACCTGCAGCCCCCTGCCCTGTGGCCCCCTGTGACAGACTCTGGTAAGGGAGAGCTGCTATGGTAACCCCACTTCCCCTTGCACAATCCACGTGTGAGGCCACAGGTGGATTATTCCACATGCCAAGGGAGTAGGACGTGCACAGCAGGGAAAGTCTGGGAGATAAAGTTCAATGCCCCTGGCTGGTGCACCCTAACCTGACCTCCATGAGGCTTCTTTGGAGCTGTAGTTGAAATGCACCCCGCCTGCCCAGAATAGTTTATCTGTGCTGTACTTTCTGTTACCAAACTCCACCCTGTAGGCCACAAAAGGCAGCTAGTCCTCTCCCATGCAGGCTCCCTTAACCCTCAGAGGAGACTTGGTCTGAGAATGGCTGAACCCTTCACTCCGCAGTGCAGTTCATTAGGATGAAAGAGCCTCGGACTGTAAAACAGGAGCTCAAGGCACAAGACAGTCCTGTGTGTGAACACTAGATGGTGGGTCCTGCTGAGGGAGATGCTCCATCTCCATGTTCCTTCAGATGCCCTGAAGCAGGAGTCCCAGCGCAGTTTAACTCTTTAATGTGACTGCGGCTAGTCCCATCATCCATCCAGATGTCCTCTCCTTTTTAGAGTCCTGCTAGGCTCTTGGCCTCAATGATATCATGTGGGGGTGAGTTTCACAGGTCATTTGTGTTGTGTCCATAAGTAATTCTTTTTTCAGTGTTCAGTCTGATTCCTTTGAGTGTTGTGGACTGTCCCCTTGTCCTAGTCTTATGAGAGAGGTGTATGTGCTACTTCCTCTACAGCCTTCTTTATTATGTATCCCTCGAATATATCCCCTTTCCTATTCCTCTTCACCTTGGGTAAAAACTCCAGTCTGTTCATTCTCTTGCCTTACGGAAGTCTCTCTAGGCCTCTAATCATGGCTGGTATTTGGCCCTGTGATTTGGCCAAGCCTCCAGAAAACTGCAGGATGTTCGTTAGGCCTGTGACATGCAAGAAAGGACAGAGTAGGTTCAAAGCCACAGGCTGGTGGACCATGCCTGAGTTTGCTGGATGCATGATGAGGCTGGTGCCTGCACCCGCTAACCCCGTGTGTCCTCTATGGCAGTGGTTCTCAACCAGGGGTACATGTACCTCTGGGTATACTCAGCGGTCTTCCAGGGAGTACTCCACTCATCTAGATCAGTGTTTCTCAGCCTGGGGTACGCAGCCCCACGGGTGGTCATGGGATGGGTTTAGGGAGGTCACAAATGGCGGGCTGGCATTAGGAGATGGCAAGCAGAGCAGTTGCCCGGAGCCCCCTGCAAAGCTGAGTTAAATGCTTCAGCCCCGGGCAGCAGGGCCTGGGCTTCAGACAAGGCTCACAAGTGAAAAACAGGCTCAGTATCACAAGGAAATGTAAGTACAATATTTATATTCCAGTGGATTTATTTCATAACTATCTAGTAAAAATGAGAAAGTCAGCCGTTTTTCAGTACTAGTGGCTGTGACACTTTTGTATTTTTATGCCTGATTTTGTAGGCAAGCAATTTTTAAGTGAGGTGAAACTGGGGGTATGCAAGACAAATCTGACTCCTGAAAGGAGTAGAGTCGTCTGGAAAGGTTGAGAACCACTGCTGTTTGGCTGATAGCCACCTGCCTTGTGTTTGTCAGAACCACTTCCTTGTGTGCAACAAATGGTCTGAGAGAGGGTCCCCTCTTCCATGCCCTTCTGATCAAGGCCTCTGACTAGGGTGAGATGTCAGAACCCCCTCCCTTCTAGGGGCAGTTTCTCTCTTTGAGGCACTCTGCACAAGTCACCCCACTGGCTGGATTTGGTCTCAGGATTCAGAAAAGACTGAAAACCATATTTAAAGAACTAGCTTGCAGAACATATCTAGTACTAAACTCAGCCCAAGATAATCTAGATGCGGAGCCTTGGCTTAGTTACAGTCGAAATAAAAGGAAATCCTCTATGTTTCTAGGGGCCTGACAGCCTGGCATCTGTCCCAGGAACTGTCTTTTCCACATCGCACCCCCATCTCGCAAGTCCTCTCCGATTCTGGCTGTTCACAGAGGTGCTTGGTAGATCACGATCCCAGATTTACACAAACACAGTGGTGTCCCTGGAGCCATTTAGGGTTTTAGCATTTGCTGGGTTTTGAGTGCTTACCTGTGCAACTCCAGCTGTTTCCCATTGTAGTTGTAATGGGCTGTGCGTGTGTAGCATAAGGCTGCACTAAAGCATTACAGCTTTGCGGAAGGCAAGATATTATGATGATGGTGGCTCCATTACAGATTTAATTTAGATATTAAAATCGTTTTATGTTAATAATATTCAAATTAATTATGAATGTATTTATTGAATGTTGACAACTTGGTGACAGTCTTCAGTAAATATATTTTTATTAATCAATTAACATTTAATTACTATATGAATTCTAGCTAGATTTAGTCAGATAGTTACTAATTAAACGCATCTTAGCCATTGGGTGCATTCAAGGCCGTCTCCAACATGTTCATAGGATTTGGCTAGATTTCCCCAGAGCTCTTCAACCGCTGTGCAGGGGACTGAGTGGGCCTGGTGGGGGAGAGGGTAGTGTGGGCTGCCACGTGGGCCGGTTTGTAACACACTGGCAGCATGAGGCACAAAGACGCACAGTGCCTGCCCCAGACAGGATACCCTGGGAGCCCCCAGAGGGTAATGCTAACTGGCAATACCTTGGGGGAGGCAACGGGAAGCGTGGCAGAGTTGGAGAAGAGCTGGTACAATACTGACATGGATTTGCCTTTGAGAGCTTCCTGAAGTGGGTTTTCAAGAGAGGAGGTTTGGCACATAGTGCCCTGGGGCAAAAGGGGGCTGAGGCTGCCAGAAGAAGGCACAAACTCACTGCTCTGGGTATCAGAGTAACAGCCGTGTTAGTCTGTATTCGCAAAAAGAAAAGGAGTACTTGTGGCACCTTAGAGACTAACCAATTTATTTGAGCATAAGCTTTCGTGAGCTACAGCTCACTTCATCGGATGCATACTGTGGAAAGTGTAGAAGATCTTATTATATACACACAAAAAGCATGAAAAAATACCTCCCCCCACCCCACTCTCCTGCTGGTAATAGCTTATCTAAAGTGATCACTCTCCTTACAATGTGTATGATAATCAATGGCCCAACTTGATTTAGATAAGCTATTACCAGCAGGAGAGTGGGGTGGGGGGAGGTATTTTTTCATGCTTTGTGTGTATAAAAAGATCTTTTACACTTTCCACAGTATGCATCCGATGAAGTGAGCTCACGAAAGCTTATGCTCAGATAAATTGGTTAGTCTCTAAGGTGCCACAAGTCCTCCTTTTCTTTTTGCTCTGGGTATGTGCAGTGCCTGGCACAATGGCCTGGGTCAGGTTTCTAGGTACTACTGACCACACATGTTGTTGCCAGTAATAACGGTGAGGGTGGAAGTGGTGAACAAAGGGAGCGCCATAGCCAATGCCTCTGCAGCTTGCATCTCCCCCACCGTGTTGTCTGCTGGACAGTGCAAAAAGTTTTGAGTTCTGCTCTTTGTGTACTAATCTGCAGCCATGCCAGGAAGGGAGGGTGCAGGCTGCCTGTGTGTTCAGCAGGAATCACTAGTGAACTCATTGTGTGAGGCCAGACATTGGCTAAGCCAGACAAAAATCCCAGAGTTCTGAGCAGCCAGGGCCTGGGAGTGTGGCTGCCAGGAGACCCCCTTCTTTTAGGTAGGGCACTTCCTGAAATCAGCCAGGGTTCTGGGGGAGCTGGCTAGTCTATGATTTGCTGCCCCATGGTAGGGTGAGTAGGTTGAAGGGCATCCTTTTCTGGGTCCCAGATTCCTGTTGGGGCGGGGAGGGGGGAGAAGGGGCCCGATGAGAGCGAGATATTCCTCAGCCCAGTAGGAGTCAGGGGTGGGAAGGGCAGCCATTTCTTCTGGGAGAGTTTGGTTGGCACAAGCGGGGAGATGGGAGAGATTTCTCCTTTTTGGGACACTTATGGCAACCAGGCAGAGGTGTCTGCAACATGGGAGCTTGGAGGCCTTTTGTCACTCATATTTCAGTCCTATATTGTTTAGTCTGTAAACACTTGAAGGGCAACCGAAACCTTCAGACACTCAGGGGATGAGGAAACTAGTGACATCAGCATGGGGTGCTCCAAAAGGCTGCAGCCTGGAGTGGAAGTTTTCACAGGCTGGCTCCAGCGGCCACAGCTGCTGCTGGGCTTTGCGCAGTTCAGGAGGCATGACTGGGCTCTGTTTCCGAAGGGGGTGATGTGTCAGATCCCAAAAGGCTGGCCCTGGGGAGGGGCTGCCACCTCTCCCCCGCTGCTGGCCAGAGTGTAGTGCTGAGAGCATGTTCTCGGTGCTTCATCCTTGGGCTGTGACTGGGACAATGTACTTTGTTGAGCCAACTGCTGCTGTTTGTTTGTCTGTCTGGGCAGCTTGGCAGCCAGTGCCTGCTGTTAACCTACGTGATGTTGTGTTTTAGGTTAGCAGTGCTCCAGAATCCCATCCTTGTGAAAGTCTCCCCTCGTCTTCCCAAACCATTGAGCTCCTGAAAACAGAGGTAAAGGCCCCTGGAGACTAATTGTGTCGAGAGAGACCAGCCTGAGCTGCACTCCCTGGTCAGATACCAGCCTTGTTTAACAATAAACCCCAGTCTCCAGGGCTTGATCTCTCAGCCTGGCGGCACAGGAAGCCCTGGCGTGCTGCCCCTTACTTGGCCTGGTGGTGTTAGTTTTATAGAGCTACGCCAAGGTATGGAACTGATTGAGCTGCTAGGCACATCTTTGTGGGGCATCTGCACGGAGGGCTCAGGGCAGCAACTGGAGCCCCTCTGCAGATGCACCCCTTCCAGATACAAGCAGGCCTTTGCAGCACAGACATGCAGCCTCCTTAGCAGTGCTGTTGGTTACAGCTCTGTGAGCCGAGGCTGACTCCTGACATCTGGGGGAGAGAATCTGATTCCTGTTGCAGACACAAGCGTGTCTCTTTCCACGTTCCCCTTCCACCACTGCTCTTTGGGCTGGGACCCATGTTGTGGCTGTTTGTCCCCCACTGTCTTCTGTTTGAGTTCAGCCATGTGGAGCTCTGGGCCATACAGGGCACTGGGGGCCTGAGGAGGTACTGTGGGCTCTGCAGAGGAATTCTGGACCATATAGGGCAGTGGGCCCCACGGCGGGGAGCTCTGGGCTGTACAGGGCAGTGGGCCCCACGGGGGGAGCTCTGGGCCATGCAGCATGATGGGGACCTGAGGTGCTGTGGGCTCTGCAGGGGAGCTCTGGGCTATACAGGGCAGTGGGGACCTGGGGAGGGGCTGTGGGTCCAACAGGCCGCTCTGGGCCATACAGCACGGTGAGGGACCCGGAGAGTGCTTTGAGTTCCGCAGGGGGAGCTCTGGACAAGAAGCAAGAGTGCAGGGACCTGGGCATTTCAGCGCTCATGGACTTGTCCAGGCCTTTGTTCTTCACTAGCTCTAGGAAGAGATTTCTGTGGTTGAGCGTAAGTGCATCATGCCTGGGGCCCTCTCTTTATGGGAAGCCTTTGAGTGGGTGAGCTTAGTGAGGCTGAAGCTTTCTGTATCCTTCCCTGCTGGAGAGAGGAGAGTGGGAGAAGCTGTGGCAGGAGCTATCCATGGCTAATTTCCAGTGGGAGGATGATGCAACCACGTCCTTTCTAAACCCCATGTCTCTCCTCTCATGTGACCTGGTGCTTGGGAGGCTGTTACTATATTTAGTTATGTGCATTATTTGTTTAGCCTTACTAGATCACGGAGGATAATCTATTTTCTCCTAAAACAAGCCTTCCTCTGGGCCACCCCAGACCCCAATAAATGAGGTGCGTTGATATCACCTGTAGAAAGGGACAAGGAACAAAAGTAGTTCCAACCCCAGCTGTCATGTCAGGATATTGCCACGCTACTGACCAATCACTGCAGAGGATTTCCCAATGCTGAGTTTAAAAAAAACTCTCAGGATCTGTGGCCAGCAAAATCTGTTGCCTCCCAGTCGCTGTCTGCTCTGCCAGCGACAGAAGTCACTCCTGGCCATTGCAGAGAGGAATTAGTTACTGCCACCACTTCCACCTGGCCTGTCCAGAGAAAGTCCCCAGCATCTGAGATGCCGGTCGGTGATGGGGCCTGCACACAGCTAGCTTTGGGGATCAGTGTTTAGTCCTGTCATGATAATTGCTCACTGGTTGGCATTCATGATTCTTCCTTTCTCCCTCTCCATGTAAACACTTTCCAGCTGGAATGCCGAGATGCAAAAGTCTGGACTCTTCAAAGCCAGCTCCTGCTCCTGCAGGACAAAAGGGATGGGCTGGCCGCCGAGGTACCAAGGCTCTCCTTTTTCTTTTCTCTGCGCAGACAATGCCAGAGGAGGGTGCCCCAGCACTCCATAGCACACAGCAGAGCAGCCTGGAGCTGCAACACGTAGCCAGCGCTGGGAGCTGTTTGTTTTATTTAAATAACTTTGTGTTTGCGCGATTGCCTTCTATTTCTGTCCCTTGTTCAGGCTCCGTAGAGCTTCCCCCTGAGAAGGGATGAGGGCAAGTGTCCCTCAGAGGAGTGTCTGCAGCTCCCTGCCTCCCCTGACTTGGACATGTCAGTACTGTGGCTGGTGTGCTAGCAAATCGCACCTACCATATTGGCTTCCTGTCCCCAGAACATCAGGTTCTTGCAGCTAGTGGGGGGTGTTTCTCCTCCCCTCAGTCCCCACCCCCAGTAGCATCAGGCCTGTGCTGTTCAGGGTTTTGTTAAGCCGTTTAGTATTAATTGATTTTTTTTTCCATTTTTTCTTTCTTTCCCTGGGCGGGTCAATAGCTGGATGCTCAAGAGCAGAGGATCTATGAATTGCAGACCAAGCAGACGGAGAGGCAGGCAGAACTGGAGCAGAAATGCAGCCGGATCCAGCAGCTCAAACAAGACCTGGAGGCCAGTGGCAGGCTACAGGAGGAATCCCAGGGGCAGGTAAGGAAGACTCCACTCCAGCTCTATAGGCCTGGTTCGTAACTTTATTTAATGCACTAGCAACCTAAACCAGCAGTGGTGACATGCTTCTATTCTCGTGCAAATGATGCAGGATGAGATAGGGCTGAAGATCTGAAAGTGGAGGCTCCCAGTGAGGAAGGGAGAGCATGGGGAACCAAAGGAGAGACACTGCTGCATTGCTGGCTGCAGCCATGCACTCTACCCAAACCCTGACTCCAGGGGTAGCGGCTGCAATTGAGCAGATGTCCTAGGTATTGATCCCTGCATTCTGCTGTCAAATCCACTCAGAGTGAGGAATCGGGTGGCCCTGTGGAGGACAGGAGGGGGACTGCACCCCTGGGAAGGAGCTGTCCTAATGGGTGGTAACAGTGGTAAGTGGTCAGCCAGGATGAGGCTTGTTCAGATATATTGGTCTTGGCTCCCTGAGATAGAAATCTTTAATTTGCTTCAGAAGATACACATCCTTATAATGAAACTCTCCCAGTGCTGCTGCAGACCCTGGCAACGGCCTCTCTGCTGGGCAGTATTTGTGCCTAGCTCCTTTGTAGCCCCAGGGTCCCCTTGTAGCAATTTCTCCTCCCCTTCCT
This sequence comes from Caretta caretta, assembly GCF_965140235.1. Taxonomy (NCBI): domain Eukaryota; kingdom Metazoa; phylum Chordata; order Testudines; family Cheloniidae; genus Caretta; species Caretta caretta. The sequence continues at coordinate 43,385,830 of NC_134217.1, forward strand.
GTATCCGTTGGGTTTCCTGCCCTTACAGATCTCTGTTAGCAGGCACTGTGCTTCAGAGTCTTCCAGGAGTCAAACCCTTTGCTTAGGCAACTTATTCCTGCAGTGTGTGACTCCAGCTGGGGAGGGCATGCAGCCTCCACCGGCACCTCCGCCGCAGAGTTCCGCGCTTGCTGGCTTTCCAGGTTCCAGTAGCTGTGAAGGATATTGACCACAGCCATCATTTGAATCAATATGGCAAGTGGACTCTGGTGTGATGGTAGCCAGTGCTGAAAGTCTGCAGCTGGTCCCACTGTGTACTGCAGGACTGCTTGCTGAACCTGACCATTGGACCCAGTGCTGCTCTCTTTCAGCATCCCATAAGCCTGAGCAATTGGTCTGCCTGTGTAACAAACTGATAAGGAAATCGCTCCAAATACTAGAAGATTAAACTCCAGAGGATCAGGTCCCTGCTTGCTGGACAAGAGTGAGCTAACCACAGCAGGGATTATCCAGAACATGGCAGCATTTCAGAGTTTTTAGCAGAAAATGGAATTCGTTTTATTTTAAGTAGCTTGGTGGTGCTGTGATGCTGCTCTGGCCCTGGACAGGAGTGTAATGGGATATTGCTCCTCCTGCTGTCAAGTCGTTCATGGGGGGGTGTGTACAGAAATGTGGGTGGAAATGCATGCTGCAGCCCTGCTCTCTGGTTGTCAGTAGCTCTGGGGCATGTACTGTGTGAAGATGTGTGAATTTGTCTGTTTGCATGTGTGTGAGTCTGTGAGTGTATCCATGTGTGCACGTTTCTCTGTTTGTGCATCTGTCTATAAATGTGAGTCTGTGTCGGTGTATGCGGGGGGAGGGAAGGGAATCAGGCTGGCTGCTGATACTCTGTCTCGTTCCCTACTTCCTCTGCCCTTCGTGGCTCACGTATGCTGGCTCCTTTGTATGGTGTGACAGGTGGAGGGGAAGATGGCCATTCCAGCTCACAGTCAGGGTTTCAGGAGCCGTATGCTGTGAAACTCCCAACTCAAATGCAGCATACCGAGTGCTTCTGCTTGTGTCATTGGCCACCAACGTGGAGGGTTGCCTGGAGTTCAAGCATTCAGAATCAGTACGGTGATCTCTGCATTCCAGCTCCACCAGTGATCCCCTCAGACTGTCCCAGCCCCAGTCCAGGGGCTCCCCGCCGTTCCAGACTCGCAGGGCTGGGGGCTCCCCGCTGTTCTGGTCGCGTGGGGCCAGGCCCCAGGCCCAGTGATCATCGTATTCCAGCTCCATGTTTAATTGAACAAGCCATTCAGCTAAAGCTGCTAGCACTGGTCCCCCTTTCCAGGGCTGCCTGTGGGGCTGCAGTAATCACACCTTCCAGCCCCTCTCTGGCTGTTCTGGTGAGTCTGGGTAGCCCCCTGGAATGCCACCTGAGCTGGGAAAGGCGTTGCTCAGCCTGTCTTCTACCCTCGCTTTGCAGTTTATGCTCTGCTCTCTCCTGGCTCTCTGATGCTTATTGTTTTCTACTCTCCCATGTGTGCCTCTGTGCTTGTTTTCACAGCACCCTGTATGCCTGGAGCACTTCCTTCGCTCTCTGCATGAATCTCCTCCTCTGCTCCTGCAGAGCCCTCCACACATTGTTCTTCTCTCCACTCCACTCAGTGCTTCCTAGCCCTGCCCGTGTGCTCGCCATAACATACGAAGCAAATACACAACAAGGATAAAGCCACTGATCATGTGGCATTAATGGGACACAGGAGAGCTTGTGGGAGTGAAGAGGACAGCACTGTGCTGGCTCTAGTCATTCCTATTGGACAGAGTCCAGAAAGCCATGTTTGGGCCTGTGCCTCCTCACCCCTGCAGAGCACCACAGGGGTGCTCTCTCTAACCTTCTCTCTAACCTCCACGAGACCAGATCACCATCTGTGGATCCCCCTCCTTCACAGCATCAGGTTCAGACTTCTTGTCCTAAACTTCAAGGCTATGTAGCAGGAGAGACCAGGTGATTATAGAGGTCTTAAAATCTTTGAATCTATGAAAACAGGCTATTAACTCCAGGACTTATTGCTTCTGGGGAGGCCCCAACCTAACCCAGCAGGGTTCACCATCCTGCAGCTCATCTCCTAAGCCTGGAGCACGCTTGGACACCTCGCTCCACTGGCATGCCAGAGCTCTACACCCCACACAGAGCATGGGACAGAGCATTCTCAGGGCAGGACCACAACTGTGGAAATCCTACCAGAAGAGATCAGATTATCTGCAAGTCTGTGGTCCAGCCCTACGCTGTTCCTGTAGCAAGGTACCTGGGGAGTGTGTGGCTGGCAGGAATGCTGGGAAGGGTAGCAAGGGAACAGAAACAACTCCCTTTCTTCCAAGTGGAAAGAGATCTACAGGGAGCAGGAGCTGTTGGTAGGTGTCTCCAGTGAAGAGACTAGAAGGAGCCTGGAAAGGAGCAGGTTTTAGTTTTCTCTACTGAGAGTTACAAGGAAAGGGATAGGAGTTCTCTCTGTCTGGTCAAGACGCTTTGGAAGAGGCCTTGGAGGAGGCCAAACAGAAGGGGAATGTTTGAATAGGCTTTGTTACAGAGCCCTTAGGAGAGCAGAACTGGGAAGAGGTAACAAAGCAGACTGGCTAGGGAGGAGCCCTGAAGAGACTGTTCCTGGCTGGGGATGTTCCTGGGATGCCTCGAGTAGTGGATGCAGAATTTGGCTGGACAGTAGACATAGACAAGTCCCGAAAGCAGACTTTGCTAAGGGACTGTGACTACAATACTAATGGCCTTGGAGAATGAGAAGCAGGGAGAGTTTGGAGTCAGACCTCGTGCCTGGTTCATTGTCTGGGACCCTGGTGAGGTGAGGCTAGAGAGTTGGAGATTGGAGAGGAGGGAGGCCAGAAGCTCCCTAGAAAAGGGATCGGAGCTAGAAGGTTTGCACAGTCTCGTGAGGACAAGCCTGTGACGTGGGGTGGAATGGGGCTGCAGAATATGCTTGGGTTGGACTTAGCTTCATTTTTGCTCTTGTTCATCAGAAAGGGGGGTGGAGGGAAGGAAGCAGCTTGTGTTTTCTCAAGAACAGGTAAGACCATGTCGGGCCCACATCCCTCCCCCTTGAAACCAGACTTTCACCTGGAATAGCACCAGTAAGTACTAAAAAGGAGGAAGAACAGCATGCCATTCAAACAGCCCTCTATGCGCAGGAACCAACACAGCTCACCCCATTTTTGTTTAGTCTCAGTTCAGACCCAATGGTGATAGGCACCATAAAACACCTCACATAGCTAGCTAGGAAAATAAGAAATATACAAGAGAAATTAAGGGATATGATCCGCTGTACGGCCTGTTTCTGTTGTCTTCCTCCTCCCATACCTGAGCCCTAAGGTCTGCAGTCATTTCTCATGATCATCTGCCCTGTTTGGATTGTCAGCACCACGGCCAGGAACCTCATTGCCTTACTTGTCTGTAAAGTACCGAGCACAGTTATGGCACTAGACAATGTGGCAAACTGAATCTGCTGCAGAATCATGGCACTGGTCAGGGCCTTGGAATCCAAGGTGCATGGCGCATTCTGCAGGATTGTAGGTCCTAACTAGAGCAGAGTTCACTTCATTGCATTATTTATCATTGTGCTGGCCTAACTCCATGCCTGGGTACTGTATTGCATCAGAGAGAGAACAGAACAGGGCAATTATCGAGTGATCCATCCCCTATCATCCAGTCCCAGCAGTCAGAGGCTCTGGGACACCCAGAGCATGGCGTTGGATCAGTGACCCTCTTGGCTAATAGGCAATGATGGACTGATCCTCCACGAACTTATCTAATACTTTTTTGAACCCAGTTATGCTTTTGGCTTTCACAACATCCCCTGGCAAGGAGTTCCACAGGTTGACAGTACACTATGTGAAGAAATACCTGCTGCCTGTTAATGTCATTGGGTGACCCCTGGTTTTTGTGTTATAGGAAGGGATAAATAACACTTCATTATTCACTTTCTCCACCCCAGTCATGATTTTAGTGACTTATATCATATCCCCCTTAGCAGTCTCTTTTTTAAGATGAATAACCCCAGTCTTTTTAATCCCTGCTAACATGGAAGCTGCTCCACACTCCTCATGATTTTTGTTGCCCTTCTCTACACCTTTTCTAATTCTAATCTACCCTGTTTGAGATGGGGCGACCAGAACTGCCTGCAGTATTTCAAGGTATACACATACCATGGATTTATATAGTGGCATTGTGGTATTTTCTGTCTTTCCCAATGACTCCTAGCATTCTATTAGTTTTTTGACCGCCACTGCACATTGAGTGGATGTTTTCAGAGAACTAGCCACAATGACTCCAAGATCTCTTTCTTGAGTTGTAACAGCTAATTTAGACCCAATCATTTTGTATGCATAGTTGGGATTATGTTTTCCAATGGGCATTACTTTGCATTTATCGACATTGAATTTCATCTGCCATTTTGTTGCCAGTCATCCAGTTTTGTGACTCTTCGCAGTCAGCTTTGGATTTAAGTATCACAAGTAATTTAGTATCGTCTGCAAACTTAACCACCTTGCTGTTAACCCCTTTTTCCTGTATGACAGAGCCTTCAAGGACTGATTAATAGGGGGATGTGTGGGTTGTGTTAAGGACACATGAGAGTTGCACTTGCCAATGGTTTGCAGAGACATGCAGTTGATTTGTTGGTATGATGATGAGTGTTCACTTGATGGATCACCTGATGATTCCTTGTTCTGTTCACTCCCTCTGGGGCACCTAACATTGGCCACTGTCGGCAGGCAGGATACTGGGCTAGATGGAGCTTGGGTCTGACCCAGTACGGCCATTCTTATGTTCTAAGGTGGAGCTGAATGTCTAATATGTTTCCTTTCTCTTCAGCTTCGGGAGTGTAATGTGTGTCTGGCCCAGGTAGCAGGAGAGAATGAGGCTCTACAAGGCCATCGGCTTGAGCAGATGCTAGAGGTAAGACAGCCTGAGTGTATGGAAGACAAGCTTGTTAGAAATAGGACAGTTTAGTAGTAATGGAGATCATGTAAATAGACCTGTTATTAAAGAAGATAAGGACTAGTTGGGGGGAGGAGGAGGCAGATCGAGGGGGCATAGTGGGAGGTAGGGGGCAGGAGTCGGACTGAGGGAGTGTAGGGGAGGGTTGGGTGTAGGAGACGGCCTGAGTGGGAGCTGGGAAATGTTGGGGCAGAAGGTGGACCGGGGTGCAGGGGAAGGAAGGAAGGAAGGGGAGCAGGAGGGGTACACAGGTGCAGGGGAAGAAGCCGGATGAGGACTGTGGGATGGCAGGGGAAGGAAGGAAGGGGAGCAGGAAGGGGTAGGGGAGTGCAGCGGAAGGAGGGGGAATGGAAGGGATGGGCAGGACAGCAGGAAGGGGTATGAGGTGCAGGGGAAGAAGCAGGAGGAGGGCTGGGGGTGCAGGTGAAGGAAAGAAGGGCAGCAGATGGGGGTGTGTGGGTGCAGGGGAAGGACGGGAGGGGATGGCATGTAGGGGAAGGAGGGACAGCAGGAGGGGTACAAGGGTGTAGGGGAAGCTCCAGGGGTGCAAGGGAGTGAGGGGGAGCAGGAGAAAGATGTGGGTACAGGGGAGAGCAGAGGGTGGGGTCTGACTCCTGACTGGTGAAGGCTCGGGACTGCCCATTCAGGGCTATTTCAGCTGGGTGAGGTGCCGGAGCCAAGGCCTGGCATGTCAGATGTAATTGAGCACTAGGAGCATGAATTATGGGCCTGGCCTCGAGGCGAGCAGCTCAGCCCTGCCTGTCAGCTGGGTCCCCCTGCCTGACAGGGAGCTCGCCAGGTGCATGAATCAGGATTTGGCACATTATTGTTTAATACAGCCCCATGCTAATGTCTTTTTGAAATGAACCCAAGAAAGCTGTTAACCTCAGTTAGCCAGCTGTCCTCTCTGTGACCTGGATAAATCACCAGGCGGGGACTTCGAGGAACTCCATTCTCATTACTTGGGAAATGGACAGCTGTGCAGGCTAGGAGCGGCCAGGGGAAGGGCAGAGCTTCCAGTCTGGGCAGATGAAGCTTTTCAGCTCCCGGGAACGTGCAAGGAGTGCAGAGATTTAACCATCCTTCGTACCACGGGTGCCTCCAGTATTGTACAGCTGGGCGCTAAACTTAGCAGAGAGCCACTAGCCCCCTGGCGTACCTACCACACCATCGTTTCTGCCCTCCCTCCTCTGCCCCAGGGCCTCTCCCAGTGCGGCATGCCCACCTCTGTCTGGCAGCCCTACGGAGACTGTGCTGCTGCACTGAAAGAGAAACCGAACCAATTTGTTATATCAGTGGAGAGTTCATTCCCCTGCAGTGCAGCCCCCCCGCTTGTACCCACCCCGCAGTGCAGCCCCCCCGCTTGTACCCCCCCACACAATGTAGGAGCACAGGCAGGTCCCATCAACCAGCCCCTCTGCTTGTACCGACTTCCTCTCTGATGTAGGGGCACCAAGCTGGTCCCACCATACAGACCCCTGCCCCTTCTTGCCTTTTCTGCAATTCAGGGAGGGCCATCTCAGTCTCTCTTTGTCTGTGGGCACAGCTAGCTAGGCCTTTCCCTGTCCATGGCGTCTGGCCCCAGATTTTGCATTCCCTGTCTTCTGGTTTGGAGAGGCCAAGAGTGAGGGCTGAGTTTGGCCTCCATGAACTCTCCCAGTGACCTGTGAAGCAGGGAGAGGCAGAGCCAGATATCTTCCCAGTGTAACAAGGGTGTGGCAGATATTGCACCTGCTTGTGATGTCTTTGGGGACCATCTTGTAATAAGTTTTGTGTCAGTGTGGGCTAGGGATTGTATGCAGCTCCAAGGGGGAGGGTTCCCACTGCTCCTCCAGGAACCAAACACAGTCACCAGTGATTAAGGTGGATCACATAGTTGGCACACAGATGGGTGTTCCCCCTCCCCAGAGGCTTGCATGGACTGGTTCAAATTGGGTTTTCCAGAGACAACTAACAAAGAAAGGGACGTTGATATAAAAAGGCAACGTTTACATTGACTTAGGGCCTTCTTCCTAATCCAGCAACTGGACAGGACCTTTGGTCCAAGGGGGGCCCAACCTTCACGGAAGACTTTGACCTCTGGGTAGCTGTTAGCATGCATATAGGAATGTGTATTGTTTTTACAGGTTTTCCCTGTAATGCTTTAACGTTAAGGATCAAAGTGTGTGCTTAGGAAGAGCTGAGTGGTAACCGGTAATGGCCATCAAGCCCTGCTCAGAGCTCTGGGGGAGAAGCAATGCTCAGGCACTGTCTGTTACACAGAGCTGGCTTGCTAGGGATATCACAGTATAAGGCAGGGAGCTGGGCAGCTCGAGAACCCCCAGCCAGAAGGGACTGGGACAAGGGTCCCACCCACAGACAGGTGGCAGCTGGAGACCTGAGACCAGGCTGTGCACTCCTGGAGTGGACCACACAGGGCCTGTACAGATGCAGTTACCCTGAAAGTGTGGCAAGGTCACAAGTGCAGACAGGGAAGGGGCTGGACAGCTTGTCATTCTGTGAGATTAGGAGTGTTTAACAGAAATCTCCGAGGCTGCTGCTTGGAAGCACTTCCTCTGAGTGCTTCTGAGCTGGGAAGGTCTCTGTCTGTTTCAGTCACCCTGCAGCAGCCCTCTGGGGACTCCGTCACTCTGGCTGGGCCAGCAAGGAGAAGATAATTCCCATGATCTAAAATTGCTGGGGGTCTCCTGAAAGAGGGTGGGAGGAAGGGATCCTCTCTCTCTCTTCCCAGGCAGATGCTGTCATCCCTGGCTGGGACATTCCCTGAACCTTCGTCTTTTAAATACTTAAAAATTTTATTAAAGCTAATGTTAAAAAATTATATAGTACACAGGTTAAGAAAAGAGTGTCTGTACATCTGGGTATAGTGCTTAGATTATCTACAAATACAATTTGTTTTGAAAGTCATGAGATACATATAGTACATAATCAGCAATAACCCACATTTAGGTGAATAAATTTAAGAATACAGTTTAGATATTAGCATCCAAGTATTCGGGTACATCACTCATGAAAAGTTATACCGAGAGTTGTTTGTGGAAAGCAAATATAGCAATGAGTTTCCACTGGATTCTAAATCACACACGGACTTGGGAGCCAGACCATCAGAATGAGGTCACGCGTCTCTGGGAAAGCAGGGCTGCAGACTGCACCTGAGGGCAGCAGGATCTTCTGTGTGCACAGTGCTGGCCGCGGGGCTGCCAGGCGGGGCTAGCCCCAGGCTTCCTTTGGTGAGGTGTGTGCGTCTCCCCGCCAGATTGAGAAACTGCCGTCCAGCCTGAGGACCTGGGGACAAGCCAGCGGGAGTCTTTCCTGTGATATGCCAGCACGCCAGTGGGAGGAGCAGGCAGCCGAGCAGGCAGAGCTGCAGCAGAGACTTGCTGATGTTCAGGATGAGCTGCAGAAGGAAGAGACAGCAGCGCACAGTCTCCAGGCCGAGGTGCGGGCCGCTAGCCGGCTGGTAAGACACTCACTGAAGCACCCAGCTGGAGAATATCGGCTACATAAGGGTTTGCCCCTTTCTCGGCTGTGTGCACAGTACCTACAGCTGGGCCAGAAAGCTGTGCTCTGTTGTGGTGACTCGAGATTGCCACCACGTATGCTAGAGAGATGATACTGCCATTTCTTATTGTTGCCCCTTTTCGACCTGAGTGGCTAGCGGCAGTTTGAGGTGCTGTAGGTGTTCCAGCAGGGAGCAGAAATTGGTGAGAGTCAGGTATTTCTTTGATGCTGTTTATAAAGAATGCACAAAGTCCTGTGTCTCTGAACACAGAAAGAATCAAATAGCAGGAAACAGCTTCTTTAGATAAAAGAAAAGGAGGACTTGTGGCACCTTAGAGACTAACCAATTTATTTGAGCATGAGCTTTCGTGAGCTACAGCTCACTTCATCGGATGCATCCGATGAAGTGAGCTGTAGCTCACGAAAGCTCATGCTCAAATAAATTGGTTAGTCTCTAAGGTGCCACAAGTCCTCCTTTTCTTTTTGCGAATACAGACTAACACGGCTGTTACTCTGAAACCTTCTTTAGATAACAATCCAAAAGTTCTCTTGTACCCCAACACAAAAACATCTCTCCAGGTCAGATACTGTGCTTTCAGCTGCTTCTGTTAAGAGGGAAGGTCCCCTTATGGAGTAGTAACTGGTTAAAAGATAGGAAACAAAGGGTGGGAATAAGTGGTGAATTTTCACAATGGAAAGTGGTAAATAGCCAGGTCCCACAAGATTCCATGATGGGATCTGTGCTAGTCTGCATATTCATAAATGATGTTGGGGTTAACAGCATGGTGGTTAAGTTTGCAGACGATACTAAATTACTTGCGATACTTAAATCCAAAGCTGACTGCGAAGAGTTACAAAACTGGATGACTGGCAACAAAATGGCAGATGAAATTCAGTGTCGATAAATGCAAAGTAATGCCCATTGGAAAACATAATCCCAACTATGCATACAAAATGATGGGGTCTAAATTAGCTGTTAACCACTCAAGACAGAGATCTTGGAGTCCTTGTGGAGAGTTCTCTGAGAACATCCACTCAATGTGCAGTGGCAGTCAAAAAAGCGAACAAAATGTTTGGAATCATTAAGAAAGGGATAGATAATAAGACAGAAAATGTAATATTGCCTCTATATAATATAAATCCATGATACGTCCACACCTTGAATACTGCGTGCAGATCTGGACATCCCATCTCAAAAAAGATATATTAGAATTGGAAAAAGTACAGAGAAGAGGAACAAAAATTATTAGGGGTATGGAACAGCTTCTATGTGAGGAAAGAGTAAAATATAGGGACTCTTCATCTTAGAAAAGAGACAATGAAGGGGGGGATACGATAGAGGTCTGTAATGACTGGTGTGGAGAAAGGGAATAGGGCAATTTATTTACACTTTCACACAATACAAAATCTAGGGGTCACCCAATGAAATTAATAGTTAGCAGGTTTAAAACAAATATAAGGAATTATTGCTTCATGCAACACACAGTCCATATGTGGAACTCATTGCCAGGGGATGTTGTGAAGGCCAAAAAATAAATGGGTTCAAAAAAAGAACTAGATAAGTTCATGGAGGATTGGCCCATCCGTGGCTATTAGCCAAGATGGTCAGGGGTGCAACCCTATGCTCTGGTGTCCCTGAACCTCTGACTGCCAGCAGCTGGGGTGGACAACAGGAGATGGATCACTCAATAATTGCCCTGTTCTGTTCTCTCACTCTGAAATACCCAGCACCGGCCACTGTCGGAAGACATGCTCCTGAGCTAGATGGATTGGTCTGACTCAGTATGGCCATTCTTATGTTCCTTCCGGCTGTCTCTGCACGTGTCTACACTGCACCACAGTACGGACTACAGGGGTGTGAACTGCAGAGCACACCAAAATGTTGGGCTGTAATTGTCCCATGTGAAGACTTCCGGCACAAACTAAAAGATACGCAGCTCTCATTAACGTAGTCCTCTTACAAACTGTGAGAACCTGTTACCAACCAGAGACTCTCTCACTGGATTAGGAGTTGTGCAGAATGTTGTTACATCTTAGCTCACAAGCCAGTAACTCCTGGTAGGAAGACCCACTCCACAAGAGGCACTGCAGCACCAGTAGCCTTCTTCAGACAGATTCCCCTGGTGGTGGAGGTTTGCACAGCAGCAACTTGGAGTTCAGAGCACACTTTCACCAGACTGCTCCTTGGGCTTAGATTACACTCCAGTGCTTGGTGCTACTGTCCATATTTAGCTAAGAACTCCTTGCCCATCATCCACCTGGTGGAGCTCTGCTTGCTAATCTCCCACAGAGGCCTTCAAAGAAGAAAGCAAAGTTACTTCCCAAGAGTTACCTCTGTGCATTCAAATTACCCGCCCGCTTTCCCTCTACCTCAGAGTTCTGTTCAGTGTCAGGGCTCTGGAGTCTACGGAGAAGGAACTAAGGCTGTTGAGGGGGGTGCACTCCCTCACTGAGTCGCATGATGATATCATCCTCATGTCAGTGGGCATGGCTTTTCAAGGTAATTCCACAGCTTGCTGCCGGGGCGCCATAGCCTACAAGTAGGAATGCTCAGGGGAAATTTGCAGAGAACAGTTACTAGTGAGTAATATCCCCTTCTGCAAAGGTGGGCACCCTGAGCAGAGCCCTCCACCCCAGGGCATACCTCTCTCTAAAGCCCCTCCTGCAGCTCAGTTCCTTCTTTATAAAGTACTAGTGCTACTTACTGCTCCTTGCTCATCACCTTCTAGGAGTTGATTCCCATTGACACAGAGACAGCTGGTCAAGCCCTAGATGCTGAGTGAATTTTTTTTCTTAATATTGAGGCTAGCCTTAGACTCACCCAATTGTAACTGCAGGCATGATTGTTCCTGATTTGGTTCATTCATGGGCCCATTTCTGTAATACCTTTGGATTCATGTCACTTGGCTCTGCTGAACTGAATATGTTCAGCTTTCCCAAAGATTCCTTTCTCTGATGTTTAGCAATAGAATCATAGAAGTGTAGGACTGGAAGGGACCTCGAGAGGTCATCTGGTCCAGTCCCCTGCATTCACGGCAGTACTAAGTATTATCTAGACCAGGGGTTCCCAAACTTGGTTCACAGCTTGTTCAGGGTAAGCCCCTGATGGACCGCAAGACGCTTTGTTTACCTGAGCTCCCGCAGGTACGGCCTCTTGCAACTCCCAGTGGCTGTGGTTCACTGTTCCCGGCCAATGGGAGCTGCAGGAAGTGGCGCAGGCCGGGCCACCACTTCTTGTCCTATCCTCAGAGGTTAAGGAGAACAATTTTTCTCCCTCCTCCCTGTAACAACCTTTATATACTTGAATAGCTCTTTTAATAAGATATTCTTGATTTCCTAGTTGTACAGTCTTTTTTCCCCTTTATTTCTGCTAGAGAGATCTAGAGTCCAGTTTCAGCCATTTTAGATGCATTCTTGGTTTGTCCCCCTTCTTAGCTTTTAGTTGGGGCGCGTCTTCTCTGGATAGCTTTGTAAAAGTGCTTTTTAGTTCTCTTAATGCTTTTGGCAACATTAACTCATTCTGCTTTCTAGCAACTTTCCCTTTCCTCCTTAACTGACTCTGTGTATCTGTGTGGTTCCCTCCCCGGCTATCCACACCCCAACAGAAATCTTAACAGTAAATCTTGGGGCATTCATATGCTCTGATGATTGCAGTACAGAACCCAACACAGAGTCAGCCCTTAGCCATGTTCCTGTCCTTTTCCTTTTCTGAAGAATTGTAATCTACTATGCCCTAATTATGGTGACAAGTAAGATCCCCCACGCTTATGGATTTGAATTATTCCTCCAATTACATCTTTCTCACTACATTTCTTAATTGTACATCGTTTGTTTTCCCAAAATGTAATGCCTGCGTAGTGCTGGATTTGGTGAGCTCCCCATTCCTCACTGTGCTCAGCTGTCACTGATTTCACCGTCTCTATTATTTGCAGTCAGTCTGATCAGTAAGAAGTAGATGCAGGATGGTTCTCTTCTGGCTAATTCCCGCCCCCTTCTGCCCCCCCAAGAAAATCATACAATTGTTCTGTACATGATCTGGGAACTCTGGGATTAGCTCTAGGCACCCAGGCCCTTATTTAGGCATCTTGACTCCAGTGAGCGCTGCTGGCTACTCAGCATTTTGAAAATCAGGCCACTTATTTAGAAACCTAAATATGGGTTTAGGGGCCTAACTTTAGGGTCCTACATTTAAAATGTGCTACTTGTTGAGGAGAGGTTTGTAATAGTTACACATTGATTTCACGTCTGGACAGTGCTCTAGGTTCTCTGACACATGGCACAACAACAGAATCCCAGCAGCATTATAATAATTATTCAGAATTGAACTCTGTCTGCCAGCCAACACTTACAAACAAAGCTCCTTTCTGTCCGGGGAAGCAGACCCACACCATTCTCTTGTGGTAGGCCATGAATTTGGGCTATTTCAGACCAGTTGAGAAGAGCAAACTCCTGAGTCCTGCTGGTTTCCCTGTCTCTTTGATAACAAGGGCCTCCAGCTCAAGCTACTCTGTGGCAGTATGACATGGGGAGGGGGACCCTCATGCAGGCCAATCCAGGGCATTTCTAGTCTCAGTGGAAATTAGGCTTTTCTGCTTTCCCAGTTTTCACCAATGTCAATAAGGTTCTGACTAGAGTGGGAGGAGGGGACGCTCAGCCAATGTGAGCAATGAATTGCGCAGTCTTCTGGTGGGTTGTACCCAATACCCTAAACTCCACCTGGAGTCCATTGGGCTGCCAGTGCAGATCCTGGCGCCCTGGGGCACAGGCTCCCAGCAAGAGGCCCTGCTCAGTAAGCCAGGCTGCGGTTCCTGCACCAGTGCCAGTCCTCCGGTGGCTTTAAGGGATGGCCCCACGTAGAGCACTAGTGACCCCATCAACATTGGAAAGAAAAGAACTCAGCCTCCTCACCAGATGACTGGGCCACTGCTGTAATGTGATCGTCAGACAGCAGCTGGTGGCTAAAATCAACCCTTAGCTGGCGATTCTAATAACTAGCGGCCGACATACTCCCTCCGTCACAGGGATAGATATCATCTCCACCATCTCCTCCGGCTCCTTCCCCCAACCCACAGCATCACCTCAGTCCTGTGTGTGCTGAGCCGTGACCAGCTTGCTCTCATCTGTGACCTGATCTCCACCAGGAAGTGGCTGAGTCCCTGAGCTGCATCGTTCAGGTCACATGATATGGAGACATACAGCTTCAGCATACGGAAAACACCAGACCTCAGGCCTCCTCGTTAATCTTGCTGCTGGCCCCAGGTACACCTAGAAGAGGAGGGAGAATGTCACACTCCGCCACCCTTCGTCTGAGAGCTCTTCAGGCAGAGGAACCATTGTGCCTGACTACCTGCTCAGACCTCTGAGAGAAAATGGAATTGTGGGTCCCCAGGTGAGTCAGCAACATGACATGATCGGTGGTAACGAAGGTCGCCGACAGATCTGATAGCCGCACGGACACAGATCTTTGTCCACAGCTAGGAGGAGATTATTAACCACCATGACTAGTGCAGTCCGCATGCCCTACCCAGGTCTCTACCTAGATTGGTAAGGGGCAAGGTGATCAAGGACATCTAGATACTGAGACAGGTGTCTCGCCACAAGCGTCCTCAAGCAGGGGATGTGTGCTATAGGTTGATAATTAGCTAGATTGTCTGAATCGAGTGTTGACTTCTTGAGCAAAGGCCACAAAGTTGCATCCTTCAAAGCAATAGGCAGCCAGCCCTCTTGGAGAGGCATTTTGACAATCACCACAAGCTAGAGGCTTAGTACTTCTCCAGTGGCCTTCACCAGCCAGGAATATGTGGCTCCAAAGCACATGTTATGGGACAAAGTTCTCCCAACACCTCCAATGCTTTAGCGAGCATCACCATCTGGGACTTTTGCAGAGAGGACAGGGTCTTGCTTCCCCTCCAAGGAAGCAGATAACTCATCCCTAATCTGATCAGTCCTGTCTCATAGACATTAAGGTCAGATGAGACCATTATGATCATCTAGTCTGACCACCTGCACAATGCAGTCCACAGAATCTCACCCACCCACTCCTGCAATAAACCTCTCACCTATGTCTGAGCTATTGAAGTCCTCAAATCATGGTTTAAAGACTTAAAGGTGCAGAGAATCCTCCAGCAAGTGACCCGTGCCCCATGCTACAGAGGAAGGCGAAAAACCCCCAGGGCCTCTTCCAATCTGCCCTGGAGGAAAATTCCTTCCCGACCCCAAATATGGCGATCAGCTGAACCCTGAGCATGTGGGCAACAAGCAATTTCCTCACATTAGGAGGCACTCAGACCAGCTACCAAGCTGAGGCAGGACTGATTTACCAGACTTTCTGACTACCACTCAAAACAAACCTGCTATCCAAGGTTTTTCTGGATGCAACAGTGGAGGAAAAGAATTAGTTCTTTTCCCCCTGTGCAACTGATCAGCCTCGGCACAGGACTTCCACCACCAGCACGCCAGCTATCTCCCCTCTCGCTTCATTTATTGCAGATCATCTGTGAGCCTGGGTGACCTTCTGAGAGCAAAGCCAGTGAAGAAGGTGCCATGGGACCACCGCATCAGTGGTGGAGAACACAAGAGTGTTATAGTGTCCTACCAAACCTTCATGGGATTAGTCAGTGGAACAAGACTCTCCCTCTGAGCTCTCTGTAGCCCTTCTGGCTCAATTAATCCCTGACGACAGACCATTGAAACAACAGGCGAGATGAGCCCCAGCCTCAAATGCAGGGGGGGTAATGGCCAGCCAGGGGAGGAGGGTGGGCTTCGGAGCCCAAGTTCCAACCTGAGCCCAAACATCTCCACAGCTGTCTTTAGTGCCACAGTGCGAGCCCCAGTCTGTTGACCTGAGTTCTGAGACACACTGCTGCGGGTTTCTCCTTGCCGTGTAGGCATACCAGGAAATCCTAAGCCAGCGCAGAAGATTCCTCCTCTGCATGCAGACTGAAATCTCCAAGAACTATCAGTCAATGCCTTTCCAATGCCATGATGGTGAGGAGCTCATTCAGCTCACTGAGCAATTTGGCAGTGCATCAGGGCAAGCAGTACACCGAAACCAGTCCCATCGTCGTCCTCATCTTAAACCTGTTCTGTCTGATCCAGTTTTGGAAAGAGAGAGCTGTTACACTTTTCACAGATTCCAAGGCCAGAAGGGACCATTGTGATCATCTGTCCGACCTCCTGTATCACACAGGCCAGAGAACTGCCCCACAATAATTCCAAGGGCAGATTTCTGAGAAAAACATCCAATCTTGATTTAAAAATGGTCAGTGATGGAGAATCCACCACAACCCTTGGTAAATTGGTCCACTGGATAATTACTGGTTTCAGAGTAGCAGCCGTGTTAGTCTGTATCCGCAAAAAGAAAAGACGGACTTGTGGCACCTTAGAGACTAACAAATTTATTTGCACATAAGCTTTTGTGAGCTACAGCTCACTTCATCGGATGTATTCAGTCCAAAAGGTTTTTTCCCCCCAGCTCTCCTGCTGGTAATAGCTCACCTTACCTGATCACTCTTGTTACAGTGTGTATGGTAACATGCATTGTTTCATGTTCTCTGTGTATATAAATCTCCCCTCTGTATTTTCCACTGAATGCATCCGATGAAGTGAGCTGTAGCTCACGAAAACTTATGCTCAAATAAATTGGATAATTACTCTAACCATTACAGATTTATGCCTTATTTCCAGTCTGAGTTTGTCTAGCTTCAACTTCTAGCCATTGGATCGTGGTATACATTGCTCTACTAGACTGAAGAGCCCATTATTAAATTTGTAGATACTTACTGACTGTGATCAAGTCACCCCTTAGCCTTCTCTTTGTTAAACTGAATAGAGTGAGCTCCCTGAGCCTATCACTATAAGGCAGGTATCATTCCTTTGGCTCTTCTCCGAACCCTCTCCAACTGATCAACCTTCTTCCTGAATTGCGGGCACCAGAACTGAACACAGCATTCCAGCAGCATCACACCAGTGCCAAATATATATGTAAAATAAGCTGTCTGCTCCCACTCAAGATTCCTCTCTTTATGCATCCCAGGATCACATTAGCCCTTCTGACCACAGCGTTAACATGGGGAGCTCCTGTTCAGCTGATTCTCCACCCGGACTCTCAAATGTCTTTCACGGTCCTGGCTTCCCAGGATAGAGTCCCCCAGCCTGTAAGCATGGCCTGCGTTCTTTGTTCCTAGATGTATACATTTACATTTAGCTGTATTAAAATACATAGTGTTTGCTTGTGCCCAGTTTACCAAGCAATCCAGATCACCCTGAATCAGTGACCTGTCCTCTTCATTATTTGTCACTGCCCCAATTTTTATGTCCTCAGCAAACTTTAAGCTGGATGTGGTCAGCACACTCCCCACTGACCCCCCACTTGGGTCCTGACGCGTGGAATACTAGTGACAACTGTGCCAAGACTGGACCTGCAGCAGCATCCAAACAGTCTGTAATACACTCAAAGTCTTGTATTAAACCGTAGGTGGTTGATATTTCATTTCCCACCAACTGAGCACGAATCATTGTGAGAGTAATACTCCCCTTCTCCAGCACGTTCCATCTGTCAACAAATATTAGTGAATTAAAATGAGGTAGGCAAGTATTGTACAGAAAGGGGAGGTGCAGCACAGGGGCTAGCTGACTTTCCCAAGCAGTATACTGAGTCACCGGCAGAACCAGCAATTGGGTTCAGGGCTCCTGACTGTGAGGCCTCCTTGTCACCACAAGGTCCGCTTTGTTCTCTATTGTTTTTGCTTTGTTCTCTGTAGAAAGAATCCCTGCAAGTTGCGGGCTATTTATTTTGGACTTTTATGAAGGACTTTTTTTTTTCACTCCTCTGCCTCTCCTTTCCTTTATATATTTGTGTCTCTGAATTGGATGTTCTCCTAATGATCTATGTCTTGGAGGGTGCTAGTTGCACAGTGGGGGCTGAGTTCTGGTCTTAGGAAGAAATCATTGCTGACTATCTGTTGGCAGGTTGACTGTCCCATTCATAGTACTTTGTAGCCCAGTGAATTTGAGCAGCTGTGACAGGAGGTTGTAAAGAAAAGATGAGCCTTGGTCACATGGCAGGTTCTCAGGTGTTCTTTGTTGGTAGAATTACTCTTTCATTCATCCTGGTGACTCGATATCTCACAGTGGTGTAGGTATGACAGAGAGACTCCCCAACAAGTATTGTTGAGTCTTGAGCTATTTCACTGTAGATTGCAGGCTGAAGGGCTGACTGTCCGTGCAGAAGGGCTCTGTCCTCGGTGAGGAGTAGACCAAAAGGGTCAGCTCTGAAAGAGGCTAAAGGGAAAGTACACGCTGCTCCAAGCCTCGCCAGATCACTTTTCATAATACCAGTACAGAAGCAGAATTATATTTCCAGTAACAATTCTGACTTGACTGATATCAGTTTCCTGACTTCTCATAGTCTGTCCCTGGGTTTTCTATACACCCCTCCAACTATACCATAGTGTCAGGCAAATTAGTCCTTATTTGTTTTCACAGAGTCTTCTCCCTTCCCTGGCTATGGGAATCCATGCTGGGGGGGGCGGTATATGTGTTGGGGGACCCAGGTGTGTACACAAATGCACACATCGTAATAATCATTCTGGTTACATGGAAAAGCTTTCTCAGAGATGCAGGCCTTGCTGGCCATCCTGCTCTGAACTGGTCTAATCCCCTC
Organism: Caretta caretta; assembly: GCF_965140235.1. Classification (NCBI taxonomy): domain Eukaryota; kingdom Metazoa; phylum Chordata; order Testudines; family Cheloniidae; genus Caretta; species Caretta caretta. Next base: position 43,403,964 of record NC_134217.1, read on the forward strand.
TGAAAGTCCACAACACAGCCACAGCCTCTCCCCTGAGAGTGCTTTATTGCTGACGATAGTGCTCCTCTGCTGAGTGCCCCAAAGGAGCTAGCTGTCTTGGTAGGTCCTGCATGGAGGCATCCTTGATGGTGTAGCTGGGCCCTAACATGTCAGTGGTTTGACATAGGTATCAAGGTCTTGAACAGGCAATAGGCCAAGGTCACTGGAGGGATCTGATCACAGGGTGTTGTGCTCACAGTGGCTCATGCAATCGAGGAGGTGGGGTACCACATTCTGCATCGTCTGCAGCCTCTGTTTCTGCGGTCACTCCCAGGTACAGCAAGCTGGGGTAATGCAGCCAGGTAACAAGTGTGTGGGTCACGGTGGCCAAATCTTCATCCAGGAAGAAGAGGTGACCTTTCCTTGGAAGCTGGAGGTGCCTCTGATCTGCCTGGTCACCTGGTAACAAGTTACCCCAGAGGGAGGCTGAGCACGTACTGGAGTGTGTGCAGAAGACAACGGGTGGGGGGTGGCGTAACCACGCGGATGATCTCAGTGGGCTGGCGCAGACTCACACACAGCTGTTTCACCGGCAGGCCACGGCTTCACTAGCACCAGCTGTTTCTGGGTGCAAATGTGATTCCTTTAGTGTCTCTGCAGACTGAGTGGCCTGGACGTTAATAAGTTTCCTGTTTCCTTTCTGGCAGCCCTGGTGAGGGGCAAGCCTGTGTCCACTGTGTCCTGTCAACCTAGAGTGACTCATGCCCTTTATTGCTAACGACTGCACCTTTGCTGTGTGTCCCCATGTGCACTCCAGGAACGGGGCCGGGAGGAGCAGGGGGAGAATATGTGAGTGTGCCCGTGGGCACTCAGCCAGGTGGGGGGTGTCGTGTCTGCGAGTGTGTCCATGTGCACACACCCAGGTGTGTGTGGGGGTGTATGTAAGTGTGTCTGTGTGCACTCCAGGAATGGGGCCGGTGGGGGAGCAAGGGGAGAATATGCGAGTGTGTCCGTGGGCACTCAGCCAGGTGGGGGGTGTTGTGTCTGCGAGTGTGTCCGTGGGCACGCACCCAGGTGTGTGTGGGGGTGTATGTAAGTGTGTCTGTGTGCACTCCAGGAACGGGGCCGGCGGGGGAGCAAGGGGATAATATGCGAGTGTGCCCATGTGCACGCACCCAGGTGTGTGGGGGGGTGTATGTAAGTGTGTCTGTGTGCACTCCAGGAACGGGGCCGGCGGGGGAGCAAGGGGAAAATATGTGAGTGTGTCCGTGGGCACTCAGCCAGGTGTGGGGGGGTGTATGTGAGTGTGTCTGTGTGCACTCTAGGGACGGGGTGGTCAGGGACACATGCAAGTGTGCCCATGTGCACTTCGGGGTTCAGGAGCATATGCAAGTATGTCCATTTGTCTTCCTAGGGCACAGGGTGTGGGGAGCATACATGTGCCCAAGAGTGCCCCTCGGGTGTGCGGCATATGTGAGTTTACCTAGGCCTGTACAAGGGTGGGGTGCAGTGAATGCAAGTGTGTCCGGGGTTTGTACCTCAAGGGTGGGGGCTCCATGAGTGTGCAAAGCATGCTGGGTGCCCATACTAAGCTGGGAGTGTGTTTGCACACCTTTGCTGGTGCCAGCTGTCAGCAACTGATCAATTTCATAGCATAGATCAGGTCTGCGTCCATGGTAGGTATGATGTGGTGAGAGGGACCAATAGCCAGCCCTGTCAAATGTGGAGAGAATAAAGAAAACAAGGGAGCTGTTGGCTGAAACAGTCCTTAAGACTGGCTTCACTCCATGCAGTCTCTGTAAAGAAGTAGTCCTGGGAGTTGTGGAGAAACAGACAGCCTCCAGGCCAGGAGGCTAATGCCCAGCCGCTGCTGTTTGCATAGCCGCAGTGCCCTTAGGAGAGACTTGGGAAAACTAGCTTGGACTCGAATGAATATTTACAATTCTACTGCTCCAAAGTTGAACGCAATCACAGCCCTGTGATGTGCAGGCTTTGTGTATCAAAGGAAAAGGAGAGAGAGCAGTAAAGATGGAGTTGCCTTTGGAGAGACTTAGAAACACAGATCTCCCTGCTTGTAGCAGAATGAAAATGCTTTATTTCTGATAGGAGCAATTTATTCTTCAGGCACTTTCCTTGATATCAGAAGGCGCCTGGCTGGATTCTGAAGTGGATGGTCTTTAATTCAGAATGAAAGAAAGGAATGGAAAGAATTACAGTTATAGAATTGTGATTGTTCTAATAAACTTCAGGAAGAGGGGAGCACTTCCAGAGTGTCAAATCTCCTTTTTCTTGTTGTTACAGCACAGAATAGTCCTCAGAATAGCTACCCCAGTTTTGTGCTTCTGGTCTGAGAAAGTGAGCTGTTTGATGGACCACAGTGTTCCATGCAACTTCTGGTGTCCCACAGAGTGGGGCAGGCTAGAGGATGGGTGAGGCTCCTTATGGCCCAGAGCTGACCCTGTGTTCTGCTGAGGTGCTAGGCTGCATGCAGTTGGATATATATAGCAGTGACAGCTCACAAAAGCTTATGCTCAAATAAATTTGTTAGTCTCTAAGGTGCCACAAGTCCTCCTTTTCTTTCTGCTCAGACCTCAGTGATTCAGGAGCCAAATTAGCAATCAGCATCACCCAAAAGAGCCACAGTCATGTGAAATCATTGTGTCATTTACTATAGGACTACAGCTTCCTATTCAAACAGTAGGACAGGGGAAATATTGAGTTTTTATATATATGTGATTCTCACAGCAAAATGACTGACAAAATAATAATACTTGATCAACTGCAATAGGATAATAGTAAAAGCATCCATCCTGTTTGGCTAATAACTTAAACTGCTTAATAAGTAAATGACTGCGTTTTAGTATCCTGTGCTGTGAAGAGCCCCTGGCAGCTCGCGAGCCTGGGTTGGAGTATCACTGATGTACAGGGAAGGTATGTTTGAACCATGACATGGATCAGAAGATGGGAGGATTTACGTCAGAACATTGCAGAGAGCTGTGCGTAACAGACTGCAAAGGACACTGCGTAGGTCACTTCAGTGAGGACACAGTGACTGGTATTGTAAAATACACCCAGTACCATTGGCATGCTGCCAAGGAAGAGCTAATCTTAAGGAGCTGCTATCCTGGTTGTATATCTATTACTGAACAGTTGCATACAGTGCCATAGAAAATCAGTTCAGAGGACCATCCCTGTGCTGCCCACTGTAGGCGACAGGCACCCTGGCATAAGCAGGAGGGAAAACACTGGCTCAGGAGAAAGGAGGCCAGTCCAAAGCGGTTGTGGAGTGTACTTAGAAAAGTGCACATCATGCTGGGAATGTCGGGCGTTGGCGAGGGATTTGGTGTCCCTGATGGAGACACAGAAGGTGGTTTCTCAGGAAGGCTTGGAGAGGAATGGTGCAGGTATAAAGGGGGGGAAGAGTAGTCCAGGTTTGGGGGGGCAGGGTAGTTCTTCATAATAATCAGCGTCTGCTACTGATTGGGTCCATCTTCTGTTAAGCGCTGTAAACACATAATGACTTTGTGCAGAAGTTTTACCAAACCAAGGCCCCCAACCTGACCTACTGTGAGTTTGTTGTGAACCCATAGATTACAGGTTCATAATAACATGGAAGGACAGGGTCTTCTTTTGTTATTATAGACCCCGAACTGTGCTCTGCTCCCCTCTGCATGGTCCCTGCGCATCTCAAGTCAAACGTGAGCTAGAAGGCTTGGAGGATTGCAGTGAACACCATGAGTGAGGGAGGAGATGGGAAATATGTGATTACTTTGATGGACTATGTGTGCACTTACAGGAAGTCACGACACCAGGCAAGGGACATCTGAAGAGCTGACCTGTTAGGGTGCATCTACACAACAGTTAAACACTCGGACAGGCCCTGGCCAGAAACTGAGGCTCACAGGGCTTGGGCTGCAGGGCTGTAAAATTGAGGCGTAGACATTCAGGCTTAGGCGGGACCCCAGGAGGAGGGATGGTCCCAGGGCCCAGGCTCCAGCCCACGCCCATATGTCTACACCGCAGTTTTGAGCCCCACAGCCCGTTAGCTGACCTGGGCCAGGTGCGGCCATGCTGTGGGTCTTTTATTCCAGTGTAGACACACACTTAAGCTCCACGGGCATTGGGGGATGCGCCTTAACCCCTGCCCTGGGGAAGAGGGGGCACTTTCAGACTGTAATGTGTTTCGATGTGAAGCTGATTCCTGGAGCATTTCACCTTGTGGCTGCATACATCCCTTACGGGGCACTTGTGGGAGCTGCCAGGAAGGCAGTCACTGGGATCTGAGTGACCATGCTGGTGCAGGGAGGTGCTCCCCGCACGTGCAGGTGTGGCCCAGTATGCTGCCTGCAGCGGGGCACACACGAGAGTCAGTAGCCCTTGGCAGGAACCTGCATTCAGTGTGAGAGGCTTAAAATAGATGGTGACACTTGGGTCCATCTTCTAAAATCCTCTTTGGTTTCTTTGCTGGCAGCTAATTCTAGATACAACAGTGCATCGTGGTATTTGATTCTTGGAATTTTGCTAGTACGTCCAAACTAGGACCTTCCAGATCACATGGTATAGCATCAAAAACACTCATTCTTTTCATTCATGTAAATTTGCCTTGTGGGAATGGCAGCTGCTCAGATAAAGTCCAAGGGAAGATGAGAAATATGTGACAGAAATCAGAGGTTGCCCGATTTGGTGTGCTGCAGAAATAGCTGTACATCCTTGCCCTGAACATGAATCAACTGTGCACTGCATAGCCTTCCCTCTCCCCCGCAGCTGCGGGGGCTCTGACCCCAGCTCTTGAACAGGCTGGTTGTTTGTCAGGGCAGACGGACATCATTTTAGTGAATGACAAACAGGGAACATTCTGGCACACCCGGGGCGTTGTGGGCATGTTGACTTTCCATTGGAAAACGATTAAATAGTCATTGTCAGTGTTTCACAAGTACATAATGATCACCAAGCCCCAACGACTCCCACAGCAGGACACAGTCTGAGATGTAACAATTCCCAGAGGTGATTTGCTCAGTATCAGGTAGACCAGGTTGAAGCAACCATGAGAGTGTCTTTTGTTTGATTATGTAACTCTTCTTTGTTGTATTTTTCAGGGTATGTCAGGGCATTCTGAGCTCTGGAGGGACACACTTTGTGGAAGAAATAACAGTAAAGATCAGGGAAGTCATGGCCATGACAAACACATTCTTACTTATGACTTACAAAGCTTTGCAAAATGATTGTAGGACTGTTAATGGAACCATTGAGATGTGTGCATGCATCAGTTGGGTAGTCTCTGCAAGACTATGGCTGTAGCCATTCTGCTTCCTTCTCGCTGCGGTTTCTTCCTTTCCCGATTTGGTCACCTCTGAATGTGGATAGGTCGTTTTTCAGGGCAGGGTCCATTTCTTTCCTTCAACCTGTAAGGCGCCTACACAGCAGCTCTCATCTATTTTATAGTGAGAAGTACATAGCGAGATTCTCCTGCATAATTGTGCTGGCACAAACCATCTCCCTCCTCCCACTCATGAGTGCACATGCCTGTGGCAGCAACAGCAGCAGTTGCTTACTTGGAAAAGTAATATTAGGAAAGTGTATGATCTGTTCTAGCTGTCTTAATTAAATTTAGCAGCCGAAAGCCAGGCAAGCCAGCACCATGTGACTAGCCAGCTGTCTGCAGGATGGCAGTAAGGGCAGTTCTTGACACCAAAGATCCATGCACAGTGGTTTGAGAACCACTGACCTAGCATGCTTGGGGCTCCAGGCATCAGACTTGTGTTGACTCCCCGGAGTGCTGCTAAGGAGCAGTTTGATCCTGTGGACATCCCTTTTCTAGTGTTTTGTCCGGTTAATTCATGGTCAGTAAATATGGTTTTTAAACTGCTGATGTGCTGTGTGCAAAGCGCTCCATTGAATATCAGTGGGAAAGCCTTCGCTTTAAGACAAAAGGCCTGATATTAGTGATGGTGTCATTGTGACTCTGTGCAAACGGCGTTATTACAGCTGCCAGCTCCCTGAGCTGGAACACCGCAGATTCCCGTGGGTGTTTCTTTACATTACATCCCTTTTCCTGTTCCTTAGGCTTTTTGCCTTGTGCTCTGCCCTTCTCTAGAGGATGGAATTAAACAATGTGTTTGCTGAGGTTCCACAGGCATCAGGCACTTTAGCTGGAACACCTTGCAACCATCCTGCTGGTGCTGCCAGCAGGAGTTCCTGCCCCTTCCACATATGACAATGCCGTGGGCTCCAGTTACTATGGGGCTGTCATCCCCCTGGGATCCGTGGCTGCAGTATTTCCTCTGTTTCCCTGTCTTGTCTTTTATGTATGTGTTGACTCGCAACAAGATTTTAAGAGAAATTATTAAAATACAGTAGGATGCACATTATCTAACCTGCTTGGCCAGCGCCCTGCTGCCAGGCTGTTCAGGAGCACACAGACTCAGGAAGGCATGACTGGCTATAGCGCTCAGCATTAGGTCAGGATTTCGTGTTCTGTTGGCTTCCTTTTGGGTATGTCTTCAATGCAGAGCTAACCTAGGTGATTGGTTCCTAGGTCTGAGCCCCTGGGTTAGCCTAGTCCAGGTGTGAGCAGCCACATTGCAAACCCTATCCCACTTCCTGTGTCCTCACCGGGGCTGCGCTCCTCAGTGTGTATCACTCGGACTTCTGAGGGCACATCCCATGGCTCTTTGTGCTGCAGGGAGCTGAGAAGCTCTATGATTCTTTCCCAGTGAATTGTGGGAGAACTTGTCTGCCCTTCTGGACACACGAGGGGAATTTTGGGTGGATTGGAGGATTATCAGCTCTTGAGTTATTTAGCCAGCCTCCTCACTTCAAAGTGGGCAGGTTACCAGACCAAGTGAAAGCCTCACTCAGCCTTTAGTCAAGCCAGCTAGCCTAGGTTGAAACTTAAAAGCACTGACCTGGGATGAGTGGGTTTTGTGTGTGGACTAGAGGGGTTTAGGGACCACATCCGGGTAAAAGCAGTGAAGACTCACTTGCGCATATGAATCCCGTTGACTTCAATGAGACCACTCCCCAGAAGTAAGAGGAGCCGGATTAGCTCTAAAGTTGGCCAATTGACAAAGCAGCAAATTGCTTACTGGACAGGAAGGCAGGTTGGCAGCTCATTGGAGAGAAGGAACGGGATTGTCAGGCTCCTCCTGGCGCTGTTGCAGAGCGCCAGCTCTCCACTGTAGTTACGTTTGAGCGTCACTTTCTGTTTCCCACATAGACTGTTCTAAGTGTTCTCAAATCTACGTGGTGTTCTCAGATCTACGTGGTGTTCTCAGATCTACGTGGTGTTCTCAGATCTACCTGGTGTTCTCAAATCGTACTGACTCAGAGTGTTGCTGTGCCTCATGGAGTTGTGGGTGGTTCTAGTGCTCCACGTTTGGGATCATATGAGCAAAGGGAGCCCAAGTGTGCGTCCAGTTTTGGGCCCCGCACGACAAGAAGGACGTGGAAAAATGGGAGAGAGTCCAGCGAAGGGCAACAAGAATGATGAGGGGACTGGGGCACGTGACTTATGAGGAGAGGCTGAGGGAGCTGGGGATGTTTAGTCTGCAGAAGAGAAGAATGAGGGGGGATTTGATAGCTGCTTTCAACTACCTGAAAGGGGGTTCCAAAGAGGATGGCTCTAGACTGTTCTCAATGGTAGCAGATGACAGAACGAGGAGTAATGGTCTCAAGTTGCAGTGGGGGAGGTTTAGGTTGGATATTAGGAAAAACGTTTTCACTAGGAGGGTGGTGAAACACTGGAATGCGTTACCTAGGGTGGTGGTGGAATCTCCTTCCTTAGAGGTTTTTAAGGTCAGGCTTGACAGAGCCCTGGATGGGATGTTTTAGTTGGGGATTGGTCCTGCTTTGAGCAGGGGGTTGGACTAGATGACCTCCTGAGGTCCCTTCCAACCCTGATAGTCTATGATTCTAAGAGAGAGGATTCCCCTCTAAAAAAAGCTACAAAATCATCTTGTTCTTCTAACATTATTTTTGCAAACTATGTTGCTCAAACTGGGTGATCAAACTGATCCCTTCAAACTGATCACTCAAGATTTATCTCAGCTAGTGCACGGCACCCACAGATCTTTTGGGGGTTGTATTGCAGAAGTTATTATGGGTTAAGTTAGGAACTCCAGGTTCACGCATCCCAGCTGACACACCTACAAGAATGAAATGGGAATGTACAGCAAGACTAGGGCTCTGTTGGAACCCGAGAGTTTGCAGGCTGTCTGCTGTCCCAGCAGCTGGGTGGCTGTGGCATGCTGTGGTTGCCTAGCCTTGGGAGCTTTCAGAGACTGCATGTATCCTAGAACCAGAAAGTTAGAAGGGATCACAAGTGTCATCTAGTCTAACCGCCATGTTAGACTCTCTGCCTGCATTCTGCAGGACTCCTTCGGGAAGTTCTTCCATGAGACCAACATTTCTGGTTCCAGAGCAATATTTTAAAGAGCTCCCATGGCGATGCTGTGGCAAGAAGGGCTAGCTTGATCCTGGGATGCATAAACAGGGAGATCTTGAGTAGAAGTGCAGAATTTATTTTACCTCTGCATTTGGCACTGGTGCGACACTGCTGGAATGCTGTGTCCAGCTCCGGTGCCCACAACTCAGGAAAGATGTTGATCAGTTGGAGAGGGTTCAGAGAAGAGTCATGAGAATGATTATAGACTTAGGATACCTGCCTTATAGTGATGGACTCAAGGAGCTCATTCTATTTAGCTTAACACAGAGACGGTTAAGGGGAGACGTGATCACAGTCTGTAAGTACCTACGTGGGGAACAAATATTTAATAATGGGCTCTTTGATCTAGCAAAGAAAAGTCAAACACGATCCAATGGCTGGAAGTTGAAGTTAGACAGATTCAGACTGGAGATTAGGAATAAATTTGTAATGGTGCGAGTGATTAACCCAGTGGAACAATTTACCGAAGGTTGTGATGGATTCTCCATCACTGGCAATTTTTAAATCAAGATTGGATGTTTTTCTCAGAAATCTGCCCTAGGGATTATTGTGGGGCAGTTCTCTGGCCTGTGCTGTGCAGGAGGTCAGATTGGATGATCACAACGGTCCCTTCTGGCCTTCGAATCTATGAAGAAAATCCAAATGCAGACTCCAATCTTACTTTAGAAATACTGTCAAAGAAATTAGTGGGAAGAAGGATTCTAGTGAGCAGTTAGGATAATATAACGTAACAGGGCCTGAGTGCGATCAAAGGAAAGCAAGTCACTGCATCATTTGGTCTTGGGGTTCCTGACGTGAAACCACCCTAACATCAGCTGTTTATGTCATTTTCAAATTCTTGTAACTTTTTGGGTGCAGAGTGAGGGACTATGGGGTGTCGGAGTAGTGAAGGGGGATATGGAAGGGCCTTGGAGTAGTGCAGGGAGGAGGGTGGGAGCTGGGGAACAGAGAATAAATGAGGATGGGTGGTAAAGGAAGGGGTTGAGGGGACGGAGGAGGATTAGAGGGAGTGGTAGGGGAGGGCTGGCAGTCTGGAGGGGGAAATGGGAGTGTATGGTGGGGGGCATGGATTAGGGGCAGGGGTGCCTGTCAGCCACATATTCTCCCTTTCCATTAAAGATGCACTGAAGGGGGCTATGAGGTGGAATGGAGGGGTCAGAGTTGTGCCATGGAGAGTATGGGGGCTTAATCTCTGTGCCCCCAAACCTCCCACATCTATTATCCCCCCATTTCCCCTATGTCTGTCCCCCTGATCAAAAAATGGCCCCACTGGCTACGTACTAGTCCCCACACTGTTCCTGCCTCCTCTCCCCAGCTCCTCCTGCAGGTCCCGAGCCGAAGCCGGCCTCTCCATGGGGAGTAGAGGTGGACCCAGGCTGTGCTGGACCGGCTTAGGAAAGATGAGAAGACAATGCAGTGGCAGTGAAAGGACTAACATGCAAGCAGAACTATCTGTGGCAGGCAGCCATTACCAATAGCCATTCGTGGACCTGTGCTTCAGGAACTTGTCTCATTATTTTTTGAACCTCGTTATATTTTTGGCCTTCACAACATCCCCAGCAACAAGTTCCACCAGTTGACGGATTGTTGAGTGAAGAAATACTTCCTTTTGTTTGTTTTCAACTTTCTGCTTGTTAATTTCATTGGGTGATCCCTGGTTTTTGTGTTATGGGAAGGGGTCAATAACACGCCCCTAGTCACTTTCTCACACCGGTCGTGGTTTTACAGACCTCTGTCGTCTCTTTTCTAAGCTGAACAGTCCCAGCTTTTGAATCTCTCCTCACGTGGAAGCCGTTCTACCCCCTCAGCATTTTGTTGCTCTTCTCTGCACCTTTTCCAGATCTAATAGATCTTTTTTATAGATGGGGTGACCAGAACAGCACGCAGTATTTAAGATGGGGCATCCCATGGATTTATATAGTGGCATTATGAGATATTTCTGTCTGGTTATCCATTTCCTAATGGTTCCTAATGTTTTTTGACCTACAGGCACAAGAAACAAAGAATCAGCTTGCTGAAGCAGAGGTGGAGGTGGTCACCATGAGGAACAAATATAGCATGGCACAAAAAGAGGTACTGTCAATAGAGAAGGCAACCTTATGGGACGACCCCTCCCCCCCCCCAGAAGGGACAGCCCTCTGCTGCCTATGAGCCCTCTTCCGGGTCCTTCAGGGCTGGTGCTAACGTGGGAGCATTGACTCTTCTTTTCTGAACCAGCTGTGCTCCTTATGGCCTTGGCTAAGAAACAGGAGATGCTGCCAACCTTAGAGAGCTGGAGAAGTGGGGGTGAGGCAGGGCGAGCATCTCAGTTCTCAGGGACGCCCACCTGAGCTCTTCCCAGACGTGGAATCCCATCCTTTGTGTTGCAGTTGAGTTCCGATACCGGACGTTCAGGCAGTTAAAACGTTCCCATTTCTCCAGCACCAAGGAATCACTAAAGTGTGACTGAGCCATGGGTGGCTCCAAACCTGCTCGTCACAGAGAGCTTTGTTCCCATGGAGAGATTTATGGGAAATGAGGAGCAGGCAGCGCACCCCGGCGCCCCTGTGTCTCGGGGGTGTCAGGTGTGGGATGGGAAAGGGGGGCAGGCAGTGTGCCGTGGGGGTGTCGGGGCCTGTGATGGGAGAGGGGGGGCAGGCAGAATGTCACCTGTGTCTTGGGGGTGTGAGGGCCTGTGATGGGAGCGGGGGGCAGGCAGTGTGTCCCCTGTGTCATGGGGGTGTGAGGGCAGGGGGAAGGACAGGGGAGCAGGCAGCATGTCTCCTGTGTCCCCTAGCATGTCAGGGCCTGTGATGGGAGCGGGGGGCAGGCAGCACGCCCCAGCGCCCCTGTGTCCGGGGGGGTGTCGGGGCCTGTGATGGGAGTGGGGGGCAGGCAGCACGCTCCAGTGCCCCTGTGAATGGGGGGGTGTCGGGGCCTGTGAGGGGAGCGGGGGACAGACAGCACATCCCAGCGCCCCTGTGTCTGGGGGGGTGTCGGGGCCTGTGAAGGGAGCGGGGGGCAGACAGCGTGTCCTAGCGCCCCTGTGTCCGGGGGGGTGTCAGGGCCTGTGATGGGAGAGGGGGGCAGACAGCACGTCCCAGCGCCCCTGTGTCTGGGGGGGTGTCGGGGCCTGTGATGGGAGTGGGGGGCAGACAGCACGTCCCAGCGCCCCTGTGTCTGGGGGGGTGTCGGGGCCTGTGAAGGGAGCGGGGGGCAGACAGCGTGTCCTAGCGCCCCTGTGTCCGGGGGGGTGTCGGGGCCTGTGATGGGAGAGGGGGGCAGACAGCACGTCCCAGCGCCCCTGTGTCTGGGGGGGTGTCGGGGCCTGTGATGGGAGTGGGGGGCAGACAGCGCGCCCCTGTGTCCGGGGGGGTGTCAGGGCCTGTGATGGGAGAGGGGGGCAGGCAGCACGCCCCAGCGCCCCTGTGTCCGGGGGGGTGTCGGGGCCTGTGATGGGAGCGGGGGGCAGGCAGCACGCCCCAGCGCCCCTGTGTCCGGGGGGGTGTCAGGGCCTGTGATGGGAGAGGGGGGCAGGCAGCACGCCCCAGTGCCCCTGTGAATGGGGGGGTGTCGGGGCCTGTGAGGGGAGCGGGGGGCAGACAGCACGTCCCAGCGCCCCTGTGTCTGGGGGGGTGTCGGGGCCTGTGAAGGGAGCGGGGGGCAGGCAGCACGCCCCAGCGCCCCTGTGTCCGGGGGGGTATCGGGGCCTGTGAGGGGAGTGGGGGGCAGGCAGCACGCCCCAGCACCCCTGTGTCGGGGGGGGTGTCGGGGCCTGTGAGGGGAGCGGGGGACAGACAGCACGTCCCAGCGCCCCTGTGTCTGGGGGGGTGTCGGGGCCTGTGATGGGAGAGGGGGGCAGGCAGCACGCCCCTGTGTCCGGGGGGGGTGTCGGGGCCTGTGATGGGAGAGGGGAGCAGGCAGCGCGCCCCAGCGCCCCTGTGTCCGGGAGGGTGTCGGGACCTGTGATAGGAGAGGGGGGCAGGCAGCACGCCCCAGCGCCCCTGTGTCTGGGGGGTTGGCTTGGCTCACATGTGAGGAGTTGGAAATGCAGTCACATGAACAGGAAGGCAGGTTCCTGGTTGTTGATGCCATTCTGAGCGTTTTCTCTTTCTTTTATTTTTCCACATTCATTTTTCTTTCCTCATTATCTTGGAGGGACCCTCTCCCAAGAGCTGCAGGGCCTTCAAGTGACCTGCTGAGTCCCTGGCAGGGGTAGTGAGATCATTTTCATTTGCCGAGTGCAAACCATACAAGACTTTCCTGTGTATTGTTTCTCCCCTGTAGAATCGGAGCATGTTGCTGATCATTTGTTTGTTGATATTCTGTAGCAGCCCGACATGGTGTGTGCTCTAGACAGTATCCAAATGTGATTAGAGCTAAAGGACCAGTTCCCTATGAACACAGAGAGCTGGAAATTATCATTAGAACTGCAGAGAAATAACCTTTAGGGCTCATTAAAATTCTATAAACGGAAACTCTCTTCCTGTTTTCCCTTTCATGAATCTAGCCCAGTGTTGCAGATGCTCAGTGTGGGGGTGGGTTGGGACTCTCCTCTCCTTTGCTCTGCTCATCAGGTTCAGGAAGAGATTCTGCATACAACATTTTTGCATTTTCCTGCCCCTTGGGATGTGCGCTGTAGATCTGAGAAGGCAATGTCACTATGGAGTTCCGGTCACTCACAGTCTTGTCCCTGCTTCTGGCTGTCTGGAGGAGAAGTGAAATTGCTGCTCTCTGGTGCAGTTCAGGGAACAAAAGATAAGAGTGTGGGGGGCCTTGTTTACTGCATGGTCTTGGCCTCTGGTTAACAGTGGGAGTCAGTAGAGAAAATGGAAGCTTTGCAGGATGCTCCAGACAGCTCTCTTCCCCCATGTGATGTGTTGGGTTGTATTGTTTGTATTTGCTAATAACAGCAGCCCCTCCCCCATTTCATTGTGTCTGCAGCAGTTCCCTTTGCTCCCTGCGCCTACCCCAAGGATATTCCTTCAGCTCCTGTGCCCAGCCGTGGAACCAGACCCCTTTGTCAGGAGGTGTTGCCTTGTGCAGGTTGAGCTGAGGGCAACACTTGCTTTCCCATGGAATACTAATGAATCCAGTGAGGGGAATGAAACTGCTGATGACACAGAACCTTCTTATTATTAAACAGATGGGAAATTGATGTTTATGGAATTTGTGTTTTAATCATATTACTTAAACTGTTTGGCAGGGAAAACCACATGAGCACAAACACCAGAGATGCCTTTGATCTGTGGCATGTTGCCTTTGGGGTATTTTCCGTGACTGATAAAGGCTCTGCTTAGCCCTGGACAGTTTCCCTAGCTTCATAAGCAAGTGATGGAAATGATAAAACCAGAGCCAAAACCTCCCAGTTGAGCTTTTTCTGTCTCCTTGAGCACTCAAGCAAGTGTGTGAGCTTCTTACACTCTCAGCAGTGCTGAGGATGTAGTATGTTTCACCCAATGTTATACCCACACATGGTTTAATAGAAACAGACACACACATGTACGCTGCAAGACTGCAAGCTTTACAGTTATTGGAAAGACTCCGGTGCCTATACTTATGGGCTATTATCACTGCTTATAAAGTATTTATCAGCGGTGGCATTTCCACACTCTCTCTCTCTCTCTGTGCAGATGAAATACGCCAGGATGATTACAGGTTAAAGCTCCAGTTGTTGGGGTTGTTTTGAACATTAAGTATGAAATAAACCCTTTTGTCCCTGCTTTTGCTGTTGGATGAGATTAGAAGATTGTAGCATAGGTGTGAGTGTAGTTGTAAATATTTAGTTTAGGCATCTGCCTGCTAATGAGTTTCCAATTAGCAGAATCTGGGGCAATAATATGATGGCTTTCAAGAGTAAACAAGTGCTGTGTGTTATTGCACAGTCCCATTTCCACAGCCCAGCAGCTCCCATTGTCCCATCTCCTTCTGACTGTTGATCAGGCATTAAGAAAACATGTCCCTCCCTCCCAGAATAAAGAGATCGGGGGAGGTTTTAAATTCCTCTGTTTTTTTTATTATTATTATTATTCTTTCTCTTCAGAAGAACACAACTAGGAAATGATTGGATCTTTGACAGAACAAAGGTATTTTTGATGGGCTCTGTAATATAGCGTGTTAATGCGTCCAGTCCCTCATTGTCTGCTGTCTGATCCCATCCTTCTGCCAGACAGTCACTGCGGGATGAGTCACTTTTAATGTCTGATAATCAAGGTGAATTTTCAAAAAGCTGCCATTTTGGAATTATGCACTATATCACAGTGTCAGGGACAAGGAGGGCAGGTGGGCCAAGGGAAGGCTAAGAGAGACACCTGCTGCCCCTTTGAGGTACTGCAAAATGTAAGCTAGAACGTGTCATTCCAGCAAGACATACATAATGGGAAGTAGACTGCGTTAATTACAAATTAAAAATAACTTCAGCATTAATGAAAATTGTATACATAGGAGAAAAAGTCTTAGCTTATTCCAGCCCCTAGTCTATTTTAACTATCAACCCTTTTGGAGGGGAATGGATTCTGTACCTACAGAATATATTGTGGCCCATGAAATAACATGGTACAAAGATCCACATGGAAAAAGGATTTCTCCCCACAAACGCTGGTCAGCAGCCATGCCTGTGAAAATGAGGTCTAGCTAAGGCACCTACCCAGAGGGAATTGGGGGGCATGAAGAAGGAAGGATTTTGGACCCTTTGTGACCTAGTCTCTTCTGTTCACATGCTGAAATGCCTGGTAAACAAAGGCTGACTAAAGGCACTTTGTGGCCGCTCTGTCCAAGGTAGCCACACTCCCACATGAGGAGAGGTGTGTAGCCAATCACCTGCAGTCATAAAGAGTCGTTTCTTGTGGCTTTTCTAAGCCAGTGGTGCTGTTCTGTTATACAATAACCGAGCTGAACACGGAAGCACAGGGATGGCTTCTCTGTTTATTGTTCAGAGAGCTGGGCACCTTTAAATAGAAGTAGGATGTTTTGACTAGGAAGGTGCAGTCCTGGTCTCCACTAAGCTATGCTGGGGGGATTTAAAGCTGAAGCTTCAAAGTCTTGTGCCACTGTGTGCTGAGCTTCTCTGCATGGCTCTGGGTCTAAAAGCACAGGCATTTCCAGAGCTGCGGCAGTGGTGGGTCAGCACTGGGTACCTGGGTGAGCCTTATCTCCCCTCTTCTCTTCTAAGGAAATGCTCTCTCAAAGGGCTGTTGGTTTGCTCCTCAGATGGATTCCTGCTTCTCTCTCTAGCAAAGAGACCTAAATCCCTGCACAGCATCCTCTGCACTAACGGACCACGGCACCTTGTTATTTTGCGGAGGACACCCTCCTCCTCCCCCTCTGCCAAGCCAGGGCATTACAGCCAGGAGCCATTGCACAAAGCATGAGCCTGTCTGTGCAGGCTCCCTGTGGAGACACCACTACAGAGTTTTTAAAATGAGTATTTTGTGCACATGGCCTTCCTCTCCTTGGGTGCCACAGTGCTGATACTCTGCCCAGCTCGTTCATCTCCGCAGGCAGATTTGCCGAAGACTCCCCACCCCCCGCCCACAGGAACCTACAGGCCCCTGCTGGTCAGATGCTGCATTGCACCACAAGCCTGTTCACTGCCTCCATCAGCCAGCGCAATAGCTCTCTCTTAGAACCATGGAGTCTCAGGGTTGGAAGGGACCTCAGGAGGTATCTAGTCCAACCCCCTGCTCAAAGCAGGGCCAACCCCCAACTAAACCATCCCAGCCAGGGCTTTGTCAAGCCTGACCTTAAAAACCTCTAAGGAAGGAGATTCCACCACCTCCCTAGGTAACACATTCCAGTGCTTCACCACCCTCCTAGTGAAAAAGTTTTTCCTAATATCCAATCTAAACCTCCCCCACTGCAACTTGAGGCCATTACTCCTCTTTCTGTCATCTGCTACCATTGAGAACAGTCTAGATCCATCCTCTTTAGAACCCCCTTTCAGGTAGTTGAAAGCAGCTATCAAATCCCTCCTCATTCTTCTCTTCTGCAGACTAAACAGTCCCAGTTTCCTCAGCCTCTCCTCATAAGTCACGTGCCCCAGTCCCCTAATCATTTTTGTTGCCCTCTGCTGGACTCTTTCCAATTTTTCCACATCCTTCTTGTAGTGTGGGGCCCAAAACTGGACACAGTACTCCAGATGAGGCCTCACCAGTGTCGAATAGAGGGGAACGATCATGTCCCTCGATCTGCTGGCAATGCCCCTACTTATACAGCCCAAAATGCCATTAGCCTTCTTGACAACAAGGGCACACTGTTGACTCTCATCCAGGTTCTCGTCCACTGTCACCCCGAGGTCCTTTTCCGCAGAACTGCTGCCTAGCCATTCGGTCCCTAGTCTGTAGCGGTGCATGGGATTCTTCCGTCCTAAGTGCAGGACTCTGCCCTTGTCCCTGTTGAACCTCATCAGATTTTTTTTGGCCCAATCCTCTAATTTGTCTAGGTCCCTCTATATCCTATCCCTACCCTCCAGCGTATCTACCTCTCCTCCCAGTTTAGTGTCATCTCTTGTCTCTGAAGAGTCTTCTCCTCCTTCAGTTGGGAAGCAGCAATCTTTTCCCTGAGTACAAATCTAATTTGGGACAAAATCTTAAGCCCCTGGCAGCCTGACAATCACTGTTGCTGCTCCAGCAAGGATTAAGATGTGTCTGCACTGCAGCGTTAATTCGGGTGATTGGCTCCCAGGTCGGAGCACCTAGGTCAGCCTGGCCCAGGTCTGAGCAGCCACACTGCAAACGCACACTCGAGGTACTGTGTCTTCCCCAGTTCTGCGCTACCCTGTGTGTGTTGCTAGGACTTGAGAGCACATCCCATGGTTCTTTCCATTGCACTGCTCTAGGAGTCTGTCCAAGGGAACAGTTGGAGAACTTGTCAGTCCTGCATCATCACTGCAGAGTGGGCAAGTTAGCAGCCCAAGTGAAAGCCTCACTTGGGTTTTAGCCTATGCCCCCAACTGGGCCAGCTAGGCTGGGTTGAAAGCACCACCAGACTGGAGTGAGAGGGGTTTGTGTGTGACGGAAGGGGAGTTAAGGGTAAGAGCCCAAGATCACTGCAGCGTTAAGAGATCCTGAGCCTGCCTCAGCAGTCCTCTAGACAGATTTGGATTCAAGCAGGAATGCAGACAGCAAGCCAGTCGGTCACCACCGGCTTGTCACCTTGTGCTCATCACAAGCCCATGTCTAGACTGGCACCTAAACACCCTCCTACACACACACACCCCTCTACTGGTCAAGTTATCTAAAAGCCCAAGGAACCACACTCACCCTCTGCCAGCTCTTCTCTTTGCTACCTCTTACCCACATACAGCAGGGTGTATGGTGCAAGCCAGGGCAGGTGCCCTGAGGAGGAAGGCTGGGAAATGGCACTGGCCCAGCTTCTGAAGACGCAGGACTTCCAGGGAGTTCACCAGAGTTACCCAGTAGAATTCAAAGGACCCATATACAGGTTGTCCTAGTCATTTTCTTTGTGGGAATCTAATTTGTGACCAGATATTGAGCAGCCTGGGATGTGGGAAGGCCACTGATCAAAGGAAGTTCATCTCTGTAAGGTTAATAGAAATCCACAGTCCTGTCTGCTGTCCCAAAGCTGCTGGATACAGACCACGAAAGAGGGCCTGGCTTCCATTTCAGGACTTAGTCGTGTCCAAGGAGACAGGAGGCTTTTCGTCCAGTGCTGGGTCTGTCACTGCTTAGTCTCTGGTAGAATGAGGATTTGGAAGGCAATATTAGCTTTGCTTTCCCCCATTATCTGCTCTGTAGAACTCAAGACCCTACAGTATCTGCAAATCTTACCAGACTGGTCACCTACAATTCCTTCAGCTCATAGCATCACCTCCAGAGTGCAGCACTGCCATTTGGGGTGCCCTTGGCACTCACAGCATTCCCAAAGCTGATGGGAATCATGGCTTCGAACTAGAGAGCCGGGAGTGCAGCATTCTCTCCTTATGGGCTCTCTGGGAAAGGCTGCCTGAGCAAGAGAAATAGCTTCTTGTATTCCACAAACCACCCATTTTCACCAGCACAACTCATAATCGACAGATAGGAGAGCACCCTGATTCATTGCCTGGGAGCCTGCCCCAAGACACATGGGCGTACAGAGGCCCGTCCTCAGAACTTGTTCCTAAAAAAAAAAATCAAATCTCTGCCACTCAGTAACAGGTCTCCTAGGCTGCATCCCCGTCCCCTCTGCAGAACAATTGTTTTCTTTGTGAGCACTGTGGCCCAGAAGCCAATGCTACACTTATGGGCCATTCAGTCATTCCTACTCCAGCAGGGCAGCATGAAATCCCACACGCAGCATGGATTTACTGCAACTGCTGGCCCTCCCACATCAACCTTCTCAAGGGAAAATGCTGTCAGAACACTCATCCATCCATATTCAATAGACACCAGCCAGTAATCCAACGATGTAACCCAGGGAAGATGGACCTGGATAGATACCAGCTAAGTATAAACCCATCAAATCACAAGCAGTTGGGAAGGACACCAAAGCTCTCCTTCCCAAACTCCTAAAGGGAATCTCACCCACTTGTATGAATGGCAACAACCCTCCCCTATGACAACAAGCAGCCAGGAGACCAGAGAAACAGTCTGTTCCTCTGAGCAGTGTCTGCAAGGAAAACAGGGTACGTGAGGAGACTCTCTCTCCCAAGTGGGCGGGACCTCAACCAAGAGTGTCATTGATCTGACCCAAAAATACTTGTACCACAAGTGGATCATATTGCAAACTTCTCCAACAGGAAGGTCCCGGATTTCTTCCTCAGTCAGAGGTATCCTTAGACCTGACAGAAGCTGCATTTTCCTTCCCAGGGCCAGGTCAATTAATGTATCTTTATTGCTCCTGCTAGCTCCACAATCCTTGATATCCTTACTGAGTAAGAACGTCTGTGGGATTATTTTGAAGGAGAGGGGAAAATGTGAACTACAGCTTACAGGGTTCTAAATTAACAGTATAAACTCAAGAAAGGCCCTGGGCTCATGGGATTGTGGATGGCTCAGGAGACCTTGGCTCAACATACAACCGTGTTTTATAAAAACCAAATAAGGTGTTAGGGTGCATAAGGAAAATGATAGAGAAAAATACAGAGACTTGTATAACACCATATATAGACCAGTGGTTTGTCCTCATCTGGATACTGTGTGCAGGACTGGTCACCCCATCTCAAAAAGGATATTGCAGAGAGAGGGAATCAGTGAAGGGCGATACAGGTAAGAGCTGGAAAAGCTTTCATATGAAGAGAGATTGAAAAGATTGGGATTTTACCTGAGAAATGAGATGAATAAGAGAAGATATGATGGAAGTACATAAAACAATCAATGGTCTGGATAGAGTAGGATAGGAGCTTCTCTTCTCTGTGGGACATTCAATGAAACTGAAAGTTGTCAAATTCAAACTCAATAAAAATAAATACTTTTATACAACATGTAATTAGACAGTGAAACGTATTGCCACAGGATATTGCTTAGACAAGAATTTAGCAAGATTCAAAGAAGACCTGGACATTTTGATGGATAAAAGAATACATAGAATTGTTATGGCTCATGGTAATATTTTAGAAGAGAGAGAAAACCTCATGCTTCAAAGCATAAGCCAATCTCTAACTATTAGGGGTTAGGAGGTAACTCTCTTGGTGGACAGATAAGTCAGCTTCCAGGGAGAAGGGGACAAATAAGGTTACAGTCTCAGCCAGAGGAAAATAAAATGGTAACAAGGCAGAGCCCCACCTGGTCGCATCTTTCAGCCTAGGATCGTATTTGGAGGAATAAACAACAGATCTTGCTGCAGTTACAGCCTGTGGTCATCAGCATAAAGCCTAGAAAGTACAAGCCAGGCATGTAATCCCCCTGTTCCTCCTCTCCCCTAGCTAAGGCCTGGCTCAGGAGTCTCCTGTGTTGGGAAGAAAGGCAAAGCTCATTTTCTCTCCCATTCCCCAGAGCCTCTGCTGCTTGCTCTTGGGTTCCCCTCCCGAGGCATGGCTGTCAGGCCCACTTCCCAGCAGCCTAGCTGTCCCCGCTTCTCTCCACAGACTACAGCTCAGGAAGCTCAAAGGACTAGTACCACCTTGCTGGCCAATAAAGGGCCTAACCCTCTTCTGCTTCCCACAGAGAGCGGCAGCTGCACTTGTCCTCTGCGACCTTGGGTGAGTCCAGATGTCCTGAGACGGCACCTAATGGCCTGGAGCTGAGAGACTGAGCTTGCTTCAGCACAGCTGCTGCAACTGCCTGACCGATTCCTTATTCCAGCCTAGGCAAGATTCCGACAGGAGGATTTGAAGAGTTTGCTTGGTATCATGTGCAGAAAGAAACGCAATTACTCTGCGAACAGCAGTCAGAGATGCACTGGAATTTCCTTGAGCAAGTTTTCATACAGACATGAGCCTCAGCTACCTCAGATATGAGATTCTGGTTTCTGCCACACTCAAGCCACATTTGCCATTTTCTAACCTGATTCTACAGCTGCATACCACTAGGTTCTTCAGAGACCATTTAGACATCCCCTTGTCAGCCAGCAGACCTTGAGTCTCGTTCTTCACGTATGGATTAAATTATGAGGAAAGGCAGCTATGCTTGTACTAAAGGAGATTTAAAGTAGGCTTTTTCCTAGCCAGTACTTCAACAAGAAGATGAAGTGAACTACTTTCAATCAGAAATCCCTACTTGCAGTCCTTTCCCAATAAAATCAGGCTTCCCCTAGCTCCAGATTTAGTTCCTAAAAAGAACATGGTGTTTCATTTGAACCAGAGTCTCTTTCTTCACCATTTTATTCCAGCCTCAGGCATGCTCTAGAAAAGTCATTGCACACCCTGGTTGTTAAACGAGCCATCATATTCTCTTTGCACAGCATTAGGAGAGGTGAAAGGTAGATAGCAATGCTTTATCAGGCTGCTAATCTATCCGACTCCAGCGAAATTCCTCCTTGGGATATTAAGAATAATTTGAATAGGGACTGCTACATTCGAGGCATAAAAGGACAGAGTTACATGTGAAGAGCTCTGCAGAACTGCTACATGGTCTTTGCTTCAGTTTTTCACTAACACTACAACTTCAATGTACAGCCTTCAGCTCGTGCAGCTTTTGGCCACAGACTTCTTCAAGGTGCTCTTGATAAACCCCCCAAAAGTAAATAATTGGGATACTTGGGCTTTTTGCCTCTTTGAGTTTGCATGTTGAGTCCCACCCTGTCACTGCTTTGTGCTTCCCAGCAGTATGGAGTCCAAGGTGTTCAGTTTTGACCTATAAAACCGTAAATGGACTGGGACCTGTTTCTGCCCCATGCCATTGGCAGTGCATCCCTGACCAGCTGGAGCCAGGGCTCCCTTGCTGTAACAGGGAGGGAACTGCTGGCAGAACATTCTCTGTGAGGACGTGTTTGCTTTCCGGCTGGAGCAGCCCAGACTTGTTCTCCAGGATATGTTACAAAGGCCATCTGTTTGGGGAGGGTGGAAAGAATCATGTTCTCCCCAGTATTGCATGCTGTCTGGCTGTTTTCTATGGGTGGTTTTGCTGTTCTTTGTTTATTGTTCTGAATGGTAGTTTTAATTGATGCAGGGCATCTACACCTGGGACAGGTGTCTTTTATGTTGCTTTAAAGTCTAAATAAATAAATGCAAAAAATTATACATCTGTGGGAAATTGCAGAATGCAGCAAAAATAGCAAACTCTAAACCACAGTATCCATGCCCATAATTTTCTCCTTTTCTTTATGTCAATGTATTGGGGTGTTTTTGTATTTTTGGGGTGCATGGGAGATTTTCCTGTGAGAGTTTTAGTGAGACATTTAAAATATCTTATGCAAATTGTGCCAGCAGCAGCCCTGGGTCTGGACACAAAAGGTGAATCTGCTGGGTTCTGTCAAAAGGGTGGGGCCTCCACTGTACTCTTAAAAGCTTAGCAGATACCCCCTGAGCATACTCAAAGTGATATTTTGTATTTGCTAAATTTGATGTTTAATTTGGGAAGGTGCTAGGCCTCGGGAAGACTGTCCAAGCTAAGCTTTAAAATGTAGCTATTTTTCTATAGCCCCATTCAGAAAAGTGGTCAGAACTCTTTGACAGTGGTGGAAGTATCTTTTTCACTCTCTACATAACTCCGAAGTAGGTGGAGGGATTTTACTCAAACATTTGAATAAATGAATCTTCAGGCAGAGACTCAGCATGGAAAATTCCAGCTGCAAGATGTGAATGTTTTAGAGTTCTGAGCATGTGAACACAGGAGGTTTTCATGCCAGCTGTTTTGTGATTCTAACTCTTTCCTCAATCCTGCAAACTGTCAAGCGTGTGTGTAACTTCAGCCCACCTGTTCTAATGGAATATCCTGTCTAAAGAGAACAAACAGCTGGAATAATTCATTCAGTCCAAGATCTCCTACAGGAATTCTCAGACAATCTCTTTAAAGTCTTGATCAGCCCCATTAAACATAAACCTGCATAATAAGTGATTTGTCAGGAAAGGACCATCTCACTATATTGTATATCCAGCTCAGGAATGTGGAAAATAGATTAGATTTTAAGGCCAGAAGGGAGCATACTGATCCTCTAATCTGACCTCCTGCATAACACAGACCATCAGCTTTCATTGAATTAATTCCTGCTTCAAGTCCAACATCTGTGGTTGAACTAGATCATACCTTTTCGAAAAACATCCAGTCTTGATTTAAAAATTGCAAGTGATGGAGAATCCACCACTACCTTTGGTAAATTGTTCCAGTGATTAATTACCTTGCTGTTAAAAATGTGCAGTTTATTGCTAGTCCGAATTTGTCTACTTTCATTTTCCAGCCATTGGATCTTGTTGTACTTTTGTTTGCTAGGCTCAAATTTCTGTTCCCCATATAGAGACTTATGACTCCAGTATGTGATCAAGTCACCTCTTAACTCTCTGTTTGTTAAGGTAAATAGATTGAGTTCCTTGAGTCTATCACTATAAGGATGTTTTCTAATCCTTTAATCATTTTCATGGCTCCTCTCTGAACACACTCCACATGTCAAGGTTCCTTCCCCACTCTGAACTCTAGGGTACAGATGTGGGGACCTG
This sequence comes from Caretta caretta, assembly GCF_965140235.1. NCBI lineage: Eukaryota > Metazoa > Chordata > Testudines > Cheloniidae > Caretta > Caretta caretta. The sequence continues at coordinate 43,427,393 of NC_134217.1, forward strand.
CATGAAAAACTCCCTAAGCTTATTCTTATCAGCTTAGGTTAAAACTTCCCCAGGAAAGGGGGTGTAGGGCTTGGGGGACTTGGGGGGAAAGACGTTTCCAAGCGGGCTCTTTCCCTGTTATATTTGTTAGACATTTGGTGGTGGCAGCAATAAAGTCCAGGGGCAAAAGGTAGAATAGTTTGTACCTTGGGGAAGTTTTAACCTAAGCTGGTAAAAATAAGCTTAGCGGGGTTTTCATGCAGGTCCCCACATCTGTACCCTAGAGTTCAGAGTGGGGAAGGAACCTTGACATGGTGGCAGAGCGGTGGGATTAACTTGACATCATTTTGAGATTTTTTGGACCAGAAGCACAGATTTTAAAAGGAAATATTTTTTTCCTTTGGGCTGCTGGAAAGCAGGTTTTAAGCTGAAAGCAATGAGCGTTTTTTTTTTTTCAGAGTAACAGCCGTGTTAGTCTGTATTCGCAAAAAGAAAAGGAGTACTTGTGGCACCTTAGAGACTAACCAATTTATTTGAGCATGAGCTTTCGTGAGCTACATGCATCCGATGAAGTGAGCTGTAGCTCACGAAAGCTCATGCTCAAATAAATTGGTTCGTTTTTTTTTTTGTCTCTGCTTGGGGGCCAGAGCAGAGCTGGAGTTTTCTCTACCTAAAGGCAGGGTAGTTAACCTCCTGCAGGGAAATTCACAAGTCTTCACAGACCTGAAGAGGTTTTTTTAGCTAAGAGCAACTAGAGGCTTTTTCTGTCTCTTTGCCTGGAGACAAAGGTGTTGGGGGTTTTAAAGGATTTTTCTGCAGGCTGACAATCACGATCCGAGACCATCAGTATCTGGGTACAGCACAGCCTCTTTTTTTTTTTTTTTTTTTTTTTACAAGCCAAGTTTTTTGTTTGTTTGCTTTATTTCTAACTCTCGGGTGTAAAGTTAGTTAAAAACAGAGAGGCAAACATGACAGAAACCAAGGAAACAGCCAAAGAGGCTACCCACAGGAGAGCTATGGAGGCAAGGGAAAAAGAAATGGAGGCATGCACTGGAGTTGGAGAAGGTAAGGGCTGAGCGGAAGCTACTGGATAACCCTAACCATCCTTCCCCAACAATCCACAAATGGGAGCGACTATGTCCACAGTATGATGAATCCAGTGATATTGCTGAATATTTTCTCACCTTTGAGAGACTGCACTCTCCATAAAATTCCCGAAGCTCACAAGATGACCACATTGGTTACAAAATTGACTGGAAGAGCTCTGGACATATTCAATAAGATGCCTATTGATGAGGCTTCTGACTATAATAAGTTCAAGGATTTTGTTTTAAAGCAATTTCAAATTACATCTGAAACGTACAGAGTAAAATTTCCAACCCTTAAGAGAGGGCCTGGACTAAGTAATGTGTCTTATCTAAACCAGATGAAGGATCTGTTAGATAAGTGGGTCCAAGGAAGGGGTGTCACTAGCTTTGACAGAATGTCTGATTTGATAGCTCAGGAGCAATTCCTGAATATGTCCAAGGAGGAAATAAAACAGTGTTTATGGGATAAGGAAATGGACTCAGCAGAAAGTCTTGCTTCTGATGCTGATCAATACGAGCAGTCCCAGACCGCCAGAGAGGCAGGGCAAGCCGGAACAAAATGGGTGGAGGGAGGAGAGAGGAACAACCCTGGTCACAGTTGGAGCGGATACCAGAAGGGACACACTCAGACCACCCCCTACTACCGGGGGCAGCCCAAGGCCCCAGCTACACACCAAACACCTTCCAGACACCTTCTCGTCCTGCCACACCATTCTCCAGCAACCCATCTCGCCCCAGTGACCCATCAGCTGGATGATGTTTTAAATGTAACAAGCCGCGGCATGTGAAGGCCAACTGCCCCAAGAGCCCCAACAGATTACAGTTCATTGCACTGGAATCACACCAGAGGTCCTCAGGCCCAGATACCTCCCAGATACCCTCACAGTGGAGGGAAACAGTGAGTGTGGGCGGGAAGAAGGTCACCGCATGGAGGGACACCGGAGCACAAGTGTCAGCTATCCATGTTTCCTTAGTGGACCCCAATTTAATCGACCCAGAGATCCAAGTGACAATTCAACCCTTCAAGTCCAACTCTTTCAATTTGCTTACAGCCAAGTTGCCTATCCAGTACAAGGGCTGGTCAGGAACATGGACTTTTGCAGTCTATGATGATTATCCCATCCCCATGTTGTTGGGGGAAGACTTGGCCAATCATGTGAAGCTAGCCAAGAGGGTGGGAATGGTCACCCGCAGCCAGGCTAAGCAAGACATCATGCCTATCTCTGTTTCGGAAACTTCTACCAGGACCCGGTCAGAGGTGATGGACCCGGATCCCATGCCAGTGTCTGCAACAGCAGTAGTGGGTCCAGTCCCAGAGACCCAGACAGAGCCAGTTCCAGAACCGGAACCGGCAGAACAACCAGAACCAGACCCATTGCCGGCACTGAATCCAGTACTTGCAACCCCAACACCAGAGGGCCCCACCGAACCTGAACCGGCAGCAGCTGATAACCCTACACAAGAGGCTCAGCCGGAGCCTGAAACCCAACATAGTGCACCGGCAGAGAGCAGTTCACAGTCAACGGAAACAGCCCCATCCCCTACATCGCTTCCAGAGGGACCAAGCATAGGTCCACAATCCAATGAGGAACTGATGTCTCCAGCATCAAGGGAACAGTTCCAGACCGAACAGGAAGCAGATGAACGCCTCCAGAGAGCTTGGACGGCGGCACGGAACAACCCACCGCCTCTCGCTCTTCTAATCGATCCAGATTTGTTGTAGAAAGAGGACTTTTATACAAGGAAACACTTTCTGGTGGACACCAGGAAGACTGGCATCCTCAGAGACAGTTGGTAGTTCCAACTAAGTACCGGGTAAAGCTCTTGAGCTTAGCCCACGATCATCCTAGTGGCCATGCTGGGGTGAACAGGACCAAAGACCATTTGGTGAGGTCATTCCACTGGGAGGGAATGGGCAAGGATGTTTCTACCTATGTCCGGTCTTATGAGGTATGCCAAAGAGTGGGAAAACCCCAAGACCAGCTCAAAGCCCCTCTCCAGCCACTCCCTATCATTGAGATTCCATTTCAGCGAGTACCTGTGGATATTCTGGGTCCTTTTCCGAAAAAGACACCCAGGGGAAAGCAGTACATACTGACTTTCATGGATTTTGCCACCCGATGGCCAGAAGCAGTAGCTCTAAGCAACACCAGGGCTAAAAGTGTGTGACAGGCACTAGCAAACATTTTTGCCAGGGTAGGTTGGCCCTGCGACATCCTCATTGATGCAGAAACTAATTTCCTGGGAGGAACTATGGAAAGCCTTTGCGAAGCTCATGGGGTGAATCACTTGGTTGCCACCCCTTACCATCATCAAACAAATGGACTGGTGGAGAAATTTAATGGGACTTTGCGGGCCATGATACGTAAATGAGCACTCCAATGATTGGTACCTAGTGTTGCAGCAGTTGCTCTTTGCCTACGGAGCTGTACCCCATCCCAGTTTAGAGTTTTCACCATTTGAACTTGTATATGGCCACGAGGTTAAGGGGCCATTACAGTTGGTGAAGCAGCAATGGGAGGGGTTTACACCTTCTCCAGGAACTAACATTCTGGACTTTGTAACCAACCTACAAAGCACCCTCCGAACCTCTTTAGCCCTTGCTAAAGAAAACCTACAGGATGCTCAAAAAGAGCAAAAAGCCTGGTATGATAAACATGCCAGAGAGCGTTCTTTCAAAGTAGGGGACCAGGTCATGGTCTTAAAGGCGCTCCAGGCCCATAAAATGGAAGCGTCGTGGGAAGGGCCATTCACAGTCCAAGAGCACCTGGGAGCTGTTAATTATCTCATAGCATTCCCCACCTCCAACTGAAAGCCTAAGGTGGACCATGTTAATTCTCTAAAGCCCTTTTATTCCAGAGAATTAAAGATTTGTCAGTTTACAGCCCAGGGAGGAGATGACACTGAGTGGCCTGAAGGTGTCTACTACGAAGGGAAAAGTGATGGTGGCGTGGAAGAGGTGAACCTCTCCATGACCCTTGGGCATATGCAGCGACAGCAGATCAAGGAGCTGTGCACTAGCTACGCACCGACGTTCTCAGCCACCCCAGGACTGACTGAACAGACATACCACTCCATTGACACAGGTAATGCTCACGCAGTTAAAGTCCAACCTTACCAGGTGTCTCCTGAAGCTAAAATTGCTATAGAATAGGAGATCCAGGATATGCTACAGATGGGTGTAATCCGCCCCTCTGGCAGTGCATGGGCATCTCCAGTGGTTCTAGTTCCCAAACCAGATGGGGAGATATGTTTTTGCATGGACTGCCATAAGCTAAATGCTGTAACTCGCCCAGACAACTATCCAATGCCATGCACAGATGAACTATTGGAGAAACTGGGATGGGCCCAGTTCATCTCTACCTTGGACTTAACCAAGGGGTACTGGCAGGTACCACTAGATGAATCCGCCAAGGAAAGGTCAGCCTTCAGCACACATGTTAGGCTGTATGAATTTAATGTACTCCCTTTCGGGCTGCGGAATGCACCCGCCACCTTTCAAAGACTTGTTGATGGTCTCCCAGCGGGATTAGGAGAATATGCAGTTGCCTACCTTGACGATGTGGCCATATTTTCGGATTCCTGGGCAGAACACCTGGAACATCTACAAAAAGTCTTTGAGTGCATAAGGGAGGCAGGACTAACTGTTAAGGCTAAGAAGTGTCAAATAGGCCTAAACAGAGTGACTTACCTTGGACACCAGGTGGGTCAAGGAAATATCAACCCCCTACAGGCCAAAGTGGATGCTATCCAAAAGTGGCCTGTCCCAAAGTCAAAGAAACAGGTCCAATCCTTCTTAAGCTTGGCCGGATATTACAGGTGATTTGTACCGCAATACAGCCAAATCGCCGCCCCACTGACAGACCTAACCAAGAAGAAACAGCCAAATGCCGTTCAATGGACCGAAGAGTGTCAGAAGGCCTTTAACCAGCTTAAAGCAACACTCATGCCTGACCCTGTACTAAGGGTCCCAAACTTTGACAAACCATTCCTAGTAACCACAGATGCGTCCGAGCGTGGTGTGGGAGCAGGTTTAATGCACGAAGGACCAGATTGAGAATTCCACCCTGTAGTGTTTCTCAGCAAGAAGCTGTCTGAGAGGGAAAGCAACTGGTCAGTCAGTGAAAGAGAATGTTACGCCATTGTCTACGCTCTGGAAAAGCTACACTCATACGTTTGGGGGGTGGCGTTTCCACCTGCAAACCAACCACGCTGCGCTACGGTGGCTTCATACTGCCACGGGAAATAACAAAAAACTTCTTCGGTGGAGTTTAGCTCTCCAAGATTTTGATTTCGACATCCAGCACATCTCAGGAGCTTCTAACAAAGTGGCTGATGCACTCTCCCGTGAAAGTTTCCCAGAATCAACTGGTTAAAATCGTCCTTGAGATGTGAAAAATATTGTTAGTCTTTATTTACCTGGTAGTATACTTAGAGGTGCATGTGTCTTATTAACTCTGTTTTCTCCTAGAGCTCCAGGAAGAAATCACAGCCAGCGTTTCACCCTACCTGTGATTTGGGGGACGTGTCATAAATATAAAGGGAAGAGTAAACACCTTTAAATCCCTCCTGGCCAGAGGCAAAACCCTTTCACCTGTAAAGGGTTAAGAAGCTAAGATAACCTCACTGGCACCTGACCAAAATGACCAATGAGGAGACAAGATACTTTCAAAGCTGGGGGGGGGAACAAAGGGTCTCTCTCTCTCTCTCTCTCTCTGTGTGATGCTTTTGCCAGGACCAGAGCAGGAATGCAGGTCAGAACTCCTGTAAAAAGTTAGTAAGTAATCTAGTTAGATATGCGTTAGATTCTGTTTTGTTTAAATGGCTGATAAAATAAGTTGTGCTGAATGGAATGTAGATTCCTGTTTTTGTGTCTTTTTGTAGCTTAAGGTGTTGCCTAGAGGGATTCTCTGTGTTTTGAATCTGATTACCCTTTAAGGTATTTACCATCCTGATTTTACAGAGGTGATTCTTTTACCTTTTCTTTAATTAAAATACTTCTTTTAAGAACCTGATTGATTTTTCATTGTTCTTAAGATCCAAGGGTTTGGGTCTGTATTCACCTATGCAAATTGGTGAAGATTTTTATCAAGCCTTTCCCAGGAAAGTGGGTGTAGGGCTTGGGGGATTTTGTGGGGAAAGATGTTTCCAAGCAGGCTCTTTCCCTGTTATATTTGTTAGACGCTTGGTGGTGGCAGCAATAAAGTCCAGGGGCAAAAGGTAAAATAGTTTGTACCTTGGGGAAGTTTTAACCTAAGCTGGTGAAAGTAAGCTTAGGAGGTTTTCATGCAGGTCCCCACATCTGTACCCTAGAGTTCAGAGTGGGGAAGGAACCTTGACACCACGTTATCAACAACCTTCTTGAGTTGTGGACAGGACGCAGCATTCCAGTTAGCTGTTGCATCAGTGCCAAATACAGAAGTAATATAACCTCCCTATTCGTCCTCAGTATTCCTATGTAAACATCCCAGGATCGCATTAGCTCTTTTGGCATCACACTGGGAGCTCACGTTCAGCTGATTATCCACCATGACCCCCCGTCTTTTTTTCAGATTCAGTGCTTCCCGGGATAGAGTCCCCCCCCCTTGTAAATATGGGCTGCATTCTTTGTTCCTAGATGTATGAACTTACATTTGGCTGTATTTAATTGAAATGTACTCCAGGTTAACTCTGAAACCCCTGGCTAAAATGACTCTGGCAAGGTGGACCACGCTTATTAGCCTGGGTAATTGGACAGCTGGTCTAAGAGAAGGCAGCAAAATGAACCTGCAGGCAGCAAGTCCTTCCATTGCTTGGTTTATCTGGTACCTTTTCACACTCTGAGAGCTCCTTATTTTAAACCTTCAGGCATGTTGTGGAGCTTGGTCTCACTTGTCACAGGGACCTTGGGCATGTTTGAACAAATTTGGATAAGAAATTAAGTTAGGAATGTTTGAAGATCTCCCTCTGCTCATGGTGAAGCTTTCCTTTCTTTCTGGCATGGATCATCATGAGCCTTGTTCTCTAAAAGTAGGACAGTTAGGATGGCTATGTCAAGAGAATAGGACACCTGGCCTCGTACCTTAGGAAAGGCCAAAAGTCAATTGACTCATTGAAAATTAGGTCACCTGGTCACTTCATACACAAGGTCATGTGCCACTTCTCTACCAATGGGTAGCTGATCAGTACTTCTTCTGCCTACTGAAGAGTACATCTACTGTGAGAAGGCACTAGGTCAGGAGATCTGTCTTCTCTTGCCAGATCTGCCATAGACTCTCAGATCTTGAACAAGCCATTTTGGCTCTGGATTTTCTAAACTGTGCATGCATATGTTTGCAATATAACAGACCTAATTCGAATGCCCAAAGACCATACTTAGACTGCATGCACAACTATGTATTTGTCTGCACAAATAGCCCATTATGCATATGAAGAAGGTCAGCTCCCAGACTGCTGTGCTGGGCAACACAGCATGCGGAGTAGGTGGCCAGCCCTCTGTGGAGAAAGAAGTGGTTCGGGACTATTTAGAAAAGCTGGACGTGCACAAGTCCATGGGGCCGGATGCGTTGCATCCGAGAGTGCTAAAGGAGTTGGCGGATGTGATTGCAGAGCCATTGGCCATTATCTTTGAAAACTCATGGCGATTGGGGGAAGTCCCGGACGACTGGAAAAAGGCTAATGTAGTGCCCATCTTTAAAAAAGGGAAGAAGGAGGATCCTGGAACTACAGGCCGGTCAGCCTCACCTCAGTCCCCGGAAAAATCATGGAGCAGGTCCTCAAGGAATCAATCCTGAAGCACTTACATGAGAGGAAAGTGATCAGGAACAGTCAGCATGGATTCACCAAGGGCAAGTCATGCCTGACTAATCTAATCGCCTTCTATGATAAGATAACTGACTCTGTGGATGAAGGGAAAGCAGTGGATGTATTGTTTCTTGACTTTAGCAAAGCTTTTGACACGGTCTCCCACAGTATTCTTGTCAGCAAGTTAAAGAAGTAGGGGCTGGATGAATGCACTATAAGGTGGGTAGAAAGTTGGCTAGATTGTCGGGCTCAACGGGTAGTGATCAATGGCTCGATGTCTAGATGGCAGCCGGTATCAAGTGGAGTGCCCCAAGGGTCGGTCCTGGGGCCGGTTTTGTTCAATATCTTCATAAATGATCTGGAGGATGGTGTGGATTGCACTCTCAGCAAATTTGCGGATGATACTAAACTAGGAGGAGTGGTAGATACGGTGGCAGGTTAGGATACAGAGGGACCTAGACAAATTGGAGGATTGGGCCAAAAGAAATCTGATGAGGTTCAACAAGGATAAGTGCAGGGTCCTGCACTTAGGATGGAAGAATCCAATGCACCGCTACAGACTAGGGACCGAATGGCTAGGCAGCAGTTCTGCGGAAAAGGACCTAGGGGTGACAGTGGACGAGAAGCTGGATATGAGTCAACAGTGTGCCCTTGTTGCCAAGAAGGCCAGGGGCTTTTTGGGATGTATAAGTAGGGGCATAGCGAGCAGATCGAGGGACGTGATCGTTCCCCTGTATCGACATTGGTGAGGCCTCATCTGGAGCACTGTGTCCAGTTTTGGGCCCCACACTACAAGAAGGATGTGGAAAAATTGGAGAGAGTCCAACGAAAGGCAACAAAAATGATTAGGGGTCTGGAACACATGACTTATGAGGAGAGGCTGAGGGAACTGGGATTGTTTAGTCTGCAGAAGAGAAGAATGAGGGGGGATTTGGTAGCTGCTTTCAACTACCTGAGAGGTGGTTCTAAAGAGGATGGTTCTAGACTATTCTCAGTGGTAGAAGAGGACAGGACAAGGAGTAATGGTCTCAAGTTGCAGTGGGGGAGGTTTAGGTTGGATATTAGGAAAAACTTTTTCACTAGGAGGGTGGTGAAACACTGGAATGCGTTACCTAGGGAGGTGGTAGAATCTCCTTCCTTAGAAGTTTTTAAGGTCAGGCTTGACAAAGCCCTGGCTGGGATGATTTAATTGGGGATTGGTCCTGCTTTGAGCAGGGGGTTGGACTAGATGACCTCCTAAGGTCCCTTCCAACCCTGATATTCTATGATTCTATGATATAACTGGCCATTGGGATGCACAAATACTATATTTGCATGTGCAGTCATAGTAACAGCATGTGCCATTTAGGCATGCGTATAGTTTAGAAAATCAAGCACTTCATTTGACCAGTCCTTAATTGCCAGCTGTACAAAGTGGCCGTAATGTTACCTGCTTACCTCACAGGAGGATGGTGAGGTTTAATTAACAAATGGTCATAGATTTCAGAGTAGCAGCCGTGTTAGTCTGTATCCGCAAAAAGAAAAGGAGGACTTGTGGCACCTTAGAGACTAACCAATTTATTTGAGCATAAGCTTTCGTGAGCTACAGCTCACTTCATCGGATGCATCACAGAGTGGTTTGATATCCTCCCATGGAAGGTGCTTGAGTTGGACAAAATAATACTGATAGCATAAAGCTTACTAAGTCCCGAGCCCCTGGCCCAGCCTTGTTGGAGTGTGTTTGCTAATCCATGTGTAATCAGCATGTAGATGGGAGACGGGTTGGGTTGAGGACATGTAACACATAACGTCAAAGCACTTTCTGGACATGAGAGAACTCTTACCCGTCCTGGGGAGGCAGTATCTCTGCACACAGTCACTGGGGGTGTGCAGTCTTCCTTTGGGGGTGGAAAGGGTGTCTGGTAGTGTGAGAGCGAGATAAGGGTGTCTAAGGACAGACACAGTGCCGCTCCTCAAAATAGAAAACATTTCTATTGCTCTCCTCCCTCCCACATCTCTGTCTGTCAGCTCTTCTGAATGAAAGCTCGGCTTTCTTTGTTTTCCTGATTTCCATTTTGTATCCTAAAATATTCACTCCAAGTTCCGCTTGACAGACGTGCCTAATCTAATCTCCACGTCTGCTTTCTAATTTTCCCAGTCAGGATAAAACAAATCGGCTGGCATTAATTGCCTGCACAGCGGCCCGAAGCTTTGAGCTGTGATTTACGAGCTCGGAGCAGGCGCTCTGCAACACATTTTTCTTAATTTATTTTTAATGAGTCTCTCAATTAATTTTCTTGGAAACATCTTAATGATGTTGGAGGCGGGTGTTAATGAGGTCTACACCAGCTCCTCATTTTGCATATTTTAAAGTGCTGAATGGCATCACAAGCGCGCGCTCTTAGTTTTAAGAAGGGAAAATGCTTATGGTTGGTGCAGAATTTTTTCTACTTTAGTGCCTCTGTCTTTGCTTGGCCTGTCAGACTTTACAGGCCTGTTGGTGGGTCATCGAGCAAACCCCAGTCTCCCTGACACACCCACCCATGCTTTCTGACTCCACGAGGTGCAGTGAGAGCACACAATCTGCCACGGTGCCAAGGCTGCATGCCAGGGCTATTTACCCAGAATGCAGATCAGAGTGGAGAGATGGGAACGGTGCATGGGCTACTGTAGGAGACACTCATGGGCAGCACACGGGCCATGTAAATGAGCTCCCACTTCAGCTCCTGGAAACCCGGGCTGGTTAACCCCTCTTTGTGAGTTAAGCAGCATACACAGGCCACCAGGGTCCCTTCGCCAAGCGTCTTTATTATCGTTCATCTTCCAAGTACATCCCCACATAGCAGCAGTTTTGTGGAGCCCCCTTCCTGCTCCCTGGCTCAGCCTTTTGTTCTGTTTGCTGAGCTATCCAGCCGGTGAGCTGATCACCTCTTCAGGCCCTCTGCAAGTGCACATGATCCCTTCTACTCTTCCAGACCCAACAAACCGAGTTTCTCCCACTCCAGCTGCACCCAGTGACCAGGGTGCTGGCTTCCAAAGTGGTCATTCTTTAGACATTCTCAACACCTCATCACAGCCCATTTGTTACCTGCTGGTCTGTTTCTACAGCAGACCAACAAAGAGAAAACTATCGCCATGTAGAAAAGTGGGAGAGTCGGTGTAACATGGTGACTCCCTGCCACGCAGAGTCAGCCTGGAGTGATGCTTTTCTGAGGCTATTTGAGCTTCTGGACATCATGACTGCTGAGTGGAAGACTGGGCTACTCACTCCTCTCTGGTCTGTGCAAATGGTCACCAGACATTGCAGCTCATTCCTGGCCTTTGGTGCCTTTAGACAGAACTCACTTGGGCACGACTGACTGTGTGAGCTTCTGGGTCTGGCATGAAGGAGCTGAGCCCCTCCACTTAAGAGGTAGCATGGGGGAGCAGTCCCTGCTCTAGCCCTGCAGCCAGTGGAGAATATGGAGCTCACAGAGACTTGAGCACTGCAGAGATTGCAGAACATCAGCTGCTTCCTTTGGGTGGTTTAATGTTCTTTTCAGGTCTCAGCACTGTCGTGTCCTGAGATGTGGAAGCTTGCTTCCTGCATATGGCCTGTCCCATGGTTACTCGGCAGTCAAGCTATCTCTGGCTTCTCCAGGCTAGTTTAGTCCTGCGTTTTCCCTGAGGGGAAGGTCCTACACAGTGTGAAATGGAGCTGGATTTTAGACTGGGATCCCTATGCTTATGTACATTGATGGATCGGTATTTAGATTTGCATTGCAGCCATATTTACTCTCCCCTCTGCTTACACCATCAACCACACCACCAGAACCTCATCCCACAGCACCCCTTTTCACTCACATATATACACCATCCATCTCCATCAAGGAAGGTTCTCTTTCTCATTGCATGCATTGTATTTCCAGGCTTGTCTACATGGAGATTTAGAGCGCAGCAAACTAGTGTGAATCTACAACACACTAATGTACTGCACACTAAGATCTTCTTCAAGCAGTATCCCTATGGGTGCCCCACTGCAGCTGTGTCTGCGTCCCTGCACTGCTGATCGCAGAGCTTAAGTAGCCGTGTCCGTTGGGCCTGCCCTTGCGCTGTCTCTCCTCATGCTGTGCCACGAGGCTAGTCAGCACGTGCGGGCTAACGCCCCCTGGTTTCTTTTCAGCCACCCCAGCTACAGACGGAGCCATTAGTCGTCCATTAGGACTATCACTTTTCGTTACATACCGATCGTTAGTTAGTCTCCTCGTCATAGGTGGCGTGTGACTCTTGCGTCCGGGGAGGCTGGACGTGAGCACCGGAAGCTCCCAAGAAGTGGGGGGAGTACCCTCACCCAGAGTGTGGCCCTGCCTCCTGCTTGGCCTCTTCCTCCAAGGCCCCCACCTTGCTCCTTCCCCCCCCCACCGAAACCCCCCGTCCACTCCTCCCATCCCCTGAGGCCCCCTCACCCACCACTTGCTCCTCTCTGACCCCTCCCCCCGCTTGCTCCTTTCTGCCTTAAGGGTGAGCAATGGGGGGCCCATGGGGGAAGAGACGGCACAGGGGCAAGAAGAGGTGGAGCAAGGGCAGGGCTTTGGGAGAAGAGGCCAAGCTGGGCCTCCGGGCGGAGCACAAGCGGGGCCATGGTTCAGCGTTGGCGGCCCCCCTACTTCTCAGGAGCTCCCGGTGGCGGTGCTCCAAAAGCAGCAGGAGGTGCACCACATCCGGCATTTCATGCCCAGTTCGGGGAGCCTCAGCCTCCCCGAGCCTCCTGCACCCGCCGCCCACGCTTCTCGTTCTAGTTCTAGGGTTTTTCTCCTTTCTTATTTTACCCTTAAAAATAAAAAATAACTTTCTTTTCTTTCCCGCTCTTTTTCCCCCTGTCGGGGACCCTTCCCCACAAAAGGGTATACCTGGGTCACTGGGCTTCAAAAAGTGCCTTGTAAAGAGGTAGTCCCAGTTGCGGGAAAGCACTCTCCGTGCAGTCCCTGCTTCAGAGAGGCCACATCCAGCAGAAGCTCTCCCTTCCACTGAGAGCTCTGCCAGAAGATCATCTTAGTGGAGGCAGCTCTCCATCCTGAATCACCTGTCAGACGTGAGTCTTCCCCACAGCCCTCTTCATCTAAGAAACAAGCTCTCATAAATCATCTGAGAAGAGAATGGGAAGTCCCCACCATGAGCCCCGAGATAGCCATAAATGATCTCCATCTTGCTTGGTACCTTCAGCACCAAGACCATCTCAGCCTGGCACCCGTGACTCACATACTGACAGTAACCGGTACCGCTGATCGGCCCGCTGACCCACGCGGCACAGGCACTCTCATTGGCACCGAAAGACAGGAGTAAGCACTCCTCTAAAAAGATGCTCATGGTACACGAGTCTGTATCGGTACCACCAGCAATGGCTCACCCAGCACCAAAACGACCAGTGCACTCACGATTCCCATCCCCCCCCGGCAGCACCACTAATGCTGGGTCAGTTGTACCAGTGGAATCCCACCATTCCAGGGATTTCCACATGTTGGACACACCACAGTCCCGCCTCTCAGTACCAAGACCTTTACTGAGCACAAGAAGTATCCCCGCTGCCATGACATGCCCCTCCACTCTCTAGCGAGGGCTCAGACAGTGAGCCAGAGGAGGTAGTGTTCCAGTACTCCTCCCAACCCCCATATGGTGCTCACTACCAACAAAGCCCAAGGATATACCCATAGATGGCCCCAACAGTACCATCTTGGTATGGCTATCCATTGGCACCACCACCAGGCTCTATGCCACCCCCATGGCCATATTGGGACCCTTGGGCAGCACATCACCAGCATGCCTCTCAGGCTTCAAGCCTCACCCGAGAACCATTGAGATTCACTCCCTTGGCTGCAGCATCCAGGGCTTTAGAACTTCCACAAGACCTAGAGGAATAGGTGAAGTGAAGAAGGGCCAGTGCCAAGGAAGAAGTGACACTGAGGACCATATCCTCCTCTTTTCTGGACGAAGCCATCTTTGGTAGTCGACTTTTGCCTCTTCCAGGAGCTGGCAAAGAGAGTGGCAGACACCCACCAGATACCACTGGAGGAAGTCAAGGACACCTACCACTAACACCTTGACATCCTCCACTCTTCTTCCTCAAAGATTGCCCTCCCTATCAATGAGACCATTTTGGACTCAGCAAAAACCACCTTTCAGTGGCGCCTTCCTACAAGCAGGTGAACAAAAAATACTATGTCCCTGCCAAGGAATCTGAATTCCTATCTCCCACCTGCCACCCAGCTCCATCGTGGTGGATGCCGTTAACTCCCATGGCCAACAACACCAGTCAAGGTATTGGAAGCACTTAGACCTTTTCAGTAGAAAAGGGTACTCTTTGGCCACTCTCCAATTTTGTCTCACCAACTTCCAGACCCTCATGGTGAAATATGATTATATAAATTACTCCAAACTGAATGACTTTATTGAAAAGATGCCAGAATCACATTGTGACCAATTTAAGGCCATTATCCAGGAGGGCGAATTAGTGGCAAAGACATCTCTACAATCTGCCCTTGACACGGCTGACATGGCAGCTAGATCCATCTTCACAGCTGTGGTGATGCGACGAGCATCGTGGCTCCATCAGTTGGGCTTCCCGAAAGAGGTTCAGTCCACCACTGAGGATCTTCCTTTTGAGGGCATAAAGCTTTTAGCTGAAAAGACTGATTTCTCCCTTCATACCCTGAAGGACTCCAGGGCTACTTTCCGGTCACTGGATATCTATACACGGGGACAAAAGAGACGATTTAGTCCCTAGTCCCAACTTAGACCACACACATCTCAGTATCAGCCTGAATGCCATTCCAAGAGGAATGAAAGAAAGGGAAATTCCCTAAGCACAAACCACCTGGCCCACAATCTTCTTTGCCCAGACCTCTACTTCCAAGCGCCAATTTTGACGTGAGGGTTGGGGCGCCATTAGACCACTCCCGCCAATTGACACAGCCAACCAAAGTTTTACACCCATTTGGCCACCAATTGGCAGTGTTCTGCAGTGCCTGGGAATGCATAACATAGGACCAATGGGTCCTAGAGATCGTTCAAGCCGGGTATTCCATCGATTTTATCTCCCTGTTCCCTCACAACACCCTTCTCATCCCTCTTCAGGAACCCTTCTCACAAGAGTTTACTGCAATAAAGACAGGTTTCAGCGTGGTAGCCGTATTAGTCTGTATCAGCAAAAACAACGAGGAGTCCTTGTGGCACCTTAGAGACTAACAAATTTATTTGAGCATGAGCTTTCATGGGCTAAAACCCACTTCATCAGATTCATGGAGTGGAAAAAAACAGTAGCCAGATATATATACACAGCACATGAAAAGATGGGAGTTGCCTTACCAAGTCGGGGGGTCAGTGCTAACGAGACAATTCAATTAAAGTGGAAATGGGCTATTCTCAACAGTAGAATACCAAGGGAGGAAAAATCACTTTTGTAGTGGTAATGAGGCCAATGTAAACAGGGTGGCCAATTTCAAACAATTGACAAGAAGGTGTGAGTAACAGTAGGGGGAAGTTAGTACAGGAAATTTAGTTTTTGTAGTGACCCATCCACTCCTAGTCTTTATTCAGGGCTAATTTGATGGTGTCCAGTTTTCAAATTCATTCCAGTTCTGCATTTTCTCATTCTAGTCTCGTTTTGAAGTTTTTTTCTTAAAGAATTGCCACTTTTAAGTCTGTTATTGAGTGTCCAGGGAGATTGAAGTGTTCTCCGACTAGTTTTTGAATGTTATAATTCTTGACATCTGATTTGTGTCCATTTATTCTTTTGCATAGAGACTGTCCAGTTTGGTCAATGTACATGGCAAAGGGGCATTGCTGGCACATGATATCACATTGGTAGATGTGCAGGTGAACAAGCCCCTGTTGATGTGGCTGATGTGATTAGGTCCTATGATGGTGTCCCTTGAATAGATATGCGGACAGAGTTGGCAACAAGGTTTGTTGCAGGGATAGGTTCCTGGATTAGTGTTTTTGTTGTATAGTTAGTTGTTGGTGAGTATTTGCTTCAGGTTGGGGGGTTGTCTATAAGCGAGGACTGGCCTGTCTCCCAAGATCTGTGAGAGTGAGGGATCATCCTTCAGGATAAGTTGTAGATCCTTGATGATGCATTGGAGAGGTTTTAGTTGGGGGGCTGAAGGTGATGGCTAGTGGCGTTCTGTTACTTTCTTTGTTGGACCTGTCCTGTAGCAGGAGACTTTTGGATACTCTTCTGGCTCTGTCAATCTGACTTAGAACAACACTTCCTCAGCTCTCATCCCCTAACGCCTCTACTGTACTTGCCCTACATTGATGACATCTTCATCATCTGGACCCATGGGAGAGACCCTTGAGGAATTCCATGAGGATTTCAACAATTTCCACCCTACCATCAACCTCAGCTTGGACCAGTCCACATAAGAGATCCAGTTCTTGGACACCACAGTGCAAATAAGCAATGGTCATATAAACACCAGCCTATACCGGAAACCTACTGACTGCTATACTTAACCTGCACACCTCCAGCTTCCATCCAGACCACACCACACGATCCATCGTCCACAGCCAAGCTCTGCGACACAACCGCCTTTGCTCCAACCCCTCAGACAGAGTCAAACACCTGCAGGATCTCTATGAAGCGTTCTTAAAACTACAAAACCCACCTGGTGAAGTGAAGAAACAGATTGACAGAGCCAGAAGGGTACCCAGAAGTCACCAACTACAGGACAGGCCCAACAAAGAAAGTAACAGAAGGCCACTAGCCGTCACCTTCAGCCCCCAACTCAAACCCCTCCAGTGCGTCAGCCCTAGCACAGGTGAGCGCCAGCCAGTAGTCTCCATTGTCCGTTGCCCAGCACTGGTGTCCCCCCAGGGCCCCATACCTCCCACTTCCACTGCCCTTTCTCCCCTCTCCCAGCACTGGGTGGGTTCTCCAATGCCACCTCCAGGCCAGGCCCAGCCCTTATTACCCCCCTGCCTCAGGGTTCTCCTTGCCTTTCAGCTCTCCAGCCTTGGGGTCCCCCTCCCCGCAGTACCAGGACCTGGGGTCCCACAACTCTGCTCTCTCCACCACCCACCAGTACTGGGGTCTTCCATCCATCTGCTTTTCCACCTCCCATCCCTCTCCCAGACCCCAGAGAACACTGATCTTAGAGCCCCTCCTCCATGCTGGAGGGCACTGGGGCCCCCCAGCACCAGGGCACATATAGGCCCTCCAAGAGCCACCCAGTTCCTGAGACATGGGCTCTCAGTGTTGCAAATGTGTAATCACATTTTTTTTAAAATCCACTGATGGTAGCAAGACCATATGCACCCGGGAAATGAGTTTGCTGCAAGGAAGTCCAGGAAGGTGGATTTCAGAATGTAAGTGGCGTGACACTGATCACGGTCGGTGAGGTTTTTTTTAATTATATGAACTTCATTATAATTACAAAAAATGAACTACAATATAATATAACATAATTATACAGCTGGGCGCTATTGATATTCTACCTGTGACCAGCAGTTGCCCTTGAAGTTCACTGTAACCAGATTTCACGTGTATAAAAAATATTAAGGGGGGCCCCATACAAGCTGATTTGCCCTGGGCCCCGCACCTCCCTAGGGATGGCCCTGTCGCCTCTGATGCCATCTTCAGCTCCACAGTGCTGTCATCTGTGACTGAGCCTACTCCGAAGCCCCAGCCCTCTAGAAGAGGGACTACTCAGGAGCCCCCTACAGGGGAACACCAAAGGGACACTACTCAAAGTAGAAGAAGTTACTCACCTGGTGCAGTAAGGATGGTTCTTTGGTTCTTCAAGACGTGTGTCCCTATGGGTACTCCACAACCCGCCCTCCTCCCCTCTGCTTCCGAGTTCTTGTCAATCACTCTGTGGTAGAGAAGGAACTGGGGGGCGCTAGCCCGCACGCGCTGACTAGCCTCGTCGCACTGCATGAGGAGAGACAGTGCATGGGCAGGCCCAACGGACACAGCTCCCCAAGTTCTCTGATCAACAGTGCAGGGACGCAGACACACCTGCAGGGGAGCACCCATAAGGACACGTATCTCGAAGAACCATCATTACTGCACAAGGTGAGTAATTTCTTCTTGCCATGTGGACCCTGCAAACACCCGCTAAAAGTTCTGTAGTGTGCTTTAACCTACTACTGTTTGAAACAGCAGTATGTCAAAACACACGACAGAACTTTTAGTGTGTGGTAGAAGGGTGCACACAGCCAGTTAGTGTGTGGCACACTAGTGCACTGTAGATTTACACTTCGCTTGCTGCAAACTAAGTCTGCATGTGGACAGGCCCCTAGGAAAGTCGGGCACACCTGTATGAAACTGAGAAAGAATGTTCCACAGAGCTAGATCCCTAAGCAGCCAGCTCAGAGGCTAGTACATTTCACTCTTGCCTAGCGACGCTTCAGCATAGCTGTCTCCAGAGTAATTAGAATCATAGACTTTAAGGTCAGAAGGGACCATTATGATCGTCTAGTCTGACCACCTGCACAATGCAGGCTACAGAATCTCACCCACCCACTCCTGTAACAAACTTCTAACCTATGTCTGAGCTATTGAAGTCCTCAAATCGTGGTTTAATGACTTCGAAGTGCAGAGAATCCTCCAGCAAGTGACCTGTGTCCACACTGCAGAGGAAGGCAAAAAAACCCCAGGGCCTCTACCAATCTGCCCTGGAGGAAAATTCCTTCCCGACCCCAAGTATGTCTATCAGCTAAACCCTGAGCATGTGGGCAAGACTCATCAGCCAGACACCCAGGAAAGAATTCTCTGTAGTAACTCAGATCCCACCCCATCTAACATCCCATCACAGGCCATCGGGCATATCTACCGCTAATAGTTGAAGATCAATTAATTGCCAAAATTAGGCTATCCCATCATATCATCCCTTCCATAAACTTATCAAGCTTAGTCTTTTACCCCCACTGCTTCCCTTGGAATACTGTTCCAGAACTTCAGTCCTCTGATGGTTAGAAACCTTCATCTAATTTCAAGTCTAAACTTCCTGATGGGCAGTTTATATCCATTTGTTCTTGTGTCCACATTGGTACTGAGCTTAAATAATTCTTCTCCCTCCGTGGTATTTATCCCTCTGATATATTTATAGAGAGCAATCATATCTCCTCTCAGCGTTCTTCTGGTTAGGCTAAACCAGCCAAGCTCTTTGAGTCTCCTTTCATAAGACAGGTTTTCCATTCCTCGGATCATCCTAATAGCCCTTCTCTGTACCTGTTCCAGTTTGAATTCATCTTTCTTAAACATGGGAGACCAGAACTGCACACAATATTCCAGATGAGATCTCACCAGTGCCTTGTATAACGGTACTAAAACCTCCTTATCCCTACTGGAAATACCTCGCCTGATGCATCCCAAGACCGCATTAGCTTTTTTCACGGCCATATCACATTGGCAGATCATAATCATCCTGTGATTAACCAATACTCCGAGGTCCTTCTCCTCCTCTGTTACTTCCAAGTGATGCGTCCCCAGTTTATAACAAAAATTCTTGTTATTAATCCCTAAATGCATGACCTTGCACTTTTCACTATTAAATTTCATCCTATTACTATTACTCCAGTTTACAAGGTCATCCAGATCTTCCAGTATGATGTCCCAGTCCTTCTCTGTATTGGCAATACCTCCCAGCTTTGTGTCATCTGCAAACTTTATTAGCACGTTCCTGCTTCTTGTGCCAAGGTCAGTAATAAAAAGATGAAATAAGATTGGTCCCAAAACCGATCCCTGAGGAACTCCACTAGTAACCTCCTTCCAGCCTGACAGTTCACCTTTTAGTGTGACCCGTTGTAGTCTCCCCTTTAACCAGTTCCTTATCCACCTTTCAATTTTCATATTGACCCCCATCTTTTCCAATTTAGCTAATAATTCCCCATGTGGAACCGTATCAAATGCCTTACTGAAATCGAGGTAAATTAGATCCACTGCGTTTCCTTTGTCTAAAAAATCTGTTACCTTCTCAAAGAAGGAGATTAGGTTGGTTTGACTCGCTCTACCTTTTGTAAAACCATGTTGTATTTTGTCCCAATTACCATTGACCTCAATGTCTTTAACTACTTTCTCCTTCAAAATTTTTTCCAAGACCTTGCATACTACAGATGTCAGCCTAACAGACCTGTAGTTACCCGGATCACTTTTTTTTCCCTTTCTTAAAAATAGGAACTATGTTAGCGATTCTCCAATCATACGGTACAACCCCAGAGTTTACAGATTCCTTAAAAATTTTTGCTAATGGGCTTGCAATTTCATGTGCCAGTTCCTTTAATATTCTTGGATGAAAATTATCTGGGCCCTCCGATTTAGTCCCATTAAACTGTTCAAGTTTGGCTTCTACCTCGGATGTGGTAATATCTACCTCCATATCCTCATTCCCATTTGTCATCCTACCATTATCCCTAAGCTCCTCATTAGCCTCATTAAAGACTGAGGCAAAGTATTTGTTTAGCTATTGGGCCTTGCCTAGATTATCCTTGACCTCCACTCCATCCTCAGTGTTTAGCAGTCCCACTTCTTCTTTCTTTGTTTTCTTCTCATTTATATGGCTATCAAACCTTTTACTTTTGGGTTTAATTCCCTTTGCAAGGTCCAACTCTACTTGACTTTTAGCCTTTCTCACTTTATCCCTACGTGTTCTGACCTCAATAAGGTAGCTTTCCTTGCTGATCCCTCCCATCTTCCACTACTCATAAGCTTTCTGCTTTTTCTTAAGCACCTCTCTGAGATGCTTGCTCATCCAGCTTGGTCTAAACTCCTGCCTATGAATTTTTTCCCCTTTCTTGGGATGCAGGCTTCCGACAGCTTCTGCAGCTGTGATTTAAAGTAATCCCAGGCCTCCTCTGCCTTTAGATCCACAAGTTCTTCAGTCCAATCCACTTCCCTAACTAATTTCCTTAATTTTTTTAAGTTAGCCATTTTGAAATCAAAAATAATAAACACTGATGCAGAAGAGAACATCAGTTGCAGCTGTGAGTAAGGATAGGTATCAAATGACTAGGATGCAAGTGACTGTGTAAGTGAGATGACGTAATGTGGCATGGGAGTAACTGTGCTAATGTCTGAGCATACCCAGTATCAGCTTGGTGTTTCCAGAGACCTGAACAGACACCATCTGACCTGAGCCCTTCTGCAGTTGATAGGAGAGTACCAACCTTTTGCTGTTCTCAGGCCACGTAGCTAATAAGCACACAGTGACTTAGAGATCCCAGACTCTATGGGCACTCTCTGCTGAGAACTAACTCTGGGTTCACTCACTGCTCATAGAATCATAGGACTGGAAAGGGACCTCGAGAGGTTATCTAGTCCAGTCCCCTGCACTCATGGCAGGATTAAGTATTATCTAGACCATCCCTGACAGGTGTTTATCTAATGAGCTCTTAAAAATCTCCAGTGATGGAGATTCCACAACTTCCCTAGGCAATTTATTGCAGTGCTTAACCATCCTGACAGAAAATTTTTCCTAATGTCCAATCTAAACCGCCCTTGCTGCAATTTACACCCATTGCTTCTTGTCCTGTCCTCAGAGGTTAACAAGAACAATTTTTCTCTCTCCTCCTTGTAACAACCCTTTATGTACCTGAAAACTGTTCTCATGTTCCCCCTCAGTTTTCTCTTCTCCAGACTAAACAAACCCAATTTTTATAATATACCCTCATAGGTCATGTTTTCTAGACCTTTCATCTTTTTGTCGCTCTCCTCTTGACTTTCTCCAATTTGTCCCCATCTTTCCTGAAATGTGGCGCCCAGAACGGGACACAATACTCCAGTTGAAGCCTAATCAGCACAGAGTAGAGCGGAAAAATTACTTCTCGTGTCTTGCTTACAAAACTCCTGCTAATACATCCCAGAATGATGTTTGGTTTTTTTGCAACAGTGTTACACTATTGACTCAGATTTAGCTTGTGATCGACTATGACCCCCCAGATCCCTTTCCGCAGTACTCCTTCCTAGGCAGTCATGTCCCATTCTGCATGTGTGCAACCGATAGTTCCTTCCTACTTTGCATTTGTCCTTACTGAATTTCATCCTATTTACTTCAGACCATTTCTCCAGTTTTTCCAGATAGTTTTGGATTTTAATCCTATCCTCCAAAGCACTTGCAACCCCCTCCCAGCTTGGTATCGTCCGAAAACTTTATAAGTGTACTCTCTATGCCATTATCTAAATCATTGATGAAGATATTGAACAAAACCAGACCCGGGACCACACTCGATATGCCCTGGCAGCTTGACTGTGAACCACTGATAACTACTCTCTGGGAACAGTTTTCCAAGCATTTTTGCACCCACCTTATAGTAGCTCCATCTAGGTTGCATTTCCCTAGTTTGTTTATGAGAAGGTCATGTGAGACAGTATCAAAAGCTTTACTAAAGTCAAGATATACCACTTCTACTGCTTTCCTTCATCCACAAGGATTGTTACCCCGTCAAAGAAAGCTATTAGGTTGATCTGACATAATTTGTTTTTGACAAATCCATGCTGTCTTCTAGATGTCTGTAAATTTATTGCTTTATTATTTGCTCCATTATCTTTCCGGGTACAGAAGTTAAGCTGACTGGTCTGTAAGTCCCCAGGTTGTCTTTTTCCCCCTTTTTATAGATGGGCACTATATTTGCCCTTTTCCAGTGCTCTGGAATCTCTCCCACCTTCCATGACTTTTCAAAGATAATCGCTAAGGGCTCAGATATCTCCTCAGTGAGGTCCTTGAGTATTCTAGGATGCATTTCATCAGGCCCTGGTGGCTTGAAGACATCTAAGTTGTCTAAGTAATTTTTAACTTGTACTTTCCTTATTTTAGTATTTTCATGGGCATTCACTATGTTAGACGTCCAATCACTATTAACCTTTTTGGTGAAAACTGAAACAAAAGTCATTTAGCACATCTGCCATTTCCACATTTTCTGTTGTTGTTCTCACCCCCACCCACAAGCTGAGTAACAGGCCTACCCTGTCCTTGTCTTCCCTTTGCTTCTAATGTATTTGTATGTAACCCTTCTGCCTGTCAGAGTTGGCAGCAACAAGGGCCAGGTTCAGTATCTAGGGGATCCATTCCAATAACACAATGCAAAACCGGCTCGAGCCCCCACCCAGTGACCTGGGACAAATATATACCACCCCCGCTGGGCGCCTTCAAGAGGCAATACTTCCCCTCTCGCAAGCACATAGTCTGAGTGTAGCAAAGCCTTTTAATAACAGAGAGAAACAATGTGGCATTATGTTGGGGAAACACCACCAACAGGATTCATAACACAACCCATGAGCAAAAAAAACCCACCCCAAGCAAATTGGGGCATGTCCTTTCCCTTTAGTTCTTGAGTCCAGCAACCCAAAGTCCCAAAAGTCCAACAACCCAAAAGTCTCTGCCCCTGGTCAGGGCAGCCCCAGACTTCAAAAGTTTATCTGCAGAGTTTTACCTCCCAACCTGAGTGGAGATTGGGGGGGGGGGGTTTAAGGGGCACCTTACATGGTCCAAAGCTCTCCATGGGGCTCCGCTCTGCCAGCCACCCCATGGGCTGCTCTAGGCATCCAACAAACTGCTCCGCTCACCGTCCCGCAAACTGCTCTGCTCTACCAGCCACTCTGCTCGCCATCCCGCAAGCTGCTCCACCATATATCTTCAGGCTCCCCCCATTACTTAACACAACACTCAGTGATTTCAGTTCTTAGTAAGTTTAGCTCTTTTGTGATTTCAGCTTGTAGTAGGGGAGCCTCAGTGCTGGTGCACCATTGGCCCAAAGTGAATTCAGCTCGGCAGCCTGTAACTAGACTCCTAATGGAATCAAAATTAGCTCTGATATTCCACAGTGGAGAGAGGAGAAAGTGCAATTAGCATGTAAGGCCCTCACCAGGGGGCCTATGCCACCAAGTATTAACACCTGTTCCCAGCCTCTCTCAATTCACAGAATTTTGGAACCCATGTCCCTTGCCTAGCGAGTGCTACTGAGTTGATGGCGAGTCCCTCCATCATAACAAAAGGCCAAGTACAGTTCCACTGGCCTTGATTCCCATAATCAGGGTAATAACAATTTATTCTTCCTGCCCCAATAACAGAGACACTGGGGATCCCACAGCAGCCAAAGTGACCATTTGGGCAGCTATGGCCTCATTCTAGGCGGGGTGGGTGTGCCTATGCAAATGAGATCAGCCCCTGAAGTTCTTTTCCACAACTTGCCACACCTCACCACCAGATGTCAGGGTGGAGCTCATCCTGACTCTGCTTACATGTACAATGTTTTCTTGTTACCCTTTATGTCTCTAGCTAGTTTAATCTCATTTTGTGCCTTGGCCTTTCCAATTTTGTCCCTATAGACTTGTGCTGTTTGTTTATATTCCTGGTACTTACATAGGCAGCAGCCGTGCCCCACTTTCTCCCCACATCATCTTCGCCAACCCCTCCTGCTCCTGATTATCTCACTTGTAGATGAGGTTTCTGCCCTTGGCTTCCCTGCGTCTCATGCTGAGGCTGTGGGGGTAGATGAGGCAGCTACATGCCCAGCTCTGTTTTTTGTTCTCCTCGGACCTGCTGGGGACTCAGGGATCAAAGCAGGAAGACAGAGAGATGGCTGGAATCCTTGGGCCAAGCTGGCATTTTCGAGTTCAGTGACAGTTCCTGGGCCTGACCTGAACAGTGGCTGCTGGTCTCTTTAAGGCAGGTACTATGGATTTTGCTTCTCAGTCTGTCCTTTTTAACTTGTTCCTTCCTCTGGTTTACAGTTCCTTTTGTCTTTAATTGGTGATTGTGCGTGCGTTTCAGTGAAATATGGCAGCTGTATTGCCTTTTTGTTTTCACACAGCATGTCAGTCTTCATTAAATCAGAGAGGATTTGCTTTTGTCCCCGCCAGAACGTGGCAGCTGTTTAATTTCAATTAACATGGCATTGAAAAGAATACCATTAAGGCAGTAATTAAAGGGAGACAGGGCTTCTCTCTCACCTCCAGCGCTTGCCTGAATGTGGGGAGCTGAGTCATAGCAAAGGAGGTTGAGTTGGGTTTGGGGGAATTCTGCTGCTTTGGGCTTTGTTCTTCCTGTCACATGAATGGCAGCCCAAGGGTGCAGGTTTTACTAGACTTACTGCTTTGTGTAGTGTCCACTCCAAGCTGCTGAGCTAGCCAGAATGCCACTTCGTCCCCCAGACACTGGACTGATCCCCTCATACCAAACCTGTTCCCCACGACGAGTCTAACCACCCCACTTCCTTTCCTGGGCTCCAACCGCCCTCCACTCTCCCATGCTGCTGATTCTTCAGCCCTCTCCCCACTGAGAAGCATTCTGATTTCCCACCCCAGCTATCAAACGATCACAGCTTCCCCCTGGACAAGCTTCCTGATTCGCTCCCTCTCCCCTCTCAAAAAGCACCTGGCCCTTCGCATACTCCATTTGGAGGGAATCGGATACATTCCAAGGCCACTCTACACTACTGCTTCTAACCACATTTGTAGCTGGCTACTGGCATGGCTGGCTCTAAAGATGATGTCCACTTACAACATGGTCAATGTTAGTAACCGTGGTAGCTAAAAGTGTTTTCACCCCTTGGAGAGGCCAAGACCAGCACATCTGTCTTCCTGTAACCAGGCTGTAATGCTTGGCTTGCTGAGCACACAGACCTTCTAATGAACTGGGTGGGCAGGCCCACCCTCCTGCTCTGTGCAATGTGCCTTGCGCTATATACTGTGGGGTGTGCATATCCTCTGTAGAAAACTGTCCTGAACTTCCCAGAGTGCCAGATGCAGACAGCCTGGCAGCACGATAGGTGGGGTGCGCAAGCTTGGCTGACACTTGGCTGTGTTGTGGAAAAAACAGCAGTGTGAACACAGTGTGTAGCTGACTCAGATGAGTGTCATGACTGGTTACAAAAGTACAGTTGAACTTTTAGTGTGGATTACACAGTTATTAGCACTCCAAGCCATTTGTCATCTTCCTGGCTTGGGGAGCAAGTCTTGTAAACAGATAAGGAATAGGCAGGATTTTAACAGCTCATTTGTGGAATTCTCACATCTGCAGTGAACTGTTTGGGTGTGCAGACTGGAAATGTGGTGTTGATGCAAAGGCTGATGCTTTGGATAGGAAGCCATCAGGACAGAAATGCTTTTCCTTAGGGTATTAGAGAGATAAGCTGGGGGAAGTAATATCTTTTATTGGACCAACTTCTGTTGGTGGGAGAGACAAGCTTTGGAGCCACACAGAGCTCTTCCTCACGTCTGGGAAAGGTACTCAGAGTGTCACAGCTAAATACAAGGTCCAACAGATTGTTTAGCATAAGTTGTCTCTTAATTATTTATGCAGGAGTGTCAGGGACATGAGTGAGGCTGTGCTCTCAACCCTTACTTTTGCAGTTCCTGACTGCTAAGCGTTTAACTTTGTAAGCTTGATGCTTCATTAGCATAAGTTTTTGCATTTAATTTCTTTGCCTTATATCTATATTTCCCCGCCCCCCCCCCTTGTAAGTGCTGTGTATTATAATAGGTGCTCACATTTGGTACGGTTACAGGATGGGCTGACAGGTACCCCAGGGATGAGAGAGAGAGAGAGAAGTTGCAAACCATTCTCCCTTTGAAGCTCCCATTTTTACATGCCTCTTCTGAGCTGGCATTTTCCAGGGTGATGCTCTGTCCAAGATTCATGAGCCTCATCAGTATTTATGGAGATGGAAAGCAAATACACTTTTTCTGGTTCTAAAGATATTCTAACCACATTTTTTAGGCTGCATTAGAGCAAAAGTGTTTGGAAATTGAAATCTAGTCTGGGCCTGGTCCCTGTGGAGCTCTAGCTCCTTCGCTGGGTTTGACAAACTTGATCAAGGTGGAAATAGCTTATGTGTGGTATATGGCAAATCCGTGCTCCAAAGAGGAGCACAGGATAGTTAATATACACAAATGCTGCCTGATGGATGACTGGGATGGTTACCTAAAGACCTGTTTTAATAGCAGACCCATGATGCGTTGGACTTGTGGATTGCCTCCGAGTGCCGAGTTCAGGCACATCTGTTCATCGTTTCGCCCCTTTTCCTCAGGCATAGCTCATTGCTTCACCAGGCTGTGGGGAGAAAAAGCAATGACCCTCAAAGTATGACAAACAAAATGAGGAATAACCAGTTGACCCAGGGCATCCACAGGAGAGTCAGGTCGCAGCCCCGCTATGAGAGAACAAAGGGCATATCTGGAAACAGGCAGCGTGGCATGAACAGTTACTTGCTCCAACCAGCAGACTTTGTAGCTTGTCAGACACCTAAAGTTCCCTGCAAACCTTTGTTTTTATTGTTTTACTGCTTTGCACCAATGCAAATGGCAAATGTTGCTATATCACAGGCAAATACCAGCTCTAAAATGGTGAGGACTGTACTGGCTGGCAGAGCTGCAAGGTAGGGTGGGTGTGGAAAGCTGGGTAGGTACGTGTGATTGTATTGTCTCAGAACACGTATGATGTGTGAGCAGGTGTGGCTGCACTGGTCATGAGACTGGGCTGGAGATACAGAACCTGTAACCTCCAGCTCACTGATCTGAATCTGCCCTAGCCTAGGGCTTGTCTACACAAGCAGTGTCCACATGGAGACTGGCACCGGTATAACGATAGCAGAATAACTTCTGGTGTAGCTGGGCCAGGAAATTTCCCCCCATAGAGACGTTCTTAGTTGTTCCTGTCCAATAGCTGTTTGGTAGCATGTGTCCTCATTCACTTTCTGCTGAGCTGTGTCCATGTCACAAGGCAACTGTCACAACAGGCACAAATCGGGGCTCTGGTAATACCCTGACACAGAGCCAAAGGGCACACTGGCCGTGGAGACAGACACGTTGCCTCCAGCACAGGGTTGATACACAGGGCTGGGCAGTGGGAGAAAGCTGGCACTGCAGCTGCCAGGCCTGGATCTGCTGTGGGTAGAGAGCTTCCATCTGGCTCCTTCTAATGAGCTCTAAACATGACACTTAAAACCACAGACGATTCAGAACTCCTTGGTAAGGTACCATGGTAACGACTGCTAGCATATATTTGTAGTTAGATTTAATTCTGTACCCCAGTTTACCAGCAGTAGCAGGACATTGTTTTTTGCTTCAGCAGTGTGCTGCTGGGGTTTAAGCTGGTAAGGAAGGAAACTAATGTGCCAGAAGAGGAGGGGATGGTGGGAACCTCAGGTTCACCTCCCAGGTGCTGTGTAGGACACAGCTGTGAAGGGAGCAATGTCATATGCTTCCCTCTGCTCCTAGTGTGAGAATTTCTGCCTGATTATTGATCTCTAATACAAAACCTTTTCATTTCTCACCAGGCATTTCCTCTTTCGCAAGAGAGAGACTTGCACTGCTCCCCTGTTCCGTACATACAGCACTGCTAATAGCACAAGCTGGTCCAGCCCATGCTCCCCAGCTCCCTCATTCTCTCTCCCTTCTCTACATGTCCACACACACTGTACTTGGAGAAGTGAGCTGTTGTGGGTGGAGGAGTGATCCTGAATATCAGACTGTAGTCCTGCTGGGCAGTCCGACCATGATCTGAAGCCAGTGCAGTCACCTTCCTTCCCCTCTGTTCCAGCTTCACCTAAGGTGAAGTGGGTGGCACCTTTCGCTTTGCAGTTGGAATCAAACACATGGGCTTTTCCACTCCGCTCCCCTATTAAAGGTTACTAATGGGTGTCTTGAGCTCAGTTGCGCTCATCCTTAGATCTCAGCTCCAGATGGTCTCTGTTTAGCTATTAAAACAGGCTCCTAGTCACTAAGAAGTGACACTAATAATAGGGAGGTCACTGCAAAGGCAAGACACTGGTGAGGACTGTCAGAGAAGTAGCGTCTCTCCCTTTCCTGGTGTTCAGCCTGACCCTAACAGGACCTGGCCAGGGGAGAGGTGACTTTGGATTGCAGAGAAGTGATGCCTCCCTTTCCCCTTAAACAACAGAGCCCAGGAGCAAGAACAGCTTGTACTGAAGCGTCAGCTTCCACCTCAGGCCTCGTCACAGGGTGTAAAAGGAGGCAGGAGATGCTGAGTTTGCAACTTTAGTTAGTGCTGCTCGGGTTTTGCAGGGCGTGTTCGGTGGCCACCAACCCCACTCCAAGGCTTCTTCTGTGAGTTACCATGTTAATACAAGCAGTGCAAGGACTCCAAGGGCCTTGGAGCAGACTTGTCAGGGAGCTAAGCTCTCATCCTTGTTACTGGGATGTTGAGTGCAAGACCCCATGATGTCTGCCAAAGCTCTCTCTGATTCTGTTCTGTTCTATACAGGTCCTTATACCGCCTTCATCACTCTAGTATCTGAACACCCTCCTGTAGTGCAGGAAGTGAGATTGGGTGAGGTCAGAGAGAAACAACTGAGATGTTTGGACACTAGTGTGAAGAGCTGGGCAACAAACGGGAAGAGCAAGAACTACTGGTGCAGGACGTGAAGCTGGACACGATAGGGCTAACGGAAGGATGGTGGACTAGCAGCCATGCTGGCACTTGGGTATTGATGGGTATACACGGGTCAGGACAGAGAAATAAAGGTAAAGGTGGTGGGCTAGTTGTATATCTATAGTGCAGTAGACTGCAAAGAAATAAGAAGTGACAGTATGAATAAAACAGAATCAGTCTGGCTCTAAATCACCTTGGGGAAGGATTGTGAGAAAGGTTCTATTGGGGTCCAGTTTAGATATGAATAGAGATCCTTTTAATAATAGAGAGAGAAATACTACCAGAAATTATGCCATTATGGGAGACTAACTTCTTCGATATAGATTGGAGAACAAATGCTACTAATAATGGTCATGCCTGGCTATTCCAAGGTGTGACAGATGACCTATTTTTTCACCAAATAGTCACTGAACCAGCAAGAGGCAATACTGTTTTAGATTCGATTTTGGTAAGCCATGAGGACATTAGAGAAATAATGGGAATCGGCTGCACCAGATAATGTTGGATCAAGTGATCACAAGTTGATTCAGTTTAACTTAAAGGGAAGGATAATCAAACCAGTAACTAAGGTTTTTTATTTCAAAAGGACAGACTTTGGGAAACTGAGGGAACAAATTAGCAAAGACAACTGGACTGAAGAGCTCAGGGACTTAAATGTGTAAGAGGCTTTGAATTTCTTCAAGTCAAAGGTGCAAAAGCTATCTGGAATTCGCATTCCAAACAAGGAGAAAAAGCTTGTAGGAAAGGGGTCCAGACCTAACTGGATGAATCACCGCCTCCCAAAGGATAGTAGGAGGACGCAGAGTGCCTACAAGGCATGGAAGAAGAGATTGATCAGCAAAGAGGGCTACATCTTGGAAGTCAAAAAGTGTAGGGATAAAGTGAAATTTGCCAAAAGTCAAGCTCAGTTAGACCTTGCAAAGAAAAAACAGAGTAAAATGGTCTTTAGCCACATAAATAAAGAGAGATCAGAAAAAGAAGTGGGGCCCCTGTGCAGTGAGGATGAGGTACATAAGAATGGCCATACTGGATCAGACCAATGGTCCAGCTAGCCCAGGATCATGTCTTCCAACAGTGGCCAATGCCAGGGTGCTTCAGAGGGAATGAACAGACCAAGGCAATTATTGAGTGATCCATTCCCTGTTGTCCTGTCCCAGCTTCCAGCAATCCAAGGCTAGGGAAACCCTGGCCATTTTAGCTAATAGCCATTGATAGACCTATCCTCCAGAAGTTTATCTATTTCTTTTTTGGACCCAGTTATACTTTTAGCCTTTACAATATACACTGGCAATGAGTTCCACAGGTTGACTGTGTGTGGTGTGAAGAACTACTTCCTTATGTTTCCTTAACCCTGCTGCCTATTAATTTCATTAGCAGAGATTATGGATAATCTAGGTATGGCCCAAAAACTAAATGAACATTTGCCTCAGTCTCCAATAAGGATAATGTATAATGTGGGTGAAAGGGCAGGATGGTTAATGAGAATGAGTTTATAGAAATGGAAATTACCAGATCTGAGATGAAAACAAAACTCAAAGACCTTAATGTGCCCAAATCAGGAGGACCTGATGATCTCCATCCCGGAATACTGAAAGAGCTGGGACATAAGATTGCTAATCCAGTAGCAAATATAATTGGGGTGGTCCCATATGACTAGAAATGGCAAACATATAAGAAAGGGAAGCGGAGAGCAAACCAGGCTACTGCAGATCTGTTAGTCTGACCTCAATAGTATGCAAGACGTTAGAAAAAATTCTGAAGGAAGAAATAATTAAAGACTTGGAGGTAAAAGGAAAATGGGATAAAAACATAAGTTTACCAGGTAAGATGATTGATTTAAACAAGGGGAATGGAGTAGATTTAATGTATCTGGGCTTCAGTCAAGCACCTGATACAGTGCCATTTGGGAAATGATTACTAAAGCTGGAGAATATGGGGATTAGTACAGGTATTTTACGGTAGGTCAGGAACTGGCTAACAGGGAGATGACAAGGGGCTGTGCTAAAAGGAGCTCCTCAAGGACCAGTTTGGGGACCAGTCTCATTTAGCATTTTCGTTCATGACTGGAACAAGAAGCAGGAGTGCGCTAATGAACTTTGCTGATGACATGAAATTGGGAGACATCATCAGTATAGAGGAGGATCGGAATATTATGGGAACTGTCAATAACAGACATGCATGAGATTAGCGCAAAACAAATTAACTAGATTTTTAAAAGTCACAATTAATTGCAGTTCTAATCGCACTGTTAAACAATGATAGAATACCCATTTAAATTTATTATAAATATTTTTGGCTGTTTTTCTACATTTTCAAATATATTGATTTCAATTACAACACAGAATACAGAGTGTACAGTGCTCACTTTATATGATTATTTTTATTATAAATATTTGCACTGTAAAAACCATAATCACAACTATTTTTTAAAAATCTCTCAATTAATTGTGATTGTTTTTAATCATTTGACAGCCCTAAATATTATTGAGAAAGGACTGGATGGCGGAGTAATAGAAATGGGTTTAAATTTAATAGTACAAAGTGCAAGGCCATGTACCTAAGGGCTCATAATCAGAATTTCTGCTCTAAACTGTGGGCTCATCAGCTGGAAACCATAGAGGAGGAAAAGAAAGACCTGGGTGTATTAGTCAGCCTTGGGATGACTGTGAGCCACCAGTGTGATGTGGCTGTGGAAAAAGACAAAGGTGATCCTAGGATACATAAGGTGAGGCATTTCCTGTTGAGACAGGGATGTGTTAATGCCATTGGACAGGGCACTGGCCCGGCCTCATCTGGGAAGCTGTAGAGTTCTGGTCACCCATGTTCAAGAAAGATTAATTTGAACTGGAGCAGGTGCAAAGAAGGGCTGCAAGAATGAGCAGGGAATGGAGGGCCGATCTTACAAGAGAAGACTTGTAGCAGGGTTGCTGTTTATTAAGTGCCTTTTCATGCCTAGGGGTTGCTTTGCAGGCACCTTCCCCTTGTTAGCCCCAACCTGCGGGCCCTTTAAAAACTCCGCTATCTGTCTCGTGGCTAACAGCACCCCCATCCGAGGCTATTTTAGTAGCAGAAATGGTTCAAAAAACCCTCAGGGTCGCCAGAATAAAATCCATAACCCAAAAGTTCATACTTGGCCTGGTTCTTCTGCCATACTTGGAGCTCTTCCTTGGTCCTGATCTGCTTCACCTGAAGCTGCCAGTCCCAGCCCTTTCTTGCTGGAGTTTAGCCCTCTGGCCCTGGCTTCCTTCTCCTCGCACCCACATCCTCCTCCCAGGCCTTCCTGCTTTGGCAGACCACTCCCAGGCCCTACCTAGCTAGAGACTAGGTTCTGGGTTCCAATCCCCACCCCAACAGGACAGGGGGGTGGGAGTGTTTCCTGAGCTTCACTATACCCACCTGCTGCTCTTTATAGGGCATTACCAGATCCAGCCCAGGTGTCCCTTTTTAGTAATCAAGATTGACTGGCCATAGGCCCTTCAGCTCTTAAGGGACAAGCCACCCTGTTACAGGACTAAAACAGCTTGGTTTGTTTAGCCTAGCGAAACTCTGGCTCGGAGGATCTGATTGCTGTAGAAACACATCGGTGGCAAACACCAAGGAGGGTGAAGAGCTATTTGAGCTGAAGACAAAGTTGGCACAAGAACAAATGGAAATAAACTGGCCCTTAATAAATTGAGGCTGGAAATGAGCAGACTTTTTCTAGCCATCAGAGGAAGGAGATTCTAGACCCTCCTCCCACAGGACCAGGGGGGCAAACACCCTCACTGGGTTTAAGATCGAGTTTGCTACATTTATGAACAGGATTAAATGATGGGTGGCCTGTGATTTCAGAGGTCTGAACTTGGTGACCCAGGAGGTCCCTTCCAGTCCCTCATTCCCAAGGGATGTGACTAATGTCTGTCACATATGGTTTGTTCTCATCCATGTCCCCATCTGGGGGAGAACTGTGTGTGCAGTGGAGTGCTTTGGTTTGGAATGCCCCAGTGCTCCATGTTTATGTCGGAGAAGTGTGTCGTGCACAGGGAGCAGCGTGTGGGGAGGGTTGGGATGGCCTCAGTTCCTGTGAGAGTTTGTTCCACACACTTGACAGGCAGGATGCATGGTCCAGTGGTTAGGGCCTTAGCCTGGGATCTCAATGATCCAGGTTCAATTCCTTACTCCACCACTTTCTCCCTGTGTGGCCAGAGTCTCTCTGAGCCCCTGTCCATCTGTACAGTGGGGATGACAGCCCTGCCAGCCACACGGGGGGATGGAGGTGGCGAGGAGAAGTACGGTAGAAATTGTGAGGCTCTTGATGCTACAGTAATGGTGTCATGTACCTAAGGTAGGATGGGTTCCTGAGAAGATTCTGTCTCCTGAAGACAAGTTTTGCCTTTATTGCAGACAGTTCTGTTGTGGTCAGAGCAGAGTTGTTGTCCATAGCCCTCATCCTGGATTATAAGGTGCTTTTAGATATCCTGAGCCCTGGCCATGGAGCTCCTTGAAGATAAGGGCTGGGACTTTGAACAGGACTCGATGTTTTGGGGGAAGCCAGTATATAGGGCAGTGATAGGTCTGATGGGCTTGCAATGGCCTGTGTTGCTGAGGAGACGGGCTGCCACCTTTTGTACCAGCTGGAGTTTCCTCAGGGCTGATGCTTCACGCCCACATATACTGCATTGCTGCTGACCAGATGGGTGGTGACACAGGCGTGGGTAGCCAAGGCCAGGCCACCGTTCGGCAGAGTCTCTTCACCAAATGGAGAGGATAGAGAACGTTTCTCACAGGTGCTGTTGTGTGAGAGCTTAGCACCAGTAAGAAATCCAGGAGAACTTCTCAGCTGTGGACCGAATTGCCAGCTGTGGCTGCGAACCTTTACCAGGGGATGCTGCACCGTCACTGCAAACTCTTCCAACTGCTTTTCCTCTGCTCACCAACATCACCTCTGCCTTGCTTGGGCTTCAGTCACCTGTTCAGTATGTCTGCCTGTCTCTCTAAATTATTAATGTATCTTAACCATTTCAACAAATGCTTAAGGGCCTTAAGAACCCAACTATGCTTAGGGCAAAAATTCAAGCTCTCAATTTTTTTTTTGTTTGTTGTTATTACAATAAAGACCATCCCCGGGCTGCAGGAGCAGCGCAGCCCAAGTGGCCGTGCCATACTCCTTGCCGCAGGGCGCTTCTTCCAGGCTGCAGAGGGACATGCAGAATGCCGCAGTGTGAGGGGAAGCTCCTGTTATTAAAAAGAAGAGTAATGAAGTGGTGAAGCATAAGACTGTAAAGAAGGCCTGACCATACTGTGAGCACTGGCTGCCGCTGCTGGAGCAAGATTAAAATCTGTAGGGAAATTTTGTTCCTTTGCACGATCAGAAATTAGGCCTAAATTCAATTGCATTCCGCACAATAGCTGGCAGCAACGGAGGTTAAGTGGCCCTGCTCTCTGATGTGTTCCTGTTACTCTGCACTCCCAGCTCATGTGACTGCAGTCTGCTCTTAGAACAGGTCGTCATGGCAACGGATGATTTCTATTACCGTACATGCGAGTTCACATTCTGGGCCTGGCTTACGCTTGGAAATTTCCAGTTAAAATATTTCATTTATGAGAAAGCACAAAACTTTAGCAAGGGAGAAAGAGAGAGACTGAAGCCAGGCCGACGTGTGGCCCTGAGCATGCCATGACTGCCTGCTCTCCCCAGACTGCTGAAGGGGAAGCTGGGATACAGACCCAGCAGCCTGGCAGATTTTGGCATAAGGAAATCCAGAGGTCCAAGCGACCTTGAGGAGCTGAAGGTCAGAGTTTCAGTTCCCTCATGCTGCTCAGTTTGGGTTAAATTTCAGCCTTTCCCAGCAGGCAGCCGCCCAGCGGAATGAGGGGCTGTACTCGTGGGGGGGTGGAAATCGGGCGTCTGGCTGAGGTTCTCATTGAGGAGCTGCCAGAGACCAGCTGGTAGGATCCCGGGGAACCTCTCCCCTCACTGGCTTGTGGCCTGTTCCTGGAATCCCCTGAGAATAGTCTGGCTGCTGAGCTCCTCGGGTACTGTTCATGTACAACGTGGCCTGCACAGGCTCTCACCTGAGGTGAGACCAGGGCCTGCTTGGGAGGCTGGTGGCCCGCAGATGGCTTGGGTCAGGACTGGGGATTCTCACGTGTGGCATGGTCGGGGTCCAGCTGTGCTGAGAGCGCTAGTGAACTAATGTACAGATTCTCCAGGGCCTGCGTCCTGCCCAACGGATCAAGTCACGAGTGGCGTGGTATGCAGTGCAGAGCTAGATGATACATTGGGGGGAAGCTTTGGATCTAATTCTCTTCTCAGACAATCTCATGGACTCAGTGGACAAAGTGGGAGCAGAATTTGGCCCCCTGTATAAGAGCAAGGAGAGCACCTTGGGGAGGGGGAAATCGTGAATTATTTCAAAAGTGAAAGAGAGCTGAGCCAAACATCTCAGCCAAGGGCCAGCAAACCTAGGGACTGACAAAGTGACTTCTGAGGAAATCCAGAGGGTGATAAACTTTCTGAGGCGAGCATCACAAGGGGACATCAGCTGGGACATAGACCTGCAGCAGAAGGTGCCAAGAAAAAGCAGGGGAGCCTAGTTAGATCGACGAGAGGAAGGCACAGGGGAGACAGCTGAGGAGGATGCAGGGATCTGGAACTAGAGACGCACATGGAGCCGTTCAGCCGAGGCACCAGAAGGCGATTTCCCATCTAGGGGAGAAATTGGACAAGAGGAAGCTGAGAACTGACAAGAGCCCAGCCAGTGACCAAGAAGCCAGCACTGAAAGGAGACTGCCCAAGGAGAGGAAAGAAAGGACCTTGAAGGGCAACTTGAAAGTGAGGGGTATGTCCAGACCACCTATGAGCCAAACGTGGAGTAGGGTGATGTGCTGCCTCCCAGAGGCCAGGATAAGGACAAGGAGTGTGCCAAAGGACACGGAGCCCACCTGAGAACCAACAGTAACTGAGGAGGCTCAGCAGAGCCCATGGTGACACTGGTGGCCTGGAGCAACTCTGGGGACCATCTGGAGAAACACCAGCACCGGGTGAAGTGAGCAGCACACAGCCCCCATGGAGACACCTCCGGCAGAGGAGAGGATGCTATCCTCCATCCTCACAGTGGTCCTAATGGAAAGGGAGGTTCCCACAGTCCAGCTCTCAAACCTCTCCCTGGTATTGCTGGCAGCTGGACAATGAAGGGGGAGGTGCAGCTGTAAGTCTGGCTGGACGAAGGGCAGAAACCAGCTCTCCTGAAAGCTTGGTGGAAGCTCCCCATTTCCTGCAAAGGCAGTGAGTGATGCAGTGTCCATCCAGCTCACTCCCTGCTTCACTAGTGCCCCCTGCTATTGTCCACAGGGACGGGCATCCCTGCTGCCATGCCAGCGCTGCACCAGGGTCTCCTGGCATTCAGCAGGCATACATAGCTCTTCTCCCAAGAGACCATGCTAGCAGATACCAGTGAGGAGCGTGGTATCCATGCAGAGAGCTGGATGTGCTAAAATGGTGTGAAAGTAACTGGACTACTTGTCCAGAGCTGTGATCTCAGAGCCCCAACACTTGTGCAGTGCCATTGTGCCCTGGTATGCCACATAGAGTATGTGCTGTGCGTGCGTGAGATTCCAGCGGAGACCACTGCCCTGCAGGCCTGGGAGCCCCTGGTCGCTGGCGGAGCAGAGCTCTGCAAGTGACATTTGTGCAGATCAGCAGTGCCACCTAGTGAGCGTTTGGTTGAAGTCCTGGCTCTTTTCCAGAGGTCATCAGGCCTCCTCAAAGGCAAGAGAGTGGCTAATGAGGTGAGGTTCGGTAGCGCTGTCTCTGGAGAGACTTCCGGGCAATGTCTAAGCGCAGCAGCCAATGTCTCCCTGCATCCTGATGAGCTACCCCCATTTGTGTGACCTGTTTGCTCTCTGAAAACACTCAGGGAGCTTCAGTTAACCCCAGCCCAAGAAGCTCCTCCACGCACCAACCACCGTGCAGCAGCATGGAGCGCCTGTCGTCGCATTTGCAACCACTGCAATTCGTTTTACGTTTGGGTTTGTTTCTCCTATTTTGTTCCTTGGTAAAATGGCTTCTCAGTGTGAGCTGCAACCTGGTTGCTGTGCCCCTGCCATTCATTCACCCCATCGCTTCAATCCTACCCTCTTGGAGCGCTTTCGTTTAGCCTCCCTGCAGACACATTCTCCTCCACTCACTGCATCCCTTTGACCTGCCCCTTATTCGCACAATGACCTCCCCTTCCCCAGCTTTCCTTGATTGTCAGTTCTGTGTAAGGTATATATCTGCTAGACTAGAACCACAGCAAGATATCATTAAGGATGCAAAGGAAAGCAGTAGAAAGCTGAGAAATGCCAGAATTAAGGATTCTCATGCAACCTGAATTGTGGCCCTTCGTGCATTTGCATTTTGATATGCTCTTCAGCTATGTGATCACATACGATTTTTCCATGGGAATTCTGTCTGATTTTGTGCACTGGACAGAATGCTCTGGGAATAAATCAGAGTTGGGTGGTCAGGCAGGCTATCTGGTCCATGCTTGCCTGATGTATTGCAGAAGCTAGATGGGGTGTAGTGACTGAGGCAGGGAACGGCAGGGAGAAAAAGGAGTATTGCCAACCCCACAATTCATAGTTCATGAGTCACACCCCACAAACCATGAGACAGTTTTCCCTAATCTTTTTTCCCTAATTCTCATTCTTGGAAATGGCTGAATTATTCAGCTAAAACTTTCCAAAAAACAGCCTGAGGCAGACACCTGGCACAGAAAATTTCAGCAAAAACAGTTAAAATTGGGGAAGTTATAAGTAACTGAAAACAGGGTCTTATAATGGGAAATGTCAGGCAACCTTACTGATAGATGTATATCCACCTATAGTATCACAATAGCACACAAGAGCCCTGCATGAGCAGGTGTGTGAGGGGCCCTGCCTCCGTGGTGGGAGATCGGGGTGGGGGTGAAGGGATAGACACACACACACATCCCCATATATCTGCTCATGCTCCACTTCCCACCAGACAGGAAGCAGCAGTGGTGGCCTGGGCCAGGACTGATCAGGGACTGAGCGAGGCCCTGATCCCTGCCCCAGGCCAGGCTGGATAGCCAGTGCCATGAAGTGAAAGAACCGCCCTGCTGCTCCCCTTTCTCCCTGGGATAGGACTGGGCTGCCCCCTCCACGATGGGACTGGCCCGCTAGCCCCAGAAGCAGGGATGTCCACGTCCGCCTCTGTGCTGTTGGAAAAATCCCAGCTGTTCAGGGTGTGTGGGGGACTCGGGGGCTGTGCATATCCCATGAAATTCAAACACTTTCTCGGGAGGCTGCCAAGGATTTCTAAAAGCCTGCAATTCTCCCGGGGCCT
Source organism: Caretta caretta (assembly GCF_965140235.1). Taxonomy (NCBI): domain Eukaryota; kingdom Metazoa; phylum Chordata; order Testudines; family Cheloniidae; genus Caretta; species Caretta caretta. The sequence continues at coordinate 43,465,918 of NC_134217.1, forward strand.
TGCCCCTGTGGCCTCAGCACAAAGAGATTAGTCCACTGGGTCCTATTGCTGAACCTCAGCAAAATAGGGCCAAGCACTGTAGAAGCTTTCACGAGTGACCCACAGAGCCTCTGGGATAGTCCATCCGTCCTTGCAGACTGACCTAATCACAAGAAATGCTGCCACAAGCCAGGTCTCAGGCGGGCCCTCAAAAATACTGTAGCGCGGCGAATGCAACTCCCCGTAAATCCTGGGGTCTGGTTATCTCCAACTGAAGAGTCTGATTGTGGTGCCTCTTTCTTTAGTCATTCCAAGTGTTGGCTTCTTTCTTTGGCTTCCCCTATAGTAACTGGTTTTCCAAACCATACCCACACAGGGACCAGTGTGTGCCCCCCGTGGCTCTGAAAGTCCTTTCTGAGCTGGATCCTGCTGCAACTTCTTATGGTAGGTTGCAGGATATATGGCAGTCACCGGCAATTCTGTGCCAGTCTTCCTCTTCCTCATCCACCTTCCCTCCCACTTCATCTGGGAACTTGCTTCTCAGAGGCAGCTCTGTCAGCACTCTATTTGTGTTTTGTTTCCTGATTCTGGCAGTTTGCCAAGAGAGGTGGAAGTTTTCAGGCTGTCCTGTGTCTCCTTGGTGGAGCCATGAGGGGAACAGCATGGATTACTGGCTAGTCCTTTTCCCTTTGACTCGGTGAGGCGATGTGCACAGGGATACCCTGCCTTCCCCACACTTTGTGTTCTCCCTTTGGGTTAGACTGAAATAGTCCCATGTCCCCTTTCCTTCTCTCCTGCCCTTCGGGGTTCATTCTCCTTTTCTCCCTCCCCCAGGTCTTTCCAGCTCTGGGCCTGAGGTGCCATACTGCGCTGTGGAGCTTGCAGGTGGCATCTCCCTCTCCATCCCCTGCCCACACATCTCCTCCAGGGGCTGCACTGCTCCTGAAACAGCCCTTTCTTGCTTGTGCTAGCGGAGTAAGGTGGCTAATGCTTTAATTATACAATTGCAACTAAAGAAAATTCTATACCCAGTTCTTTCTTCTCACCTGCCCTGCTGTCCCTCTCTCTCTCCACCCCAATCCATGTTACTTCTGCCCAGTATGAACTGGACTAGCTTGGCCATTACTAACCCCTTGCTGTGTAAAACAAAGCCAGCCCTTGGTTGCTGACATGGGTTGCTGGTGTCCCAGCATGTCTGTAGTGAGAATAAAGGCTGGTCTACATTACAAAGTCAGGTCAACTTAACTACATCACTCTGAGCTGTGAAAAATGTCACACCCTGTGCAGTTTAACTAAGCTGCCGTGAGCCTTGGTGCAGACACCGCAGGTTGATGGACAAAATCTTCCATCAACTTAACTTATTGTCCTTCGCAGAGTGGATTTACTACAGCGATGGGAAACCCCATCTCCTGCTGCAGTGTATGCTCTGGTTGAGCTGTTGCAGAGTTTCTAGCCAGACCCCGAGTCTCCTACCAGGTATACCGTATGTGCTGCAGAAGGGCCCCAGAAGGAGAGCAGGGGACTCAGGCCTTTTCATTTTTATATGGAAAGGGAAAAGACTAAGGGCTGGTCTCCTCTGGGAGCTTACAGGGGCATGGCTGCATCTCCATGCCCCTGAGAGAGGTAGCGATCTAGCCCTCGGTGGAGGCAGTGCTAGCTACCCCCTGGGGGGAGCTGGATTACCTGTGCCGCGGGGAGAACCCCGCCCATCCGTGCAAGGGATGTCTACATTGAGGGCTCGTCTACACTTAAAACCCTGCAATGGGACTGCCCATGTCAAAGAGAGGGGCTCTCCCCTCAGTGGAGGTATCCGCCACCCAAGAGCGGGTAGCTAGAGCCAGAGGCGAATTCCCCCATCGACCTAGTGCTGTCTCCACTGGGCGCTATCTGCGTCACTCGGGGTGGATTTTTCGTAGCCCTGGCGACACCGGTATCCCGAGCTAACTTCCAAGCGCAGGACAGGGAAACACGACAGCCGCAGCACTGCACGATGCGCAGACGCACCCCGGGAGCGAATGCGAAGCTCCAGCCTGTAGCCAAGAGTTAGTTCTGTGGCTTGCAGCCTGTGGGCTGCGGACCCAGGGGGCCGCAGACTCCGAGTTTTCACAGGGGGCTGCACCTCCATGCAAAATTGTTGATGTCTACAAGTGAAAAAAGGTTGAAAACCACTGGGCTAGAGGAAGGGAATCTGGATTCCTGACACCAAGTGCTACAGGTAGGCCTGCAACTTGATGTCTGTTTCAGCTCAGCTGTTCCCCAGGCAAGGCTTAAGCTGACTCAGTCTAGAACAATCGGGTGCTAACTGAGGGCTTGTCTACACTACCTGCCGGATTGGTGGGCAGTGATCGATCCAGCGGGGATTGATTTATCGCATCTAGACTAGATGCGATAAATCGACCTCTGAGCGCTCTCCCGTCGACTCGGGTACTCCACCAGAACGAGGAGTACAAGCAGAGTTGACGGGAGAGCGTCAGCTGTCGACCTACGGCAGTGAAGACACCGTGATAAGTAGATCTAAGTACGTCGACCTCAGCTACGCTATTCACGGAGCTGAAGTTGCGTATCTTAGATCGATCCCGTGTGGTAGTGTAGACAAGCCCTGAGTTACATTAGCAACTCTGTTAACAACCAGGTTCAAATCCCCACCAGAGGGAGCAGAAGGTAATTTGCTCATTATCAACATCCTCCGGCTGTACAAGGAAGTGATCGTCATCAACATTGCAATCCTCAAACCCATCCACACTCTTCCCCACCCTCCAAAAGGGAAGAAGGAGGATCCTGAGAACTACAAGCCAGTCAGCCTCACCTCAGTCCCTGGAAAAATCATGGAGCAGGTCCTCAAGGAATCAATTCTGAAGCACTTAGAGGAGAGGAAAGTGATCAGGAACAGTCAGCATGGATTCACCAAGGGCAAGTCATGCCTGACTAATCTAATTGCCTTCGATGACGAGATAACTGGCTCTGTGGATGAGGGGAAAGCAGTGGACGTATTGTTTCTTGACTTTAGCAAAGCTTTTGACACGGTCTCCCACAGTATTCTTGCCAGCAAGTTAAAGAAGTATGGGCTGGATGAATGGACTATAAGGTGGATAGAAAGCTGGCTAGATTGTCGGGCTCAACGGTTAGTGATCAATGGCTCCATGTCTAGTTGGCAGCCGGTGTCAAGTGGAGTGCCCCAAGGGTCAGTCCTCGGGCCAGTTTTGTTCAATATCTTCATTAATGATCTGGAGGATGGTGTGGATTGCACCCTCAGCAAGTTTGCAGATGACACTAAACTGGGAGGAGAGGTAGGTACGCTGGAGGATAGGGATAGGATACAGAGGGACCTAGACAAATTGGAGGATTGGGCCAAAAGAAATCTGATGAGGTTCAACAAGGACAAATGCAGAGTCCTGCACTTAGGATGGAAGAATCCAATGCACCACTACAGACTAGGGACTGAATGGCTCGGCAGCAGTTCTACAGAAAAGGACCTAGGGGTTACAGTGGACGAGAAGCTGGATATGAGTCAACAGTGTGCCCTTGTTGCCAAGAAGGCCAATGGCATTTTGGGATGTATAAGTAGGGGCATTGCCAGCAGATCGAGGGACGTGATGGTTCTCCTCTATTTGACATTGGTGAGGCCTCATCTGGAGTACTGTGTACACTACAAGAAGGATGTGAAAAAATTGGAAAACATCCAGCAGAGGGCAACAGAAATGATTAGGGGACTGGAACACATGACTTATGAGGAGAGGCTGAGGGAACTGGGATTGTTTAGTCTGCGGAAGAGAAGAATGAGGGGGGATTTGATAGCTGCTTTCAACTACCTGAAAGGGGGTTCCAAAGAGGATGGCTCTAGACTGTTCTCAGTGGTAGCAGATGACAGAACGAGGAGTAATGGTCTCAAGTTGCAGTGGGGGAGGTTTAGGTTGGATATTAGGAAAAACTTTTTCACTAGGAGGGTGGTGAAACACTGGAATGGGTTACCTAGGGAGGTGGTGGAATCTCCTTCCTTAGAGGTTTTTAAGGTCAGGCTTGACAAAGCCCTGGCTGGGATGATTTAGTTGGGGATTGGTCCTGCTTTGAGCAGGGGGGTGGGACTAGATGACCTCCTGAGGTCCCTTCCAACCCTGATATTCTATGACTCTATGAAAAGGGTCTGATTGCCACAGGATGCCAGGCAGAGCCCTGGAAAGAAATATGAGCAGCAGCCAGCAGAACCTGGCAACATGAAATTGCTCCCCCAACCTCAGGGTGGTAGATAGTTACAGATCAGAAGCAAGTCCCACACCAATAAAAGATCCACTCTTGGAGCTGGCTCTGCTGTCCCCAGAGTAATCCTTTCCTCACTATGAGCCAAACCCTGCCCCTGGGCGGATACTGACCTTAGTGGTGGCCCTTGCATACTGCTGAATCAGAAGCCCCGCTTGCCACTCCCAAAGCCTAGCTAGTCAGGTGCAGAGCGGGGCTTGTAAAAATGCCTCTCATGTCTCCGACTGGGGGGTTCTGCTGCACGCTGCTCCCCAAGGCAGAATGAGGCCTCCATCCCATCTCGGGGCCAAGACAAACGCCAGTCCTGGCCATGGGCTGGGGGGATTTGCTCCTTTCCTGGTAAGCAGCCAGCGGGAGAAGGGACAAGCACCCCTCCATGCTGCTGTGCTAGGGGAGGAACCTAGAGCTGGCAGGCAGCAGGACTGGGGGAGGGCAGCTGTAACCTCTGCCAGGGAGCTGAGTCTATTGATCTTAGCAAAGACAAGGGCCAAGGGGTGACTTGATCTGAGGCTGTAAGTATCCACATGGGAACTGATATCTAATAATAGGCTCTTCAGCCGAACAGACAAAGGTCGAACACAATCTAAGGGCTGGGAGTTGAAGCTGGACAAACTCAGACTGGAAATAAGGCTCACATTTTTAACAGAGAGGCAGGCTAATTAACCCTTGGAACAGTTTAGTGAGGGTCTTGGGGGATTCTCTATCACTGATCATTTTAAATCAAGATTGGATGCTTTTCTAGAAGATCTGCTGTAGGGATTATTGTGGGGCAGGTCTCTGGCCTGTGCTGTGCAGGCGGTCAGACTAGATGACCACAGTGGTCCCTGCTGGCCTTGAAATCTCTGAATCGCCAGTGCTTAGGGCACTCACTGCGATGGGGAGGCTCTCTCATGGTAAGTTTAAGTTTAACATACGAAGGTCTGGAAAGATGCAGGGAGGGCACTGACAGACCATTAACTTGGCCCTCTAGTGACACCAGGAAGGGATATAAAAGGGAGGAAAAAATCAAACATGTCTTTAACAATCTGTTTAATCTAATCTGAGATCTCAGAACTGCCTGCAGGGTGTCACTGCAGGGCACAGGTAAGGGTTCTGCTGAACGAGGAACTTTCAGTTATACGCAGTGGTGTTGCAGCTGTGTCCGTCTCAGGATAGTCTGGAGACAAGGTGAGGGAGCTAGTAGCTTTTATTGGACCAACTTCTGTTGGGGAGAGACAAGCTCTCAAGTTTACACAGAGCCCTTCTTCAGTTTGAAGAATAACAGGGTCAAATCACCATTCAGTTTCCTCCCCCTGCCCCCCCCCCATGTAGTCTATTCACCTGTGTGACCTGCAATCATATCACTGCTGTGGGAGGGGTTTTAGCCCAAGACACCCACAGCTTCCCCTCCATGAGGGGGCCATAGCCTGCCAGGGCAGCCCCAAAGGGCAGTAAGTGAAGTCTGTCACTATAAAGCAGATTTTCTAATCTTCCATCATGCTCCTGGCTCGTCTCTGAACCCTTTCCAGATGATCAACATCCCAACTGTGGGCGGCACCAGAACTGGACACTGGTTCAACCACTGCTGGAATCCTGTGCTAGATACAGAAGTAAAATAACTTCTCTGCTCCTACTCGCCCACGGCTATACGTCCCAGGGTCACATTAGCCCTTCTGGTCACAAAGTCACATTGGGAACTCGTATTCAGCAGATTACCTCCCACGACCCTCAAACCATTTTCAGAGTCCCTGCTTCCCAGGGTAGAGTCCCTTGTCCTGTAAGTGCGGCCCACAGTCTTTGCTTTTAGCCATATTAAAATGCATTGTTTGCTTGCACCTAGTTTACCAAGCGACCCAGCTGGCTCTGTATCAGTGACCTGTCTTCATTACAGTAGAATCTCAAAGATACAAACAGCAGAGTTATGGACTTGCTGGTCAACCGGACACCCTGTGAAACTGGAAGTAATTAATCAGGCAGCAGCAGAAATTTAAAAAAAAAAAAAAAAAGTCAAATACTGTACTGCCTCAGGGCTTTAGCCCAGGGGCTCTCGGCTTCAGCCACAGGTGGTTGGGGCTGCAGCTGCAGGGCGGGGAGGAGGGGGGTCAGGGCTCCGGGCAGCGGGGACTTGGGGCTTCTGACCCTTGGGAGAACCTGGGCTCAGGGCTTTAGACCAGGGGGGAGTGCTGAAGCTCAGGGCTTCAGCCCCGCTGCACTGTTTCTGGCTTCAGCCCTGCCAGAAATCAGGGGGTTAGCTCCATGGCTCCGTTCCCAGCTTCAGCCCACCAGGGATCGGGGCTTTAGCTATGGTTTTGGCCCCAGCACTCCCCCCATAGCTAAAGCCCCAAGCCCCAGCGTGCCCCCCAGGCTGAAACAGGGAACGGAGACGTGGGGAACCCCAGAGCCCCCCCTACAGGGTAGAAGCCGGGAGTGGAGCCACAGGGCTGAAGCCCTGAGCCCCAGTGCTTCCCCCAGGTCTAAAGCCCTGAGCCCTGGTGCTCCCGCGGGACAGAAGCCCTGAGCCCCCTACTCAGAGCCCCGACGGCCCCTAGGGTCAGAAGTCCCGACCTCCCCGCAAAGCCCTGACCCCACCCTGCGGCTGCAGACCCAACTCCCCTGTGGCTGAAGTCTGTAACATCTTGTTCAGAATTATGGAACATTTCAGAGTTATGGGCAACCTCCATTCCCAAGGTATCTATAACTGAGGTTCTACAGGATTTACCTTGCCCCCAATTTTTGTGTCATCTTCAAACTTTATCAGTGATGATTTTGTTTTCTTCCAAGTTATTGATAAAAACCTTAAATAGCATAGGGACAAGACCTGGTCCCTGCAGCACCCTGCTGGAAAGAGACCCACTCAATAATTCCTCTACAGTTACAATTGAGACCTAGCAGGTAGCCGGGTTTTAATCTATTTAATTTGTGCCACGTTAATTTTATATCACTGTCATGTGGTACTGAGTCTGGTGGTGTCTCTGACTCTGGTTGGTTTGGCTTTTTCACAAAAAACTTCAAGAGGTTGAGGTGGCCACTCCATCTTGCTGCGGCACAAACACAAGCTCCAAAACCTCCACCTTTTGCAAAATGGGGTTCTTGCTTTCCAGCCAGCCTCACTTGTAACAGCTATTCAGAGTGTTTGATCAGAGGGAGCATGCTGCATGCCAAAGGCTGGCCAGGGTGCTGTGCCCTCCTGGATACCTGCAACACACCCCTCTGTGGAAGGGCCCTGGAGAGCCGGCCAGATTGATTTTATAACACCCAGGAGATTCTCCAAAAGTGGGGAAATTGCCAGCTACCCCTCTGGAGCAGCTTTCCAGCCACTGCTTGCTGCCTGAGCATCCCCCTGTAGCCTTAGCAGAGCTGAAGTAGCTGGGCCAAGTTCTGTGTATAGCATCTTCCCGAAATGCCTGGCATCCCAGCTCCCAAGGGTTAAAACAAGCATTTCTACCCCACCTAGCTGATGGGCTCTGAAACATGGAGTCACTCCCTGGGCCAGGCCAGACTGGTTAAGTATCATTTTCAGCTCTTGCTTTTGCCTGATCCATTCCTGTGCGGAAAGGAGGAACCGTTTTGATGGCAGGGTCTTTAAAAGGAGGTGGCTGCGGTTTGCAGTGCTGGGAGGTGCAGATTGGGGATGGAGCCAGGCCTTCTGTGCAAGTGAGGAGGTCGTCGGGGGCAAAACAAATGCAATTTATCCCATAGTTACAGACCCAAACGAGTTTATTCCTTGGTGTCATCACCCTCATGTGCAATAAACATACATAAGAGCAGATTTTTCAGACACTTTAGGCAGGCTAGTGAGCATGCAAATGCACGTGCTGTCAGGCACCTTATCAGCACGCAAAGCAAAAGAGCAGCTAATTGGCCCTCTTGTCCCATTCAGGAGGCCAAAAGTTGAATGAGCCAAGGAGCCGTCACCGCTTGCTCTGCCCTCTGGTTGTTCATCTCAGGCTGCAGGCCCAACCCTGCAGCCCCTGCTGTGGCCCAGCTGATATACTTAAGAGGTGCTCAGGTCCCCACCTCGCCCCAGTGTGAAATGCACCATCCAAACTACAGAAACCCACTTTAAGACACATTAAAATAGGGCAGTGATAGCTGGGTACAGCTTTGTTGCTGTTTTTCCCCTGCCCTGCACATCGGCTGCCACCTCTCCCTCCCTCTGTGGCAATGGCTGCAGCGAGGGCCTCTTCCTACCTCCACTGAACAGGCTTGGCCTTCTGCTAGTGAAAATAGTGGGAAAAGAAAGAGCCCGTCTTGGAGCCTGATAGTGTAGAGCAGGGGTTCTCACCCTCTTTCTTTCTGTGCCCCCGCCTCCCAACATGCTATAAAAACTCCAGGCCCTCGCAGGGAGAGGGGGACCCTTAGTCATAGGTGTACTTTGAATTCTATTTGGCGGGGGGGGGGGGGGGCACAGGGCTCGAGCCCCACAGGGGAACCGGAACTCAGGTCTCAGGCCTTCAGCCCCACGGCTCTCAGTTTCAGCCCTGTGGGAGGTGCTGGGGCTCGGGGCTTTAGCCCTGTGCGGGGGGTTGGGGCTCCAGGATTCAGCCCCCTGGCGCCCAGCTTCAGCTCGTCAGGAGCACCAAGGCTCAGGGCTTCAGCCCAGCAGCTCCCACTTTTAGCCCCATGAGGGGCGAGGGGCTCCAGCTGCAGGGATCCGTGGCCCTCCTGAAACGGCTTGTGGGCCCCCATTCAGGCAGACACTCTCCCCATCTCCACTTGGCTGTTGGGCTCTTGCTTACCAAGTGCTGGCCTGCTACTGCCTCCAGTCAGTTCATTCAGCTGGAGGCCTCTGATGTTCCCATTTACTGCCATGCACACAGAGGGCTAGACAGCTTTTTTCACTATTGATCTGATGCTTTAAGGGGAAGAAAAACCTCTTTGGCTGTCTAAACACTATTGATCCGTGCCAGGGAGCCACGCCGCCAGGGAAGGGCGTGGAGGGATTGAAATCTAATTTCCAACAACTTGTTTCTGTTATTTCTACCCTTTCGGACAGGTAGCAACACGGAGCAACAGCCTCAGTCAGGGTGGTCGATAGCTCCGCCGAGAGCACAGCACGTTCCTGCTAGGGCCTTCCGGTGGCTACAGGGCTGGGGTTACAGAGGCTGGAGGTGCGAGCCAGCCTCTGCCCTCTCCACCCCTGCAGTGGCTTTCTGCTTTGAGTCGTCCAGAGATCCTGGAGAAGGCTGGCAGCTGCCCCCACCCTGACCTCTCTCTCATGCCACATGAGCTCCTGGCCCAGCTGTATGTACGATGCCAGCAAGGCCAGCTAGTTACACTGTCCCCTTGCAATGCAGGCTGCAGAGAGGAGTGAGGTGCTGCAGAGCTTGCAGAAGGACAGCCAAGCACAGCAGCGGAGGACAGCAGAACAGGACAGGACCATCCTCACACTGCAGAGCCAGCTGCAGAAACACCTGGAAAAGCACCAGGGCACTGAGGAGCAGGTACTGCAGGGGTGGGTCTGTCCAATGGGGACCAGGCACTGCTCTCAGGAAAGGGACTGGCTAGAAAGGGGTGGGGGGTGGGGCTTCACTCTGGATAAGGGTTATTTGCTACATCCAGGTGCTCAAAGTGAGCAAGAGGAAATCTGTTGGCAGGTCCTGGCCCTCCACTCACCCATGGCTAGCCTCAGGAGATGCGGCCCAGGATTTCTGCTTCAGGAACTGAAAGAGATTAGGCAACGTCCTGCCTTAGAGACTTCTTAGCTATCCAGGGTCCCTTCCCCATCGACCTGGGAAGTGCTTGTCATCAGAGAGCACCTGTTGTCCTAAGGAATCCTAAGGCACCCTTAACATCCTGAGGGATCGCCTTAGCTGACATAGTGCAGCCAGGTCTGGGGGGAAACATGGCAGCCATGTAATGGCCACAGCAGCATTACACAAGGACATAGGGCAGGAAGTGATACTGCTCCCGTGAAGAGTGGCGGGGAACTAGAATGACTGCAAGCATGGGCGACACTGGCATGCCCCAAGCCCCGTGCACTCTGGCACCTGTCCCACTGCCTGGACATGCTGGGATCTCCCATGTCACGTCAGGACTAAGCCAGCCCAGCTTAGGCAAGGCTGTGGGTGCCCGGCTTCACTCGAGAAGGCTTGTGGCTGCGGTTGGAGAGGCCCAGGCTGAACTCCAAGTCCCTGTCACAGCTGCATCAGCCCTGCAGCTCCTCATTCTTATGAGTGAGGTTGGCGGGTGGGAGCCTGCTGTCCTCACCTCCTGGTCGTCTGCCTCAGAGAGGGGACAGGACAGAGTATTGTGAAATCCATCAGGAATCAGTGGCCCTGGTTCTGCGCTTACCTCCTTCTGTGTAACACGTTGGCTGCCATGGCATTTTCATTGTGAGAGCAGGATCAGGCCCACAGACTTTCAGCCCGTGCTCTCCATCCTGCACCCAGCCCCTCCTGCCCTGCTTTACCAGGAGCGCTGAGACTCCTTCCAGGACAGGAGCCTGCATTGCACATGAGCCAGCAGATTAGGCACAATAAGCAGAAAGAGGAGGAACTGTGCAGGGTCCTGACAGACGTGGTGAAGTGACAATCAGAACTGTCACTCTAGTGGAAGTCACTGCTATTAAACTAGAAATCAGTGTCTTGTGCTTCCTGCAGCAGCACCTCGCTTTGGTTGCTGTCCTGAACCTTAGAGACTCGGCAGTTCAGTGCTGAACTGACCACAGGGTGTTTAACCCACGTGCTGCTGGAGGCCAGTCCCTCTTTGGGAGGGTTTGCTCTCATTGGGTTCTGCCGGGGAGTGGCTGGCTCCTTGCTGAGCTGGAGCACAGGGGAGCAGCACCCGGCTCTCAGGCGGGCTCTGTAGATGAACTGGCCCTGTACGGAGGGGGGTTTGGTGCCCTTGTCGGAGGACACTCCAGAAAGCTGCTAGAGTGGACAGAGCGGTGAGATCTAGGGAAGACTTGACCAGATGCCAGCATGGCCCCATCCAGCCAGCGCAAGACTAAACGAGGGACCTCGTTAAAGCCGACATTCTCAGCCTGCTGCTGTGAAACACTGACTAACCTGCTGCTTCTGGGATTCTGTTTTCGGTGCATTTACTAATCTGGGCTCTCCGCATTTTAGCTCTAGGACCAGATTTTGACAGGCACAGACGAGCAAATCCCCTGTGCAGTGCCCGTGCCGCATCAACTGCATGAGCGCCAAGTAACGCACCAGTTCCTGCCTTTGAAAAGCTGGCCCATCAGCCTGATTGGTGCCACGTAACTAGCAATATAGTCACCTCCCCCTCGCAGGCTGAGGGTGTTCTGCAGCTGTGGCCAGCCCCAAAGCAGGACACAATCGGGTTCTCCTCTCTCACACCCTGTCGACCCAGGGCACAAGACTGACAATCCTGAGAGACTCTTTAAGCTCACAAGGGAGTCAATTGCAGGAATTTTCTGAGGTACCAGTTAGATTTTAAACCTGGAACCTAGATTTGCCAATTGGCTAAGTGTTCTAGCGTATCTAGAATGGAATCGAACAGAATAAGCCCCTGTGTGTTGAGTCCAGGGAGCATTAGCTCTGTAGATGAACTGGGGTCTTTTCAGGTCAACTTTTAACTTGAACGGTATTTCTCAAATCAGGACACTTGATTATTCTTAACCAGTTAACAGTTTATTAATTCATGCAGAGCCACATCAATATACAATCAGCAGTTCACCAGGCAAGTATAGACACAACCAGTGTTCTAGGCAAGTACTAAATACACCAATACAGTCCAAAGTAGGGCTGATGCTAGCAGTTACACAGAGGAACAATGCAAATCACCAAGATTTCATATTACATTTACTTCTGACATCAGTCATCAATTCTTAGTACCCAATACATTTATCATGCTTTCAGTACTTCTCCAAGCAGTAAGAATATTCTTGTCTTTAAGGGACTTTCAAGAATACGGTCCCAGGTATTTGAGTGGATTGGTCCAAAAGGGGCAGGTTTAGAATATGAAAAGCAATTGTTTGAAGTTATGGTTCAGATCTCTCTTAGGTCAGTTTCCTTGAATTTATAAAGGAGGTCATGCATATAGCATTAGCCAGAATCTAAAATGCGGTTACTTGATGTCTCACTACAGAGTGTCAACTTCATCCAGATAAACTTCAGTTATTTATGTGAAAGAACAGAAGGAGAAACAATCTCTGAAATGTATCAGGAGGTAGCTGTGTTAGTCTGTAAAAAACAAGGAGTCCGGTGGCACCTTAAAGACTAACAGCTTTATTTGAGCATAAGCTTTTGTGGGTAAAAACCCCACTTCTTCAGATGCATGGAGTGAAAATTACAGATGCAGACATAAATATACTGACACATGAAGAGAAGGGAGTTACCTCACAAGTGGAGAACCAGTGTTGACAGGGCCAATTCAATCAGGGTGGATGTAGTCCACTCCCAACAATAGAAATGGAAATGGAATCTCACCACTTACTTGTTGCACTGGGGATTCTGCAGCTTTGGTCAGCCCTGGGCTGTGCCACCTGCTGATGACCTCAGTTGTATCTACGCTGAGTCTGGGATTCACTGGAGGTGACCACCCTCGGATTTCTATTGGTCATTTGCCAGCTGGCGCTCAGCTTTCAACTTTCTCACTTTCTCTGCTGCTTCCATCAATATCCAGTAGATGGTGGAAGTGTATAGTAAATTTCTCCAATGTTTCTTTTATTCAGAGGGTTTGATCCATTTCATGGATAAAGCCCTACACAGATACAAAATTTGCATTCACATCTGCTCTGCAATCTGCAAAAATCATCTGCGGATATCCACATCTGCAGATATAAAACGGATATCTGCAGATTTGCCGGGCTCTATTAATAGAATCAGAAAACCATAGGGTTAGAGGGACTGCAAGGGTCATGCAGGATTTGTTGTGTCTAACCATCCAAGACAGGTGGCTCCAGCCTCCTTTTGAAAACCTCCAGGGAAGGCGCGTCCAGGACCTCTGAATCAGAAAGCTGTCCCATGCACATGCTAAGAATTTGCAGGATGTATTATGTTTTGCAGCAGTTGCCTTCCAACAGATATCAGGGAAGTAAAATCCCCCATCAATACTAGCTCATGTGTTAGTTAATCTTGTTGCCTGCTTGTAGACTAACTCATCCACTTCCTCTTCCTGATTTTGTGTCTATAATAGACCCCCCACCCTAACATCGCTACGGTTCTGTTCCCTTATCCTCACCCAGAGACTCTCAGTAGGCCTGTCGCTCACTTCCCCTTGGATCTCGGAGCAAATGTAGCCAGTCTTGATGTACAGCTCAACTCCTCCTCCTTTTTCCCCATACCTGTCCTTTCGGAACAAACTATAGCCCTCAACGTTGGTACGCCAATCGTGGGTGTTGTTCCCACCAAGTCTCTGTGATGCCGATGTTAAGTTATAATTTTCTTTATCTACCATGACTTCCAGTTCATCCTGCTTGTTCCCCATACTCCTTGCATTTGTATAGAGGCATCGAAGATATTTTTCAGACTGCAGACTGTTGCTTTTCCTCTTGCCTTTTTAATGCAGTTGTGATTTCTAGTCCCTTCTCCAGAAATTACCCCTTGCCTTTGTCTTCGTTACTTGAGCCTAGATGCGAATTGGCCGGATTTTTGTCACCATCCCTAGGTTAAAGCTGTGCTTATCAGGTTAGCCAGACAATGACCAAAGATGCTCTTCTCAGTATTGGATAGGTGGAGCCCATCCCAGCACAGTAATCCACTTCCCTGGAACATCAGCTCATCGTTGAAAAAGCCAAAGCCCTCTTGCCAACACCACCTGCGTAGCCATGCATTTACTTCCACGATTCGATGGTCACTGCCCAGGCCTCTTCCTTCAACAGGGACACTGGACAAGAACCCCACTTGCACCCCAAACTCTTTTATCCTTCTTCCCAGAGCCACGTAATCTGCAGTGATCTGCTCCAGGTCATAGAATCATAGAATATCAGGGTTGGAAGGGACCTCAGGAGGTCATCTAGTCCAACCCCCTGCTCAATCCCCAATTAAATCATTTGTCAAGCCTGACCTTAAAAACTTCTAAGGAAGGAGATTCTACCACCTCTCTAGGTAACGCATTCCAGTGTTTCACCGCCCTCCTAGTGAAAAAGTTTTTCCTAATATCCAACCTAAACCTCCCCCACTGCAACTTGAGACCATTACTCCTTGTCCTGTCATCTTCTACCACTGAGAATAGTCTAGAACCATCCTCTTTGGAACCACCTCTCAGGTAGTTGAAAGCAGCTATCAAATCCCCCCTCATTCTTCTCTTCCGCAGACTAAACAATCCCAGTTCCCTCAACCTCTCCTCATAAGTCATGTGTTCCAGACCCCTAATCATTTTTGTTGCCCTTCGCTGGACTCTCTCCAATTTTTCCACATCCTTCTTGTAGTGTGGGGCCCAAAACTGGACACAGTACTCCAGATGAGGCCTCACCAATGTCGAATAGAGGGGAACAATCACGTCCCTCGATCTGCTGGCAATGTCCCTACTTATACATCCCAAAATGCCATTGGCCTTCTTGGCAACAAGGGCACACTGTTGACTCATATCCAGCTTCTCGTCCACTGTCACCCCTAGGTCCTTTTCCGCAGAACTGCTGCCTAGCCATTCGGTCCCTAGTCTGTAGCGGTGCATTGGGTTCTTCCGTCCTAAGTGCAGGACCCTGCACTTATCCTTATAGAACCTCATCAGATTTCTTTTGGCCCAATCCTCCAATTTGTCCAGGTCCCTCTGTATCCTATCCCTACCTGCCACCGTATCTACCACTCCTCCTAGTTTAGTATCATCCGCAAATTTGCTGAGAGTGCAATCCACACCATCCTCCAGATCATTTATGAAGATATTGAACAAAACTGGCCCCAGGACCAACCCTTGGGGCACTCCACTTGATACCGGCTGCCAACTAGACATGGAGCCATTGATCACTACCTGTTGAGCCCAACAATCTAGCCAACTTTCTACCCACCTTATAGTGCATTCATCCAGCCCCTACTTCTTTAACTTGCTGACAAGAATACTGTGGGAGACCGTGTCAAAAGCTTTGCTAAAGTCAAGAAACAACACGTCCACTGCTTTCCCCTCATCCACAGAGCCAGTTATCTCGTCATAGAAGGCAATTAGATTAGTCAGGCATGACCTTCCCTTGGTGAATCCATGCTGACTGTTCCTGATCACTTTCCTCTCATGTAAGTGCTTCACGATAGATTCCTTGAGGACCTGCTCCATGATTTTTCCGGGGACTGAGGTGAGGCTGACCAGCCTGTAGTTCCCAGTATCCTCCTTCTTCCCTTTTTTAAAGATTGGCACTACATTAGCCTTTTTCCAGTCATTCGGGACTTCCCCCATTCACCACGAGTTTTCAAAGATATTGGCCAATGGCTCTGCAATCACATCCGCCAACTCCTTTAGCACTCTCGGATGCAACGCATCCGGCCCCATGGACTTATGCACGTCCAGCTTTTCTAAATAGTCCCTAACCACCTCTTTCTCCACAGAGGGCTGGCCATCTATTTTCCATGTTGTGATGCCCAGTGCAGCAGTCTGGGAGCTGACCTTGTTTGTGAAGACAGAGGCAAAGAAAGCATTGAGTACATTAGCTTTTTCCACATCCTCTGTCACTAGGTTGCCTCCCTCATTCAGTAAGGGGCCCACACTTTCCTTGGCTTTCTTCTTGTTGCCAACATACCTGCGAAGAACCCCTTCTTGTTACTCTTAACATCTCTTGCTAGCTGCAGCTCCAGGTGTGATTTGGCCCTCCTGATTTCATTCCTACATGCCCGAGCAATATTTTTATACTCTTCCCTGGTCATTTGTCCAATCTTCCACTTCTTGTAAGCTTCTTTTTTATGTTTAAGATCCGCAAGGATTTCACCGTTAAGCCAAGCTGGTCGCCTGCCATATTTACTATTCTTTCGACACATCGGGATGGTTTGTCCCTGTAACCTCAATAGGGATTCCTTGAAATACAGCCAGCTCTCCTGGACTCCTTTCCCCCTCATGTTAGTCCCCCTTGGGATCCGACCCATCAGTTCCCTGAGGGAGTCGCAGTCTGCTTTCCTGAAGTCCAGGGTCCGTATTCTGCTGCTTACCTTTCTTCCCTGTGTCAGGATCCTGAACTCGACCAACTCATGGTCACTGCCTTCCAGATTCCCATCCACTTTTGCCTCCCCTACTAATTCTTCCTGGTTTGTGAGCAGCAGGTCAAGAAAAGCTCCCCCGCAGCTGGCTCCTCCAGCACTTGCGCCAGGAAATTGTCCCCTACATTTTCCAAAAACTTCCTGGATTGTCTGTGCACCGCTGTATTGCTCTCCCAGCAGATATCAGGGTGATTAAAGTCGCCCATGAGAACCAGGGCATGCGATCTAGTAGCTTCTGCGAGTTGCCGGTAGAAAGCCTCGTACACCTCATCCCCCTGATCCGGTGGTCTATAGCAGACTCCCACCACGACATCACTCTTGTTGCTCACACTTCTAAACTTAATCCAGAGACACTCAGGTTTTTCTGCAGTTTCATACCAGAGCTCTGAGCAGTCATACTGCTCCCTTACATACTGTGCAACTCCCCCACCTTTTCTGCCCTGCCTGTCCTTCCTGAACAGTTTATAACCATCCATGACAGTACTCCAGTCATGTGAGTTATCCCACCAAGTCTCTGTTATTCCAATCACGTCATAATTCCTTGACATCACCAGGACCTGTCATGCTTGGCAGTATCATTGGTGCCCACTTGGAGAAGTAGGATGGGGTAGCGGTCCAAGGGCTTGATGAGTTTCAGCAGACTCAGTCACATCCTGAATTCTAGCTCCAGGCAAGCATTACATGGACTGTGTTTCATTATTACCCCCAACTATCAATTGGGATCCCTCTTTTCAAGCAATTTCTCTTAATATTCCAGTGTTAGACAATGTGATGATATTTTTAATATGCTTTCTTCTTTCTAGAGCCTTGCAATTCTTCTCACTTCCAGGGTGCAACAATCTTTTACAAAGAAAACAAACAAAATCCCTTAGATCAGGGGAACTGGACTGATTAGTCACACGGAGAGATGAATATCTGGTTCAGAAGGCAAACAAGCATACAGTGTGTAAGTTGGAGTGAGTATAGAGAGAGAGAATGTGGCATTGGAGGTATCAGGAAGTTTGACCTCTGGAACTCTCACTGGTTTTGAGTCACCAGCCGAGCTAGCCCTGATTGGTTTAACCCTTCACTGTTTTTTTTCTCTTCTCTCGTTCTGTATAACACATGGGAGACAATCGGGCGCTCTGCGCAGGAGAGGGGGCAGAGGCTCTCCGTAGCTAGACTCAGAGCAGTGGAAGGCTCGTCCATAAGTGAATTATAGGAGTCTTTGGTTTGAGAAAGTAACAAGAGTTGGAGAATTCCTCAACAAGCATCAGAGCTGTACTTTCCTGGGAATGACGTATTTTAGCTTTAGCTTACTTAACGCCCCCAGAGAGGATGTCTCACCTGTTGGGGTGGGTCTGTTGACTCTCATTGGCGAGGAAGCTGGGGTGTGCAATACGCATGAGGGTGATTGCCACTGGATAGCTAGATGGGAGCAGAGAGAGAGAGAGATTGTCAACAAGGTATTTTCAAGAGACATGTTAATGTCTGTATCTCTTACACCTCCTTGTCCCCTAGATGACCCAGCAGCACCAGACCATCCATGCACTGGAAGAGGAGCAAGCCCGGCTGCAGGCCCATTGTCACCACCTGGAGGAGGAGACTGGCTTTCTGCATGCCAGGCTGGAGGCCCAAGGCCTGGTGCTGGAGAATGAGCAAACACTGGTAACCAGCCAAGTGAGCAGTGCTGACACTGGGAGAAAGGATGAGCAGTCCTGCTCTTTGCAGCAGGGACACGTGCATTCATTTTCGCCATCCTGCTGCAATCAACTGCTGTGATAATAGGCCCCCGGGGCTGGGGCCAGGGTAGTGAGGTGTCTGAGTCAAACACATGCCTTCAATAGCACCCTCCATCTGTGCTCCCCCCTGTACACAAGCATCATGCCACCCTGACTGTGTCCCAGAGAGCTGCAGGGGTTTGGCTTTTGTTCCAAATAATTTGTGCTGCTTATTTTCCTGCTTAGAAATGTCTGTGATGTCCAGCTGTCCCCAGTGTGCTGGCAGGCGATAGGGGCAAGAGGTTTCTCAGGGAGGTGCACTGAAAGGGCAAGGAGGTGATTGTTTAACAATGAAACCCTTTCTCCAACTTGTTACTTAGTTATTGAAGTTAAATAGGAATTTAGGAATTGCCAGACTGACTCAGACATGAGGTCCAGAGTCTTGTCTGGCAGTGCCCAGAGCCAGCTTCTTCAGAGAATGCTGCAGCAGGCAGATAATCTGTCCCTATGAAGTTCTAGCCTAATTGTCAGAGGTTTGATTTAAGCCCTGAAGCATGAAATTTAACATGGCTTTTTGTTATAATTAGCTATGATAACTCTGTGTGGTTTTGGTATCCCTATAAATGACCAGTCCTTTGAAACTTGCTAAATACTCTCTTTATTGAATTCCTGTGGTAGTGAGTTTCACAGTCTAATCACACCTTGCATGAAAGAGTATTTGCTTTTATCAGTTTGTTTATCTTCCTACCTTTTAATTTTATTGAAAATCACCTTGTGCTTGTGCCATGCAGGGAGAACAGAACGTCCCAGTTTCCCTTCTCTAGAGCTGTCGTTATATACCTTTATCATGTCTCCTTTTATTCATCCTCTTTCTAAGGTAACAATCCCAATCGTTTCAATCTGTCTTCATGTGAGAACTTTCCCAGGCTATAGGCATTCTCATTGCCCCTTTAGCTCTGCAGTGCCCTCTTAGAGGGGCAGCCAGCCCTGACACAGTGTCCAGGTGAAGCTGTTAGAATATTAGCCATTAGAATATTCTCCAGGTCATTTCTTATGCATCCGGCCACAATTCCCCCTCACCTCTGAGTGCCTCCCTGTGGCTGGGTGCAGTAATGCCGGTCCCATCTCAGGCCCTAGGGTATGTGCACACTGCACACTCCGGCTGGGCTCTCAGCTCTCCCGTCTGCTTTCCCCTCTGGGCTCTCCACAGTTACACCACAAAGAGGAGCAGGTGGAGAAGTTAATGAGAGAGCTGCTGAAGGCAAAGGCTGAGGTGCAAGCCGCTGAGCAGAAGGTACGTGTCCCTCCCTCCCCTTTGGGGGATGTGGGCTGGGACTGCAAGGCGCTGGGAATGGGCGGGCAGCAGGCAGTGCTCCGCATTCTCTTCCTTTATCTCCCACCACCTCTTCTTCCCACTTGTCTCTCTCCAAGAGCCGGCAGGCCTGCTGGGGAGGCCCTCAGGAGCGGGCGGCCCCCACCTCTCCGCAGCGCAGGCTTGGGGTGAGCTCCTCCCTTAACTTCAGGAACTTCTCTGGCTCTCTCCTGACCCCACTCGTCCCTGAGGCCCTGTTTGTATGCTCCAGCCAGAGGCAGTCAGGTTCCTGTGGGATGCCCTTGGATGCAGCCTGCAGCCCGAGCGGGTCACCAGGGTTGGGGCTCTCCTGGGCCATTTCCTTGCTGACATTAAGCCCTGTCCCTGCCTTGGGTGCCCAGCCTTTCGCCTCCTCCCTTTCCACATGGGCACCTTGGGTATTGCAACCGTAAGCAACGTATATTGTGCCTGCCAATAAGTGCGGGTGCAACATTGCAACCCAGGCCAGCAAGCAGCCTGGGCTCTGCGACTCCACCCTCTCTCCCCTTGCTCCCAGCTCTGGGGCTACTAGTTCTTCTGCACCATGTCCCAGAGTGAGAGAGCCCGGCGGCTCAGGGCTCAGTCCTGGCTCCAGGGAGCAGCTTTCCATGCAGCCACTTGCTGGTCACATTGAGTCAAATGCTCAGTTCACCTGTGTGCTTCGCCAGACGCAGGCTCCTGCTTGCAGCACGTGCAGAAGGCCACTGGGTAAAGAGGCTGGTACCGGTCGGCGCTGTGTTAGGTGCTCCTCCCCTACCAGCCCCCACCTCCAATGTGACCCTCGGGAGAACCGCCCGGTCCTGGGGGGATGGAGGCTGAGGGAACCCAGGCTCCTGCCTCGAGCTGTTATCGTGGGTGCACCTCCTCCCACCTCTGCTGCTAGCTCAGTGGGAGGGCAGGCGAGGGCGGGGAGGGCTTCTGCTGACATCCGCGTGGTTTGTGGGACAGGCCCGGCGCTGGGAGGACACCCTTGGGCAGCTGAAGGATAGCCTGGCAGCATCCCAGGTCTCGCGGGAGGCAGCCGAATCCAGAGTCCAGCTCAAAGAAGGGCAGCTGCAGGGTTTGCAGAGGAAAGGGCAGTCACTGCACCAGGAGCTGAAGATGGTGCAGAGAGAGGTACCCGTCTGGAGCTAAGGGAGAGCCCGCTGCTTAGCGCCTCTTCCCTTTGCACCAGCACTGAGCGAGAACCTACATCTTCTGTCTCTTCTGCCTTCCACTCTCCACCCCTCCTGCTTGCTGCTAGCACTGGCAGGACTGTCTTGGAGGGTGTGGGGGTCTCTCTTGCTGAAGTTTCAGGGAACTTTCTAATTTCACACACAAAGGGCATGGCAGAGTCTTGCCTGGCACCATGTTGCCAGGCCGTGGGCAGTGTCTCAGATCTCTGGGCAGAGGCACTGTGGCCATATGGCTCATTTTGTGTCCCCTAGCATCCCTCAGGCCCAGTGCAGGCTTCTCCACAGCATGCAGGCCCCAGACTGGGGCTGGTGGAGGGAGACGATGCAGGCCGTGCTGGCAGATGTTGTCAGTACTGCGAAGTGTTGCTGATGCCGCAGCACGCTGTTCCTGGAGCCCTGAGGCCAGCTGCATTAGCGGGCCGTGCAGCGTGTTCCTTCTGCAGACCTGGCTCAGTGCAGCGGCAAGGCGCTTGGCCAGGTTCATAGTGGGGGGAGGACAGTGTTAGCGCCCCGGCTCAGCGGGTACAGACGCACTAACCCCTACGTGCAGCCGCAATGGTGTCAGCGTGCCAGGCTGCCAGCCCCTCTGCAAGTACAAAGACACCCGCCTAGGACGTCGTCTTCTACACCCTGACCCAGACACGGTACCTCTCGTACGCCTGACGTGGTCAGTTACCACCCTGCTCCTTGTGCCTGCCTCCCTCAGCCTGTCCGCCCCTCCCGGTCCTCTGGAGGGTCGGGTCTTCTTGTCCCATCCCTTGGGAATGCATTTACACAGCTACTGGAGAGATCTGCACCATCCTCGCCGGTCAGGAATATGCTCCCTTAGTTAGCCAGTGCCTGGTGTGTTACTGTGCTGCCCAGGCCTGCTCTGGCTCCCACTGCCAGTTCAGCTTCCGGCTCCAGCAAAGCCTAAAGCAGACTGCTCCAGGACAGGCCCGCGGGACAGCAGCTGCCGCCAGCCACACGCGGAGACAGCCTCTTGCATCATGTCCTCCGGCGGCCCAGCTGGAGGCGCTGCTGAGCACATCGCAGCTGGAGTCATGCTCCCTGAAGAAGGAACTGCAGCGCCTGCAGGAGCAGCTCCGAGACGCTCAGGAAGCACTGCAGGGTGCTAGGCAAGGGAAAGAGGACGTCCGGAAGCGGTCGGAGACCCAGGTAGGGCCCAGCTGAGGCTCAGGGAGAGACGCAGACGCTGAGCCTCCATTCAGTCGTGTCCGTGCCTTTGCACGCGACCAGCTCACATGGCTTCTCGGTGTGGGGCGGGTGGGAAGCCTTGCTGGAGCAGGTGCCACGCCCCGATCCTGCCTGCCCTTCCCACGCGGCGCGGAGGGGCGCACTGAAGCCACGCAAGGGCAGGTGGCACTGCTGCAGGACCCGCAGGCCAGCTGCCATGTGCAGGAGCGCGGGGCTTGCAGTCAGCACCACGGGCGACCATTCACTTAGTCCCCACAGCTTGCTCCCTGCCCTGGCTCAAGAACAACTGGCAACCCAAGAGCCACTTGGAGCCCCCCTCTCCTGTCCCTCCAGGGCCCATGTCCTGGCGCGCTGCCCTCTGACGGAGGGGCCCTGCAGGGGGAGGGCTGAGCACCGTTGTCCCAACGTGGATCTTGGGCACAGACAGAGCCCCTGGGCCTTCTCATTGCCCTGAGCTAAGGAAGGAGCATGCATGTGGCAAGGGCTGTATTGGTGAGATTGTCTCAGGCCAAGGAGCCGTCTCCCTGCCCGCAGCCTGTCTTGGGGAGGTTCCAGGAGTCTGCTTCTTTCCTGTGCGGCCCACCTGCATTTCGTATTCATCGCCCAGCGGGGCCTCACCTTGGCCTGGTAAAGCAGCAGCATCTCCAGGTGTGACTCTCCAAAGCAGCACTGCAGGGCTGCCTGCCCCATCTGCCCAGCGCTCCATGGCTCCTTCAGCCTGGGTATCTGAGCTGCGCTGGCCTGCGGTGTCTGGGAAGTTGGCTTTGGCTCCAGCTGTTCCATTCCTCTGCCCAGCGGCTGCAGCGTGACCAGCTGGCAGAGCAGCAGAAAGCCGATCTTGTGGCAGCCCGAGAAGAGCTTTCCAGGTGTGCAGGGCAGCTTGCAGAGCTGCACTCAGACCAACAGCAGCAGGCTGGGGAGCTGGCCATCCTGAGAGAGAAGCATAAGACCGCGCAGCAGGAGGTAGGCAGACAGCACTGGGAAGAGGACAGCAAGGTTCTCTCTTCCTCCAGACCATCCTCTTGGCAGGCTGCTATGGGGGCGTTTCTCCTGCTATGGATTAGTCTGTCCCCTGGCTTGGGGGTTCCTAGATTCACCTTGCCTGAGTGTCCCTTTCAGAAGGGCAGTGCCTAGGACACCGGTGGCTGCCCCGTGAGATGACTGGCGCCTTCCTCCCAGCTCTTGGAGCTCTGATGCTTTGAGCTTATTGCTGCTGTTATTTTGTTGTCTCGTCTCCCTGCTAGCCTTGCCCCTGCAGGCTGCCTTCCTCCCCTCACCGCCCCTCCCAGGCTGCTAAAGCTGGGCAGGCCGTGCCCACGGTGGAATGTTTTCGGAAGTGGGGTTCTAAGTTCTAAGCATTATCTCCAGAATTCCCACTGCGGGAAGGCTGCTTTACCAGCCATGGGCTTTGCAGGTGTGCAGCCGTGACCAGACCATCGGGAAGCTCAGAGGAGACCTGAAAAGTGCTGAGGAGGAGCTGGTGCGAGCGAAGGATGAGGTGAGCTTTCAGATCTCAGCCTTCGGGGTCTGTTGAACTCACAGCATCTCCTGGGGCGAGGAGCTCCTCGCAGGGCTGCAGCACTGGCTGTATGGTCTGTCCGTGGACTGTGGTGACCCGTCTGCCCTGCAGCCCCTCTGTAGTCGGGGCATGGTGGGCCCAGCGGGGAATCGTCATGGTTGGCTGCAGTTCCAGGGTGCTGGGCGCAAGCCCTGTGTGACAGCCTTTGCTCGGCAGTTAGTGTAGCCCAGGGGCGGGCAAACTTTTTGGCCTGAGGGCCACATCTGGTTTCTGAAATTGTATGGAGAGCCGGTTAGGGGAGGCTGTGCCTTCCCAAACAGCCAGGCGTGGCCCAGTCCTCGCCCCCTGTCTGACCCCCCCCATCCCCTGACAGCCCCCCCAGGACCCCTGCCCCGTCCACCCCTCCCTGTCCCCTGACTGTCCCCCACTGCTCCATCCAACCCCTCCTCTCATTACTGACTGCCACCCGGGACCCCTGCCCCATCCAAACCCCCTGTTCCCCGCCCTCTAACCACCCCAACCCATATCCACACCCCTGACCACCACCCCGAACTCCCCTGCCCTCTATCCAACCCCCCCGACCGCGCCGCCCAGAGCACCAGGACAGGCAGTCGTGCCACCCGGCTGGAGCCAGCCATGCCACGGCGCAGCCAGAGCACCGAGTCAGGCTGCGGCTCGGCAGCTGCACTGCCCCTGGCAAGAGCTCGCTGTGTGGTGCAGTGAGCTGAGGCTGCGGGGGAGGGGGAAGAGCAGGGGACGGGACGGGGACTAGCCTCCCGGGCCAGGAGCTCAGGGGCCGGGCAGGCGGGTCCCACGGGCCGGATGTGGCCTGCGGGCCATAGTTTGCCCACCTCTGGGGTAGCCAGTCTCTCATATCCCTGAGCCCTGAGAGCAAATGTCAGAAGGGCTCGGTGCAGTGCCCGAGGGGGCTGAGTGTGTAGAGCTCCACCCGGCGAGGGAGAGGCTCCGTCCCCCACCTTCGGGCTGCAGGGCGTGGCCCCTCACTGAACAAAGCACCAGCGAGTCCCTGCAGGGGAACAGTCCCAGCAGGACGAATCCACTAGTCCCGTTTCTTGCTGCCTCGGGGCTGCTTGCCAATGATGGTTATCAGCTGGGCGTGGAGACCGGGCGAGCAGCCCCTTCGGTCCATGCTCCAACACGCGCCAGGGCCTTTTACGCAGGACAGTTGCTCTGTGTGCCCTCGTGTGTAGCTGGGAGCCCAGGGCGAAGGATATAAAGGGCGGAGTTGTGCAGCCACCGACCACCTGGTGTGAAGTGAGACCCGCTGGTGCGAGGGAGCCCAGCAGAGCAGACAAGGGCTCTGGCCCCAAGTGCCGTCACCCAGGCCGGTACATTCCATTGTCGCCATGTCGTCGCTTGTGTGCGCTGCGGCTAACACATGGTGCTGTCCCATTGCCTCTGTCCTGACCGTCTGGGCCAGTCACGTGTGTGTTTGTGGTGCTGCCCAGGGGAAGGAGAGAGCCACAGAGGGGAGCGGCCTGAAGGGAAAGCTCCACCAGCTGCAAGGTGACGTAAGAAGCCTGCAAGAGATCTGCGGGGAGCGGGACAAGGCCATGGTGGAGCAGACCTGCTGCGTCCAGCAGCTCCAGCACGAGAGGGAGATCTGCATCAGCCAGGTGAGAGCTTGCCAGCCCTGTTCTCTGCCCAGCACTGCTTGCACATAGCCAGCCCTGCCGTGGTGTTAAGCCTCAGCGAGGCAACTAGCTTCCTGGGGATTCTAAAGACAGGAGCGAGCGATGGAAGCTGTCTGGCTTGGAGAGCGTTGCCAGCCCTGGCCCTGGCCCTGGTCAGTGTGCAGACCTTGTGTGCTCCACTTACCATCTCCTCTAGCGCACAGGTGCTGGCTTCCTCCAGGCTGGTGCTCGAATCCCCATCCCACCCCTTCTCCCAAGCCTCCACCCCCCCCCCCCGCTTCTTCCTGCCCACGCCCCGTCCACGCTCCTACACCTCCTGCACGCCACAGAACAGAAGGGGCTGGGAGGAAGGGGGAGTTGATTGGCGGGGGCTGCCGGTGGGCAGGAGGGGAGCTTCAGCCCCAGAGTACCCACGGAGTCAGCCCCTCCGCTGCCTAAGACTGCCCCTCAGTGTATGAGCAGTTCACAGCCCCAGCAGCTCTGCGTTGTCTGGAACTGGGGTCGCCTCCTGAATCCTTTGTCTTGAACTGACTCAGCGCTGTCCGTCCGTCCGTCTGGTACCGCGGAGGGGCCGGTCAGCCCTGTCCATCCGTCTGTCAGGTACCGTGGAGGGGCCGGTCAACCCTGTCCATCTGTCTGTCTGGTACTGCAGAGGGGCCAGTCTGTGCACGGTCTAGGCCTGGGATACTCAGCTACATCCTCCCGCTGGGGACAGAGCCCTCCAAGTGGCCTGCATGAATCTGCAGGCTGTAAATGGTTACGTCCTTCTTGGCATTGTCCGCAGAACTGGTCCCACTGCGCGTTTCTGGTCTCCATTACCTTGGCCTTCGCCCAGCCCCAAATTTCATGCTGCAGCCTGTGAGAATAACTCAGAAGTGACGTAACTGGTTTCACTCCAACTTGCCAGGTACCCTTTGGCCTGAGAGCCCACCGGGCCAAGGTTGTGCGCAGGGAGGTGGGGCAGAACCAGGGGAGGCCTGACTGCTGCGTTACAGTGCGGCACCTGGCTGAGGCCTGCCCGGCGTTGTACTGCTCGTGTGGGACTCTGCTTTTCTGGCCTGTGTCCTAGGGCCAGGAGCAGGCCCTGCTCGTGGAGCAGCAGCAGGGACAGCTCGAATCCTGCGAGCGAGCCCGCCAGACAGAACTGGAGCAGCTGCGGGCCAGGCTGCAGCACCTTCAGCAGGAGCTGGATGTCTGCAAAGGGAAGAACCAGGATAATCTGAGCCACCTGCAGCAGCGGGAGTCCACGATGGAGAGGCAGAGCTTGGACCTGGAGTTCCTGCTGCAGCAATGCCAGACGCTGAAAGAGGAGGTATGGCTCCGGGGAGGGTCACCCCCTCTCTGCAGGCAGCCCAGAGCTGAGCCCTCGTTCAGGCAGGGCCCTGCAGCTCCCAGAATGTCCCATCAGCCCCCTCTGGGGCTGGGCCACAGCCCGGGCGTGGAGCAGGACAGCAGGGAGGGTGAGAGTCTCAAGTCAGGCACCATCAGGGCCCCCTTGTCGTGGATCCAGGGACAGGGAAGGGGCCTGATGTGTGCTCGGGCTGGTTCTGGTTAGCAGCAGCCCTGGCCAGTGTAACTAGCTTGTACCAGGAGCAGCCTCCCATCCCCAGGGCTCCAGCTCCAGCCCTGTATTCCTCTGTGCCCAGCACCACATTGGGTCAGCACCCGCTGCAGGGTCCTGGTGCCTCTGCGCACGGTGGGGACAGCACCCTGCTTGGTGCAGAGCACCTGGCCAGTGCTGAGAACAGAGCTGGAGGGGGAAGGGGCGGGGGAGTCCCCTGCCAGGGATCCATGCCCAACTGTGGGGGAGATGCTCTGGGGAGGAGCCAAGCCCTCTTGCTTGGGAGATTTGAGACTAGATCGATAAAGACCTGTCCTGCCCAAGCCAGAGGCTGGACCGGACCGGACCCGTCCATCTCTGATTGGCCTTCGGGTCTGAACCCTGCCTGGCCAACTGGCGCACTAAGGCAAAGGCCGGCAGGCGGCTCCCCGGTGTTGTCGCACTCCCAGGTGTTCTGCTACGAAGAGGTGGTGAAGAAGCAGGAGAGGGAGCTCTGCCAGCAGCAGGAGCAGCTCCGAGAGGCGCAGGAGCACCTGGCCATGGCCAAGAGCAAGAGCAGCTCCACCGAGAGCAGCCTGGATCTGTACAAGAAGAAGTACCAGGCCGCCCTGAACAGAGCTGGCGAGCTGGAGGGCAAGGTGCAGAGCCTGGAGGAGGAGCTCCGGGACATGAGCAGCCAGGTGGGGCCCGGCCCGGCCATGTGAGCCCTGCGCCTCGGATTAGAAATGAACTGGTTGTGCTTTCCCTCGGTGCCTTTACCTCGCGTCGCACTGGAGGGGTTTGGGCACGTGGGCCTGGCCATGCGAGCAGTAGCACAGGCTTCTTGCCAGCACAGTTCCAGCCGGGGACAGTTTAGGGCGCAGCTAGCCCAGGCTGCACAAGCCCCGTGTCCTTGTCTGTGCTGAGAAGTTTTCTGTGGTTGCCCTCCAGGGCTTTCTCCAGTTCACCTGCTGGGGTGGAGGGCTCGAGTGAACAATGCCAGTGGGGTCTGCCCTGGTGTCTGGGCTCTGGAGGGTTTGCACCATGCTCCCGACACATGGGATCTGAGGGGAACCACTCTAGTGCAGGGGCCATGGGAAGGCCATTAGTGCTGCTCTCCCGTGGCTAGTGACCATGCTGGCGGTGCAGAGCGTGCGACACGAGACTTCCAGCTCTGTTCAGAGAAGCACTGGCCAGCACAGGCCGTGCAGCCACTGGCCTGGGGCAGAACAGCTGGGAAATTCACCAGGTGACAGTAGGCAGGTTGGGCACCCACTCTGCCCTGGTGTCAGGGCTGCACAGACTCAGGCCCAAGGCTCTCCATGGTGCTCAGTGGCCTCTGGCTGCCCGTCTGCCTCTGCTCTCCTCCCTGGGAGCTTCATGGAGTGGGCAGCCGGCCTCCTCCCATGTCATTCTCAATCCTTCCCTCGGAAGGGAGCCAGGCCGCAGGCAGGGGAGCCGGTCCAGCCCCTACCCCACTGATCAGCACCATGGGTTGAGCCAGTCCTACTGTCTGGCCCCTCTGACAACTGCTCCTCGTCCCTGCTGCAGATGCGGGAGTGTGATGACACCATCATCAATCTGTGCAGCAAGCAGCTGGTTCTGCAGCAGGAGATGATGGGCAGGAGGAACCAGACGGCCATGGAGCAGCTGACTCAAGAACTTCATGCCACACAGGAGGAGCTGTCCAGGAGCCTTCAGCATGCCCACCAGTGTGAGCAGAGCATCCAGGGTCTCCAAGAGCAGCTGGTTGCCAGTCAGACCAAGGTGAGCAAAGAGAAGTGGGGCAGCTGGCCTGGCTCTCTCCCTCCTGGTGCACTGTCTCTGTTCCTGGGTCAGCCTGAGCTCCCTGGGGCAGGGCCTGTGTGCAGTGCCGGCATGTTGTCAGTGCTTTAGAGAACGTCACCTGCACGCCAGCATTCACACCTGCTCCCCTGCCCACTCACTATCACACACCACCTCACGTGGACATGCTCACCCGTTACACGTTCACACACCGTCCCTCCAGATTGCCACAGCATGCTCTGTTGGAACGCAGCGCATCTCTGTCGGGATGAGGGACACCAGTGCTCTGGAATCTGCACTGGCTGCCTGTTGGTCCCAGCTGGAAACACAAGTCACATTGGGTATCTGTCCCATTCTAGGGAGCAGTCCAGACCGGCGAGGGGCTGTCACCACCTGCCCTGTGACCTGGAGTGCCTCACAACAGTTTGATGCTGTAGCTCCCAGCATGGGCTGCTCATAACCAGCCAGATAGCCTGTGGGTCACCCCTCAGTGTCTGTGTGTAGCCGCAGTCCTGGGTCAGCCCCTCTGAGCCCAGCAGCCTGTCAGCTACAAAGCAGCCACACTCTGGCTTCCAGCAGCCTTGGTTACTACCCGCAGGGTGACCCCAGCACACTGCCAGTCCTGAATTTTCCCCAGAAACGTGTGTTCTGCACGCTCCAGCCCTCTCCTGGGCAGTTCGGGTATTAGAGGAGCTGTGCCCCTCAAAGGAGAAACAGTTTGTTACTTTAACTGGCATTACCCAAACAATTCAATTTAAACACAACACTGGGTTGTTTTGATTAAAGAATAAAACAAGTTTAATTAACTACAAAGAGGTAGATCTGAAGTGAGTACAAGATATTAAAGTCAGCAATGGTTACAAGAGAAATAAATGCAAAACACGTCCTAGTAACTAAAATTTAACAAACTAGACTTGGTTCAAGGTAAAATCCTTCCACGTGTTCCTAGCAACTGGACTGACCAAATTCTCAGGTCAGGATCCCGCCCGCAAGGCTGAGGCAGTAACCGGCTTTCCATTGCCTCCTGCATCTCTGCCAGCCCCTGGCTGCAGACAGGGAAGAACAAGAGCAGCTGGCAGAGAAGGAACGGCCACTGGAGGCCCCAGGGCAATGCCCTGGATTTCCCACAGACCCATCACAATGAGGGGGTGCTTATCCACACCTCCTCCTGCAAAGACCCTGGTCACAGACTCATCAAGAATAGGGTGCAGCAACCCCTGGACCGACTCCAGACACCAGAGACTTAGCCTCCAAAGGACCATACCATAAATGTACCCGGGGTCTGGTTCACTTGCATGGGATCCCAGCCTGTCCTACAGCCCTCCCCAGAGCAGCGTCTCAGAAACAGCATATCTGCAATGTGCTGTACAGTGTAAACAAACAAGGAAGCATCTGCTTATCACCCCTAGGCCGGGAGGCACCCAAGGGAGGGCGGACGTGATGTCAACAACACAGGATAATCTCAGCTACTCCCAGCTGCTCTTCATCTTCCAGGAGTCAGCAGCAACCTGGCAGACATCATGCACAGACAGTCCACCAACCATGTGTGCTCCCTGACCAGCTCCATCATCCAATCAATATTTCACTGCAGGAAGGGAATCCCATTATAGACCCACTTACCACCAAAGATTATACAAATTGTCCAGCCTTTTGTGCCAGGGAGACATGCGCCTAGGGTCATTACACATCTTCCTCCTACCATGGGATCAAGGGCCCCTGATTTCCACTGATTTCCTTGATTCCAAGAGTGACATGCAAGGCCCAGCAGGATGCTGACAGATCTCCTGTGTCCAGCCTCCCATGTCACTTCCGAGTGGTCCAGACAGAATAGCTCAGAACCAAGGGTAGGTACTCCATCCAGACCCGACGTTGCTCCATCTGACAGCCTGGGAGGTGGCTGGTTGCATGCTATCGCCGGAGGCAGCTCCCTGTGAGTACGAGACCCTGCTGCTAACTGGGACGCTCCCAGGAGGAAGATTTACTCCTCCAAATGGAAAAGGTTTTCAAATTGAAGCCCGAATTGAGCCAGGGCTGGCCCCTGCACCCAAAATCCTCCATTAGACTATGCATTTGAAATGCTCTGGACACCCCTTCAGTGCCCTCAAAGTGCACCTGGCAGCAATCACTCCCCCTTGCAGGCAGGGGCCATTCGTCTCCCCCCACGGTTACCCAGATAGCTGATGGGGCTAGTGTGTGCTGACCCACTGGTGAGAGAGAGCATCTGACATGGGATCTCGGTATTGGCCTTAACTTGATGGAGCCACCTTTGGAGCCTCTCACCAGGTGCTTGTCACACCAGCTCATGCTCAAGATGGGCTTGTTAGTCACTAGCCCCCCCAGCCAGCAAACAGCTCTGTGGCTGCCCTTCCTTACCCAGCACCCACGGGCTCAAAGCTGTGGTGAGCCTCACCCACGGTTAATCCCCCAGCTGCATCACACTGTCAGATCAGCCAGGCCATTACGTTCCCAAGGCCATTTCTCCGCAGGAACTATGCGCTCCACAGGGGCCTGATTATCCTACCTTGGCAGGACTAAGCCTGTCCCGCCAGCTCCCCATCCCTGTGTTTCAGAGGCTCACGCCGGCTCCCCCCAGAGCCTTTCAAAAGGGAAGATGCAGCATACATCAGCCTGCTACCATATAGCCGACGGACCGCCCCCTCCAACCAGCACCGCTCGCGCCACCAGGTCACACGCTGCAGCCTCTGCATGCCCCAGGCGCAGCACCATGTCGGCTGCTGACTGGTGGAACCCTGGCTCTGCCCTGAGCTGGCAGCAGATGCAAGCGCGTTCCGTAGGGCAGCCTCCTCGGTCCCACCGTCTCGATGGGGGGGCCGCTGCTCGTCAGTCCCCGCCAGTGGGCGCTGCAGGCATACTCCTGGTTACTTGCCCTGTGGTTTTGCCTGACGTTGCCCCCACGACCCGCTCACTGAGCCTGCCTTTCCAGAGTCCGCCGGAGCCGGGGTTCTGAGTGAGCAAGGGACGGCCGGGTGCAGCTGCTCTGCTCTCCAGCTCTTCAGGCAGGCAAGGGGGACTATGCACGGCGCAGGCCCAGCCGTGCCGCTGATCTCACCCAGGTGGGAGCCGCGCAGCCAGCAAGTAACTGTTCTCTCTACGGCCAAAAAGGAGCGTCCGATTATGCAGGCTGAACTCCTGGGTACCAGGAGTTTCACCTAGTTACCCCCATGTTCAGCCCCACTTGTGTGGCCAAAGCCCCTTTCAGAGAGGGATCCTTTCTGGAGTTGGCGAGGCCCCCCAGGGTTGTTCGCCCACCCTGCTAACGGTTTTTGCCTTATTGCTCAGCTGGACGTGTCTGGCTTGAATGTCCAGGCCTTGATGGTAGTTCTGCCTTGCGCTGCCTTGCAGCCCTGGTATTGTCTCCTTGTGAAGATACGGAGCCGTTGTAATCACGTCGCCGCTCAGTCTCCCCTGGGGAAGATCGACAGATCGAGCTCTTGAAGCCTCACAGCCAGGCATTTTCTCCCGCCCTCAAATCCTTTCTGTGGCTCTTCCCTGCAGCCTCCTAAAACGTACACACCAGCACAGACGCCCCCCCCCCGGGCATTCCCTGGGCTTCCCGCTCCACCCTCCTGCCATGTGGTGTGTCCCAGGTAGCCCCTCGTTACCACCTGCCCTCAGCCTGAGGGAGCCTCATCTGTGCCTGCCAGGGGTCAGCTCCCCAACTGTGCCAGCCCTCCCCTCCCAGTCTGCACAGCCTCCGCTGTCCCTCTGCCCCCGAGTCCCGTGAGCACCCCCAGGCGGGTCCAGCACCGAGCCACTGGGCCCTGGCAGCACTCACAGCGTCCCAAGGTACAGGACACCCCACCGAGCAGCTTCGCCTCCGGGTCTCCGTACTGCTTATCCCTCACCACTTCCCTGCGGGGACTGTGAGAACAAGGGTCTGTTCTTGACCCACGAGAGCGAGTCCCATGACAGCAAGTCGATGTCTTGGAAACAGATGGTTACATGTAAAACAAAACCGTAATAGTACTTGGCTAATGAAGGTCAGCGCACCCCCAACGCCTTTCTCCCTGCGCTTACCAGCCAGGCTGAAGGGGTCTCTGTGTGAGAGCTATGGGGTGGCTCTGCCTCTCCTGAGACACCAGATTAATTCTTCGATCCTCATCCCTGCTGGGTGTGCCTTTCGCAGATTTCTGTGAGCTCTTGTCAACTTTGCAGGCTTGAGCTGCAGCCCCGTGTGCAAATAGCCTTCCCTTGCAAGACACACAATACACAGTGGTCAGCCAGGCAGAGCTAAGCATCTCCTCCCCCTGCCCAACTAGAGCCTGATTAGCGTGTCGGGTGGCGTGGCGTACTGCACACACCGTACAAACACCTGTCTCGGGCTAACGCCGTCGCTCCACACCTGGCAGCCGTACGCACAGCTCGGACCTCCGGCTGGTCCTGGCCGTTGGGGGAGGCCTCACATGCTGCACTTTGGCACACTCGTCTATAGACTCAGCCCCGGGGGAGTCCAGGAAACCCCTCTGCACCCTGCTGCCCAGGGGATCTCTGGGGCCCGGCCCACTGGTATTCTGCTGCCTGTGGTTTCAGTGCTTGCAAGAAGAAGAGACTCTGGTGAACGTGCAGACCGAGTTTGCCTCTTACACAGCCACTCACAGTCACTCCAACGCCAGCTACGAGAGCCAAGCAGCCGTGGCCGAGAAACTCCAGCAGGTAGGAACATCCCTCCCCCACTCCCCCGTACTGCTGTCGGCAGGGAGCGCCAGGGCGGCACTGGGCGGCCAATGCCTGCCCTGCCCTAGGTCCCTGGGACGGCTCTCTAGGACCAGCCAGGCCTGGCAGCTGGCTGGCTGCCCACGGCAGTGACTGAGCTGTGCTGCTGTGTTGCTTGTCTAGCAGCTGATCCACGCCGAAGAGGAAAGCTCCAAGCACAGCCAGCGGGCCGAGGAGTACCAGTGCCTGGTGCAGGACTTGAAGCTGGAGCTGGTGCGAGTGGCTGAGCAGAAGAACAGCACCATGAAAGGTAACGCAAGAGGCGGCCGTCTCCTCCTGCCAGCCAGGGCACCCTGGGGGGATGCCGCTGCCCGTTCAGC
The DNA here is from genome assembly GCF_965140235.1 of Caretta caretta. Classification (NCBI taxonomy): domain Eukaryota; kingdom Metazoa; phylum Chordata; order Testudines; family Cheloniidae; genus Caretta; species Caretta caretta. The sequence goes on from NC_134217.1 coordinate 43,499,195, forward strand.
CCCAGCCACATCAGCGCTGCCCATCAGAGCGAGAGAATCAGCACCAAGGGCCTGCCCCAGGGGGGCTGTTCAGATTGTGAGCTACGCCCCGTGCCAGCCGGGACTGCAAGGAGCCCTGGGTGGGTGGCAGGGTGGCTAGGGCTAGGCACGCTTTGTCTTCCTGGCTGAGCCTGTGGTGAGCCCAGGGTCCCTGGCTGCCTGGCCATGAGTCAGGCAGGGCAAGGACTGGACCATCAGAGAGCCACACGCAGCCTGGGGAGGAGCTGCAGCCAGGTGCTGCTCGCTGCTGGCAGGGCCCCGTGCTGGCAGGCCAGGACAGCCCTGGCCAGTGGCAGGCCGTGCGGTGTCTGCCCAGCCGTGCAGCTCGCTCTCGGTGAGCGCCGGCTCTCGGTGAGCTCCAGCTGGCAGCATGGCCGTGGCCGTGGGAGGGCTAGCGGCCTGAGTACACGCTGGGGCTCAGAAGGGAACCGTACGCGGGGCGGCACCCCAGCAGCACTGTGGTTACTGACGCTGGCTGACGCCCGGCCAGCACAGTACGTGTGCAGAGCCGCGGGTCCGTTCTGCTGGCTCAGGGCGTCTGCAGGAGGCAGGAGCTGGCCCTAGCCTGGCGCTGCTTTTTCAGCCCTCGGGAAGCTGGAGCTGGAGGTGCAGCGCCTGAGGCAGGACACAGCTGCTGAGGTGGGGAGGAAGCAGCTGGAGGTGGCCAAGCTGCAGCAGCTGATCCAGACACTGGAGTGCAAGCTTAGGGAGAGCTGCAGGCTGTGTGCGCAGAGGGAGCAGGTGAGTCCAGGAGACGGGAACCCAGAGGAGGGACAAGCCAGGGGCCCTGGGCCAACGTGCGTTCCCAGCAGGAGAGGGCGCCAGCCTCCGCACCAGGTCTCAGGCAGGTGCGGCAGCACCTGTGGGGCCACGTGGAGGGCGCCTGTGGCCGTGGGGCTGTGCCGGAGGGCGGGTCCGGCCTGCGGGCGCGTGGCCCCGGGCAGGGTCTGCGGCAGTGCTGGATCTCTCTTGGCACAGGTTATGCAGAGCCGGGAGGAGCAGCTCCGCCAGGCGCAGGCCGCCCTGCAGGAGACGGAGCTGGAGGTGGTGAAGCAGCGCGCAGAGGCCAGTAGCCTGGATGGGCGCCTGCGGCAGGCCCAGCAGGAGAGGGAGCAGAGCCGGGCAGCCAGCGGCACCCTGCAGGAGGAGATCCAGCTGCTGAGACAGCGCCGGCAGGACAGCCAGCAGCAGCAGCAGGCGGCTGGTGAGCGAGGCAGCCGCGCCCTGGTTGGGCCCTCGACACCACTGGCCTCAGGCTCTCGGAGAAGGCAGGCGAGACACATTGCCCGCCTGGGCCGTTCCCCAGAGACACCCCCGAGGCCTGGCAGGTGCCAGCCCTGTGCCATAAGCCCGGGATGTTCCCGCTCGGAATCGGCCAGCTGCGGGGGGGAGTGCCCGCGTACCGCCCAGTCCCCTCCCGCCCCGCGTGCGTCCCACCTGCCCTGTACGATACGGCCAGGAAGTCACGCAGTGGCCACACTCCTGTGGTCGCTGACCCTGGGGGATGGCAGACGGCTGCGCCTGCCCATTCCAGTCATCTCAGAGCCTCCCAGACGCGCAGGTGATGGGCTCCAGCTGTCCCCAGGCGCCTCAGCTCCAAGCTGCGTCAATGGCAGAGCACTGGGCATGCTCAGGAGCAGGAGCCTCCTTCCTGCAGCCGGCCAGGGGGCAGCTGCTGTGGGTGACGGGCAGCGGCTGGGTAAGCTCGTCCCTCCCTGTCTCCGGCAGCTCAGGAGCTGGTGCAGCAGGAGAAGCGGCTGCTGCTGGCCCAGAGCAGCCTGCAGAGCACACAGGAGCAGCTGAGCGAGCGCGTGGCCGAGGTTGTCCGGCTGGAGCAGGCCAGCCGCAGGTGGGAGGCGGAGCAGCGGGCGCTGCAGGAGCAGCTGTCCAGCAGCATGGATGAGGTGGAGCAGAGCAGGTGGGAACAGCTGGGGACCTGCCAGTGGCCCCTGGTGGAGGTGGGAAGAGCCCAGCAAGGGGCACAGGGTGTTGGCATCTGCTCGTGCCAGACTCCGTGACCCAGAGCAGCACCAGTCAGCACTCAGCGACGTGGCTGTGGGGCAGAGAGAGCCGGGCCAGAGCCACGCGGGATGGGAAGGGTCCCAGGGGAAGAGCCAGGGTTGATCTTTGTGAGCCTGCAGCGTGGGGCGTCCAGCTGGGCTCATGCGGCAGGAGGGGCAGAGGCTGGAGCTGCTCTGCCTTGGGCCTTTGCCCGCAGGAAGCTGCTCGAGCACCTGAAGGCGGAGCTGAGCCAGTGGAAGCAGAGGCACCGGGTGGCTGTGCAGCAGGGGATGCAACATCAGCACTCAATGGCCAAGATGGAGCTGAAACTGGGGAGCAGCCAGGAGCAGGCGAAAGCCCTGCAGCAGCAGGTACAGGCTCAGCGTGGCCTTCCCCTGGGACTGCACACGGGGGCCTGGCCCCTGGGCACCAGGCAGGCGAGACAGGAAGGGAGCACCCTGCTTAGGCGGGGGAGAGGAGACGGTCACCAGCTGGAAGCATCAGCCATGCAGGAAGTGCTGTCTTGCCCAAACCAGCAGCTGCCCAGCTCCTGCAGCCCATTGACCCCACAGCCCTGCCCTGCCCGGCCCGGCCCGGCCCAGCATCTCCTCCCGAGGCACTCATGCTGCCCTGGCCGGTGCCCCTGCTCACTTGGAGGGAGAGGGCGGTGCTGGCCTCGCACCTGCAGCCCCATGTTCCCTTAGCTCCAGGAGCAGGCATCCACGCAGCGGGCCCTGCAGGAGGAGCTGAGCCAGCTGCAGGGCAGGGAGGAGGAACTCCAGCGGCAGCTGCAGAGAGCCCAGGAGAGGGAGAGCAGGCTGGCCAGGGAGCGCGAGGTGCTGCAGCGAGAGGTGAGCACGCAGCGGGGGAGACCAGTGGCCAAGGAGGGAGGGAGGGCCGGGGGAAGATAGGGCGGCTGGCTGGGGCCTGTGTGTGGAAAGGGTGAGCAAGTGGGCCTTGCTGACAGCCCTGCCTCTGTGCTAGCTGCGGGAGCAGGAGCAGACAAGCCAGGGCCTGCAGTGCGGGGTGGGGCAGCTGGAGGAGGAGGGCCAGCGCCGGCAGGAGCAGCTGAGGCAGTGCTGGGCCCAGCTGGAGAGCACCAGGAGCAGCCTGGGCCAAGCCCAGCAACAGATCCAGCAGCAAGCCAGCAAGGTGAGTGCCCCAGCCTCACTGTGCACCACAGGCCAAAAGCCGGTCCAGCCACTGGTGCCCAGCTGACAGCGCTGTCCTCCCCGAAGGCCATGCTCCAGGAGTCGGCCCTGGCCCAGCTGCAGGCGGAGCTGGAAGCAGCCCAGGCCAGAGAGAGGCAAAGCACCCGCACGCTGACTGCAGCGGAGACGACCATCCAGGAGCTGATGCTGAAAACTGCCTCCTGCCAAGAGAAGCAGAGGGAGGCGCTGAAGAAGGTAGGGCAGAGCCACCCCATCAGCTCCCCTGAGCTGGAGTAGGGTTAGCCTGGTGTTAGCAGGGGCACGGTCAGTGCCGACCCCCAGGGCGGCGCTAAGGGCTGGTCCTGGGAGCACTCGCCTCTCAGCTCCTCGGGCTCACCCGCTCCCCAGCCCGGTGAGAGCTCTGTCCCCGTGCCGCACGGCATGCACTGGCTCTGCCTGCCGGCACCGCCCTCTTCCAGGTGAATGGTTCCAGCCTGCAGCTCCCAGCATCTCTGGAGCCTCCAGTGCGTGGGGTGTTCATCCATTCACACTGGCCCAGACGGGCGGGTGCCCCACACACCCCGCCTGGTGCCTGCTCTGCCCAGGAGCACGTTACCCTTTGGCACCTACAGGGGAGCAGCCCCTCACCCAGGCAGTCAGCGACCGTGTACAGAGCATTCCTGCTTCGGCACATGCGCCCAGCACAGTCGGTCCTGCTCCTCCCTCTCCCCCGCACCCCCTCAGGCTCAGTGCAGCATTAGGGGCCTGTGCTAGGGGGTGCTCAGTAGGGGTCTCCGCCCTCCCAGCCAGGCCTGGCCCAGCGTGGCGGCTAGAGGGTGTATAGTTCTCGCGTCTGCCGGAAGGCTGGGGCCTCGGCCCTAGGTTGGGTGGATGTCAGTGCAGCCCAGCTGTCGGCCCAGGGCGCCCCACCCCACTGCTCCGTCCCATGTGAAAAGCTCAGTGAGACGGCGCAGGTCACGGCAGCCCTGCGGGCAGAGCTGGTGCGGACACAGGCCAGGGAAGCCCAGCTGGAGGAGCAGATGAGGCGGCTCAACGGGGAGCTGAAGACGCTGCAGGATTTCCGGGAGCAGGAGGTGAGTGACCCGTGTGCTGCAGCTGCCTCCCTGAGACCCCCACCACCCAGCCACCACCTGCCTCCCTCCTGGCCCCCTGCCTTTTACCCCGCCCCGGCTGCCACCTGCAGGTGCGGTCCTTCGAGGAGCAGCTGGGTGAGCAGAGGCGGTGCCAGGAGAAGGTGCAGGCCTTGGCACAGCGGGACGAGGAGCTGGTCGTATTCAAGGTGGAGCTGGCCGCGCTGAAAGAAAAGCTCCATGGGGCCGCTGAAGAGGTAAGTGACTGGGGGGTGGGAGCGATGGCGTGTCACGCACAACCCTGCGGCTGGCACAGTACAAGTCCCTGCATGCTGGCAGGGTGGGTGAGGCGGCAGGGGCGTGACGCCTTCCTGCGTAGGGCTCACTGAATGGTCAGCACATGGGGCTCTAGGAGCCGGTCCCGGGGGCAGCGCTGTGGGCTTGGTCCTCGAGTGGAGCCTTGTTCACAATCTACGCGCCTCGGGACTCGTGTTCCTGGGAGCAGCCAGGCTCAGAGCCTTACGACACATGGCTGGAAGCATGGGCCTAGCCCTCCCCGGGTAATGGAATTTCCCTTGCTCATAACATGCCCTTCCTTGGCAGAGAGACCACCTGCAGCAGGAGCTCCATGTCTTAAGGCAGAAGTTTGTGGCCTCCAGCAATGAGGTAGGGCTCCCCGCCCCTGGCTCTATCCTGCGAATGGGTGTTTGCTGCCAGCTGAGAGCCGCTCTCCACCCGAGGGCGCAGGCAACACGTGGCCAAGGGGCAGGCTATGCCATAGCTGTCCAGGGTGGGCTCCTGCCTGGTTCGAGCTAGGAGCCTGGCTCGGCTGGCCCCAGGGCTGACCCCATCCATGTCCAGAGGCAGCTGTGCAGTGCCCTGTGACCCAGCCACAGGTGGGGTGGGATGGGGGTCTCCAGCCTGGCTGCAGGGCTGGTGCTGTGTCGCTTCTCTTGCAGGCAGAGGCGCTGCGCTCCTCCCTGGGGGCTGCGCGCTCAGACAGCTGCCGGCTGCATTGCGAGAGCGAGCTGGTGCTGGCCAACGTCACCCAGTGGGTGAAGGAGCAAAAGTAAGTGAGGGGGCTGGGCCGGAGCTGAAAGGAGCTACCTGCACTATGGCCCTGTCCTCACCCCTGTGCCCTGCCTGCTCAGCCCCACCCAGCCTCTCACAAGCAGGCCTGGCATCAGGCTGCATTCCTACAGCCCGGCACTGCTGTAGGGACCAGCCTTGGTGAGGGGACAGCAGGCGCTGGCCATGCTCCTGCCTGTGCCGCATTTCAGCTGGGCGCTGGCCCCTGGCACACCAGCTGCCTCCCCAAGTGCCCATCACTGGGAGCTCCAGAGACTGTGACTGTCGCTGGGTCTCAGCAGGAGCCAGCTGACCCTCCCCTCCGGCCCTGTTTCAGGCAAGCAAACGACAAACTGGGACACAAGATCCGGGAGCAGATCAAGCACATCGCGCAGCTGACAGGCGAGAAGGAGTAAGTAGGAGCAGCCCCTGGCCTGACCAGGGCAGGTGGCTGCATATCAGCCTCCAGGGATAAAGAGGGAGTCTGCGGCTCTGACCCCGCCCTTACAGCCCCATGTCTCAGTGAGTGGGGGAAGGGTGCTAGCACCCCCATTGCTTTGCTGGCTCCCAATCCTGGCCTTAGCACCGCTCTGCTGCAGCTGTCCCCTGGGCTGTGGCTGGACAGAAAGGAGCAGGCTAACCGGCCACACCCCCAGTGCGGGAGCAGACCCCAGCACCAGGATTACACCCGCCCATCCACTACATGCAGCATGTAAACAGAGCTGGTCGTGGGGGCAACCCAGTCTGAGCAGCATCTAGGATCTGCCATGGCTGCCGCTGCTCCTCCCACTGCCCGCTCCGTCTCCCTGTCCTTCCCCCAGCCACCTGCAGGAGGTGACGGCGAGGCTGCAGCGTGAGAACAGGCGCCTGAAAGGCGAAGCGGCCGAGCGGCGCATTGAGTGTGAGCAGCGCAAGGTGAGCAGGAAGTTAGCTGGCACAGCTGGGCCTGGGTGCAGGCTCTGGGAGGCCCCTGCTGCCAAGAGCTGCTACTGATTTTGTGCTTCTTGTCCCAGGCTCTGCAGGGCAGCGGCTTAGATGCACGGGCTATGCTTCGGCAGCCACAGCCCCTGCTCCTGGGCGAGCAGTGAGGTCCCACCCTTCTTCCAGCCTGGCACCTGCACCATGGACCCAGCAAGGACTGTACACGGGGCAGGCACATCCCCTGCACCTACCTGCTGCGGGCCCCGGGGCCCAGCCTGCACTGTGAAATAAAGCCATGGGCAAAGGCTGTCACCGACCACGTGTGGTTTGGCCACGCTGGCAGGGCGGGGGCTGCAGCCCCCTCAGCAAACCCAGCCTGCCGGGAACAGTCCTATTTCAGCCCCCAGTCCCTGGCACAGCACTGCTCCCTCCTGCCTCAGCCACAGCCCAGGGGGCTGAGCCATGCTAGCCCTGCTGCAGGCTGGGGTATTGGTTGGAGCAAGACTTACAGGGGGGCTTTTTCCTTTCCCATAACCCGTTCCCATCGCTTAGTACCAGGTGCTTGGCCCAGCTTCACAGCAGCAGCAGCAGCCCTGAGGCAGATTCTGGCTGTTAGATGGGGGGCAGCATCTTCCTCCGCTCCCCCGGGAGAGGAGCTGCCACAGGCAGCACCCGGTGCCCACCCTGCGACTGTGAATACCAGCCGCTGGCACCGGCTTGCAGAGCACGCAGCTCTGCCTGGGGCTCAGCCCCACCACAGGAAGCCCAGCATTTACCACTGCCTGCTGTCGTGGGAGGGCAGAGATCAAGCCCACTGGGGAGGGGGGGTTCAAAGGTCAGCACATCCCCTCTTCCCCCACAGCTCTCAGCCCAGGAAGGGCACCGCTACCTCAGTGGAAGCCAACAGGGCAACTGGTCATGCTGGGCCCAGGCTGCAACCCACACAGCGCTGGCTCCGGGAGGGAGATGGGGACCAGAGCCTGGGGATGTAGCAGATGTAGGGAGGGGTTCTCCCCCCAGCGTAGGTAATTCACCTCCCCGCGAGGCTGCAGTGAGGCCGACAGACAGGTGTGCATTGTCTGCGCTGGGGGCCTGATGGACACAGCTATGGCTCTCGCGCTGGGGATCTTGCACCAGCCCCTCTCTCGGAGCCGCGTGACGCAGGGGCAGCTGCTTCAGGCTGGAGCCGTGTCGCACACATCCATGGCCAATAGCTTGGGGCTGCTTCATGCTCCTACAACCTTGGCCCCAGCCTCCAGTTGTGTTTGCACCTGCAAGGGGCCCTGCCCGTGGCCCAGCTCCAGGAAAGCCTGCAGGACCCTGCCAAGTGCAGCACAGGACAAAGCAAGGGCTGGCAGCCACCAACATTTATACAAATAAAATTATTTCTCCTCTGTAGCAAACAGTGCCAAGGTGTGTGGAGATGGCAGGGCAGGGCAGGGCAGGGCCCCAGCACCCCAGAGTCACATTTACACACAGCGGGGAACAGCCCAGCCAGAGCCAGCTCCCCGCAAGGAATCCATCAGCCCCAGGCCAGCACAGGGAAGCGCCTGCTCACAGGCCGAAGCGGGCAGGAGTGCGGCGTGGCGTCATAGGCTCCCCCTGCTCCTTTCGCCCCGGAGTATAGATCTTCAAAGACCTGCGAGGGAGAGCAAGGGCCATTAGCCATGGGGCTGGAGAGCTCAGAACCCTGCCAGCTAGGCCCGAAGCCCCAGCGCTGGACCTGCTCCTTCCCCACTCAGGGGCTACTCGCAGCAGAGTCATTATCCCCCTAGGACCCCAGTGGCCCACAGGAGAGAACAATCCACATGCAGCCCTTTGGGGACAGCCCCTGCTACCATGCCCAGCACCCACCTCACGCTGCCCAGTGGGTTGCGGCGCTCCTGCTCTTCCCGGCGTGCTCGCAGCTGCTCTTCAGCCAGAGCCATCTCCTCCTCCATGGCAGACACCTCCTCCTTGGCCCGACGTCGGTTCTCCTGCAACAGCAGCAAGGGAAAGTGCTCAGAGTTGGGAAGGGGAGAGGCCTACGCCCAATCCTGCCTAGCTGGGTGCCCTGCGCCGCTCCCCAGGCCTGCAGGGGTGTGGGCATAGCTGGGCACAAAGCAGGCAGCATCAGCTTGGCTGTGGGCAAAGCCCAGTCTCCATGGAGGTTGTTCCCATGGGGAGTCCCCCACCCTGCTTTGCAGAGCTACTGGCCTGCACCCCTGGCAGCTGGGAGGAGCCTTACCTGACGCGACTTCCCCGCATGCTTGATGCTGTAGAACATGGGTCCCAGCTCCGCTAGCCACTCTCCATCCACGGACGTGACACACTGCATGTACTCCTGGGGAGAGAAAGAGCAAGGGCAAGGCCAGCCACAGGGGTCCCATCCTCCCCTTCCCAGGTACCGCTGCCACACGGCCCTGCCTGCCTCCCAGGACACCAAGAGCCTTCAGCCCAGCACTAATGGGCACAATGGACAGCAGAGCTCCTGTGGAGGGCCAGGCCCCAACCCACCCCCACTGAGAACATCTCACTCGCCAGCAGGGAGCGCACTGCCCGCTCACCTTGGTGGTCATGACCAGCTCGTGATACACGATGTAGTCTGGAGTGTAGCCCATACCAAAGAGAGAGCTGGTGGGGTGCAGGTGGCAGGGCATGCCAGTGCGGATGTTCACATACTCCCCGATGCCCTATAGAAAGAATCGAGTTAGCACAGCCCCAGGCAGTACCCTGCTCCTCCCTCAGCCTGCGCCCTGCACACCCCACCCTTCACCTTCAGCTTGGCAGCCTGGTGGAAGTACGCGGCACAGATGCACTTCCTGACCACGTCCCAGTCTGAGCCGCAGGATGCCAGGCTCATGCGCTGCTGCACCATGATATCCTTCAGCTGGGCACGCACTTCCCGCACCTGCAACAGCACATGCCCGTCAGAGACCTGCCCACCCACGTTGGAGGCCCCACCCTCTGCCCCCTCCAGGCCCTGGCCTCCCAGCACAGCCCCACCTTCCTCATGGCCTTGGCGTGGATGAAGTGCTGGTTACACCACAGCATGGAGTAGCTGTTGTTCTTCCACTGCAAGTAAACGTTTAGGTAGGTCAGGTGATCGCTCTCCGGAACAGCAAACTTCTCCCGCACTTGGTCGCTCTCTTCCTCCCGGCCCTAGATGGGAGCAGGGGGCGCAGGGTTAGAGCCGGAGGGCAGGGATGAGCCCCCCCCAGCCCACACACGAGGAGAGGAGAGGAGAGGCACGCACCTTGGGCCGGTAAAAGATGGCGGGCACAGAGAGCATGGAGACGATGAGCAGGATCTCGGAGCTGCAGCCCATGTCACAGGAGACAATGAGCATCTTGGAGAGCGCCGGGTCCAGCGGGAACTCCACCATCAGGCGCCCCGTTGAGGTCAGGCCACCTGCCAGAGCAACACAGGAGCCGGTACCAAGTCAAGCTCCCAGCGCCCCCTACCCACCCACCCCCCGAATCCCCCAGCGCTCCCCTCCCTCCTCACCTGTGTTGTCCATGGCTCCCAAGATCCACAGCTGGTACATGGAGTTCAGCATGTTGTCCTCAGGGGGCGGGTCCATGAAGTGGAACTGCAGCAGGTCCTGCACGCCCAGAGACTTGAGCAGGAGCACCACGTTGGCCAGGTTGGTGCGCTGGATCTCAGGCACCGTGGTGGTCAGCAGCTCATTCTTGTAGGCGCTCTGGGTGTACAGCCTGGGGAACCGAGGCCATGAGTGCCATTCCCTCCTCCCCAGCCAGCCCCTCAGATGGCTCCACTTCCTCACTGAGCTCAGCCACAGCGAGCCAGGGCAGCTCCTCTAGAGCAGGGATCCTGGGCACAGTCGCTGCAGCTCCAGCTTGCCCTGCTTTGGGGTAGGGAGCAGACCCTGCACACACCCCCAGCAACACAGCAGGAGGGGCTGGGTACACAAGGAGATGCCATCGCTGCAGCCGAGGGGCCAAGGCAGCTGGATCTGGACATGCTGCTCTCCGTGGTGCAGTTGGGAGACCCCTGACATGGGAGCATCCCCTCCAAGCTGGGGCACTTTGGGCTGAGGACTGGGAGCTGCCAGGGGAGCCCTGGCCACACAGTTCAGACTTCCCTTCTCCTCTGAGCTCCAGGACCCTTCCCACGGAGCCGCTAGAGTCAAGCCAACCGAGGGGAAGCAGCTGCTGTGTCCACAGCTCAGCACCCAAGGGGTTAATACTGCAGTGAGGCACCTACCTGAAGCACTGACCTGGGCCCGTCCGGCCAGCACGACCCGACCTCTGGTTGGCATTGGCTTGGCTGATGGGGTAGATCTGCAGGGCATCCATCCCTATACGGGGGTTGAAGACCTGGCGGGGCAGGCAAGGAGCAGTGAGACAGGTGGGGGGTGCAGAGCAGGGCCCAAAAGGCGGCTATGCAGCAGCTCCAGGGAGTAGGGCAACGCCATCGGCCCTCACCTCACCTTCAGTTTGCAGTAGCCGGAGTCGATGACAAACATGATGCCATCCACAGTCAGTGAGGTCTCCGCAATGTTGGTAGCGACAATGCATTTCCTGACACCGTCCGGAGCCTGCAACACACCAGATGTCAGCGCTGTGAGGGGCTGGCAGCCCTCAGCCCCCGACTGACAGTGCCCCCAGGGATGCAGACAAGGAGTGCCAGGATCAGCGCCCAACAGGGAGTGGCAGATCCCTGGCTTTTACCTTTTGCAGTCAGACATCAGGTGCCCCCCACACAGCAGGCCCTGCCCTGGCCAGTCCCATGCCCAACAGCCACTGCTCCCCTCCCCCAGGAGACCCTGCCAGATGCTACCTTCTGGAAGATCTTGGCCTGCAGGTCAGAGGGCAGCTGAGAGTAGATGGGCAGCACAGCCAGAGCTGGGGCCTTTTCCAATTCCTCCAGATGCTCCACGATCTGCTCCGAGGCCACCTGGGGACAGAGAGGGGAGTGAAAGCAAGCAAAGGCACAAGGGCCGGGGGGTGAGGGGGAGAAGGAGTGCCTAGTGCCTCCAGGTCCCAGGGAGGGGAGGTGCCTAGCATTACAGGCACACTGAGGTCACCTCAATGTCTTCCTGGCCTGGCATGAAGATGAGGATGTCTCCAGGGGCCCCAGACAGATGCACCTGCAGGGTCTGCTTCACCGCAGCCTCCACGTAGTCCTCCTGCGGGGTCTGAAAAGCAGAGAGGAGTTCAAGGGGGGCCTGGCTGCCCACACCCCAACTCCCCCCCGTGCACAGGATCCATCACACAGAACATCCACCTCCGCTCCCTGCGCAGCCAGACCTGCCCAGACCCCCTCTCCTCCCACACCCGCCCCGGGCACCTTGCTGAAGAGGACATCGACAGGGAAGGTACGGCCAGGAATGTGGAAGATGGGAACGTTCCCAAAGAAAGAGGCAAACTTCTCTGCGTCCATGGTGGCCGAGGTGACAATGAGCTTCAGGTCCGCACGCCGCGCCACCACCTGGAGAGAGAGACTGCAAGGGCAGCACGGGGCAGGGCCCAGGCAGGCACTGGGCCCTGTCCCCAGACACTGCAGCAGGGGACAGGGCCCAGGCCACTCCTCCCCCCACCCTCAACACCGCGAGGGCAGGGTACTGTGCTGACTCCCTCCCCTCTCTGCAAAGGACACAGCTCACTCCCCCTGCCCCAGAGCCTTCATCTCCCTACCCTTCCCTCCCCAAGTCCCAGCAGAGCATCCAATCCGTGCTACCAGCAGCCAGGCTCTGGCCTGTGTCTCTGCTGCCCCTAGACCATCCCACGTCCCGCCCCAACCTCAGGTGCACCAACCTCCCGCAGCAGGCCGAACAGCACGTCCGTGTTGAGCGAGCGCTCGTGTGCCTCATCCATGATGATGGCGCTGTAGTGGTCTAGGTCGGCCTCGCGCAGGGACTCCCGCAGCAGGATCCCGTCCGTCATGTACTTGATGACCGTGTTCTCGGACGTGCAGTCCTCAAAGCGGATGGCATAGCCCACCTGGAGAGGGGAGAAGTCAGCACCTGCACAGCACACCTCACCAGCAGTCCAGCAGGGCTACCCTGGGGCCTGGCCAGACTCACCTCCTCTCCCAGGCTCACGCCCATCTCCTCGCTGACCCGCTTGGCTACTGACATGGCAGCCACTCTGCGGGGCTGGGTGCAGCCGATCATGCCGTAGTCGGTGTAGCCGTCCTCATGTAGGTACTGGGTCAGCTGGGTGGTCTTGCCACTCCCAGTCTCCCCCACCACAATGACAATGCTGTTATCCCTAGGGAAGAGCAGAAAGGTCTCTCAGCAGCGGGCTTCTCTCCCTGCTCCAGCATATGATCTGCGCAGCCCGCTCCCACAGCCGAAGGACCCCCCCAGTGCAGAGACCTGCCTGAGGGAGGGAGGGGGAGCAGGGGAAAGCAGCAGGGTCCCCATCTCCTGATGCCTTCCAGTCAAGGCTGGAGGCCTCTCTGGAAGATGCTTCAGTCAGACAAGTTATTGGGCTCCACCCAGGAGCTGTACAGGAGCTGACAACCCGTCTGGCTTTGCCTCTCTACCTAAGAGAAGCTGCCCGGGAGGGCGGGAGGGGCTAGCAGCAGTACCTGATGATGGTGAGCAGCTCCTGCTGCACAGCAAAGATGGGCAGATACTGCCTCTGCTCCACAATCGACTTCTTCTTAGCAAACTCGCTGCTGGCCTCGCTCTTCTCCTTCATGTGATCAGCAAACTTCTGCTCTGTCCTGGGGAGACACGGCAGCCCCTGAGTGTGTGACTCCATGGACCTCACCCAAGTCCCAGGCTCAGAACCCCACCAAGCAGACGCCTACCTGTAATCCACCTTGCCATCTTCTGTCAGAGTCTGGTCCGGCTCCTCCTCTTTCTTGATGCCCATAATGTCTCCCAGTTTGGTGCCAGCCAGCTCCCAGTGCTTGTGCTGAGCCTGAAAGGCAGAGAGCAAAGTGCCAGCTCACCAAAAGAGCAGAGAAAAAGAGCCCAACCCTCTGCAGTCACATCCCAGATGGGACATTCGTAGTTAGACATTGTGACCATCTAGTCTGGAACCTCACTCATGACTCCTGAAGCATCAAGCCCATAGCTTCTGGGTGAGCTAGAGCAGATTTGTTTTTAGGCAGACACCAATCTTGATTTAAAGATTTCAAGTGCTGGGGAATCCACCACATCCCTTGGCAACTTGTTCCTACAGTTAATTCCTCTCACTATTAAAAATTCATGCCTTATTTCTAGACTGAATCTGTCCATCTTCATCTTCCACCCACTGGATCTTGACTCAAATCCTTAACATCTCCCTCATGCACACAGAGTAACAATGGGATCCTCTCCAATTCACTCTAGAGGCCCAAAAAACCACAATCGAGAAGGCTGCACTGGTTAAAAAACAACCTAGCTTAGAGGGAAAGTGAATGCAGCTATGAAAAATAAATACATTTTTATATATAGATATAAACAAATGGAAGAAAGATGATGTTTACAGAATGAAATTCAATAAGGACAAATGCAAAGTACTCCACTTAGGAAGGAACAATTATTTGCACACATACAAAATGGGAAACGACTGCCTAGGAAGGAGTACTATGGAAAGGGATCTAGGGCCACAGTGAATCACAAGCTAAATATAAGTCAACAGTGTAACACGGTTGCAAAAAAACTAAAAACAAACATCATTTTGGGATGTATTAGCAGGAGTGTTGTAAGCAAGACACGAGAAGTAATTCTTCCACTCAACACCGTGCTGATTAGGCCTCAACTGGAGTTACTGTGTCCCATTCTAGGCGCCACATTTCAGGAAAGATGTGGACAAATTGGGGAAAGTCCAGAAAAGAGCAACAAAAATGATTAAAGGTCTCAAAAACATGACCTATGAGGGAAGACTGAAAAAACTGGGTTTGTTTAGTCTGGAAAAGAGAGACTGAGAGGGGAGATGATAACAGTTTTCAAGCACAAAAAAGGCTGTTACAAGGAGGAGGAAGAAAAATTGTTCTTCTTAACCTCTGAGAATAGGACAAACAGCAATGGTCTTAACTTGCAGCAAGGGAGGTTTAGGTTGGACATTAGGAAAAAATTCCTGTCAGGGTGGCTAAGCACTGGAATAAATTGCCCGGGGAGGTCTTGGAATCTCCGTCACTGGAGATTTTTAAGAGCTGGTTAGACAAACACCTGTCAGTGATGGTCTAGATAATAACTTAGTCCTGCCTTGAGTTCAGGGAACTGGACTAAAAGACCTCTTGAGGTCCATTCCCATCCTATGATTCTATGAAGCCTTTTAAAGTAAATTAAGAACAAAAAAGATCCTAACAACACTATTGGTCCATTACTGGATGGAAAAGGTAGATTTGTCAACAATGCAGAAAAGGCAGACAAGTTCAATAAATATCGCTGTTCTGTATTTAGGGAAAAAACAGATGATGTAATCATACCATCAGTCATACCATATGCTGATGCAACACTTTTCACCCCAGTAGGAACACAGGCGGATGTTAAACTGCACCTACTATAGTAAGGTTTCAGAGGAACAGCCGTGTTAGTCTGTATTCGCAAAAAGAAAAGGAGTACTTGTGGCACCTTAGAGACTAACCAATTTATTTGAGCATGAGCTTTCGTGAGCTACAGCCCTGATGAAGTGAGCTGTAGCTCACGAAAGCTCATGCTCAAATAAATTGGTTAGTCTCTAAGGTGCCACAAGTACTCCTTTTCTTTCTACTATAGTAAGGACATTTTACAATCAGCAGGTCCAGATAACTTGCAGGTCCAGAGTTCTAAAAGAATTGGTCAAGGAGCTGCTGGGATGTTACTCTTGGAACACTGGGGAAGTTCCATAAGACCGGAAAAAAGTGTAGGTCATGCCAATATTTAGAAAAGGTAAATAGGACGACGCGGGTAAAGACAGGCTTGTCAGCCTGATGTCAATGCTGGGCAAGACAACATAGAAGCTGACACAGGACTCCATTAATAAAGAATTAAAGGAGAGTAATGCAATTAATGCCAATTAACATAGGTTTGTGGAAAATAGATCCTGTCAAACTAACTTGATATCAAATTTATGAGATTACAAGTTTGTTGGTAACTGTGCTGTTGATGTATTATTCTTATTATTAGAATTTGCTGTTGGAGACGGTGACAACATCAGCCAATGACTTGCAGTGACAACTGAATAACGTAAGGGAGTTCTGTGTCCCCACTTGAGACATCTAGATAGACTTATGTGTAGTGCTGGGGAGGAGCCCGTGGTCATGGTACATGTAGATACCATAGGGAGGGATAGAAGAGAGGTCCTGGAGGCCAAATTTAGGCTACTTGGTAAGAGATTAAAGTCCAGGACCTCCACGGTAGCATTGTCTGAAATGCTTCCAGTTCCACGCGCAGGGCCAGGTAGACAGGCAGAACTGCAGGGTCTCAAAGCATGGATGAGACGATGGTGTAGGGAGGAGGGGTTTAGATTTATTAGGAACTGGGGAAACTTCTGGGAAAGGGGGAGCCTATACAGGAAGGATGGGCTCCACCTAAACCAAAATGGAACCAGATTACTGGCAGTTAACATTAAAAAGGTTGCAGAGCAGTTTTTAAACTAAGGGCTGGGGGAAAGCCGACAGGGGCAGAGGAGCATATGGTTTGGACAGAGACATCCCTTAGGGGAGGAACTATTAATGGAAATTCTCTATGTCCTCGTAAGGAGGAGACTATGGAAGATGACAAAATACAGGTAGGATCTGATGAGAAACAGTCAAATGAAAAAAAGTCTCATTCAATTACATCATGTAATGGCAGACAGCTAAAACGTGACACGTTTTTAAAGTGCTTATATACCAATGCTAGAAGTCTAAATAATAAGATGGGTGAACTAGGAGTGCCGAGTATTAAATGAGGATATTGATATAATAGGCATCACAGAAAGGCGATGGAATGAGGATAATCAATGGGACACAGTAATACCAGGATACAAAATATATCGGAAGGACAGAACAGGTTGTCCTGGTGGGGGAGTGGCACTATATGTGAAAAAAAGCATAGAATCAAATGAAGTAAAAATCTTAAATGAACCAAATTGTACCACAGAATCTCTATGGATAGTAATTCCATGCTTGAATAATAAGAATATAGCAGTAGGGATATATTACCAACCACCTGACCAGGATGGTGATAGTGACTGTGAAATGCTCAGGGAGATCAGAGAGGCTATTAAAATAAAAAACTCAATAATAGTGGGGGATTTCAACTGTCCCCATATTGACTGGGTACATGTCACCTCAGGACGGGATGCAGAGATAAAGTTTCCTGACATCTTAAATGACTGCTTCTTGGAGCAGCTGGTCCTGGAACCCACAAGAGGAGAGGCAATTCTTGATTTAGTCCTAAGTGGAAGACAGGATCAGGTCCAAGAGGTGAATATAGCTGGACCGCTTGGTAATAGTGACTATAATAGAATTAAATTTAACATCCCTGTGGCGGGGAAAAACACCACAGCGGCCCAACACTGTAGCATTTAATTGCAGAAAGGGGAACTACACAAAAATGAGGTGTTTAGTTAAACAGAAATTAAAAGGTACAGCGCCAAAAGTGAAATCCCTGCAGGCTGCATGGAAACGTTTTAAAGACACCGTAATAGAGGCTCAACTTAAATGTACACTGCAAATTAAAAAACACAGTAAGAGAACCCAAAAAGTGTCACCATGGCTAAACAACAAAGTAAAAGAAGCAGTGAGACACAAAAAGGCATCCTTTAAAAAGTGGAAGTTAAATCCTAGTGAGGAAAATAGAAAGGAGCATAAACTCTGGCAAGTGAAGTATAAAAATATAATTAGGAAGGCCAAAAAAGATTTTGAAGAACAGTTAGCCGAAGACTCAAAAAGTAATAGCAAAAAAAATTTTAAGTAGACCAGAAGCAGGAAGCCTGCTAAACAACCAGTGGGGCCACTGGACGATCAAGATGCTAAAGGAACACTCAAGGCCAATAAGGCCATCGCGGAGAAACTAAATGGATTCTTTGCATCGGTCTTCACAGCTGAGAATGAGGGAGATTCCTAAACCTGAGCCATTCTTTTTAGCTGATAGATCTGAGGAACTGTCCCAGATGGAGGTGTCATTAGAGGAGGATTTGGAACAAATTGATAAATTAAACAGTAATAAATCACCAGGACCAGAGGCACTCACCCAAGAGTTGTTAAGGAACTCAAATGTGAAATTGCAGGACTACTAACTGTAGTCTGTAACCTAT
Organism: Caretta caretta; assembly: GCF_965140235.1. Taxonomy (NCBI): domain Eukaryota; kingdom Metazoa; phylum Chordata; order Testudines; family Cheloniidae; genus Caretta; species Caretta caretta. The sequence continues at coordinate 43,516,631 of NC_134217.1, forward strand.
CATTTAAATCAGCTTCTTTATCAGATGACTGGAGGATAGCTGATGTGATGCCAATTTTTAAAAATGGCTCCAGAGGTGATCCCGGCAATTACAGGCCGGTAAGCCCGACTTCAGTACCAGGCAAATTTGTTGAAACTATAGTAAAGAACAAAATTGTCAGACATAGAGATGAACATAATTTGTTGGGGAAGAATCAACATGGTTTTTGTAAAGGGTAATCATGCCTCACCAATCTACTAGAATTCTTTGAGGGGTTCAACAAGGACAAGGGGGATCCAGTGGATATAGTGTACTGAGATGTCCAGAAAGCCTTTGACAAGGTCCCTCACCAAAGGCTATTAAGCAAAGTAAGCAGTTATGGGATAAAAGGGAAGGTCCTCTCATGGACTGAGAACTGGTTAAAAGATAGGAAACAAAGAGTAGGAATAAATGGTCAGTTTTCAAAATGGACTGCGGTAAACAGTGGTGTCCCCGAGGGGTCTGTACTGGGACCAGTCCTATTCAACATATTCATAAATGATCTGAAAAAGGGGATAAACAGTGAGGTGGCAAAATCTGCAGATGATACAAAACTACTCAAGATAGTTAAGTCCCAGGCAGACTGTGAAAAGCTACTAAACAATCTCTCAAAACTGAGTGTCTGGGCAACAAAATGGCAGATGAAATTCAATGTTGATAAATGCAAAGTAATGCCCACTGGAAAACATAATCCCAACTATACATATGAAATGATGGGGTCTAAATTAGCTGTTAACACTCAAAAAAGATCTTGGAGTCATTGTGGATAGTTCTCTGAAAACATCCACTCAGTGTGCAGCGGCCATCAAAATAGCAAACAGAATGTTGGGCATCATTAAGAAAGGGATAGATAATAAGACAGAAAATATCATACTGCCTCTATATAAATCCATGGTATGCCCACCTTGAATACTGCGTGCAGATGTGGTCGCCCTATCTCAAAAAAGACCTATTGGAACTGGAAAAGGTTCGGAAAAGGGCAACAAAAATTATTAAGGTTATGGAGCTCTGCAATATGAGGAGAAATTAATAAAACTGGGACTTTTCAGCTTGGAAAAAAGACAACTAAAGGGGCATATGATTGAGGTCTATAAAATCATGACTGGTGTGGAGAAAGTATATAAGGAAGTGTTATTTACTCCTTCTCATAACACAAGAACTAGGGGTCACCAAAAGAAATTAATAGACAGCAGGTTTAAAACAAACAAAAGGAAGTATTTTTTCACACAACGCACAGTCAACCTGTGGAACTGCTTGCCAGAGGATGTTGTGAAGGCCAAGACTATAACAGGGTTCAAAAAAGAAATTGGTAAGTTCATGGACGATAGGTCCATCAATGGCTATTAGCCAGGATGGGCAGGGATGGTGTCCCTAGCCTGTTTTCCAGAAGCTGAGAATTGGCGACAGGAGATGGATCACTTGATGATTACCTGTTCTGTTCATTCCCTCTGAGGCACCAGGCATTGGCCACTGTCAGAAGACAGGACACTGGTCTAGAGGGACCTTTGGTCTGACCCAGTATGGCCGTTCTTATGTTCACTATTGTTTGCACTGGTCATTGATTATTTCATGAGGAAAGTAACGGAAGGAAGGAAACTGAAGAATTTTATGGACAAACAAAGCACCACCCAGCTTTTAGCAGACACAGCAAAAACAAGTTGGTTTGTTCATCAACAAGAGGAAGAGAAAGCATATAGCTATCAATGTCCCAAAAGTAACCCTCAGAATAGACGAAGAGCGAGATGTGCAATGATGGTGACGCGTGCTAGATGTCAAGCAGCGACTATCAAAAGCAGCAAACAACTTTCATAAACCGAAAAAGATATGGAAGAGTAGCTGATTGGCACTGACACAAAAATCTTAATTTTTAACATTGACATCATGTCTGTCCTCCTTTACGGAGCAGAGTCATGGCAGTCTACAACAGAAATCAGTAAGATCAACTCATTCCAAAGTAAATGTCTGCAGAAGATCCTCAAAGATCATTGGAAAGAATTGCTTGCAACATCAGAAACTAAGTAGAGCAAACCAGTCTAAAGCATCAAATATGCTATGACGACAATGGCAGACACATTTAGGACACACTTTAAGGATGCCACCAACATGACCTTCACCACAATGATATGGAGAAAAAGACAGGGATCTAGAGAAACATTTCACAGAACCCTAGAGAAAGGAGCCAAGTCCATAATTTCACCTTGAACAGACCAGCACAAGGCTGAAATAAACGCCGGAACCTGATGGACACCCTACACAGCAGGAGGCCACGAAAAGAAGAAAGATTCTTTTTAGACTTCTGTAAGGCATTTGACTGGGGCCCACACAACATTTTGATTAAAAAACTAATACACAGAATCACCATGGCACACATTAAATGGATGAACCACTGGCTAAATGACAGGTCTCAAAATGTAACTGTAAACAGGGAATCACTGAGTGGTTGCCTTTCTCGTGCAGTCCAATAGGGATTGGTTCTTGGCCCTAGGCTATTTAACATCTTTCATCAAGGACCTGGAAGAAAACAAACTCACTGATAACATTTGCAGATAACACAAAGATTTGGGGAGTGGTAAATAACGACGAGGACAAGCCACTAATACAGAGCACTCTGGACTGCCTGGTAAACTGGGCACAGCAAACAAAGTGTATTTCAAGATGCCAAATGTAAGGCAATACACCCAGGAACAAAGAATATAGGCCATACTTACAGGATGGGGGACTCTATCCTTGTTGCACTGACTTTGAAAAGGACTTGGGGTCATGGTGGCTGGATCTGCTGAAGATGAGCTCCCAGTGTGACGCAGTGGCCAAAAGGGTTAATGCGATCCTGGGATGTATGAATGGGAATATTCAGTAGAAGGGAGATTATATTACTTCTGTATTTGGTACTTTTGTGACCATTACTGAAATACTGTTTCCAGTTCTGGTGTCCACGGTTCAAGAAGGATGTTGATAAATTGGAGAGGGTTCAGAGAAGAGCCATGAGACTGATTAAAGGATTGGAAAACCTGCCTTACAGTGATAGAGTCAAGGAGCTCAATCTAACTTAACAAAGAGAAGTATAACGAAGTGACTTGATCACATGGTGAAAAATATTTGATAACAGGCTCTTCAATCTTGCAGAAAAAGGTATAACATGATCCAATGGTTGGAAGTTGAAGCTAGACAAATTCAGACTGGAAGAAAGACATAAATTTTTACCAGTGACGGTTAAAAAATGGAATAATTTATCAAGGGCTGTAGTGAATTCTACATCACTGGCAATTTTTAAATTAAGATTGGATGTTTTCCTAAAAGCTATGCTCTAGTTCAGCGGTTCTCAAACTGTGGGTCGGGACCCCAAAGTAGATCAAGACCCCATTTTAATGGGGTTGCCAGGGCTGGCGTTAGACTTGCTGGGGCCCAGGGCCAAAGCCCACGCCCCACTGCCTGGGGCCAAAGCCCAATCCTCAGGACTTCACAGCCCTTGATGGAGGGGCTCAGGGTTACAAGCCCTTGGGCTATGGCTTTGCCGCCCACACACACACCTCGGGTGGTGGGGCTTGGGCTTTGGCTCTGGCCCCCCTGCCCAGGGTGGGCTCAGACTGGGGTCACACAGTAATTTTTGTTGTCAGAAAGGGGTCGCAGTATAATGAAGTTTGAGAAGCCCTGCTCTAGTTCAAACCAGAATTATTTCAGGGAAGCGCTACCGCTGGTGTTATACAGGAGGCCAGACTAAAGTCACAGGGTCCCTTCTGCCTTTAGAATCTATTAATGCAATTCCCGTGGACATAGGGGTCTCCTTCGCTGCAGGCACTGGAGGAGGAAAGCAGCGACAGGAGGCTGAGTCCCCACCAGCCGGCCTTCACCTTTTTATTTGCCCTGGTTCAACTCTGCTATGCATCAAAAGGGTCATCCCCTTGATCTGGTCTCCACCAAGCACTGCTCTCTCTGGCTGTTGAAGCCCCCACTCTCCAACCCTCCCCTGTTCTCTGCTCAGCATCACCCATCAGTCCCACCTCAAACTGTTACTCGGTCTTTCCATGATTTCCAGTCCATCAGCACTGACTTCTTGTCTGCTCTCAGCCCTCTCTCTCTTCCATGGATATCCTTGCGGAGTGTCTCCATGATTCATTCTCCTCCATTCTCGACTCTCTTGTCCCTCTCTCCCATCACCAGATCTACTCTGCCACCTCCCAGCAATGGATCAGCCACAACAGACACTTCCTCCATTCCGGCTCTCATGCTGCAGAGCGTCTCGGGTGAAAATTCCGTGGCCGGGCTGATCCCCTCCATTCCAAATGCGTAATCTCCTCCTTCCATTCTGCCATCTTCCTATCTGAACAACTCTACTTCTCCAGCTGAATTGAATCCCGCACCAACAACGCCAGCCCCTTTTCACCACTTGACTTGCTCCTCAAACCCTCCTTCCATCCCCCTCCTCTCTCGGCACCAATTTCTTCCAAGAGAAAAACTGGCAAAATACAACATGTGATCTTCCCCTCCCTTCAGCTCACCTTCCCTTCCCACTCCTTCCCCCCAGCTCTCACCACCTTCTCCCCGGTCATAGACGCAGTGGTTTCTCAAGTTTCTCATCTGTTCTCCTTCTCTAACTCCACTGACCCCAACCCATCTCCTGATCTTCCTTGCTCCCACTCTCCATCCTCTCCCTTACTCTTCAACTTAACTTCTCGCTCTCCTCTGGCTCTTTCCCCCTCACAACACAAGCACGCTGTAGTCGCTTACATCTTAAAAACCCACACTTGACCCCATGTCCCTTGACCCCAACCACCGCCTCATCTCCCTTTCCTCTCTAAGCTCATTGACCATGCTGTCTACGATCACTGTCTGGAGTTCCTCTCCTCCAGTTCCATCCTAGACCTTCTCCAACTCAGCTTCTGCCCTTTGCACACCACTGAAACCACTCTCAGCGAAGTCTCTAGTGACCTCTTCCTAGGCAAAGCTCAGAGCCAGTACTCCATCCTCATCCTCCTTGACCTATCAGCTGCTGACACCATTGACCATGCTCTTCTTGAAATCTTGTCCTCCACTGACTTCCATGACTCTGTTCTCTCCTAGTTCTTTCCCTACCACTCTAAACACTCCATTAGCACGTTCTTCAGAGAATTCTCCTCATCCTGTCTCCAGCTTTCCATGGGGGTTCCACGAGGCTCTGTGGCCCCTTCTCACCTCTCTGGGTAATCTCAATTGCATCAACTATCATCTCTATGCGGATGTCTCACAGAGCTACCTCTCAACCAGAGACCCATCTCTGTCTGTCCAAACTAAAATCTCGGGCTGTCTCACTGACATCTCTTCGTGGGTGTCTAGCTATCAGCTCAAGCTCTACATGGCTAAAACCGAGCTCCTACCCCCGCCTTCTTTCTTGATCGCTGTGAACAACCCTACCATCCTGCCTGACATTCAGGCCTGTAACCTGGGAGTCATCTTCGACTCGTACCTTTCTCCAGGTCCTCACCTCTGGGCTATGTCTAAATGGTAGAGGTTCTCTTTGCATAAAATCTCTAGCGTACAGCCCTTCTTATTCATTACACTGCTGAAACTCTCGGCTCGGCTCTCCTCGTCGGGTGTCTTGACTGTGTCTCTGGCCTTGACAAACGCAATCTTGCCCCCTCCTTTGCCATGATGCCTACAAATAACTGGACAGTGGCTAGGCTGCTGGAGTACCGAGAACAGAGCCTATCCTGCAGACCAGCACTGTGTCACAGATTCCTTGGATTCCCCACTGGCCTGTTTATAGACCGTCGTTTGCCTTACGTTTAGGGGCAGGGACCATCTGTGGGTTCTGTGTTTGTGCAGCGCCTAGCACAGTGGGGGCTGGTCCATGACTGGGGCACCTAGGCACAGACAGTAAAACAGATCACCCCACCCCCAGGAGATAGCAGCCACGCCCGGCACCTACCTTCTTGCGTTCCTTCTGTTCCCTGTGTTTGCGCACCAGCTGGCTGCCTTTGCGGGCGATAATTGCCAAATCCGAAGTGGCATCCTTGACCGGGATGACTGGCTCTGGCTGGAGGGGAGGGGCAAGAGAAGAAGAGGTCCCAAATCAGCACTGACTGAGGCCTTGTCTACACTACAAAGTTTTGTCCGCAAAAGGCAGCTTTTGCTGACACAACAGGGGAGGTGGCACAAAGCTACTTTTGGTGGCAAAACTCTGCTGCTTTGCCGACAAAATAAAACCACAACGAGAGGCATAAAGTTTTTGTGGCAAAGTTAAAGGGACAAAGTATCAGTATAGACACTGCTGTTTGTTTGTCAACAGAACTGGCTTCCACCAGTATTCCAAAATGCCTGCCATGACCGCTCTGCTCACGGTTTTGATCTCTGCTGCCCTGCAGGCATGCGCCCTTCCCCTTTCAAAGCTCCGGGAAGTATCTGACAGCCCAGTTTTTTGGGGAACAAAAAGCAAATCATTTGCGTGGCATGCTCCTTTTCTGCCCTGAACTGCGGGAGGGAGGGAGAGGAGAGCCGGCTGTGCTGCTGTGAGATTGCTCCGCAGGGAGAGCTCACAGAGCCGCTCAGGGTGCTGCTCCTGGCAGCAGAGGAGGCTGGGGGAGAACCCAGGAAGGCAGGCAGGCAGGCAGAGTTGGCTGCTTTAGGAGAGATTCCTGTGCCAAGCAGAGGAAGCTGACATGCGGGGGACATCCCCCTCCCCCGGCCTCAGGATAGGTCAGTCAGCCTGCTGTCTCCCACGCCCCAGACACACCACTCTCCTCTCCTCTCCTCTCCCTCCCCGCCCCACACACACACACTCACTTCCCCTGAAAAAACGGCTGACAATCTACTAGGATGCCCCTGGAAGGATGGGATTGAGAAACCTGCATCATGTGATGCTGTACCTGATTCATGAGGCACTGCAAACCCTTCCCAAAGCACCGGGGGTGGCCAGTTGCACAGTGGGATAGCTACCACAGTGCACTGCTCTCTGTGTCAACGCAAGAGCTGTTCGTGTGGATGCGCTCTGCTGACACAAGGAGCTAGTGTGGACATGCAACAGCAGCTTTAATTAGAGGCATAACTTTTGCCGACAAAACTTTGTAGTGTAGACAAGGCCTGAGCTTCCTTGCAGTGGCTAGTGGCTCTCCCCCAGAAGAGCCCCCACCTGCTTGGTGAAGACGATCCTCCCATCCAAAAATGGGGGCACCAGGTTGTGTACCAGCAGGTGCACTTTGGCTGCGTTATCTTCCTCAAAGTCCTCATCCACCTCTAGCCGATGGACCACCCCGCTCGTCAGCATGCGATTGGTCTCCCAACGCTCATTGTCCTGAAGGAGAAACACAGGCAGCAGGGTCACAGACCCCGCTCCAGCTTGTGGGGTGGGCACAATAACCTAGCTTCCCTCATCAGCCTGCCACACTCACAGATGGAGAACAGATTCCTCACATCTAAGCTGCAGCCCCCTTCCTCACCCACAAAGAACAATAGGACATCCACCTTCCTCACTCTGACTTGTATGGCTATCCTACTGTGAGAGAGTCACAGAGCAGCTCCAGGACAGTAAGACAGTGACGTGGAGGGGCTGCAGGGGCAGACATTGGTCTGGACATAGTGAATTTTAGCCCTCTCAGCAGGCTGATGACAGATATAATGCGTACCTGGTGGGCTGGGGACATGGGGCTTAGCCAGGCCAATCGCTCTGGGAGAAATGCTAGAGGAGACTCCCCTGGAAGGGGGTTGTCGGCTGGAAGCCAGGTCCGACTGCAACGCAACCCATCTACAAAGAGTGCCTTTGGGGCTGCATTTGCAGAGGTCTCTGGCCCGCAAGCACAGAGGGAAGCACCCCCTCCAGAGAGGGCTAGGAAGATGGCACTGGCAATGCAATGTTCAGATCTGATCACCACAGTAACAGAAAATATCAGGCAGTTTCCACGGTATGCATCTGATGAAGTGAGCTGTAGCTCACGAAAGCTCATGCTCAAATAAATTGGTTAGTCTCTAAGGTGCCACAAGTACTCCTTTTCTTTTTGCGAATACAGACTAACACGGCTGTTACTCTGAAACCAGAAAATATCAGCAGGCCAAGCCCATTCAAAGGACAAGCCACAAAACTGCTTGAGGAGCTGGCGGGCTGATTGGGAGGGAAGATTAGCAGCATTCCATCTGCCCTGCCCAGCTGAGAGATCACTAAGGGGGAGATCATGGTGTCAGTGCGCACAGCTCTAGGAAGAGAAGACAACCAGGGGCCCCATCGGGAGGGGGAGCCAGAAGGGTGGGGAACATTACAGTTGAGTGGCTGCAAGGGAGGCAGGCTGGGCTGTAGGACTGTTGCCCCAGGGGGGAGTCTCTCGTCATTGTGTGCTGTATGACAGGCATGCTACCTCTGGATCACTCCAAAGCTCAGGACGTTGCAGGGAGTCCGGATACACAACTAGCCAGTGTGCTAAGGCAACACCTGGGTGTTACTCCTGGGAGAATTCTGTGCCACTGGGCAGCTGCAGAATTCATGTCCCACACAGATTTCTTTGCTTCCCCACAGAAAAATGACAGAGGTGAGAGATCACCCCACAACCCTCCCCAGGGACATGGACCTCTGCAGCAGGTCCTGCCCTTGTGGGGTGTCAAGATTCAGTGCAGCCTCACGCCACGTCCCTGTCCCAGATGGGCAAAGGGGAGCTGCAGGGTGATCTCCCACCTCTGTGCAGCCAGTCACCCATGCTCCCCACTGCCATACTGGAGCCTCCACATCTATTTTTTGACAAAATTTGCAGAATTTTAAAACATTGTGCACAGAATTTTTAACTTTTTGTCGCAGAATTCCCTCAGGAGTTGGGTGTGCTTGCAGGGGGCAGGGGACCCATCACTCTAGTCCTAACCCCAGCCTCCAAGTGACAGTAGCTAGGGCCCTCCACACCAGGTACATCTGGAGCACTGGGACACCCAGACTCAGGACAGGGCCACAGCTCCCACTGTCCATCCCCACACCAGGGGTGGGGGGCGACACCAGAGCGATGGAGCATGGCTCCATCGTACTCCCCAAAGCCAGAAGCTTCTTTCGTGTCCCTCGCCCATGCTAGGCCATCCCAAAGTCACCTTCTATTCCCTCCACCCTCCTGATCTGCAGGACCTGTCATCCCCAAGCCCCACCCTCCAGTAATACAGGAATCCCTGGGGTGGAAAGTGCCCTGAATGTTCAGAGGGGCCTGGCCCCGCCTTGCGCTCCTGCCTCATTGATCTGCCTCCGCTGCGCAGAGATGCGCTTCTGCTTCTGCTTGTGCAGGTGCTGCTCCCGCTTCTTCACATACTCCTCAGATGAGTAGGCCAAGGGGTTGTGGAACTCGTCGTAACCCTCGTCCATCATGTACCAGTCCCGGTCGGCTTGCTGAGAGATGGGGGCAGGCATGGAGGTGGGAAGGAGAGAGATGGGGAAGGCAGGGTGAGAATGGCCAGAGACAGAGCTCAGGTGGGCTGCACACTCAGCCTGCTACCAAACTCCCAGAGGAGAAGTGCCCTGACATGCAGGACTCTGGGGCCTGGCTCACTTTCCAGAGGTGCTGATCAGGCCTGCTCGGAGGGGGGGCTGCCCCAAGCTAACAATAGTTGGGGGGCTTTGTCTGCAGTGGAGAGCAGCCATACTCAGTCTCACCACTTAGGGGAGCCAACAGCTCAGAACAGGATCCAGAAAAGTGTGCAGACAGCATTCTGGGAACCGAGAGTCCAATCTCCACAAACGGACCCCCTGCATCCATGGGATCCCACACTGAGCCTCACCCTCCAACCCAGCCCTCCACTGAGCCACCCAGCCCCCAACACAGGGACCCTGCACTGAGCCCACCAACTCCCAAGAGATCCCATCCCTGACTCCCAAATGGGTCTTCTCTTCTCCCCAACCCCCACACAGAGGGACCCTTTCCCATCACCCAGCATCCATGTACAGCAATCCCAGACCAAGCACCCACACCCTGCTGAGCCTCCTCCACCAGACACACTGGGGCCCCACAGACCCCTACGTGGTTCTGCCTGCCTTGGTGCGCCTCAGGCCCAGGCTGTGCGCGCTCTGCTCCGCAAGCCTCATCCCAGCAAGTTAAGGTACAGAAGAGCCCTCCTGCCATTTCCACCGCCCACATGCCTTGTGACCAGACCCTGGCTCACAGCCTCCAGGCCGCACACCGATACGCCCAAGAAGCTCTTACCCGCTGGTCGTCCTCCCACTGCTGCCGCTCCTCCTCCGTCTCAAAGGAAATACCCTCTTCTGCATCTTCACGCCTCCCTGGAGGAAGGAACAATCTGGTCAGCACAGGCCCTCACCAGCCCTCGCCCCCTGCTTCTCAGCCAGGAGGCCCCAAGGAAGCCAGCCCCTGTGCTAGTCTCAGTGATGGAGGAGGGGCCAGGTAGTCTGGTCTCTCCTCTGCCACACCTTTGCCCCTGGATAGCCGTGGAGTGGCCCCCAGGTGCCGCCGGTCATCAGCCCATTCATTGTATTTGTAGGAAGGGGTGGGCAGCGGTGTCTCATCTGGGTACTTGTTCTTCACTGACCTGCAAAGACAGAAGCAGGACAGGAATGTCTGGCCAGCCTCATGGATTCGCCAGACGGGAACTGCAACCTATGGCTCACAAGCCACATACCACCACCAGTGTTTCCTCTAATTTTTTATGTCCATGTGAAGAATGAATTGTGTTATGTCCACCAATATGGAGGTGAGCCAAGGGGTTCAGAGTGTGGGAGGGGGCCAGGGCTGGGGCAAAGGGTTGGGATGTGGGGGAGGAGGCGAGGGCTCCAGTTGGGGGTACGGGCTCTGCGGTGGGGCTGGGGATGAGGGGTTCAGGGTAGAGGAGGGGGCTCAGGGCTGGAGCAGAGGGTTGGGATGCGGGGCCGAGGGCTCTGGCTGGGGGTGCAGGATCTGGGGTGGGGCCGGGGACGAGGGATTTGGTGTGAAGCAGGGGCTCAGAGCTGGGGCAGAGGATTGGGATGCGGGGATGAGGGCTCTGGCTGGGGGTGCAGGCTCTGGGGTGGGGCTGGTGATTAGGGGTTCAGGGCTGGGGCAGAGGGCTGAGGGGTGTGGGCTCTGGGGTGGGACCAGAGATGAGGGGGTGGGGGTGCAGGCTGCCCCAGGGCTGCGGTGGGGAGAAAGGACTCTCCCCCCAGCCCTTTCTCACCGCAGCACCTCCGGGACGGGAGAGAGGCGCCTCTCCCCGGACGTGGAAGCTTCGACGGGGCTGAGCCGGGGGGAGGGGGGCCACTCCTCTCCCCCAGCTGCGGCAAGTCCAGGGAAGGTCTGCGCTGGGGCCAGCAGGGAGGTGCACAGGTCCATGCTGGGGGCGAGACATCTCTCCCCACCACAGCCTGAGCCCCAGTGTGAGGCTTAATAGGCAGCTGTGCAGCCACACAGTAGCACAGCTTAGAGAGAACTTAGACCCTTGCAGCATCACCAGGGAGCGCAGCCCCCTCAAGCTACCTCTCAGGCACCCCGCTAGGCCCTGCCCCTCCATCCCACTACCTGTCCCGGTCCCTCCTGTCTGCATCACGAGCGGAGGATGCTCGATGGCTGCGGTCGCGCTCAGAGTCCCTATAGGAAGGCGTAGGGGAAGGCGACTCCCACTGCGAGCGCCGTGAGCTGCTATAGCCACTGTCCTCTTCCTCCCAGCTCGAGCGAGATGGCGTGGCTGCATCTGGGGAAAGGAAACTGGGTCTGATGCCTCATGCTGAGCCAACCTAGGCCCCTGCCAAGCTGCAGCCAAGGCCTGGGACCTTCCAACAAGGAGTACAGCAAGGGGGCCCTCTTAGATGTTTACCAACTCACACTGGGCTTTCTATGAGCCGACCCAGATAGTCTAAGGAGACATGCCCCCAGGGGAATGACTGCCACAGCTCCCCATACCAGCCACGCAGACTTGCAACTATGCTCCCGGGGCGCAGGCTCAAAGATCACCCCAGGGCCCCCTAGCACCCCAGTCTCACTCCCAGGGAAGGCTGTAGATATGAGGCAGTTCACTAGTCATGGGCCTCTTCAGCTGGGGACTTTCACTCAGCTCTCTCCTTGTGAAGGAGCCAGAGCCCCTCAAGAGTAGCGCATGCCTCCTGCCAGCTCCTGTGGAAGAGCACTGTAGGAAGGACAGCTGTTCCTACCCTTCGGTCGGTGTCTGGGGCTCTCTGGTTCACCCCTCCTGCTGCTGCCCCTCTCTGATGAGCCATCCTTCTCTGACCGGCTGCTGCTATGACGGCTCCTGTCCCGCTCCTCTGCAAACAGAGTGCCAAGTCAGACATGCAGGGTGTGAACAGCCTCCGGAGCCCATCACACCCCAGATTCAGGACCATGCCCTGGGATTCAGAGCAGCCAAAGCCAGGGTCCCAGAGCCTGTGTCAGCAATCATGAAGGTCTCCAGGACAGTTACCTCGGTCCCGTTTGCGGTCGTGGTCCCGCTCTCTATTGCGCCCCCGCTTGTGCTCCTTCTCCTCCTTGGAGGAGGCATAGACGCCATGCTCTCGCCGTTCCCGCTCCCGCTGCCGGCTGCGCTCCCAGAACTCCTCGCTGACCCCCCCAGTGTGGGACGGCGTCTCCACATGGGCAGAGCGGTAATGCCTGAGGGGCAAAGGGCAGTTCAGCAGGGTCAGGAACGTACTGTGACTCTGCCTGCAGCCCCCACTGCTCCCTGACATGTCATGCAGGAGCCTGGCCTCATTCACTACTAGCCTGGCAAGGAGTGTGCAACTGGAACCTGTGCCAAAGAGCTGAGCATGGCAGCCTGCCCACAAGTTCCCTTTGCTCCCAGCTTGGCAGGCCTGTTCCTACCCTCTACCCATAGGGCAACTTTAAGGGAGCCCACTGCCTCCCTCCAGCTGGCCTCAGCAGACCCCAGGGGGAAGGCACAAGCCTCAGTAGCTAAGACAAAATGTTACCAGGAACGAGGAGGAAACACCCCCAAGGGGGCTTGGACAAGGTCTTGCCAAGGAACACCTGGCTCCTTCTCTGAGATACGTATGTGGCAACCAGACTTGTCTCCACCCAAGGCCCTTCACTTGGGGAAGCCTCCAGACCTCATCCCCATGCACGAGCCTTCACTCTGTCTAGCAGAGTTCAGCCCTCCAACAGCTCCCAGCCCAGAGAAATCCTCAGTCTCTCCTCTCCCCAGGTGCTTGGGGCCCACAGTTTCTCTCCTGTGTGCCCTGGATCCAGCACAACAACTAGCTCCATGAATCAGCCCAGTTGCCTTCAGGCACTCACTCCAAGCCCCTTTCTGAAAAGGAGGACATGGCAGCCACCCAAGGGATGGGAGAGGCCCTAAACCCCCCTTACACCTCGTGCCAGCATCTTCACCTGTCCTGCCGGCTGTTCCTGCTGGTCCTGTCGCTCCCCTCCTCCTCAGAGCCTCCCAAATCATCTTTGGACTCCTCCCAATCTTTGTAGGAGGAGACTTTGGACTTCTTCTTGTCCTCTGTGTCTTCCTTCTCCTCTCGCTCCCTGCGTTTCTGTGCAGCCAGCAAGTCCAATCCCAGCAGTGAGGTGCGGGGGGCTGGAGCTTTGAAGACATGCTGCTCACTGCAGGCACTTTTCTTCTTGATGATCAAGCCTCCAACCTGTGTCTCCAGATCAGCTCCTTCCAGCCGGTGCATCGAAGTGTCCACAGGGACATCCTCCATCGCTAGGATCTTGTGGTCCAAGCAGTCTATTCCCTGGGGCTCTCTGAAAGGAACACAATCAGGCACTGGTATGAGGAGACAAGGTTGTTGAGATTCATGGGGTTGGGCTTCTGATTAACTAACGAGAGGAGGAAGGGGGCATACATGGGGCTCCCTGCACTGCTCTCTCCCAAAAAGGCAAGCCTCTCACTTCCCCAGAAGACATGATGGGGGAGCTCAGAGTTCCAATTTCCCTTGAGGGGAAGAAGAATCAATCATTTCTGGATCAGCGCTGAGGCCGCAAGACACTACACTAGGAACGTTTACACTGTCAGGCTGACAACCTAGGAGCCAGGTCTCCTTTCAAAAGCCAAACCCCCAGAGAGTTCATCTCAGCAATAGACTACCTCATGGGTAAAAGCCCTTTCAATTTCAAGAAAAAAGGCCCCCCACATTCTTAGAAAAAAACATCAGCCTTCCCCACCCTACTCCACATCTTTTCTAAGCTCAATGTCTGGATAAACTGACCTCCTTCTGGCATCCTAAAACATTCTCTATACAAAGCAATCCTTTAGGAACACAAGGCTGGCCAGATTAGATTGGAGCTGGGACCCATCTAGTCCAGGCTCCTGCCTCAGACAGTGGCCTGTACCACCAGCAGCTTCAGAGAAAAGGTGCATGAAATGTTGAGTGTGTAGTTATGGAATAATTTGCCCATCAGAAAACCCCCATAAATTAGACAGGTGCTTTATGCTCTAGAAGAGAAGGAATTGTACCCCTCTTGGGTAAAATTGGAGAGAGTCCAGCAAAGGGCAATAAAAATGATTAGCGGTCTGGAACACATGACTTATGAGGAGAGGCTGAGGGAACTGGGATTGTTTAGTCTGCAGAAGAGAAGAATGAGGGGGGATTTGATAGCTGCTTTCAACTACCTGAAAGGGGGTTCCAAAGAGGATGGTTCTAGACTATTCTCAGTGGTAGAAGATGACAGAACGAGGAGTAATGGTCTCAAGTTGCAGTGGGGGAGGTTTAGGTTGGATATTAGGAAAAACTTTTTCACTAGGAGGGTGGTGAAACACTGGAATGCGTTACCTAGGGAGGTGGTAGAATCTCCTTCCTTAGAAGTTTTTAAGGTCAGGCTTGACAAAGCCCTGGCTGGGATGATTTAATTGGGGATTGGTCCTGCTTTGAGCAGGAGGTTGGACTAGATCATAGAATCATAGAATATCAGGGTTGGAAGGGACCCCTGAAGGTCATCATGTCCACATCCTTCTTGTAGTGTGGGGCCCAAAACTGGACACAGTACTCCAGATGAGGCCTCACCAATGTCGAATAGAGGGGAACGATCACGTCCCTCGATCTGCTCGCTATGCCCCTACTTATACATCCCAAAATGCCATTGGCCTTCTTGGCAACAAGGGCACACTGCTGACTCATATCCAGCTTCTCGTCCACTGTCACCCCTAGGTCCTTTTCCGCAGAACTGCTGCCTAGCCATTCGGTCCCTAGTCTGTAGCGGTGCATTGGATTCTTCCATCCTAAGTGCAGGACCCTGCACTTATCCTTATTGAACCTCATCAGATTTCTTTTGGCCCAATCCTCCAATTTGTCTAGGTCCTTCTGTATCCTATCCCTCCCCTCCAGCGTATCTACCACTCCTCCCAGTTTAGTATCATCCACAAATTTGCTGAGAGTGCAATCCACACCATCCTCCAGATCATTTATGAAGATATTGAACAAAACCAGCCCCAGGACCGACCCTTGGGGCACTCCACTTGATACCAGCTGCCAACTAGACATGGAGCCATTGATCACTACCCGTTGAGCCCGACAATCTAGCCAGCTTTCTACCCACCTTATAGTGCATTCATCCAGCCCATACTTCCTTAACTTGCTGACAAGAATACTGTGGGAGACCGTGTCAAAAGCTTTGCTAAAGTCAAGAAACAATACATCCACTGCTTTCCCTTCATCCACAGAACCAGTAATCTCATCATAAAAGGCGATTAGATTAGTCAGGCATGACCTTCCATGAGGTCCCTTCCAACCCTGATATTCTATGATTCTCTTTTCATCCTAATGCAATACTGGATATTCTCATTCATGATACAGATGCCCAGTCCTTTATTAAACACTACCAAAATACTGGCATCGGTGATATCTTGTGGCCATGGGTTCCAGAAGCTAATTATACATAGGCTAAAGCATATTTCCCTTTTTATCAGTTTTAAACGTGCAATGTCACTGAACATGCCTCGCTCTTGTATTGTGAGGGATAAAGAGCAGTGCCCATTTGGCATGCTCCGTTCAAAACCTCTGCCAGCCCTTACCCCAGATGCAGCATAAATCGCCCCACAGACCAGCCTGGCTCCAGTGAGCAAGAGATTCCTGGGGCCCAGCTGGACCCACTCACTGCCCGCCACCCTAGCCTTGCTGCTCTGCCCAGCCCAAGCTATTGGGTCCGTGTCTTGAGCCCACAAGCTCAGCCCAGGCCCCCCACCTCACTCCCAGACTGGGCTCTCCTGGGTACAAGTTACACCCTTAGGGACCCTCAGGCCCCTGTGATACAGCAGCCCATTGATGCAAACATGCAAAGGCTTCACTGTTCTTTACAAGCAACTCCTGTTTCAGACCTAACAAACTCACTATACCTAATACAGAGACGAGTGGGTGAGGCAAAATCTTATTGGACCAACTTCTGTTGGTGAGAGAGACAAGCTTTCTAGCCACAGAGCTCTTCTTCATGTCTGGGAAAGGTACTCAGAGTGTCACAGATAGTTTAAGATAAGTAGTTAACACATGGCAAAAGACCATTCAAGGTGAAGTAACCCATTAACACCTTTGCAGTAATAGGACCAAAAAAAAAGGGGGGGGGGTGTTAGCGGGTTACAGACTGTTGTAATACGCCACAAATCCAGGATCTTTATCAAGACCCTAATTTTTGGTGTCATGCAGTTATGAATTTAAGCCCCAGGCTTGTCTTTTGAAGGAGGTGTGCAGGTTTCCTTTGAGGATGAGGACTGAGTGGTAAGATATGGAGTGACTGTTTTGTGAAAAGTGTTCTCCCATGATTGGTATGCTGGTTTTGTCTGTTATTTTTCTGAGAGTTCATTCGAGAGCATAGTGATTGCCTTGCTTCACACACATGGATGAGGTACCCCAAATGTTGCAATAAGCATGTGTAGGACCATGGCTCTAGGAAGGCGTGTTGTGAGTAGTGCTGATCGTAGTAGCTATGGAGGTATGTCTGCAGGTTTTGCATGTGTTGTTGTGGCAGGGTCTAATGCCACCCTGAAGGTATGTCTTCACTAGTGGCTGTGTAGTCACAGCACCTCCACAAAGGGAGTAGAACCCAGCGCTGGTGCACTCTCTACACTGCCACTTTACAGTGCTGAAACTTGAAGCACTCAGGGGTGTGTTTTTTCACACCCCTGAACGAGAAAGTTGCAGCGCTGTAAAGTGGCAGTGTAGATAGGGCCCTAGTTGGTGTGTCTGTGGGGAGCCTACTGATGATGATGAGTTTAATGAGATGGTGGGTTGTTTGAAGGCAAGAAAAGGGGGCTCCTGGTGTTAGAATGGTTTCTTACAATGTGTTAACTACTTATGCTAGCTATACACTCAGGGTAAGTAGTTAACACATTGTAAGAAACCATTCTAAGTGAAGTGGCCTGTTAACACCTTTGCAGTAACCCAGGAGCCCCCTTTTCTTGCCTTCAAACAACCCACCGTCTCATGAAACTCATCATCATCAGTAGGCTCCCCACAGACACACCAACTAGGGCCCTATCTACACTGCCACTTTACAGTGCTGAAACTTGCAATGCTCGGGGCGGGGGGGGGGGGGAGGTTTCACACCCCTGAGCGAGAAAGTTGCAGCGCTGTAAAGTGGCAGTGTAGACAAGGCCTCAGAATAACCTTCCCAGACCTGAAGCACTCTGTGGCTCAAAAGCTTGGTCCAATAAAAGATATTACCTCACCCTCCTTGTTTCTCCCATATCCCGGGATCAACACAGCTAGCTACAACCCCACAGCGTACACCAAATACACGCTTTCAAGGTATTCATTTATTGATATTCAATCACAAGGCTATATTAACACTAGAGACCTTACAGTGGCACAGGTCTCTCGTCGACATAATTAAACCACCCCCTGGGAGCAGCTGTGCATACTAGCACTTATGCTGGCATAATTTAGGTCACCCACGGGGTGGCATATTCACACCCCTGAGCAACATAAATGTTGCTGACATAAGTGGCAGTGTAGACATAGCCTAAGACATGCATCTGTGTGTAATAGTTAAGGAACAATGTAACTATATTGAAAACTTCACCCTATAGTCTTGGAGTAAAAGACGGTCACCAGGAAATCGTACGTCGCAGTGACGGCCCACTGGTGTAGTGCAAGGTTCCGCTGTCCTCACCTGCCCCCTCCCACGTCAGCCAATGGAAACCACCAAAGGCAACAGAAACCCATCAAAGCCACTTGAAGGTGAAAAGCAACGTTATACCACCGCATCACCCTGCCTGCGAACAAAGACAACGCCGTCTGGAGCCTTCCCTCTTGACTGGGAGCGTTTCAGGAGAGGCTGCAGCCCTGCTCTGGTGAGGCCAGCAGCTCCTTGCGGGGGGCCCCTTTGGCAGGGCAGGGCGGCAAGTACCAATAAGCGCCGGCGCTAGCTCGCGTTTTATGGCTTTGTTTTGCGCGGCCGTGCCCACCGCCCTCTTCCTCTGGGCAGAAGCGCTGCTCCGCCGGGGACACCCCGAGCCGCGCCGAGCGCAAGCCCCCCGGCGCCGGCCGACTCCCAGGAGCCGCGAGGCTGGTCCCGGGCCGCCCGCGCCGGGGGGCAGCGGCTCCTGGCACCGCGGGGACGCTCCGAGGGACCCCAGGACGGGCCCGCCGTTAACCGGCCAGGCCGGCGCGGGAGCGAGCGGCTGACGGGCTCCGGGGCGCGGGCGCGGCCCTTGGAGCCCCGAGAACCGACCACAGCGCCCGCCCGCCCCCGCCGCCCGCGGCCTCTCACCTCTCGGCCCCCCCCAGCCCCGCCGCGCGTCTCCTCGACGCCCGTTCCGCAGCCGCCTCAGCGCTCAGTGAGCGCCGCCATTCCCGTCCCACAATGCCCCGCGAGAGCAGCCGCTCTACCCCGCCCCGCACCATAGAGAGACAAGCCGGGAGTCTCGGTCCGACCATAGAGCGAGGGCGGAGGCTAGAGCGGCCCAAGTTTCCGGGCTCTTCCGGTCCGCCCCGCGCGGGGGGAGAGGGAGGAAGAGGACTTTAAGACGTGATACACGCTGACCCGGAACAGGAAATGTATCATGTGCTGTAACATCCCGCCCCGCCCCGCGCTGTGCCCGCAGGTTACTGACCCCTGCCTGCCGGTCCCCCGCCCCAAGGTACCGCCCCCCGTGCAGTGCCCCCCCCGGAAACTGACCCCCTGTGCCCTCCCGCCCCCCGAGGGTAACGCCCCCCGTGCTGTGCCCCCCCCGGAAACTGACCCTCCCCGTACTGTGCCCCCCCGATACTGACCCCCCCGTGCTGTGCCCCCCCCGGAAACTGACCCCCTGTGCCCTCCCGCCCCCCGAGGGTAACGCCCCCCGTGCTGTGCCCCCCCCGGAAACTGACCCCCTGTGCCCTCCCGCCCCCCCGAGGGTAACGCCCCCCATGCTGTGCCCCCCCCGGAAACTGACCCCCCCCCTGTGCTGTGCCCCCCCAGATACTGACCCCCCCGGATACTGACCCTGTGTGCCCCCACCCCAAGGTACCGCCCCGCGTGCTGTGCCCCCCCCGGGTACTGACCCCCTGTGCCCTCCCGCCCCCCGAGGGTACCGCCCCCCATGTTGTGCCCCCCCGTACTGTACCCCCCCGATACTGACCCCCTCTGTGCTGTGCCCCCCTCGTGCTGTGCCCCTCCCGGAAACTGACCCCCCCCTGCATACTGACCCCCTGTGCCCCCGCCCCAGGGTACTGCCCCCCACGCTGTGACCTCCTGCATACTGACCCCCTATGTCCCCACCCCCGCCCAAGGTTACCACCCCCCGTGCTGTGCCCCCCCAGGTACTGACCCACCGTGCTGTGCCCCTTGCCTCCCCCAGGGTACCGCTCCCCCATGCTGTGCCCCACAGATACTGGCCCCCTGTGCTGTGCCCCCAGCCCCCACCCCAGGGTACCGCCCCTGGTGCTGTGCCCTCCTGGTTACTGACCCCCTGTGCTGTGCCCCCCCCCGATACCGACCCTCAGTGCTGTGCCCCCCGCCCCAGGGTACCGCCCCCCTGTGCTGTGCCTCCCCAGATACTGACCCCCCGTGCTGTGCCCCCGGATACTGACCCCCTTGCTTCGTGTTTAACTGTAAGGCTCAGGAAGGAGTTTGGGTCAGTGTCAGGGGTCCAGGCCTTGGAGTGCTGGGGGTAGGGACAGATGGACTGCCTAGAAGGGCACAGCCTGACCCTCCCCCTGGCAGCACCCACAGGCGCCGGGGGTTTGCGCCAGGGGGAAGGGAGGGCAGGGAGCGGAGCAAGGGCAGGTGCTTCAAGCCCTGTGTCCTGCCGCAGGCTGGGAGGGGCTGGTGCTGAATGCCCGGGTGCCCAGGGAGCCCCTTTGGAAACTGCTGAAGAGAGGAGACATGGGCCCGGTGTGAGGAAAGGGTTTTATTGCTCAGGGCTGTGTCCAGGGGCTGGGGCCCAGCCTGGGTTCAGTGTGCAGCCATGGTCTCCTTGATCCAGTCCAAGACACTGAGCATCTGCACATAGACGCCGTACTTGGCAGCTGAGCAGCTGCGGTCAAAGCTGAGGATCCCGGCCGCGTACCAGGTGTCGTCCTCAGGGTCGTGGATGGCAAAGGCGCTGCCGGCGTCCCCGAGGCAGGTGGACTCGTGCAGCTCGCTCATGCCGACGCAGAAGGTGTGGCTGTTCAGCAGTGGCTTCCAGGCGTGTGCCTGGTAGTACGCCTGGCAGCTGACGCTGTCGGCCACAGGCAGCATGACGTACTTGAGGTGCTTTGGGTGCTCCAGGAGGGTGTTCCAGCCCCAGCCAGAGACAAAGCCCACCCTCCCCACCTTTGCATAGTCCTTCTGGGCCAGGCAAATGGGCATCACGGCCTCTCCAATGGGCACCTTGTGCTTGAGCTTGAGCAGGGCCAGGTCCACAGCCCCCGGGAACTCAGGGTGCAGGACAATGAGCTCGACAGCCCCGGCGGGCGTCTCCTTGCCAAGAAAGAGCCGCAGGGTGGGGGCGATTTCATCCAGCGTGCTGTTCTCACTGTGGCCCAGGTAGAGGTTCCTGCCTGTCGTCAGCAGCCACTGGTCGCTGATGAGCGTGGCCCCCGCCGTGTGGTTGTGGTGGCTCAGCAGCCGGCCCTGCCAGGGGAAGCTGTTCTTGGCTGCCATCATGCCCCCAATGATGCGCTGCACCTGTCTGGCCGGGTTCTTGGGCTTCCCACACACTGCAGAGGGCAGAGACCCAGTGTGAGCCTGCCCCTCGCCCTGCAGAGCACAGGCCCCGCACCTCGCCTGGGAGATGGGAGCTCTGCTCCCTTCCACCCACAAGCCAACAAGCAATCTCCTTCCCAGGCCCTGGGCCGGCCGGGGCCTGGTGCCACCATCCAGGGCGAGGTGTGTCACTGGCAGAGGGAACAGCACCCAGAGGGGCGGCTGCCAGAGGGGCCATGGCCGCTGCCTCAGTCTGCAGAAGCTCTGCTTCAGGGAACGCAGCCCCAGCGTCATTGCAAGGGCATGGGGAGCAATGGGAGAGCAGGGCCCCGCCCCTGCCTTGCAAAGAGAACCCTGTGCTCCACTCCGCCCCCACTTCCCACTCACCTGGCTCACAAATGGGCAGCTCCTCTCCGGCTGCTTCATTCAACCACATGTGCTGCTGGCTACATCGGTATAGGCCTTGGGGCCAGAAAACCAGAGTCAGTGTCAGCCGTCCCCAGGCAGGGCACACAGGGCTCTGTGCACTTGCCAGCGGGGGGCAGGGCCCCAGGCATGTGCCCCAGGGGTGGGGGCAGGCCCCATGCGTATCCCCTTGGGGGGCCATGTGTATCCCACACGGAAGGAGGGCAGGGCCCCGTGCATATCCCCTCAGAGGGGGCAGAGCCCGGTATGTATCCCCCACAGAGGCGGGGGGACAGGGCCCAAGGTGTATTCCTCCAGGGTTGTGGGAGCAGAGCCCACATGTGTATCCCCCTAGGGATGGGGGAAGGTCCCATGTGTATCCCCTTGGGAGCAGGGGCGGGCCCTGTGCGTATCCCCCGGGGGTGCACTTCTGCCGATTGTGGGCATATCTCACCGTCACCGCGGCTGCGCAGCTGGTAGTAGGGGTCACACTGGTAGCGGGCCAGGTGCTCCACCTTCCCGTGCTCGATCCCCCTGGGCGCCGGGCAGCTCTGGTCTGGGGCACAGAGAGAACCCTTAGTGAAGTGCCCCCTGCTGGTGAGAGACAGTCCCACCCTTGTCCCCTGCCGGGCACCCCCTCCCTGCCCGAAGGCACCCTGCGCCCAGCCCCTTGCCGGGCACCCCCTCCCTGCCCGAAGGCACCCTGCGCCCAGCCCCCTGCCGGGCACCCCCTCCCTGCCCGAAGGCACCCTGCGCCCAGCCCCTTGCCGGGCACCCCCTCCCTGCCCGAAGGCACCCTGCGCCCAGCCCCTTGCCGGGCACCCCCTCTCTGCCCGAAGGCACCCTGCCCCCAGCCCCTTGCCGGGCACCCCCTCCGTGCCCGAAGGCACCCTGCCCCCAGCCCCTTGCCGGGCACCCCCTCCCTGCCCGAAGGCACCCTGCCCCCAGCCCCCTGCCGGGCATCCCCTCCCAGGCACCCTTCCCCCAGCCCCCTGCCGGGCACCCCCTCCCTGCCCAATCCCACCCTGCCCCCAGCCGGGCACCCCCTCCCTGCCCAATCCCACCCTGCCCCCAGCCCCCTGCCGGGCATCCCCTCCCTGCCCGATGGCACCCTGCCCCCTACCGTTGCCGAGCTGGACTTCGTTGAGGCTGGTGTGGGTGGAGGCGAGGGCCCCCCAGAGCAGGCTGGCGACCAGCAGCATGGGCATCCTGCAGGGAAAGAAGCCGCCATGAGCAGCGAGCCGACCCCTTGCCCTTCTGGTAGGACACAGGACATTGGAATCTCTGTCTAAGGAGCTGGGCCCTCAGCCCCACGCTCACAGCACTGAGGGCTCTGAGCACTGCTGGGCCAGCCTGGAGTGGTGATGAGCTTCCTCCCAGCAGTGTCGTGTAGGAGCAGCCAGGGAGGCAGGGTCTCAGCAGAAGCCAGGTCCTCTGGCACGGCACTGGGGCCAGGTGGGCTGCAGCCCTGCTGCTGCCATTCCCCTCCGTGCCCTCCCTGTGAACAGGAGCAGGGCTCAGGGGTGCTGGGCACAGGCCTGGCAGGCAACGTATCGGAGACGCCCCCTGCTCAACCCTGCCTGAGCCAGGCCAGTCGGCTGGGCCCAGGGCGCACGCACTCACCACATGGTCTTGGCGGCTCCTGCTCCGCCTATGGCTCCTGCTCCAGGTGCAAGGCGCTGGCTGCGAGGGCTCCCTCCTCCTCGCCGCTTTTATCCCAGCCCGCCTGGCCACGGCACCTGCTCTCTGTACAGCCTGACCTTACCAAGGTCAGTGACTTTCCCAGCAGCTGGTGTCTGGCCCGGAGGGGACCCTGGCAGGGAGCTGGGCACTTCTGGATGTCACAGCAAGGGGCGGGGCCTGGGGAGAGTTGGCTGCAGGGCTGCTCTGGGTTCGGCAAGGCCAGACTGGCCCATTGGGCACAGCGCTGGCCTGACACAAGCTGGGGTCAGTGTCCTGTTCCACCACAGATAGGGAGGCCGCTTGCCTGGCATAAAACAGCCGGTCCCCCTCATGGGCGCGCTGGCTCACACCCAAGACTGGGGCAAAACTGGCCATAGCTTTGGCCAGGCTTGGATGGGGACACCACTCCCCCCACCCCAACTCTTAAAGGTGGCACCTGTGTGGCCACCTCGCACACACCACCCTGGGGATGGGCTCTGTCACGGAGTCCCTGGGCGATGCTCTGGAACTGCTCCCCATGAAGCCAGGCAGGACTCTGGGGCAGTCGCCTTTCTGGGAGCAGCCTGTCTGCAGGACACACAGCTCACCCGGCTTCCACCTTCCTGGGTCTGGCCTCGGAGCATTCAGCCTCCTCTGCCCCTCCGTGCACTTCCCACAGCGAGTCCGCCCAGGCGGGGTCCTGGGGAAGCCAGAGGGTCCTGCCCCCCAACTCCGCAGTCAGACGTGACTCTCAGCCAGCCAGTAAAACAGAGGTTTATTAGATGACAGGAACATGGTCTAAAACAGAGCTTGTAGGTGCAGAGAACGGGACCCCTCAGCTGGGTCCATTTTGGGGGGCAGTGAGCCAGACAACCACGTCTGCCCTTCACTCCATGTCCCAGCCAGCCCCAAACTGAAACTCCCTCCAGCCCCTCCTCCTCTGGGCTTTGTCCCTTTCCCGGGCCAGGAGGTCACCTGATTCCTTTGTTCTCCAACCCTTCAGCTCTCACCTTGCAGGGGGGGGGAAGGGCCCAGGCCATCAGTTGCCAGGAAACAGGGTGTCGGCCATTCTCTGTGTCCAGACCCCTGCACACACCTGCCCTCTAGGGCTCTGCAACGACCATACACCCTTACCCCACCCCCTAGAGACTTAAGAACTGCCTAGGGGAAACTGAGGCACCCCCACACTATTCAGAGGAAACATTCGCAAAAAGAAAAGGAGTACTTGTGGCACCTTAGAGACTAACCAATTTATTTGAGCATGAGCTTTCGTGAGCTACAGCTCACTTCATCAGATGCATACCGTGGAAACTGCAGCAGACTTTATATACACACAGAGAATATGAAACAATACCTCCTCCCACCCCACTGTCCTGCTGGTAATAGCTTATCTAAAGTGATCAACAGGTGGGCCATTTCCAGCACAAATGAAACATTAAGAACAGTCCTGCTTCATCACAGGCTAATGCTATTCCTGGAAGCATCAGCCCAGGAACCTGAGTGACCACCTTAGGAGCCGGGTGCTGGTGGTACAGAGCCCATGGCGCTGGGGCAGGGGGAGAGCCAGGGGGCCAGTTCCACGGAGCCCTTGGCCCTGGGCAGGGGGAGCCAGGTGCCGGTGGCACGGAGCCCAAGGTGCCGGGCGGGGGGGAGGAGACGGGTGCCAGTGGCACTGAGCCCTTGGCCCTGGGGGGGGGGGAGCCGGAGGCACTGAGCCCTTGGCCCTGGGGGGGACATTACTCGAACAGCTGGCGCCCTGGGCCTGCTCCACTGAGGGACGAGGGCAGCCTGGCTTTCTCCTGCTTTTCCTGTGGGAAGTGAAGGACTTCCCCATTGCCGCCTGGCCCCTTCCCAGGCCTTGTCCCACCCCCGCTTATCCGCCCCTCGGTCTGTAGGGCAGGAGCGGGCGGGCGGGGGGGGAAGCAGAGGACAGTGTAGGGCAGGGTGGGGAGCAGAGGGCAGTGTAGGGCAGGGTGGGGAGGGGGGGAGCAGAGGGCAGTGTAGGGCAGGGTGCAGGGGGGAGCAGAGGGCAGTGTAGGGGAGGGGGGAGCAGGGGGGAGCAGAGGGCAGTGTAGGGCAGGGTGCAGGGGGGAGCAGAGGGCAGGGTGCGGGGGGGAGCAGAAGGCAGTGTAGGGCAGGGTGCAGGGGGGAGCAGAGGGCAGGGTGCGGGGGGGAGCAGAGGGCAGTGTAGGGCAGGGTGCGAGGGGGGAAGCAGAGGGCAGTGTAGGGCAGGGTGGGGGGGGAGCAGAGGGCAGTGTAGGGCAATGTGCGGGGGGGAGCAGAGGGCAGTGTAGGGCAGTGTGCGGGGGGGGAGCAGAGGGCAGTGTAGGGCAGTGTGCGGGGGGGGAGCAGAGGGCAGTGTAGGGGAGGGGGGGAGCAGAGGGCAGGGTGCGGGGGGGAGCAGAGGGCAGTGTAGGGCAGGGTGGGGAGGGGGGGAGCAGAGGGCAGTGTAGGGCAGGGTGCAGGGGGGAGCAGAGGGCAGGGTGCGGGGGGGAAGCAGAGGGCAGTGTAGGGCAGGGTGCAGAGGGCAGTGTAGGGCAGGGTGGGGAGGGGGGGAGCAGAGGGCAGTGTAGGGCAGTGTAGGGGAGGGGGGGAGCAGAGGGCAGGGTGCGGGGGGGAGCAGAGGGCAGTGTAGGGCAGGGTGGGGAGGGGGGGAGCAGAGGGCAGTGTAGGGCAGGGTGCAGGGGGGAGCAGAGGGCAGGGTGCGAGGGGGGAAGCAGAGGGCAGTGTAGGGCAGGGTGGGGAGGGGGGGAGCAGAGGGCAGTGTAGGGCAGGGTGCGGGGGGGGAGCAGAGGGCAGGGTGCGGGGGGGGAGCAGAGGGCAGTGTAGGGCAGGGTGGAGCAGAGGGCAGTGTAGGGCAGGGTGGAGCAGAGGGCAGGGTGCGGGGGGGGAGCAGAGGGCAGTGTAGGGCAGGGTGCGGGGGGGGAGCAGAGGGCAGGGTGCGGGGGGGGAGCAGAGGGCAGTGTAGGGCAGGGTGCAGGGGGGAGCAGAGGGCAGGGTGCAGGGGGGGAGCAGAGGGCAGGGTGGGAGCAGAGGGCAGTGTAGGGCAGGGTGCGGGGGGGAGCAGAGGGCAGTGTAGGGCAGGGTGCAGAGGGCAGTGTAGGGCAGGGTGCGAGGGGGGGAGCAGAGGGCCCAGGGCTGTATATCCTGTGGCACTGGAGGGCTGAACTGGGGTGGGCCAAGGCCTGGGGGATGAATGTGGGGCAGAGGCTAGTGTAAAGGGGGGAGGTTTGGGGTTGGCAGGTGACACAGGGCAGTTCTGGGGGGGTAGGAAGGAGCCGGGGCAGTGGCAGGGCAGCCTGGGGCAGGGGGGCGGCGGGTGAGGTCCCGGCCCTGGTGGGGCAGCGGGGGGCGGCGGGTGGGGGGCTGATAGGGTTCTTGGAAGAGAACAGGCCATGCTCTGGCGCGCTCGCCCTGGGGCTGGCCGGGGGCCATACAGCCTGGATCCCTGAGCCCTACTTGGCACGATCCTCCAGCCGTGGGGCCCTGGCTGCACACAGGGTCTTCCCCACGCAGCAGGGACCCAGCGGGAACGGCTGCCATGGAGGGCCCTTCCTTCTCCACCCCTTCCCCATCCCTCGGGGGGAGTCAAGGGGGGCAGGGGGCTGCCGCACCCCCTGGCTTGACGGGGGTTCTGTTACAGGTTGGTTTGATGGCCCTCAGCACCCCACAGTACGCGTTGTTCCAGGCCCCCTGGGGGAGCTTGTCCCTCAGCACCCTTCCCTGCCGCGCTCAGACCCACAGAAAACCAAAGGGGGGCACATTTCCCAGCCTCACCCGCTTGAAATGCCCCACCCAGAAATTGTGCACTGCTCAAAACATGATCATGCACCCAGCTCCCCCCATTGCACCAATGCCCCCCACTGGTCCCCTCATGCCCAGCTCCCCCCACAGCAACGGCCCCTCCCCCCACAGTGCCAATGGGGCCTGGCTCTCACCCCCCCCCGTGCCAATGCCCCCCACTGGTTGCCTCAACCGTGGACTGCCAGGGAAGAGCCCCCCTACTGAGCCCCCCAGCACCACCCAGGGTGACCAGCTCTGACTGCTGGGGAGAGCCCCCCTGCTCAGGCCCCTGCAGTAAGTTTTTCGTGCCAGGACTGGGAGCCACTGACCCACAGCCCAAGGCCAGGGCGTTGCAGGCTGGCCTGCTCCCAGGGAACACTGTGTTTCTGCTCCAAGGACTGGGCTGCATCATTAGCATGGGGCTGACCTCTGCCTAGTTCCTCAGCTCAGCCTGGTCAGCGAGTGAGCTGGCTGGGGCAGAGGGGCTCACTGCAGAGGGGGCCTGGGGGGCCATGGAGGCAAGGGGATTCTGGAGGACAGAGCGAGAGCAAGGGGAAGGCCCCGGAGCAGCACTGAAGCTGGGTGCACGTGCAGCAGCCGTAGCACCTGTAAAGTCAGTGGCAGCAGGAGCTTTGGAGCCGAGGATGGGACCCCAATTCTCCCAGAGAGTTTGAGGACAGCAGGCCCGAGCTAGCTTCCACCGCCTGGCACTTGCAGGCCCAGCACCTATAGAGGGTTGAGGGCTGGAGGCTGCGAGCGGCTTGCCCAAGCAAATTTAAGCAGAGAACTGTGCAAGAGAGAAATCTAGGTTAAGAGCAAGTCTTTAGAAGCCTGCAGGAGCTTTTCTGCTGGAGCCAGGAGAGAAGGCCCAAAGGCCTGGGAGCGAGCGTGCGGGGCGACTGGGCAGGGAGTTCAGAAGACAGAAAAGGAGCCTACCAAAAGTCAGGGGTGAGGTCTGTGCAGGAAATGCAGGGGGCCTCAGGCCTGGCACTGGCCCCGCGGCCAGGCACTCGGCCTGATCCCTGGCAGCTCAGCTGGGGACTGTGGGTGGCTGCTGGGCACAAGAACTGCCTCAGAGCATCACTGTGTTCCCCAAACCCTGTCCCAGGTGAGAAGTGGAGATCCCTTCCCCTGGAACAACCTGCCAGGGCTGGCCTCCTGCACCGTGCCCAGGAGAGCAATGGGGCCTGAGGGAGGATCGGGCCATACTCCAAAGTGGGGGGGAGCCCCAGCTTGGCAGAATCTGGCTGAGTTTATGAGGGCTCTCAGCTGTGCCCACCTGCATTTCCCCAGGCTTGTGCCCAGCGTGAGCACACAGGCCCCAAGTCACTCCCAGCCGTGCTTTGTCTACACTTGGACCCACTGCTGGGCCCTTAGGACCACCCCAGGGCTCAGCATCCCCCAGCCCCACACTGGGGCCCTGCAGCCAGCCCTGACTCCCCGAGGGGAGTGCACCAGTTACAAGCCCCCACCCTGCTGGCAGCATCGTCCTGGATTCTTTTTCCCATGTGTCTCCCCCGACACTAGCATGGGAGGACTCTGCCTAGCTGGCGAACATGGACCAGCGCCCTCGGCCAGGGCCAGCTCTCTGGCACGGCCTGCTGCAAGCGTCCCCGGCCCACAGGCATGGCCTGGCTCTTACCAATGCTCTTGGCTGGAAGCTGAAGCTAGACACATTCGGACTGGAACCGAGGTGCACATTCCTACCTGTGAGAGTGATGAACCCTGGGCCAATTCTCCAGCACTGGCCATTTTTAAACTAAGCTGGGATGTCATTCTAGCTCCACTGCAGGGATTAGCCTGTGACAAAGTGGGACTGTTCTTAATGTTTCCTCCGAATATTGTGGGGGTGCCTCAGTTTCCCCTATGAGGTTCTTAAGTATCTAGGTGGTGGGGTAAGGGTGTATAATCACTGCAGAGCCCTAGAGGGCATATGTGAGTTGTCACAGAGTCTCATCCGGGCCATGCTCTGGAACTGCTCCCCATGAAGCCAGGCAGGACTCTGGTGACATCTGCTCTCTGGGAGCAGCCTGTCTGCAGGACACAAAGCTCACCCGGCTTCCACCTTCCTGGGTCTGACCTCGGAGCATTCAGCATCCTCTGCCCCTCTGTGCGCTTCTCACAGCGAGTCCGCCCAGGCGGGGTCCTGGGGAAGCCAGAGGGTCCTACACCCCAACTTCGCAGTCAGACGTGACTCTCAGCCAGCCAGTAAAACAGAGGTTTATTAGATGACAGGAACATGATCTAAAACAGAGCTTGCAGGTGCAGAGAACGGGACCCCTCAGCTGGGTCCATTTTGGGGGGCAGTGAGCCAGACAACCACGTCTGCCCTTCACTCCATGTCCTAGCCAGCCCCAAACTGAAACTCCCTCCAGCCCCTCCTCCTCTGGGCTTTGTTCCTTTCCCGGGCCAGGAGGTCACCTGATTCCTTTGTTCTCCAACCCTTCAGCTCTCACCTTGCAGGGGGGAAGGGCCCAGGCCATCAGTTGCCAGGAAACAGGGTGTCGGCCATTCTCTGTGTCCAGACCCCTGCACACACCTGCCCTCTAGGGCTCTGCAGTGATTATACACCCTTACCCCACCACCTAGATACTTAAGAACTGCATAGGGGAAACTGAGGCACCCCCACAATATTCAGAGGAAACATTAAGAACAGTCCCACTTCGTCACATCTCCCCCCTTCGAGATCGAACTGAGTGGGGTCACTTTACCTGGTGACCTGGGGAAGTTCGAAGCCACCAACGTTTCCATGGATGCCCCAGCATCTCTCCCATTCCTTGGTAGGAGTTACACCAGGCCCTTCCAGTTTCACGCCCTCCTTTAGGTCGGGGGTGGTCGATAGCACTCGCAGGCCGCATGTGGGAAGGTCTATGCAGCCCGTGCCCTTTGGTCACCCCAAAACCCCAGGAGGTCAAACTGGGATTGGGTCTTCTCCCCAACAAGCTGGCCAAACACAGCCACTTGGTTATAGGACTGTTTAACTTTCTTAACAGTTTTCACTTCATCTGAGACCTTCTCAAAGCTATCCACACTGGATCTTTCAACAGGAAAGTCAGTGGAGCCATTCACAACAGAAAATTTCTGGCTGCTAGGAACTGAAACTTTCTTGATTAATTCACTTTCACACCCTTCAGTTGCCGTGAACTGCTTGCAAAGACTCCATGAGGATTCCTTTCCCTAGGGCTTTTCTATGCAACAATTCACCCCTCACAGAAATTCTGCTCTTACCCTCTTCACCTAGGGCTTGCTCTAGAGGAACACTTTCCTGAGCAACAACAGACTCTTTCTGGGTCTCCCTTACATCCAGAATCACCTCTGGCCCATCAGGCGGATTCCTGCACAATCCCCTTTCAGGAAAACTGACAGACTTCCTAGATAAAAGGCTAGACGCATTCTCCTTTCCTTTGCCACATACAAGTTCAGGAATCTTTTCCCTCTTTGCTACAGGTTTCCACACCCTCAGTAGGTAACACAATCAAATCACCTTTCTGCTCTCCTTGTGCCCTGGCTAGGATCTCACCCTGATTAGACAGAGTTGCTGCACCCTTTCCCAACAACACACTAGCTACGGGCAAAATACAAGCACCAGAATTGTCTGGGCTCTGGGATTTTGCATAGACACTAACTGGATGCGACCTAGTAACAGGGCCATTCTCCTGAGCAGACACAAACTTAGGGCCCTTCCCTTCCTGGGCTTTAGCTGAATCCAGAACCAACTCTGAGACAACTGCACGACCCTCAGTCATCACAGGCTGAAAGGCCCCTTCTGTCTGCTCCACAGAGAAAGAAGAGCCGGACACACTTTCTCCTTTCCCAGACACACAGCTTGGGACCTCTTTCCCCTGGTCCCAGCACACAAGGCTGGTCACAGACAAGTGCTTGGAGATCAGGGTAGCTCCCTCCACAGGCAAGTCAATACCCCTGACAGACACAGGCACGTTTCCTTCACTGTCACAATTCTCCACCCAGCTAACAGGTAAGGTCCAGGGACATTCATCTTCCACTCTCCTCGCCTTCCCACCCTGCTGACTAGACACAGCCATCAGCTCACAAGGCTGCCTGGGCTCATCCAGACTTTCCTTACCCAGCACCCTGCTGCTCCCAACAGATCCCCTGCCCTGCCTGTGTCTCTCCCCACTCAGCTGGGGTCTCAGCTCCCACTGTGCTCAGCGCTGCTCTTGCTGTCCCAGTGGGGGTAGGCAGCGAGCTCGCTGCTTTCCTCACTGCATCAGAGCCAGCGTGAGCCCCCTCTCCGGTGTGCAAGGGGGCAGGGAGCATCTCTCTGTCCCACCCAGCCCCAGGGGTCTGGTTACAGGCAGGCAGGTAGCCTGAGCCTAGCCGCTCCTCCCTGCTGCCAGCCAGGTCATCTGCATTTTCACTGACCATTTCCCTCTCCGCGGATTGGTTCCCTGGATTCAAATTCAAACCCTCAGCAGTTACAGGAGCAAGGCCTGGATCCTGCCCCAAAGAGACACAGTCGCCCCACAACAGGGTCTCGCAGCCGATATCCTGGAGAACCCCAATGGCCAGCCAGCCCCACCCCTCCTGGGTCTGCACAGGGATCTGGGCCATAGGCAGGGTGAGGGGCTTCGTCCCTGGGACCCTCACACAGCTCACACAGCCCCTCGGCATCTGGTGAGGCTGCACCCCCCAGGGCCTGACAACAGTACTCTGTCCCAGGATCTCGCCACCCCAGGAATGTCTCCCCATTGACCATCACCTTCCGCTCCCACTGGGGGTCCGAGGGGCCAGAGCCCAGGAAACTCCACACAGACATATAGGTTGGGGTCAGGAGTGGGAGCCTGTGCACCTCCCCACCCATCTGGCTGACAGAGTCTATGGCCTTGGGACCCAGCAAGGGAGCTAGACACCGGGGCTTTTCCGCAGGGTCCCCCTGGTTCAAATCGCCAGCCTGCTCAAAGGCAGTGAGGTGGGCATCCACATCCCCCCCTCCTTAACCAGGGGCAGCAATTTAGTCTCCAGGTTCCCTGCGGAACTGGCCCCCCGGGGTCTATCCCCACTCACCCCTGGGAGGTCCCCTAAGCCTCTCCGCTCCCCCACCGCCAGTTCATGCTGCTGCTGCTTCTGCAGCTGTTTCTCGGGCTCTCGCTGTCTCTCACAGTCCTCTTGCTCTCTTGGACTCAGCTCCAATCCCGTCCGTCTCCGATCCCCCGATGGGGAACCTGATCGTGAAGACCCCCATCTGGTCCTGGACAGGAGTCTTGGCGATGCCTGGCTCCCACTCCAGCTGCTCCCAGATCCTGCTATAGCCCCATTTGGGGTCAGGAATCTGTTCCTTAGAGCGGGCATCCTCCTCCAGCTGCAAGATGAACTGTGCTTTGGTGAACTTTCCAGTGCTCAACCCTCTCTTTCTGCACAGAACTACAAAGTCCTTCTTCAGGAGACAGTGACAGACCATCACTCCGCTCTTCCCAAGTTGTTGTGGACTCACAGGCCTGTGTGCTCTCAGCTCCCCACAGTTTCCAGGGAGAACCCCTAGTGTGCCAGCCCTTCTCGAGGTCACCACCTCTTTGCCAGGGTCGAGCTGCAGACTCCTCTGCCCCTGGGACCACCCGCTGCAATCCCCCAGGGGACCCTGTTACTGCTAAAGTCCTTCTCTCTCGTCACACACTTCCAGGGGTTAACCACCCCCTGAAACCGTCTCTCTCTGAATCTTCAGCACGCCTGCTCCCCGTCAATCCCCCTTCGTTTTACTGCTCCTCAGTCACTTACTGCAGGAAGCACTGTCCACAGGGTGCAGTAGATCCCACCGCTTCCACCAGTTGTCACGGCGTCCCTGGGCGATGCTCTGGAACTGCTCCCCATGAAGCCAGGCAGGACTCTGGGGCAGTCTCCTTTCTGTGAGCAGCCTGTCTTCAGGACACAAAGCTCACACCTTCCTGGGACTGACCTCGGAGCATTCAGCATCCTCTGCCCCTCTGTGCGCTTCCCACAGCGAGTCCACTCAGGCGGGGCTCCTGGGGAAGCCAGAGGGTCCTGCACCCCAACTTCGCAGTCAGACGTGACTCTCAGCCAGCCAGTAAAACAGAGGTTTATTAGATGACAGGAACATGGTCTAAAACAGAGCTTGTAGGTGCAGAGAACGGGACCCCTCAGCTGGGTCCATTTTGGAGGGCAGTGAGCCAGACAACCACATCTGCCCTTCATTCCATGTCCCAGCCAGCCCCAAACTGAAAACCCCCTCCAGCCCCTCCTCCTCTGGGCTTTGTTCCTTTTCCGAGCCAGGAGGTCACCGGATTCCTTTGTTCTCTAACCCTTTAGCTCTCACCTTGCAGGGGGGAAGGGCCCAGGCCA